>NC_084665.1:52181824-52896149 GCF_028389875.1 Rhea pennata | reverse complement strand
AATTTGGGGGACCAGTCCTCTAGGTTATTAGCTATACTGGCAGCAAGTACATAAGCGCTACAAAATAAGCAAGGAGTAAGTATATATATTTATTGGTACATAAAATGAAAGAAAAATACGTAGCACATGAGAAACAAATCTCAGAAATATAGCAGAATTTAGTAGTTCTAGTAGGAGATTAGCTATGCTTTCATTAGTATGACTTTTTTTTTCTAGTTTTCTGTTAGATAGTACATTTTTCAATATGAAGCCAAAGGCCCTAAGAATTTGGGAGGGTATTTCAAGATCTCACTTTGAGGGTGAAGCATGCAAAGACACAGGATACGCTTTGCTACAGTCATTCTGAATTCTTCAAGATTTTTTAAGGATTGAGGTACATATTTTATCTGTTTCCCCACATTTTCTCAATTTGCATTTTCTGTATAGTGTTAAAACATTGAAATATTATCTCTACATAGCATACCTAAGCATTCATCTCACAGAACTCTTAATTTTTTAAAAAGTGATAAACAAGTGCAATGGATTAGTAAGTATAAAATTGAACAGAAAGGAATACAAATTTGGAGAAAAATATACATTATCTATACATATAATACAGACTAATCTATTTTAAGTGCCAAAGTAAATTCAGACTTACTGAGCTACCATAGTAATTGTTAAAGATATTCATCAACTGGAGCTTTAAATCAATTTGTTGAACATTACATGTAATCAACTACGTATCAGTCTAGCTCATATGCTCCCATAATTCAGTGACAAAACTAATAATTAGCCTTAATTCTATGTGTTCATCTGAAAATCCTGAAGCATATTTTTAGGTCATTCTTATAGAATTGTTTATGCTTCATTTTCTTTTATATTTCCTTAATTTTGTGCAGACATTTAAATGTGAGGTTTTGTTGTCAGCTCTGAAATGTTTGCATTTTCTTAATGCGTTTTGAAATTTTTCAAGGGGTATTATTTTTATAGGCTATTCTTATCCACAAATGAAAAAAAAATTTCAAGTGAACGTTTTTATTGCTGAGATATTTTCTGAAATTTTTAGGAAGCAATTCCTAAAATAAAATGTGCTAACTGAACAAAACCATGCCATGAGCAGTAGGAAAGCCTTCCTAAAGGACTTATTACCTAATTGCATCATCTGACCATTGGATAATGTCATCTCATGTTCTGCAAAATCGTTCAACAGTGGAATATTTAGACACTGTTGTCATTTAACTTGTACCATCAAGTTTTACAGAATGAGATGAATGAAGACATTCTCCTTTTGTTTGATCCTGCAATACAACATATAATTCTCGTTGGCCAAAAGCCCTGCATTATTGTTGCCACGAAGTTTCCCACCTTAGGGCTGGGGAATTGAAGTCACATTTGAAAAGACTCAAACCTTCTGGTAAACTTGAAGTTTTATTTTCTTAAAAAAAAAAAAAAAAAAAAAAAGTTTTACTTTAGTGAAAGAAAATTTTAGTTTTTGGCAATGCTGCTTGTGTGTACAATGCTGTTGCCACCACACAAAAAAGGAATCATCAAAGGGACTTCCTCTTTTTGATGGATGTGTAATAATTGAAACAAAAAATAAAAAAAGAACCTTCACTCTTTAACATATCTTTAACTGATTTTGCTCTTTGCTATCTGTATATAATAGTTGTCATCATGATCCCTGAAACTCTTCATTCATCATATCAGGGATGTGCATGATAGATAATCCTTGTGTACAGATTTTCTATGTGACAGGCTAAAATTTAAATATTATGCCACAAAAAAGATGTTCCCACCCATCCCACCTTCAAGTTGTGCTGAGAGTTGAAATACAGTTGGGTTGTTGAATACGCGTGTTATTTTCAGAGTTGTCTCATATGCTGCAAGTCATCAGTTCTGCATTTGCTGTATGGTAAAAGCACACCCACTCTTTTGGCAATGGATTTTATCATAAATTTATGGTGAATGCTGAAATATCAAACTACGGAAAATTGACCCTTTCACAAGGAAATTCATGATGGCCTAGACACTCAAGTGCTTTGGACTGTTTCGACTATGTTTTGTAAGTATCCCAGAAGAGTTGAGGCACAAGTGAGTCTATATTCCCAAATTCTCCATGATTTTGCTTTCTGTTCCTGCTCTTATTAACTCTTGCCACCAATTACGATTCTCCTTCTCTTCTCAGGCAGGCCCATACACACTGTAATACATAATGTAGCTGTACAGCAGGTGAAAGGAAGGTGAAAATCCCAAATCAGCACTACTAGTTTTCAGCCCAGCAGTACTAATTGAATTCTTCTTTTTCCTGCTGCCACTCAGCTCAGACCTCACTTTACAAGGGCAGTCAGTGTGTCACTCAGTTCCCATGCTGGTGTGATGGCTTAAAGTTAGCATTTTATTTCCTTTAAGAAAAGCAAAGAGACTAATGTTCTTCTTGGCTTATAATTTGTTTGGAAATTCAGACAATGCAAAGGATCTGAATAATGAAAGCGCCCATGTAAGGCCCCAGGTATTTGTGGCAATCTGTTTTAACAAACTATCAGAACTGTGGCAGGTATATAAAGAAAAAAGAGTATTATGAAATTTATATGAAAATTAATAATATAACCAGTTTAGTATCCCTTCTGTTATTCATTTCCATAGATAACTGATGGGATTTCATGGTGCCACAAAATTTCAAAAGCTTACAGACTGAAAAATTCAAGCCTATGCATAACCGTAGAAGTTGTCGAGGTGGAAGCTCGAGGTTTGGGCAGCCAGGAGGGGTGCAGCTGTGGTATTGGCTACCTAGCAAGTTGTGATACACAGCTCAGACCCCTAGGAGATCATGGGTTTAAGAAGGAGACGGCTCCTTTTCTTTCCAGTCTGAGGTTGGGAAAGAGGACTCTGGACAGCAGTCAGCTCTCTCACTGCACTCTTCTGAAAAATCACAGCTGCATCATCTAACCACGTTTTTGCCAAATCTATTGAGTTTAATTTAAATTACTATTGCTCAGAGTTCAGCAATGTTCTAAGCTCTAAGCTGAGACCAGGGCTATGTTGTGCCAGACACTGTCCAGAGGAAAAAAAAAAAAATACTACAAAGAGCCTGCAATAGATAAGACTGAGAAGAAAATCCACAGCACGGAGAAAAGTCACCAAAAGGCAAATGGCAGAGTGACTCTCCAGCTCTCCTAGATAACATTCCTGCTCTTATGGCCATGCTACTTGTCCCATTTTACAAGTGGCCTGAATGATCAGGAAGACAGCAGTTCACTACCATAGCTCTCACTAGTCAGGAAAGTTGTCTTTGGAATAGTAAGAAGTTTTGAAATTAGTATTTATATTTCACAGCGCACCGCTGTGACAGGTGATCCCTAAGGCAGATCTGCAGCTTTGCCACTGCAGGATGTGTGGTCAGCGTGATGCGTTTACTCTCTTAAAATAAAGAATTAAATCCGGGCCATTAGCAAGCGAGGCTGAAAATAGCCCTACAGAATGTCACATACAGCAAGTGGTCAGCCAAGAAAAATGCAATGGAAACAAGGAGGAGCACCACTGAAAACACTCAGCAAAGAGCTCAAGTGCCTGGAAAAAGATCGTGCAAAAGCAGATGGAAGGGAAACTACCCTAGAAATAATACCCTTAATGTACATGGGTAGAGAAAGATGAAGATACAAGCATGCTCTTTCACTATTGCAAAGTTTTGTCAAATTTATTCTGTCTACTAATTTCCTCAGGTATTTGACTATTTTCCCTAGAATGACTACCATAAACATTTCCAAAACTAGGTATTCAGGGGGAAAACATTTCCTTAAAAAAATGACAAGGAGCTATACTCATGTATGAAATGTAAATAGAAAAATATTTACATCAAATTTTAACTGCCTCTAAAAGACTACACGAAAACACACAGGAGCATAGTAAAACACTGTTTTATAACCCATTAGTTATAACTAACTTTTTCATAATCCCAGGTTAGTACACTATACTAACATTCATTTGGAAAAAGGAGAATAAAATTCATTTCTCCCCTATAATTATCTGACATTTTGTAAATCAACAAACTTCAAATGTCAACATCCATTTAGATCACTGAGAAAACTGTAATGCCATGAAAATTAAAAAGGATCTCAGGAGGCACTAAAGTAAAACACACTGCAGGAAAAAAAAAAAACAAAACATGAATGTCTAAAACAGTTTTTTAGCTGTTCAAATTTATTTTTTCATCTCTACTTACGAAAAAATAATCAAAGGTAACTGCCAAAGTATAAAATCAGTCTGGTAGGACAGATATCCTTAGTCTTACCATTAACAGTACATTCATCCTTTCTTTTTCCACTTGCAAACCATTCCACTGATTTTTTTTTCTATTTTTTTCATGAATGGAAGCTGGTGTTCAAGCGAAAGTAGGTAAGTGCTGACTTTTAGAATTAAATAGTTTGACAGCTTTGAGCTTTAGTGAAAATTAGAAGGAGAAAAGAAAGTCCAACATTTTAAGAAAGTCTTTCATCACAACTGAAATATTTTCATCAGAAACTTTGGCATCTCATCCAGTACCTTTGACACTGGCTGTAAAACAAGACAATTCATCTTATTACCTGGGCAGGAATGCCCTTCAAAGAGTGGTGAAATTACCGCTTGTAAACATCAGTCAACTTGAAATGTCTGCATTTTTACTACATATGTTGGTTTTGTACCTGCTACATATGAGGTGAAAAAAGTATACTTAACTTGTTTATAGACATTAAAGAACACTCCTCCTTTAATCTCAAAGCTAATCTTTCAGCCAGCTGTATTAAAATGAGGACATACCTTGACAGAGAATTTGTGGAACAATCTGTTTAATGTCTCCCATTAAATTTCGGACAAAATAAATCTACATTAAGCCTATCACATCAAAAGCTACTATTTTCTTCTGTAGTTCATGTCTATTTGAGTAGATATGGTAACATACCAAAGCCACACTTTTAAGGCAAAAGAATTTTAAGTACATAAGGAAAAAATTAAAATGATAACTAATACTAAATTAGTGTTCAAACACCATTTTTCTTTTCAAATAGAAAAGATGTTACCAAAGGAATTTAAGAAATCATATCTACAGATAATATTACAGCACTTTGTGAAAATATTAAAGACTCAAAATTTGTTTTCCAAATAGAAGATGAAAAGTTCCAGAGATTATTTAAAGTGACACTATTCTTAAAAATTAGCCTTTGTAGACACCTTCTGATTTTTAAAATACATATCTGTCACTATTTTTTCCACTAATATGTAATCCTGTGGGAGTACATCCAACTAAAATATGAATACTAGTCCATGCCAAATTTACTTTTCTACATGCAGTTTTTTTAAACTGTTCAAAATGTATTTGCATTGTTTTAATTATTGTCTATTCATTTCTAAACTACAGGAAAACCTGTTCCTTCTTGTGGTATTTTAATATATTTCTTCCAAGAAGATTGTGATGCTACCACTGAGTGAATTTTAATTAAGTACTAGCAAAATGATTTCCAATTAGCAAAATGCAATTCATTAATGAGAGACTCAAACACTATCAAAGTTTCTACAATTCAAGATATTCAGTAGCTGGAGTACAGTTTGAAAGGCAGTTAAACTTTGGTAGCTTAAAGCATTTCCTCTTTTCTTAATTTTATTTTTTTGGAGACTGGCTAAGGAAAAGAAAAAGAAAGATTGCTCTCATAGAACACGAAAATATGCAGGGAGGAAATTTCCACTTACAGCCAAATGAACTTTTTTACAGTATTTCATCACATTTAGTAATAGAGCCAATGAAGAGTCTGATCTTGGACATCGTTACCCACCTGATTTAACATGAATATTTGCAGTGCCAGGTGCTTGAAAGAGGGAAAATAAATCTGTGCATAAATCCTCCTGAAAACAGTATTCTCTATAATGTGCATTTAGGAACAGTAGGATACAACAGAAGTTGGTAGACAAAGATTGCACTGTTTGCCTTGAAAATATATGCATAGAGTTGCAGAATTAATTTGTTTACAGCACTTTTTGCTCTTACTGTGGCAGGTGAATTGTTGTCCACTTCTCTTTAAAGATATTCTAGGCTGTTTTTGACCAGGCAACTGATGTCAAAATCAATTTGACAAGCAAAGTTTCTCTTTCTTCTACCATTAAGTAAGAGCAAATGATTAGATAGGGACCGCAAGCAAAATACGTATGGGAACACGCAAAAATGTTAAGAGAGACCATACCTTAAGATCAACAGATATAATGCCCATTGGATGTGAATTAAAAGAAGTTAAACCCAAACATAAAGAAATGCACCCAAAATACACTAACAATGTTTTCCTTCAAAATCTCCAAGCAACATGAATAAACTCTCAATGCCAACTGTCTGTCTGTCTGAATACACAGCTCTTTCCAAAGTGCTACTGCTTCACCACAGAACCGTGGAGAAAATCATGTTAATCCCAGATATTATTACCAAATGAAAACTAATTGTAACTTAGAGAGACCGGATGTTAAATAGTCCTATTCTCCTTTATTCTAGGAGTCTCTGGTAGCAATGCTGAAATTCTATGAGATTCCTTAACGGTACATTTTTACTTCCTTCCTCAAACTCTTACAGCTTTAATGAGGTTCCTCTTCTGCTCCTGAACCACTTATTAGCAGTGAAGAAAATAACTGTAAGGAGATTTTCTTCATAACTCCCTCATTCCTAAGGAATGAGCTATGAAGGGAGGGAAGAATGACAGGATAGCTCAGGGGATCAAAAACTTATCCCGGCATTGCAGCCACAGCAGCACTCCAAGGCAGAGGATGCTGATAGTGACCAAGAGCTGTTCTTGCCAACCTCTATACATATCTGGCAGGCTGCGTGACATGGATTTCGGAGGAGTTGGGGAAAGGAGTGCCTTCAGTCTAGTGCTCGTGAGAAGTGCTCATGGTGCTTCAACCAAGTCTATTAGAGGCCAAGCCGATTTCCTGCTTCTAGGAGCAGATCGGTCACACTCGGAGCAAATGCAGACAGAGGCAACATAAAGGGCAGGAGGGTAACTCCTGAGCATCTGATCCTTCTGATTTAAAAAGTAGTCTGTTTTCAAGGGTGACCAGAACAGCCTTTTTCCTTTTCTAAACTAGCTCTTTATTGTTTATCTTGATTTTCTAAAAAGTTTTTTTTAAAAAAGTTAAAATTGCATGCTGCAATATAAAAGAGCAACACAAAGCTTTGCAACACTGCTCGCAGCAAAATAAGCCAAAATTGTCCCTTAACGCTATCAATTAAGGATAACAAACTGCTTTCCAGCAGCTAATGGTCTCTGTGGCAATTTATGTAAAAGAGAACTAACAGGAAAGCAAAATAAGAGCTTAGTTTTCACTTATAAAATGAGAAACCAACATTATTCATATTCTTTATCCATATTCATTTCATGAAAATAATGCAGCAAGCCACATCCACACCTTTACCGGCTTGCAGTCTCAAGTGCTATGGGAGAATGCAAATCCCAACAAAGCCATCTAACTCTATTAGCACATTAGAAAACATTAAGAGCAGCGGTGCAGTTGTCAGAAGAGCAGCTGGATCTGAAACATTAGAAGCAACTAATTTTCCTCTCAAATTTCAGGCTAATGTCCAATCCAGAGTAAACAAGCTTGGGAGGCTTGTTTCAGTGCTTCTGTAATTAACTCAGGTTCAGTAGTCACCAGCTACATATTATCAAGTCAGCTTTGGCAAACTGGGGACCAGCAAAGGAATTTCAAACTTCAAAGTAAGCTCTCAAATACCCGATCACATAATAACAAAATACTCACTCTTAGCACCTTATCTGGGAAGCTCACATTGGTCAGACGGTGACCTTTACAGGATTACCTTAACATGGAGAGAAATCAGCTCCTCTGAAGTGTTCTCAAATTTGTAATAGAAAATGGCTGCAAGACTGATGTTTATGTGGGGGGAAAAAAAAAAGAAGAAAAAGTCTTAAATGTCTCCCAACATAAGCTGAAGCTCTGATTTAAAGCTATTTGACTTTCAAAAGCCAGAACTATGATATCTGACTGCCAATTTACAGTAAGCAACATAACACTCTCACTGCATCAACTAGGGCAGGGGAGAATACAGCTTTCAACTCCTAAATCACTTTCTCATGAATTAGCTTGTTTTGCCAATACGATCAGACAGGATTCTTTCAAATAATGTTCTTTGCTCCCCTCTCCAGAAAGCGCTGTTCTATCTGGCAACAAGAAGTTGAGAGAAAATGACAAAGCTCTACAAGAGCAATAACTGTTATTTTCCTCTCTTTATCACAGGTATGTATATCTGTCACAGGCATCTATAGGTATCTTAAAGAGATATCTATATCTCTTTAAGAATGGGTAGGGAGTGCAGAGTTGATCTGCCAGTCAGGATGTCTGTCTTTTTACAAAACTAAAAAATTTCTTATGCTGAAGGCATCTAGCTCTCAGTTATTTATGCATTATTTTACTCCCTGAATCATCGACTGGTGTGAATTGTTCTAGAGAAATGAAAAAACCCTTTCTTTTTAAAGATAGTAAAGATGTATCATCTTCCCCCCCAGTATCAATCTCTGTTCCTGTCAATCCGAAGCCCAAATACTCCTCTTTTTGCTGATCCATTGCTGTTTACTATTCCACCACTGCAGCCTGGAACAGCCTGTTCACTTGAGTCCACAGTCCATATGCAGATCAGTACTTGCAATGCTTTAAAATCAAAATAACTCATTTCCTTAAAAAAAAAAAAAAAATCCGTGAATAATGTGTCATCAGAGATTTTTCCCTAATGTCTTTTAATTAAAGCAAGTAGTTAGCCCAGTTGTTTCCAGTCTCCCCTGGATACTGAGCAGAGAACTGAAAATAAACATTAAAAAAATGCATCAATAACATCCCTAAGAGCAAAATGAGACTTTTGCTTGGATATTATGTTATTTGAAAGCAGCCTCACAGTTCCTACAGTACTTTCATACTACATCATACTATGTTATAAGAGGTGAGTCTTACTAGTTTTCACACATTTAGAAGCACAGAACACACAAGCTGTATTGATGGGAGCATTTTGGTTCGGAGCACTACGGTGTTCTGAAACGAATCACCCTGCATCTCTCACTAACTGCACAGGGGTGCAATTTCCAGAGCACTTTTGCTACATGTGAACTAAATTCCTTTGGAAGAAAACTGAACATGGCATGCAGCACGTACTTCAGCCCTTAAGGGAGACCTAAAAATCCAGCACACTGAGTAGTCCTTCAGAAAGCTTTGAACTACCTACCTGGTGTGGATATTCAGTCCACGGACCAGACTAAATCTGGACCAAAGTAAAATCTCTGAACTGCATATAGTATAGATGTTGGTGCTTCAGTACCAAATGCTTGACCTACTAATCCCTTTAGAATCCACTGAATTTCTTGTAAATGTAGATACAGCCATAAAGGACTACAGAAAACAGGAAGCATATTCCTGAATCTGGTCTGAAATCTAGCCTCAGACAAAAAGTCCTGTACTAAGAGTGTTCCGAAGGCTGTTAGTCAAACACTGGTAACATTCAAACAATATTGCAAGATTGTTTCACTTGTATATTTAGCATAAAAATCCCTACATGGTATTTTGCATGTTCAGCTATATTGAATTTTGGTAGCACTTCAGAATATACAGTAGATGCCTATAAAATATTCTGTACTACTTCTACTAGCATCAAGGGTGACGTTTATTTACTGCATTTCATCACTGTTCAAAATAACTAGATATATCAGGCCTATTTATTTTTGACTGATGAGATATAAACAAAGCTCCTGGGACACTGTGGCACTTCAGGGCCAATTTGCAACAAGGATCAGAAAATTTTGCAACTCATCCACGGCAGCAAGAGCTTGAAGATGTGGAGACAGCGCAGGCACACGTGGGGAAGCCGAGCGAAAACATCGTGCCATCTTCTATTTTTATTACTCGCATCATGAAAATGTTATATCCCTTTCTGCTAACAGCGTTCCTCCCTTGAGACTGTAATCAGAGCTCCTCAAGGCCAGGAGAAGACAAGGCGGCAAGAAGGACCCTGGACCATCAGGCTTGAGGGGGACCTGCTGGCGCAGCGCTACTGCGGGCCAGGCTGCTGCCAAAGGGGCTCAGCCCTTCACGCCGGAGATGCATTTCAGTCTCGGCGTCTGCTCTCGCGCTGCCCCATCCCCAGGGTCCTGCTGGCGTCCGCTGGCCGCAGCCGACCCCAGCCATCCTCACCCACCTTGCCCCCGCTGGGTGCCCCTGCCCTTGGCAGCAGCCTCCCCTGCTGCTCCTTGGCAGTAACTCACTGACATATTAGCTATCGCGTGTTAACTATCTAATAAAAACACCCTGTACGATAAATACAGCCTTAGAGAGCGAGTTAATCAAACCTCCCTCCCGGAATAAACGCTAAACTCTTCCCATTAGAGGTATAAATCTCGTCTTGTGAAGTCTCAAGCTACACGTCCTAGGAATAAAAAAGCCTGAAAGCTGTAATTGATGAAGACTTTCAGCGTTTTTGGAGATCTGGTCAAGCAGCAGGCAGTTCAAGGAGACTATGGAAGTCAGATATATGTTATGGGCGGCAGACAGAGTGTCTGTGGCTAGGATTCCACATTCACAGCACAGCTAGAAGTCAGACCTGCTTGCCTTCACAGTGGTGAAAGTCACCGTAGCCAAGTCCTCTAGTACCTCTGGTCTCACACTAGGATACAGTTTGGGAGGCACTGAGATGAAAAATAATATGCACCAGCTTAGCCTTCACCTGGGTAGGCAGGGAAAGGTGGGTACGACTGTAATCTCAGATGTTACCCAGCTCTGTAACAGGCTAACTAAAAATAAAAAACTATTCCCTTTGGTGCAGCAGTGACACAAAGGGGATTAAAAAAAAAAAAAAAAAAAAAAAAAAAAAAAAACGGAAGCTGTTTCTGCTGACAAAAGCAGCCAGGCCAGATCATTTTCTAAAGGAGCATGTGAAACAAGGTCTCTCTCCCACTCCCTGGCAACTGCAGCTCTTGCGTAGAAAGGACGCAACTTCAACAGCTGCATTCCTGGGGCCGCTTACTACTGGGCTCCTCTCCTATTTTCTCTGTTTGCAAAAGTGTTTTCAGTTCATCTGAAGTAACCGTCAGAAGAATTCGTTCATTCCATCTCTTTTACTCACCTAGCCTGTAAACTGTAGATATCTGCAATTTTAGTACCTTGCTTCTTATTTTCATTAATATTTTTCTCCTAGCACATAGTGATTTTTCTACAGTCAGTTCTTCGAGGAACACACACAAAGAGCAAAAGCCACCTCTTATTTTGCCGTGCTATTGCCATTACATATACCAGCTTGTTTATTAGCCTCTGGTACGATTACCTGTACTATTTCAATGCCCACTATGCTCTTTGGCTCATTCACAAAGTTTCTGCCTTCCACATCTAAATCCCGCATCAAGAGTTCTGCGAAATCAGCAATCCCACTGACTTCATTTTTTAAAAAAATGCTTATCTCTGGGTTCTATTCCTCCAGCTGTTGCATAGTACTCAGTCTTTATTCATTTCAATGCCTTTGGGAATTTCAAATTTACAGTCAGGAAAGGTTAACATATGTAGGCATACCTTAAATTTATTTTATTGGCATCTAGCTCAGGTAACAAGCACAACGGAACTGTAAAGGCGTATGATTTTGTATAGACTATTTGCTCAGGCAAGGTTTTCCAGCCATACTGAAGCCTCTGCCCATGTACAACTGAGTCTGAAGTCCTCACCTGTGCTAGCTAGACACTGGGAAGGTCTGCCGACGGTACAAGGATGGCACGCCAAGGGAAGGGCATACAAAGTCTTTACTTCTGTACGCTGGAGTCTTAGGTAAGCTAACACAGTAAAGTGCTTAGCTAATGTATTGCACTTACAACTCAATCTAACATCCAGATACTTTGCCAGTAGGAGAAGCTGATATCCTCTAATTTGAAATGCCAGGTCAATTAAATGTTTCATAAAGGAAAAAATGAATCCAGAAAGTGTGAAGGTATTTTGGGGGACATTTTCACGTCAGTAGCTGTCCTATTTGGACTCATTCATCAGCTAGGGGATTAAAAATTGCAGGGCTAAAAATGACAATAAGTAAAACAAATAAACCAAACTAAAAGCTAACTATGCTATATGAAATGATGATTTCAACTGATACACAGAATGCACATTCAGTGATTGTGTTTGATTGTATTATCAACTGAAAATCCATATTTACAATTCTATGTAATAGGCAAACACTCTGAAGGCTAGATTTTATGCAAAAGAGGAGAAATAAACAAATCATGAATCAGAAACGTACTGGCAAGATGGTGCCAACAGAGTTATTCATGTACTAATCAACAGAAAGTAAAAACTAACATACAAGAGTAACACTAGAAAAGTGAAAAACTGTCAGCACATGCAAAAAAGATAGAAAGACTAGCCAAAATCTATAAACCCAGCCTGGTACACTGATTAAACTCTAGTTTTGTCAATATTTGCTCACAGGAGTGTTCAGATACACTGCCCTTTAAAAAGTATACACTAAAACAAAAAACTCGTAGAAAAATGTATAAATTTAATCACATAGCAAGTTTTAGAGAATGTATTTTGCCTTTTCTATTTACATTTTAAAGCGTTTATACATTTTATTCAATAGATGCCAAACTAGAAAAATCCATTACAAAATAACGTGAAATTTCATGAAAGCGCCCTAGTTCAGTCTAACAACACTTCAAAGAGAGATTTAGTTAAATCCGATAAGTAGGATTACATGCAGATGTCAATCAATAGGTGTTCCAATATCTGTCTGTATTTTAAAAAAATTGAAATGCCATGCTTAATAATTACTTTGTAAATGTTCCTCTTATCTAGCACAGCTCAAATAAAATTGTGCATTAACACGTTATGATACCTCTGTGCTCTGCACTTTCAGAGCAACATTAAGATATCACCTACAGTTTCACAGTGCAATTACGTTTGTTAATGAAACCAATTTTGTGCCTTGAAATTCTGGGTATCTTATAGAAGGACAAACACAGAAGACCTAAGGAAAAAAGTGCCCAAGTAGATCCAGAGGAAAAAAAAAGAAACCAACAACTACAGAATACCTATCATAAATATAATCATTTTTTTAGAAAATCTCCATGCATTAAAAACATTCCTAGAAATTGAGATAGAATTAGTTGCTAATAACATTTTCCTTTCAGATATCTTTATTAGACTAGACTTTACTTTTAGTTCAATATGAAAAGATCTGACTGGAAGGCTAGAAAACACTTCAAAGTTTACAGCCAAAAATATTTTAAGAGGTGGTATATTATACTGTTATCTGGTCTTTGAAGTTAATGCAGTATAATTCAGTTAATTCTGTTGCTTTTCTAAAAGCATTGGTATACCCCCAAGGGGAAAAAAGAAGGAAAAAAAAAAGACACCACCTCATGCAATCCAACACACTTAGCTTTCTCAGAAGCCTACACCGAATTAGAAAGCTCTATGGAAATGGAAATGGAAACTACCCACTTCTGCCTCCTGTTGTGCAACGCTGCCACTGCAGCCTCCTGTGCCAACCCGTCAAAATGCCAGGTCAGTAAACCCTGCCAGCACAAGCATCTCTCTTAACCAGCCCAAGGCTCCCACTAGAAAGCTTCTGGCCCATGCTTTGCACTGCTGACGCAGCCGTCTCTCTGTGAATGTCTGTTCATTAGTGATAAACGCCAGAGGCAGCTCCCTCCCGGGATCTGACTGTGAAGGTACCGTTGTGTATCGGGAACTTGCCTTCGAAGTTTAATGTGAGAGCCGGCAGACTGGCAATTTTGCAGCTTTGCCTTATGGTTTTTCCCCAGGATGCAGCTCAGCTAAACACGCTCTCTTGCAAAATTCCTCGAGGAAATGAATGGAGTACATGTACTCTTCCATGGCTATTAAATGAAATTATTAAATGAATTAACCCCCCCAAAAAAAAACCCAAACAGCAATAAGAATGTAAAAACTACTATCATGCATGTCACTTGTAAAATTGTGACATTACAGGATAGCCTGCATGTAGCATTACCAAGGAAAATGCAAGGCTTTCCTTCCCCTTCGCAGAGGCGAGGTACAGGTACCTCCGCCGCAGCGTCCGCGCGGGCTCTGGGAGAGCGGGCTGCAGCAGGGGAAGGAGGTGGCAGGGCAGTGCCTGACCCGTCCCTCCGAGGGGAGCATGGGGCACGCGCGCCCTTCAAAGCCACAGCCACCGGCAAAGGCTTCAGCTGCCCAGGGAGCAGATCTTGGAGCCCCTCTTTACCGCACGCAGCTGCCCTTCCCAGGAAGGACTCTGAAGCTCATTGCTTGATCTCCCCCTGCTTTCTCATCTCTGTACGAAAGGACAGTCAGACAAGTGCTCACTTAGTTCAGACTAACCACATACAGGCACCCAACTTAAATTCACCAAATCTAGCACTGACAGGAGGAATTTCCGCTGCCTTGATGGCAGCAGAAGTTGGTGATGGGTAGCGAAGCACACCAGCCCTGCTCCACCTACACAAGTACGTTTTAGGGAACCAGCCTAAAGTACCAGTTTACTTTAGGGAAATTACCAAAAAAATCCACCACGGTTGATATTCACTCAGCAGAGCCCCCATAATCTGTACAGTAGCCACAGCTGTGTTTTGCTAGGCCTTACTTTCAACTGAGGCTACTGAAACAGTGAAGAGAGGCTCAGGAGACTTGTCCATACAACAGTTTCTCAAGGGTTCTCAAAGGACAGACGTGGTCTCTCTCTGTGACAGTACTGTCCTGTCGTATCACTTCACCATGCTGGCGTAGCTGTCTCTTCTGCCTGTTGAAATATATTTCTGAACCCATGAAGACACTAACATCACTCATAAATACTCCCATTTTGCCAAGACAAATAAAACAAACAAACAAAAAATAACTTACCGACTTCTTCAAACAACCCATGATTTTGGAAGGTTTGAGCTCAGTAAAGTAAGTCTAGCATTTTTAGCATTTTTATTTTGCTGGAAGAAAAAACTACTGCCTGCAGAATACTGTCCTGAGTATTGCACTTCCCAGCCTTTAACTACCATTGTAATTATTGTATTTGTAACTGAATTAAACAGTCCTTTTTTAATCCAAAAGTTTACAGTACCATATACTAAAATTTCAAGGGCATAAAATTGTGCAAGGCCGGGTGGGGAAGGGAGAACTAATTCTGCAGGACAGTGTCGTAGGCACTAATTTGAGGGGAAGACATATTGAAAGTACTTTGGATAACGTGGTAGCGACATCCAGCACCAGAGGTATTTAATTAACATTTATTTTATTCTATTACATCTTACTTGAAACTGAAAGTCATGCATGAAGAATTTTGCTTGAAACCTCTTAGTTTAAGCTAATCAAGTGTCTAATGCTTGATAGCTGGAAAAATTAAATTGCAAATGTGATCTTAAAAAGAAAAACTAATTCATTTATAACAAAGATTACTGCAAGAAAATAAAAAAGCTCAGATAAATTATAAATATTTTTAATCTCAGATTTAAATGTCAAGGTCCATATTAATGGTGACTCCTGATGCTACTGTAAACAAATTACTATTTTTTAAAAGATGGATTAAAGGGCAAGATAATCTCATATTTATTGTATTTTATTATCGTACATAATGCACCAGTGAATAAGATCTGGCATCATTAAGTAGGTACTACTGGGTTGTTTCTAAACAGAACACATAAAATAAGTTAAAAAAATAGAACATAAAGTCAAGTATCCATTGACTGCTAAATAGGAAAGTAAGGTCTACATAGGGCTATCCAGATATTTTCAGCTATGCATTTTATCAAAGAATGTCAATTTGTTAAAACTGAAACTGTACAAGCAACTTAATTTCAATGAAGTGCTTGTAGGGAAAGGTTTTCTCCTGGTCTAGAAAGAAATGATTCCTGTAAATGAGATCCATCTTCAGATTACCCCGGTGGATGCAGAACCTGAGCCTGGCTGAGTGTGCTAGCCCTCTGGCACTGGGGTACGCTGATGCAGTATCTGATGTTGGAACGTAACAGTTAAGGATGTTTAGCTCGGGTTAGAACAGTCACCACAACTTAGATTCAGGTCTTGTCATGAATTGTTTCCCACCTCGCACTACATGCAAAATCCAATCCTAATTTGAATTACTAAAAGGGGAAAAAAAGAAACAGGAAAATATTCTGGCGTATTTTAAACAAAAGCTGAGTTTGGAGAAGTCAGGAATGGAAACAGTGCACACAAGTTAGATGCAAGAAGGTCCAATGGTACAGATGTTTGTGCGCATGTGGAGAACATTATGTGGATTTTGTACTGTAAAAAGAGGCAGTTTTTTCTAATGCTAGGTTTTGAATTCTCTCTGATCTGATGACCTGTCCAGTACTGTTGTGCTTAACTCCTCCCCATTAGAGTTTACAAAGTGACCTGTTAGGCAAATCCTGCTTCTAGCACTACCACCACACTGACTGATGTGGACTGCAATGGTCTTCAGCCCTTCTTGCTAGCTTCTCATCTAGATGCACCAATGCCTCTTTCTAAGGCTGTTTGGTCAGCTCTTTCAAGTATGGGCCTGAGATTTAACGGTACTTCTTTCTTTACAAGAGAAAAAGGAAATGCAAATTAATTCATGAGACTTCCTTTCAGATTTCCAAAGGACACATAGTTGTACTGACCACAACCACAACCACTCAGAAAAGTCTTTTATATTGTCCTTGACCTCTCAATCTCAGGAACTGCTCTTGTGACAGCCTTTTGAACAGAAGATTTCTCTTCCAATTTTAACACTACCCTAACTAACACTCAGGTTACTTGGAGCCGCTGAGGAGACTGCAGTCTTCTGCACTGGCACGTTGCCAGCAGGGAAGCAAAGGAACAGTCTGAAGGCCATATCCCTTGAACATCTTTTCCCAGTTTGGGCCTGTTTGGAAGAATTTGCAGCCCATTTTCAGTTTGAATCGGTTACCAACAACTCAGTAAACTTTGCACAGAGAAAAGCTCACACATGTCACAGTGAAGTTTGGTGTTAATCATCTCTAATTTAGCATTTCCTCAAGAGCTGTTTTCATTAGGCCAGATATTTAACTCATACAAATTGGCTCCTCTATCACATGCACAAAGACGGAGCTTAATCTGATTTTTTCCAATGAAAGTAGGACATGATAGTATAGATCTGCTATCACAGCAGATCTTTGCTGCCAAAGTAATATTGTAATATTCCTGCTCTCCAACTGCATTAAATCCTAGGTCCAAACAAGAACAAACCCTCCCCCCCTTGTTGAAATAAGATACTCTGCATACCAAAGGGCCTTGAAGTGTAAAGCTCCAACTAATGAAGATCCACAGCAGATTAACTAGGAAATAAAGGATTAGTAATTTGTGGGAGAGCTGAAAAAGAGGCAACAGAGAGACCAGCTAGTGGGCTGCCAAAGAAAAGAAAAGCAAAGAAACTGAACCACTGGAGAACACAACCACAGCCACTGGCAGCGCGGGAGGGGGACTGGCACTCTATGTGCACGCAGAAGCACAAAGAAGAGTTTCACACCCTCTCATTGCCTCGATTCTCCCTGAGGACAGCTGCCCACGAGCTACTATAGCTCGAGGGACAAAGGGAAGGACAAGTTTGTCCTAATCCATCTCCTCCTCTCTTTTCTCCTGGCCCTCATATCCCTACAAGCCCGCTCTTGCGACACAGCTCCTCCACCAGCCTACCTGCATAGCCTCCTCATTTACACCGCTTCTCTGTTTACCCCAATACTTATGCTTGCACATCTTTGCGAAGTGCACTTTGGTAACTGCAAATAAACCGGTTCCTATGGAAATGTTTCCATTATACCAAACAGCGGCTGTTAAGTTGCTGTTTTACAGCATTAAAGATCAGAGCAAATTAATTCTCCTTGCTAAAGGTTTTCAGCAAATAATCAAAAGCTGGAGAAGCAGTCATAAAAAATTATACACTTTTACATGCTCTAAACATAAACATGCTTTTTTGTTTGTTTGTTTCTAATTGGCTAAAGACTCTTACCTCAAAAACTGGATGTTGAGTTATAGAAATGGAAGATTGCCGTTAATGAATCTGATCCTTTACAAATGCTGTACACTTACACTAGCTCAGTTCTCTTGTTTGATCTTGAATGTTCAGAATTCCCCGTCAGCTATGCAGGTGTACATTAGTTATCAGTGTTGGGAAACACAGTGACTAACTGGTTCATTTGCTTTAATCTAACCAGCTGTTAGTTAGCGCTTCATTCTTTTTTATGCCATTACAACAGCAAAGATTTAAGATAAAGACGCTTAGTGGCAAAAGCATCTAATCTGTCTTCCGGATTTTTACCTTTCTCTGAAAGTCTTTATCTTCTTTTAACTTCAGCAGTATCATATTTTGCTGTATTAAAGGTTGTTTATTGCAAAAGAAATGCAGTGAATAAAAGTGGGTTTTTGCCTTATAGATGCGTTTAGAATTATAGTAATTGCAATGAGTAGAAGGTATTTATGTTGCATGTAAAATCACTTTAGAGAATTGCTTACTGAAAGGCCCTCTTGAAGGAAATCAGGTAAAAGGTGAGTGACAAAGCAGCTGCCATCATAGTCTCTGAAAAAGCAACTTGGTGAGGCAAGTAAGGCTCTGTAAGAAATAAATGATTATACTCAGACTGTACTCACACAATCTATATTGTTGGCCAATACCAACAGTATTTTGTAATACCACTACAAAGTCCCTTAAGGAACTATGATAGCAGAAATCAGTGCTATCCATTCACTTGCTAAAAAGTCAAATGATTCTTAAAATCCAAATTATATAATGGAAAATGTCCCCCTATTACACCATTTTAAATTTGGTGTCATATATATTGCATGGTTGTAAATAGGATACAACTCTATGTATGATGGAGGGGAGAAAGACAGAAAAGTGACTGACATCTCAAGATTTATAGTTGAATATATAAATATTTTACCTGTTTTAGAGTGCACACAAAATGTAGCCCACTACATGAAAAAAAAATGTAGTTGAAAAATTCTGTCAAGTTGCTTTCTTTATACTGCACCTTCTTCCCTTCATAGGGAAGAAGTTGTGATTTTGCATTTTAAACACAGAAGATTACATGGTGAGTCACTGATTTATCCCTTTCTTGTAGAGGTAATAAAAATTATTACCATAATAAAATGCTGTTGCAATAGCAAAATTTAAGTTTTGTTTCTGGTTATGGAAAAAAAAAAAAGACGACGACTAGGCAAGAAATAAAGACTTAGCTTATTGATAATTTCAGAATTAAATTGAGCCTTTGAAAGTGTCCAGCTCCCTACATTTATGGTTATCCCAAAATCTTTGTTTTCTTGGAATACTGGGACTTCAGTATAGATAGGAATGTGAGCACAGTCTCCTTCAGTTTCCTCTGTTAGCACAGAACTTGCAGGAGCAATGCTGCCATATTATTCTTGCTAGCAGGAATGGTTTCTACTGGTTGCATTTGTACTAGATATTCAATAGTGCACAAATATTTATATAAGTAGACTCAAGTCAATTAAAATGTGCAGACAGTCAAAACATTAAATTTGCTAATATTTTTCTTCTTATTTTCATTTCATTCACAGGTTTGATCCCTCCAGTTCAGCAGGCTTTCTCATTACTATTACTTAGCTATGGCCACAAACGTGCACAGTGATTGAAAGTCACTCAGCTATGCCTTCTAACGAATACTTTTCCTGCTTTCAACAGCTGCTCCCATAAAAAGAAAAACAACAGTATTTTGTAATACCACAAATACAGTGTAAAACAAGTAGCAGCAATCTTTTCACCAGAAGTTTGTTGTCCAAACCTCTAGCGGATGAAAGAAAGACAAGTCTGAGTTTGTCAAGATTTATAAGTCTTAGCAGAGTTCTAACAAATATACCAAGGTGCCTTACGCTGGTGAAAAAACTTCGAAAGATATAACTTTAAAACAATTCTCTAAATGGAGTATCAGTAAATGAATGATTTTCTTTTCTGCCACAAGACCTGTGTTTCCATCAGGACTTCGCTGGCACTGGTGCTGTGCCTGTAATTTTTTCCACATTTTAACCTACACAAATGTGCCAGTAACTTTCTAAAAGCAGAGCAATGCTTAGTGCATGTGTACTGGGAGATTATTCTATGTGTTAGTAGTGGCTTAAAAAATGTTAAGTGGGAAGAGAATCAAAAAACACAACTCAGAAGAAAAGACTGTGCCAAATGAAGGCAGTAGGAGGATGTCCAAGGGAAAATGAGAACACTGGCAATCAGCCTCCTTGGGAATCCAGATCAACCAACACTCCAGGATTTTCGCCTGACTTACATGGAATATGTATCTCTGTTTTCTTCTAAGAATTAAATAAATATTTCCATTTTCTACGTGAAATAAATGTTTCAACAGTTAGCATTCCTACAGAACTCACATACTTTCACCCACAGAAAGAACTTCTGGTAGCTCTGACGGCATTTATTATTCTCAAATTTTAGAAAAAGAAGTATGCACAATAATATTCAATTATCTTGCAGCAGTAGCAGTACTGAATCATTTCTTATTTTGCGGATGGAACACAGTCTCCTTTGTTACTTTCTCTTATCTATAAGCCGGCAATTAATCCTTCTGCACACAATGAAGCTGATTGATTAAAAAAAAAAAGAAAGGAAGAAATCCCAAAATATCATCAAATTCATGGTATGCAAGAATAGGCAGCAAGAATGTTCAAGCTTTTCGGGTTATGGACCACGATTTAGAGAGGACACGAAACTTCAGATCAACTTTGGAAAGAGCTAACTTACACATCCAAACCCCAGTGTAAGTAACTGCATCCTTTAGGTATTTCATTTAAGTTGCAAACAGTGTGTTTCTTCATTTCCTTTTAACTCTCTATACACTGAGAGACACTCTGATTTTTGCTGGAGAAGTGCCTTTACACATCAGAAAGTATTCCTCCCACATATCAGGTAGGTGGAGACAGAACCTCATTAAGCTTGCTGGTTAGATGATCCTATTTTCACTTGATTATAACTCAGCACATACTCCAGCAGCCCAGCCCTCCAACACAGCAGAAATCCACACCTCTGGACACAGCAAGAGAGCCTGGTAAGTCAGTGGGAAAAACGTATCAACACACTCTCACCTCCTTGAGGATGAGCTAGTGCACTGAGAGTCCGCTAGCCCACGGGCTAGCTGGCTACTTTCAGCATTCGAGTCTCCGACATCCCTAAGGACACCGTGAGCTGAGAGGCTGCGGCAGCTCGTTCTGTTACTGCTTCCCTCTTCAGTCTCTTAAAAGTGCTAAGGCACTGTCGTCAACAACCTACATTATAAGCATACTGAGGCTGCGAAGTCAAACACTAAAGAGCTGGGAAATGCCAGGCTTACGTGGCTGCCTGTGTAAATTTAATTCTCCCCTCGCTACATTTGTATATATTCATTGTGATATAAATTTTAATTACCCAACTGGATACTGTTTTTTTCCACAGGACATCATTCAGCCCACCAGACGAATGCAGAAGGGGGCTGAATTAATGCTGTACTGACAGTTATAAAAATGCCCTTTTTAATTTGCCAGTGCTTGACTTTGCAACCAAAGTTACATTCTTTTGACACAAATCTGAATAAAATTTGAATTATATAAACATACATAGATTTGAGAGAATAGTGGAGCAAGAGGGAGATGAATTATTTGTATGTGACTGGCATCAATGCAATTAATAAGAATAGCAGGAGGTGTTAATATCTACATGGATGAAGACACTTTGCAAACAAAATCATCATCATAATTTAGATGTTTCAAAACATTTCACAAACTCACAGCACTATTACTTGTGACCTTAACCCACTCAGGATAATCTGCAGAAATTGCAGCATAACAAACATAATGAAGACCAAAAATGAAGACTGGATAAGCTGCTTGCTGTTCCAAGTTTTGCATATTTTAAAAGGGGAGCGGATGTCCTTCTAAGATGCAGTGCTTCCCTGAGGATTTATACTGTCACTGGTTCTAAGAAAATATCCACAAGGAAAATATTTAACTGAAAAGAAAAATGAAACTGACCCAAGAAATTCACTAATATCAAAAGCTCCGACCCTATGGCATGTTCAGCCATCTAGAAAATTAAGGTTATATTTAGTTTACATTTTCATGCCTTTATTAGCAAAAATCAGCTACAGCTAAAACAATCACTACCAGGCTACTTTGTTATTTCAGATTAAATGAGTTTAATTTAAAGTGGTATTTGCTTGTTTTTGCACACAAGTGATGGCCCCTGATTTACAGACCCCCTCCAAATTCAAAGCCATATAACTGATGTCATGCTAATGGTGAAGGTCTTTTGCCTCATCACATCTTGCTAAGATGCATCATCTGATTAACTGCACTACTATACAATGATGGAAATGTAAATAAAAAGGGTCTCCTTTGGAAACAAATCCTCACTGTTGTTCTGTTGTCTTACATATAGTGCTGAATTCCACTTCAAATATTCCTCTTCAGACAGAGAACAGGTCCCAGTAACTAAGATCATTTTTTTGCTATCACTTGATATGGATATTTTAAATCTCAGAGAGATTTTTATATGCAAAAAATGATTAAGAATAAATATTAATAAAGTAAATAGCTAAAAGTTAAAGTTATAATAATCTGAAATGAGAGCTTCAGTCTTTTCAGTTATAACACTGAACTGCTTATCCTTTTCTTACTACTTAACTAATCTAAAGAAAGTTTTATAACCATCTATACAAAGCTAGCAGAAATTTCAAAAATAAGCAAATTATTAGAAATAGATTTAAACATTCATAGAAATGTCACAGTCATTATACTTTTTTAAAAGCAAACTATCCCATCTTCCAAGTCTGTCTCTCAAAAAAAAAAAAAAAAAAAAAAAATCCAAAGCACTGGACACTGGATTCAGTCTTCATTAATTGCTTCTACGCACCACTGCTCCCTAGATTCACTAGTTTGTCATGTCAGCACCAAATCTGGAATATTTATCCTTAGCCAACCCTATGTGGGTAAATTGCTCCTTCCGCTTCCATTTTCCAAAGTTCAGCCTCTTTGCAAATCATCAGCCACATAGTTACAAAGCTGGTTCTGCTGTTTCTGAAAATACAAAGAGCAAATTCACCCTCCCCTTTAAAAAAGGACAACTCTTTGGGGAAGCAAATTTAATGCAGGACATTAAGTAAACTGATGCTGTCATTAGTGCAAATGTCAAGTTCATTATAGCAGATGTTTCAGCTGAAGATTGCTACACATTAAAATCTCAAAACAAATGTGCAGAGCATTCAGCATTTGATTTAGTGTGTCTGCTTCAATGCTCTAACAAGTCAGTCAGAGCTGTCTCTTCATGTAATTACAGCCTGGTATGTAACGCAGCTAGTTATCTGGTTGAAACATTCATAACAAGTCCTGGTTCCAGGCTACTGCTGATCATTTTTATAAGCCCTTTGAAATGCAAAATGTTTATGAAGTACATAATGAAATGTTATTGCTAATGCAGTTAAGAGACTGAGAAGACCTCAGAAACGGTAAGGAACGTCTACCATATTGTACACATTGTTACATGAACATCTTTATTTGAGGAAATCAAATGGTGTGACAGTAATAAATTATGCTGCTTTCCACAACCACTTCAGTTCAGGAATGGACCTGCTTTCAGGGTCTTACCAGGGAGCAGAGAGAATAGCACATGAAGTCCATTATCAGGTAATTTGTGATGTTCTTGCAGTTTTCTACCTAAATCTAAAGCAAAAATTACTTGTCTGCTCATCAGGCCAAAAGTAATAGTAAATGCCAACAATAATTAAAAAAAAAAAAAAAAAAAAAAAAAAAGGCAAAACAAACAAACAAAAGCCCTAGAGGCAGGTTTTGAAAAGCAACTTCTAAATGTTTTTCCTAGGATTATAATTCAGTTTTTCCTTAGCAGTCTTAATTTGATTTATTGAAAGTTACAAACAGTAGCTGTAACTATTCTAAAATGAGTAATGACAGTCTGAAGCAGATTAACACAGACAACTCCGGTCAACATAAAGAATCCATAATACAAGATCTCCTGCAGTCTTAAGTAGGTCATAGTACATGGGAGTCAGACAAATGTTGCTTTAGACAGCAAAAGACCTTATTGGTCTTATTGATTACCTTATTTCCTCTTAGTTGTAAAGTACTTTCTTTCATGCTTAAAAAGTCCTTCCTTTGTCCTTTTTGGAATATGCAAGCCAAAAACCACTTGTAACAACTACCTTATCTAAAAGAGTTGCATGAATGAGTGAATGAGCCTACACATGACAGCGCAGTAAGCATTAACACACACACACCGTGTGGCTCACTTCCACGTATCTGTTCACAAATAAAGACCAAAGAAAGAAGCATACGGAGAGATCAGAGAAAGAGGTTGGAATTTATAGGCTTGTAGAACAGAGTTAAGACAACAGTTCCAAAAAAATCTGCACTTTAAAGAATCTTAGCAATAGAAGATGTAATTCCAACTGACTGAATAGAAAAGATCTGCGAAGTCTGGCAAACATTCTTGCAAAAGTTTGAATGTATACTTGCCTTTAATGAGACGAGCCTCACATGTAATCTCAGAAATTAGGCCCATGCTCTTGCAGATCCATCTGCAACATCCTAACATAGTTTACAAGTGAACAGACTGTCATACACAGTTTCTTGCTGAGAACATTTAGAGCATCACTATTGCCAAATGTATACTTAATTGTTTCCACTCTGCGTTGTCTGATTCATAGGATAGCTAAAATTTACTTTAACCAAGGAATCTGCCATGCAATAATGCAATAAAAAACATGTATTTTATGTTTGGCAGTGTAAGGAAATTTCAAAATGAATCCACCCAAAGTGAAATCAAGCGTTTCATCTATACAGTTCAATTCTAAGGGAGCAAGAAAGCTCTGTGGGTTTTTGTTTTTCAAGATCTATGCATTTATGCCACAATAAAAGAAGAAATACAATTTAGTGGCTTTCACTGGGTTGGCATGTCTAATAAAATATATTACCAATGAAAATAAGAGATTACTGTACAATCCAGCCATTTTTTCTTCCCAAACAACTTCTTTAACATCTCTTACTGCATGAATGCATGCTTTTTAAGACAGAAGAATATCCCACTATTCTTTCTTCTCTTACAGCGATGACTCTCAAAGAATAAATACTAAGGTTGTTCTTTTTCTTTGATGGAGATTGATTAATTAGGAAACTGCTCAAACTCCACTGATACTTATTTGGCCAACATTAGCCTTTTGACCTTTTCATTCTTCCCTTAAAAATCACAAGTGATTTACTTTAGCTCCTGAAGCTCTTTAAGCTATAATAGAGTAACCCACTTTGCATAAGAAATACTTTGATACCATCCACTTGAATGGAAAATTACTAGCAGACAAATGCATAGTTTAAAGCTCCCCTCCCCAAGGAAATTAGCCACAAAGAAAAGAGACAGAATTACTTAAAGGTGACATCCAAACAGGTTAAGATTTGGGATAAATTTAAGATAAAGTGGATAAGGGTCACACCTTTTTCTGGACTGAGAGAAAGTATAAAGGAAGGTTGCCTGGAACTGTCCTTTTATTTGCATTATATATAAATACCTATTTATTTTGAAGTGCATGCTCATATACTCTAGATATTTTTTCTCCTTAAACAGTACTTGCTGAGTCTGCCCCTCTGTGTGCAGTTCTCATTGAAATAAAGGGGCAGTGTATGACCGATACTTTCCCTGCTTTAGACTTTCCTGAGTCTAAAGTCCCCCATACCAGCTCTGCAGCAATCAGGGACAGGGATGTTCTGCAAAATTAAGGGTCTGTCTGCTTAAACTCTAGGGGAAGTGGTCTGACAGCTACAAACAGAACAGCCTTAGTAGCTTTGCAAGTCTGTTTTAAACACGCAGACAGGGAGATACTAACTGTGGTGAAAGAGCTCATCTTCTAAGTTTCTTGATTATAGATGTGAATAGAAAAGGAACTTCCAGAAGGGAATCTTCTGTCAGTGTGGAAGGAGACAGCGCTTTCCTGACATCTTACAATGGGAAGGAAGGTCTCAGTTCTAGAAGTGTATAGCTTATGGAAAACCTTTGGCAGTTAATTCCCAGGCTTAATTGAAAGTCAAACAATGTTTTGGGATGTTAAAGGATATTGCAGTAGAGGCCCTACCCCAAAAACCAAGATGAAAAAACAAAAAGTACATGCAAGGTTAGCTGGCAGGGATGGCTTTCTACCACGCTGGCTGGAAGTTATGACCATAGATTCCAATGGCCACTACGCTGATGATGGAAGGACTAGATGAATGTCATACACCAGAATGTGTAAGGAGGAAATGCACAGAACGAAAGACTTCAAACACATTTCATCCTGCCATTAATGATCCAAGAGTTTGAAACTACTCAGGCTGAATACTAAGGCTAAATCTTTACTAATTAAAAAAACTCTTGTTCAAGTCACTGAACACTTTGGCAGAGGGAGCATCCAAGAGCAGCCTAATGAATTCCACATGTTTAGCAGATTCAAAATAAGAGATGTGTGTATCTGCCCTCTGTTTCAGAAGGCCCAGGTTGCCCAAGGTCAATTCTAAGTTATGCCAGACCTATACAGAGAGTCTGTGATAAGCCAATCATCCAGTTAAAGATAAATAGGTATGCCCGAGTTAGATAATAATTCCTAGGCAATAACTTAATGGAGGGCATCACTGTTGTGAGGAGGGCATCAGGGCTGTGGAGAAACTGAACAGTCGTACCGTATACCAGAAGTGGCTTGACCACTTCCATGATGATCAAGATGCTGAAGTGAGCCTTTGCTGGTCTGGAACATAAATCAATCCTTCTTCCAAAGCAAGGATCTTCTTGATGCACAAGGTAATTTTTAAACTTCCAAACAATGACAACTACTTCTCATAATAGGGCTCTCTTCTATTCACTTTTCTTTTTTCAGCAATAGCTGTTGGGCAGCTCCTCTGCCCTACAGCTACCCATAGGAAGACCAATTCCAGTAGTGCATACACCTTTCATCAAAGCAGGCTCTCACAAGAAAGATTCTTGGAAAGAGATGGGTAAGTAGATGGCTAATGAACAAAAGATGGACAGCATAGCCTTGGGATACCATATTATAGACCTATCTACTGGATGATTACAATGTTAGATAGCAGTTCAACAGTTGATCCCCAGAAAGGTTGGTGGTTTAAAGAGCTTGGTAATGGAGAAGAGGAGTTGATATTGTCTGTCTTGCTTGTTCGGAAGGCCTGCATGGGCAGTGAAGGCAAATGTCAGTGGTAAGTGTGAATATCAAAGCTATTTCATCTCTAAAGAGCCCCAAACAACAGATGATGCAGCCAGTAAATTCTCCTGGGAAAGAACAGGAGTATAGACAGAAAATGAATGCCTTATCAATAAAGGAAGCCTACCATTCCAGGGACTTGCCATCACCCTGGAATCTTCAGCCATATGTAAGGCTCATCTGTATAGGCACAAAGGGGAAAGCCTTAATGATAGGATGGATCATATTCGAGAATTGTAAATGTTATAGTAAAGAGGACTTTTACAGTTTACTTCCATGCCTAGACAAAAAATCATCATATAAGCAGCTCTCAAAATCATGCTAAACACTGCTATTCAAAACTGTTCCAGAAATCTGATAGGAAAAATCAAAAAAAGAGGAAAAAAAGGATCATATATGTATGGTGTGAGCATCTTGAGACTGAGAAGGTTATCTGATGTCAGAAATCACAAAGCCAACAAAAATACCTGCTTATCAACATGGTCCAGCCTCTTGATGGCATTAGTCTCATCCACTGTCTGTCTGGGTAGAAACAACCATGACAGGAGGCAATGCGAGAAGAGTCACCACCATCAGAGAATGATCGATGCTCAGTGAAAAAGGCAGAGCTATATTCTGATCCAATGCAATCTGAAGCATCTACACCTTGCCTTTGTACCAGCATTCAGGCCACATGAAAGGTAGGGGCTGGCTTGTTATGTAGATCAGCAAATGACCCAGTGGAAGTGAATTATTTACTGAGTATTTTTGGGTAAAGACTATGATACAGAAAAGCTATTTCTGAGGCATGCACACTGCTTATAGAGATTGTGTAGGGACTGAAATCGAAAATAATTATGCTTCTATTTAAAGAAAGAAACCTCTCTGTGTACTTATACTTCTGTGAATGTTTTAGAAAGACAATCCCTGAAACTTACAGCAGGTGAAAATTGTCTGTTGAAGATATTTCCATCCAATTTCTGAATACAGCTTTTATACTCAACAATAAAGAATAAGAACATCATAAGCAAAAGAATTCAAGTTGTCCTCTACCCAAATTAACCACATTTGAAGATATATAGCCTTGGCTAGCAAGAAAATAAATTGCAAAGAAATAAAAATAAAAACAAATTTGAATTTTACTTGATCACTGTAAAACTTAATTCGGTGCAGTAACCCCAAACAATCTTTATATTAGCATACCTTGCATGAGGAGGTTATATTTCTTAAAATCTGTACTATAAGAAGCTATATCCTAAATGTGGAATTTAGATGTCAATTTACAATTTAAACTTAGCATAACTGGAAGAAGTCCTCCTGAAATTCATGAGAGAAATCCTGTGAAGTTCAGTTGGGCCAGGAATTTAACCACGGTGAACTGACTTTTTATCCTTTCCTTCACCTCATCTAGTATGCTATTTTCTATGGCAAATGACATAGCTGAACTGTTTCATGACTATCTTTCAAACTGTAATAACAGAGTTTCTAAAAACTGATATATTTTTATTAACAAATAAAAATGAGACAGCTCAGAGTGAGAAATCTAGCTGTTTTAAATTAAAACTGATATTCATTTACACTAGGCTATAACAATTGACCATCATTGTCAGCCTTTGGAAACTTTAACTATTTTTCACTTTTAATATGGAAGGTTTGGAGGGAGGACGAAGCTTTCATGTGCACTATTTTACCAGTTCACATCCTGTGCCTGAAGGGTCTGCATAAAGCAAACTTTCTTCCATGAAGACACTGAATATGAAATTCTATTTTTAAGAATTCATTAATGTGGCTTCCAAAGCAGCTATAAAATCAATACAGAATGAGGAAAGGGGCTTTTCTTTTTTCTTTTCACCAGTGCTAAGTTACTAATTCTGCAGGGTTCTCAGAATTTACTACTTCAGGGAGCAAGATAGAAAAAAGAATCAATTGATGTCTCTTTTGTAATAACAGAACAGCTAACACAGCCCCATCAGTACACTATAATTTTTTTAATAATGTGATAGAAAATTGGAATTTGTGCTGTGAGTTAGAGCAGTTTGGAAGCATATTTAAAATGGTATGATTATTTTAATGAAAGAACCAGAAGAAGTGAACTACTGGGAATTTAAGTTCCCAGTAAAGCAAAAAAAAAAAAAAAAAAAAAAAAAAAGCAAAAAAAAGAAAGAAAAGAAAAGAAAAGAAAAGAAAAGAAAAGAAAAGAAAAGAAAAGAAAAGAAAAGAAAAGAAAAGAAAAGAAAAGAAAAGAAAATCTCTGGTTGGTAAAAACATATAATATCCTAAAAAATAATGAAAAAGTACTTATATAATGAAATAGTACAAAAAACCAAAATAGTACAAAACAAATATTAATGTAATAAAATAAATACTATAGAGCTGAAAAGAAGCTTCATTTAATTGAGAAAATACTGTCAAATAGATGAATATCATCTTATCTCCTAGCATAACTCCTTATGAAAAAAAAACATGGATTGTTTTAGCACAGTTTTACAGACAATTAGTTTGTCCTCTCAAGTTGACATTCATGTGAGACAACTGGGAAAGAAAAAAACAAAAGAGAGCGTTCCTAATGCCAGCATAAAGCCTCTAGAGAGACTTTTGCAACTCAAGCTTTATAATGCACTACAGGACTTTCTTTGGCTCAAGGAAAGAAGAGATGGGTTCTACATGGAATACTCTGCATTACAGAATAAATATTGAGAACAAACCAGGGCAGTTGAAGTTGGAATAGTCTGGAAAGTGGACTGTGGCAATTTGCCTGTAGCTGGTTCCCCAAACTCTGTTTCTAAACCTGAAGTTTTTTTGATGGGTGGCTTTCCCGCAGTCCAAAGCTCTAGTACTTTGTGCACAGGACATAGTTGTCTTTTTATTCTGACCTAACATAAAATACTCTCAACAGCCCAAGATCCAGAATAGCTGTATAGCTATTCTGAACAGCTAGCTGTAGAGATTGTCAAGTTCTTTGTTTGCTGAGAAGATTTGGGAAAAGTGGGATGCAGCCCTATGTTCTCACCATATGAAGAAGCTAAGTGACATACAGTGCATATTGGAGTGATACTATAAACAGCAAGTGCTAATCCCTGAAAGCAGGCAAGGTAAATAAGCATGTGCTAATCTGAAAGATATATGAGGGTCTGTTAACCTATAGAATTTGGTATGTTATACCAGAATTTACCAGGAAGGAGAAAGTCTTTAGGAAAATAGGCAGCTATACCATCAAACAGCTTTTTGGTAAGAATATATTCAGATACTGTAAATGCTTGGTACAATAGTACTTTTGCTTGTATTTGCCTTTTTATTTTATAGGGGAACACAAAGGCATGTGCTTCTTTTCCTTGGTATTTGCTAATAACTAAGAAGTAACTGATAATAATCAGTGTTAATGCTTGCTTACTAGAAATTACAGACTAAATAATAGCATTATGCCATACAGGTGACGGGCTGCGTCATGAAAAGAAGACATTTAGAGTCTAGACAGTCTTTTTTCAGTATCCTTACTATTCATTGCTTAATGATGGTTATATGTATCATTTTTAAAGACTTTTTTTTAATTTTTCTTCATTTATTACATATCATTGTATTTTATTTCATCCTAAGTATGATATATATCACTTATTCCTAGAGAATATCAGAATAGTCAATATTAACAGAATATCATTAGCAAATACCCAAGGTGTCCATACAGATTAACTAAACATTTACTCGATATGCAGCTACTGATATTGTATTCAGCATTTAGCAATATAATTCTGAATTCAGAAAATATGTCCACTCTCCCCTGTTAGGCTAAGAGAGCCCTGAGTCAACTGGAGAGCAGAAAAGAAAGTTGAGGGAAAGGGGATTTTTTGAGAACTTCCAAGAGCTCAGTTAGGGAAAGATGAAAACAATAAGCCACTTGCTCAAGACAGACAGCCTAGCCTGAAGTATCTTTTCAGATTTTTCTAACAAAAAAGATCTTCCTACAGGCTCCTGGAATTGAGTTTTTCACAATGAAGTAAGATTTACTTTACTTTATTCTGAACCAAGAAGTAAATAACTTCATAATTACTTAACACAAACATTTATTGAGAGAAACTGGCAAAACGTTTTGCCAAACATTCACACATTCTACGGGTAAGGTGATCACTATGTGCAGAAGAACATGTCAGCATTTTTAGGACTTGACAGATGGCTGTGAGATGAAGGATAAGCGAGAATGAAAACTTCTCCTGAAGCAAACCTGGAGAATGAGGCTTCAGGCAGAAGCAGCAAGATCAGGACCAGACAGCAGAGCTTGCTGGAGGAATTGTTAATAGCTACTTCTATCCAACTGGACCAAACTGCCTCTAGTAAATAGCTTCAGTAAAATGATCTTAATGTATTTTCAGCTTTTATGTTTAGTTATTTGTTTGGAAGAACAAGCTTGATAGTTTATATATCTGAAAACACTTAACTCAGATTTTGCCTTGCGGGATTTGCCCATAGATTGAGGTCTGAAGAACATTTCTTCTCAGGGAAGTAGAGTACATATTTATATAAATGTGTGTGTGTGTATACATACATATTTATATAAATACATGTGTGTGTGTGTGTGTGTGCACACACACATTTGTTTTGAGAGAAACTACAGTGTTCGTGTGAGAAAAATTTCTTCGTGCCTTTTCTGACTGCTGCGACTCTTCTATCACTTGAAAAGGGAACAAGACCTAAAGGGAAGTTACTTATCACAAAGTTAGATTTTAATGTCAGAGAAAGTGAATAATGTTCTCTGTACAAGAATAACAACATTAAATACTTATTCAGATTTTTAATTAGGAAAAAGGCATATTTTAAGATTGAACACTATGTCACATACATGTCTGATGTAAGCAGACATCTGCTGAGATCTTCTGAAGAAGTGCTGCTGCAAGGGATTTCTTTTTTTATCTGTACTTTTTAGTCTGGATTTATTAAAGAGAAAGGGCCTGAATGAAATCACAGAAAGTAGCTGAAGTTGAGTTATTCTCCATCTTCCTTATCACTTCTAATTGGAGTCTTAGTTTGATTTTCCTGCCTGATCCTGAGCATTGGTATTTCACCTAAGGATTCAGATTTTGATAATACTGCCTAAGTACTTGTCTACTTTGAAAAATTCTATCAGAAAAGCTGATAGTAAGTAAAATTCCCATGCAGTTCTTAAATAAGCTGCTAAGGTTTTATAGTTAAGTTCCAACCATCTTAAGAGTGATGCAAACAAAACCAGAACACCACCTTCTTATACTGGAAGAAGCCTGTTATTTAGCATATGGCAATATTGTGTGGGCGACTTGCTAAATTTTATTGATCTAAAGTCACATTTAAGTATAAATTTATATCTAAGTATATTTTTCTTTCGTTGATACGCTTAACTTTCAAGCATAGGACTAGAGTTTAAAAAAATAGAAGTTTGCTTTTTATGGAGAAACACCCACTGGAGACAATATCAGATGGGTTTAGTGATTAGATGAAGTTTTTTAATAAAAATTTGCTATTGAAACATCTGTTTCCCTTGACATAAGGGAAAAGAGGAGGAAGTAAAAGAAGAAAAAAGAAAAGCTTGGTGTACAAACACGCACATCAAACATCTTGAGAAGGAATGACGACTTTTCAAATGTTTCTGAAAATACAATTTAACCCATTGACATGAATGACTCCAAAATTAAAGAGAAATAGCAAAGTTTTCACAAGCAATGACACACCTGTATTTGAAATAAATGACATCCCTTTAAGACCTCTGTGTGTGTTATATATATAGTCTCAGAACATTATTATAATGTACAGCTCACAGTAACAAGATGATATTATAGGATGTTCAAAGATTTCCTGATGTCTGTATATCCATCATGCTCCTGTGTGTCAATGAACTGATGTAAAAGTTGTCTAACATGTCTAACATTCATCTTCCAACAGCATCTACAGAACTTTGAATTATAAGTTATGAAAATATTCTGCCAACTTGGAGTTGAGAATTTGTGTGAAGTTATTAAGTTATAAAAATTAGTAACTAATTGAAAAGCAACACACCTCACACTGAAAACCAAGATGGGAAATAGTATGAGCAATTCTGGTGTTTCTTCACATGGAAGGCAGTTGGGTTACAGAGCAAACTATTGAGGTCAGCAATTTGGCAGAAGTTTATTAGTTCAGGAAAGAATTAGACAAACATATAGCAAGAAATTACTTTTGGGGGGGGAGGTTGGAATCAAGACATACAGGATCATTAATCGTTCAAGAATTTCACATATTTCATGAACTAATCTTATCCTGGCATGTACCCAGTCCGTGTTCTTATGCATTAGAAATTTGCAGCAAAACATACTGAAACATTATCAGCTCACAGTACCCTGAAACTGTCTAAAAGAAAATTGTATTATGTCCAGAAACTGTTAATCAACTTAGAATCTTATTTGGAAATAAATGTCTTCTCAAGCAAAAGACATGCACATTTTTGCCTCATTAATTCTATTCAAGTGTATATAAACTTCATAAGTTGAGATTTATTTCAAATTTGATGCTTGTAATTAGGAGGCAAAATATACTATCAGCTATTACACATTTCAAATTGCAAAAGCGACATATCCTGCTCTCAGAAATGGGATACATTAGGGCACAGTTTGTCTTTCCCTCCTTCCCTTCACTTCCAGCAACAGTTTTGTCCATAAGGTACATTTGTTGGATGTTCCAGGTTTTACGTGGCATGGAAGGGAGCAATGCCAGGGAGAGGCCACTGCCCTGGTGACTTGCCGCAGCTGTCCTTGTATGACAGAATCACAAGCTGTCCGATGGCTCAGTGTTAAGGAATTGGAGTACAAGGTATTCCTAAATTATTCTCCATCTAGATACGCTTATTCTGAAACACAACGGCCCTGTTTTGTTAAAGCCTTAGTTCAGAAAAATATTTGGGCAAGTACAGCTGTTCCCAAAGAATTCTGTGTTACTTAAGTCAGGAGAACACAGGGATCTAGGCCACTCGGTGCCCAGCTATGTGAAAAATCTGGAGATAAACCAATAGAATTTCCTGGTAGGCGTTTTGACTTGCCTTAGAATAAGACTGGGTATTCTATTCTGAAGTTTGATTCCTTATCTTCTTGTCTTGAAAATCATTAGTAACTAAAAATCAGCATAAAAGAGGAATATGGGGAAATAGTTGCTTCCAATTTCAAGCAATGAAACTCTGACCTAAAAGCTTTGTCCTACTCACTCAGAACTTGAGCAGCGTTAGTTTCTAAAACATGAAAAGAATTCAAACTGAATTCTAAGCTTGATTTTATTATAACCTGTAATACCAAAGGAGTCTTAAAACAAAAACTGAAAATTTTATCTTGTAGTATGAAATTGCTTACTTTTTTCCCTCTTCCTGTTAATGTTTCTAGTAAGACCACATATTTTTCTGTTTTGCAAAAGAATTCTCAAATGACAGACTCCCAGCAGAATTAGTTTAAGTTAGGTATGTTCATTATTTTTGTTAACTCCCCCCTTCAAAGTCTGCAAGTGTCAAGCAGAGCCATATATTAACAGGTCAGCAATTTCTCCTGTTTGTTTTCTTTTCCTATGGTCATGTAATTCCAAGTGTCCAATGCAATTCATACACTTGCCTCAAAGATTATATCACGTTCTGGCTAGTATTTCAACAGTTTTGGTACAGGCTGCCAAATTATTCAAAATTTGGAAAATATCTAAGAGGTGCCGTTAAGATAAATACTTGCTATGGATAAAAAAATTTACCAGTAAAAATTAAATAAAAATTTGCGATGCAAGTTCCCTGCTCAAATCTTCTATATACCTACAACATGGCAAATGAAACAGTTGCTTTGAGGATGACACTCTACTGGCAGGTAGAAACTTACCTTCTAGGAAGTCATACGTATAGCATACCCAACAGGTGCAGGCCACATAGAAAGTAAAAATTGCTTGTGGTAAAGAAACTTATAAAATTGCTTTGAAATACAAATGAATCTTTTCTCTTCACACTACAATGCCTCAAAAAATTATGTTCTATATACTGTGTGGAAACACACATGAATCATTTTGAAAGTATGGCATCCTGTAAATAGAACTATAAATTAAGAGTTATCACCTATAATTATTACGTGAAACTGAAAAGAATCACATCTGCAGTCATAATTAAATCCCTATCATACAAATCTATGTCACTACATTTTTCTGTAACACTTCATAATATATTTTCCTTGTATTTTCTTACTACTGTACAATTAACAAATCAACAGTTATTTCTCTGTGCAAACCTTTGCAGGCAGATTGAAAATATTGAACTGAGATAGGTAGAAAGTGCTATAAAATATGACAGTCCAAGTGCATCTGCATTCTAAGACTAATGAGAGTGAATTTTTTTTTCCCATAATAGCAGAGGGTGCTTGGTTTTTTAAGAATTGATTTTTAAGTTATTCCAGCTTTCATAATTGTCAAGTTTCCAAAATAATTATGAATACCTGCCGTTACTTTGAAGGACACACTCACACAGAAGATTTCAGGGATTTTTCGTATTATAAGCAGTTGAATAAAATACATTCAGGAAATTTTTGTAAAAAAAACAATTGAACTTTTGATCTGTCATTCAACCACTCCCTATAATAGACACCTGGAACATTAGACCATGCCTTATGAATTTTTGCAACCTTATTCTTCCCCGTTTTGTAATATGAAGAATATTGATTCAGAAATCAGTTTAATCTTAACAGACTACTAAGTTCATATGCATCTCACAGATGAGTCAGAGGATATGGAAACAAATTCTGCCCTCAGACATAACATAGCTACTGCCTATAATACTTGTTAAATCACAACTCTTTGGAGGAGGTTTATAATATAACACAAGCTCACAGGAAAAAAACTGAATATACAATTCTGAGTGTACCAGCAGAATTTAACACCTACCACAAATGAATTACAGGGAAAAAGAGATACAATGTATGGCATTCCTAAGTATGGACTGATCTATTATTTCATTTTCTTAAAAAGTTTGTGAATGTTGATTCCACATGCATGTCTTGAATGCAAGTGAAAGCCCTAGGTTTTAAAAACAACAGGAAAAGAATAGTGAAAGCAATAGCAAAAAATATGGGCACTACAGGGGTTTATTTCAGGCTGGCTTCAGTCAGATTCCACAGACTGAATGCCAGTAGCATCTAGAATGCATCTTTTTTCATCCAAAAAAAAAAAAAAATGCAGTTTCATGTACTCTAGGATTGCACTGCTGCATGGATCAAAACAGGTGCACTTCTGATGCAATCAAAAACACTACTATCAAGTGTTTTCTGCCTATAGCAGCCTTATTTACACTTCTGAACTCAGGTAGACGCTGAGAAAAAACAGTACTATTTGTACTGTCTGCTAGCCAAGTGGAGTGTTCTCACTCCCAAATTCACAGAGCATGAACCAGATCTCTGTGTTGCCTTTCCCGAATATCTAGAGCTGTCATGGTTTGCATCAGCAAGATGGTCCTGGGAGATGGCAGGAAATAAGCAGTATTGCACTGTGCCATGCTGACTGGCTAGAGATGCAACCGAATCTTTTTGTACTGAGTCTGACTGCCCTGATCAAACTAAATTAGGACATCTTATGCATTTGGGCTTCTTCTCAGTGAAATGCAATTAAGTTTATGATCTATTTCTTTCAGCCTCTGAAATGTCCTAGAACAGGAGGTATTCATCATACAGAAGAATCACAACTACGTTGCCTTTGGTAATTAGCTCCGTAGTGAGCAAGAAAATCAAGTGCATAGAAAAGTTTAACTTCAAGTAGCATTATCTGTCCAATTTTACTGCCTAAAATGGGCATCTTAATGTATGCAGTCATTTTTAATGAATGCTTTTCCTTTCTAGTTGTGTATTGTTTCATAAATTAGTAATTCTGAAAATAACCTGTGATTAAATTTTAAGTTAGTATATCTCTAAAAAAAACATGTACTAAAATACTTATCCTCTCATCAAACCAAAAAGGAAGACTCCTGGAAGCAGGAGCGAAGAACGCAGACTCTCTGGTTCTTCCTCAGATCATTCAGTTAAAGCATGAACATGGTCTTGCGTGCAGCACTTGACCTACTTGTCTCATAAAAGTGTAGTAAGTTGTTCTATACTTCAACATTTTTGCTTGAGGAAGAGGTAAAGTCCACAACTCTAAATAGAAGTTTGATAAAATAAAAAAGCAAGATTCTGTTTAGAATTGATTCCAGTTCACTTAGTCCCAGACAGGAAGTTCCCAAAAGGCTAGTTGGTGAAACCTCAGAACATCACACCAGAGTCCCCCTTGGATGAAATCTTGATTTCAAAAAGCACACTAGAATTTAACAGAAATGTCTGAATGAGAACTGAGTAAGCAGTACTCTTTCTTACACAGTCAATTCATCTTAAGCACACAAAAAATAACCCCTACACGGATGCCATCCAAAGGTCTAGTCAGTGAGAATGGTAATAAGAGCATGACACTAGAGCAACATGCAAAAGCAACAGCATGGGCTGATTACGTTGCAAATGTTAATTTAAACTCGTAACAGCAGGTTACGGTACCTCTTGCAGCGCAGAGCCTGCAGTCCCACATTCCAGGATGGAAAGATGGAAGTGAACTAACACCCACTGATACAGTCAAATTACGTCAACATAATATACCATTGCATTGAAACCAAGATAAAAATAATTAAATACATTTCTATCAGAAATATAATTACTTCTCACAAACTCTGACTTACCAGCCTGATATAGTCAAATAAGTTGCTGCTTTTGCTTCTATTTTACTCAAGAAAATGGCAATACCGCTCTTCAAAACAACATGAAGTTACATAATTGTGAGGATTACTGAGCTATAGGAACATTAAAATATAACAGCCACTTCCCTGTAGTGTAATGGAGTCAGCACATGACACAGATCTCATCAGCACCAAGACCTCGCATGCTGTTCCTGGTCTGCGCCTTCGTAAGTGCCAGCACATCGATGCTGCTGTAGAGAGGACTGCGCAGAGCTACCACAGAGAGATTTTAAAGCGGCCAGGGACAAAACAAGTCTCAAAAGCAAACCTCTTCTCTCGCATACTAGGAAAGGAGAGTTTCTCTCTCAAATCCTCTCTTTTTGGAACTCGAATTCAGCTTCTCTCATGTAAGAAGCACTAGAAACCCTAGTGTTGACTGATGGTCTCCAGGATAGTGTGGCTTTCAAACTGTTGATGCAGGTCTCACCGTGAGCTAGGGTATATCCTGCAGGGCTATTACTGCTCCCTGCTGCTAGGAAAGCTCAATTTTTAGCTTTAACTATAAATACACAACACATCACACTACATTACCTTACGAGGGAGGTAGCTTGTCTCCTAATGCAGTGAAACAACAAAACACATGAAAGTTCCCATAAAAGGAAATCTCTCAAGTTCTGTATTACATTTATTTATCAATAGTAGTTTTTTCAATATTTTTTATAGCACACAGAGGCCTTGCAAAGTCAACCGTTCTTTTTAATAGAAAAATAACATTTCCGAGATTTGAATTATGTCAGAAGATAAGCAATTCACAGACTACTTTACAATTGACACATATACACCAGAAGACAGAAGTAGATTAAATCCTGGGGCTTCTTGAGATATGAACTCATTCTGTGTCAGTCTTCTTCCATTTGTTTCTGGAGACTGACACTGTGTCTGACTCACCAGTCAGAAACACATCAATCCTTCAGAGAAACAGAAGGGTGAGCTTTCATTTGCATTCACTTAAATAAATGAGATCTGCAATGAATTGCATTGGAAGTGAACACTTCTGGGGATGCTGCTTTTATTATCTCTGCAGTGATAAAGAATGGCATTTACAGAATGGTCCTCTGAAAAGTAAGCGCATAAATCATTGCAGTCATGTACTCTAGGTACTAATACAGGTATATGTTACTGCACTCAGTTTCTCTAGAAATCAGAATGAGAACTTACAGTTCAATTAAAAATAGGGCCAAATGCTTATCTGGCTGAATAGATCGAAATCATATTTTAGAAGTATCTTTGAAAAATCCACCCCACCAAATCAATGTTTACCTGTTCAACTTTCCCAAATCTTGCTTTCTATAAGGTGTTTAGAATTGCATGAACCTTTTGTATTGCATAATTCTTGATTTACCTTGCTGGATTACAGTATATCAATTCCCTAGCTAAGATCAGAAAAATAAGCTAGAATATTTCTTAGGTCAGCTTCCTAGACGATAGGCTCACGTGAATTTCTGTTGTTTTATTTTGGGAATCTTTTGTTGTTATTTAATGATTCAGTAAATAAAGTTGTTTTTTTTTTATTTAAACAAAATCACCATTTTACAAGTCTTGAATCTTATCTGGTGATATGCTTAATAAATCACCATTACTCCATCAATGCATGAGCTGGCTTTTGCATGTAATTACACCTCTTTTTAAGGCAATAACAGGTTCATCTCTTATTTTAGGTGTCAGGCCTTTAGTATAGTTCTCTATATTCTCCCCAAGTACAATTACATTGCAAATTATTTTAAATGCATTGAGTATTTCCAATTCTGCTAGTTACTAGAAAATTTAAAATGATGAATATTTACAATAAAACTTGAATTAATAATGATCATAATATGCATTTAAACAAATCATGAAGTGGTTGCTGTCAATTCATGTGCTTTTGAAAACCACTTCCTTGGGTTTTCTTGCTGCTTTTGCAGTCATTTCTAATATATCTTAAGCTCCCACCTGACTTCTGGCTTTCCTGCCTGTTGGGACAACCTTGGATGCTTCGCAAACCCTGTCAATGGTACATACAGATTTTTTTTTTTTTTGGGGGGGGGGTCCTCATGTAATCTGCCTCATATTCAATAAATGCCATACCAGCATTTAAGAGCATGACCCTCTCTATCCACTCTTCCAAGTCTACACCTGAACCCTTTCTATTTGAAATTCCCACAGTCCTCCTAGCCTTCATTATACTGATGTAAAAAATTCAAGGCTGATTATCAGAAGGCTAGGAGGACTGATAGTCAGCCTTGAAATTTTTGCATCAGCATAATGCACACTTCTGTATGTACACTTTCTTCTCCCCAGTTATTCTGCTGCTCTGCTACATCACTTTTCCTCTATGTTTGTCACAGTGAAATGTACTGAGTCTTCCCATGACAACACAAAATTTAATCGAGTTCATTTTCACTTGAGAAAATTGAGAAGTTTTTGCTATGACCTGCTGCCCAGAAATAAAAATTCTAGTAATTATGAACATGAATCTCTTAACACATTCAGAAGAAAGGCACTACAGTTTTCATGATTTATAAACAAAAAGTAAAACTTTGGTGAAGACTAAGGTTTTTAACCATATATATCCAGTCAGCCATTTTAATTTATTTATTGTCAACTATAACGCATTGAGATATTCTTACCATAAAATGCTAACAGTAGAAACATTAAGATAATTTAAAATTGGATTGACTCTTCCCTTCCTGAAGCTCAGACACCTTAAATTACCTGCCTTTAAGCTCCAGTAATAGACATACTGCTTATAACATTAAAAGGCAAATAAAGACCCAAAATTGCTGTCTAGGATAATGAAGATAATGTTAAAGTAAAGGTTAAATAACATTAGTGAAAAAGGCAAGCAGCTATTTTTTCTGCACTTAAATATACCTGCATAAATGTATCTGTTTTAGATTGACAGAATGCTGCATACTGTGTAAGACACAAATGAATAAATTGATATTGTAAAGAAAAAGATAAGGTAATATGGTAAAAAATATTTTATTGGATAGTTTGAGATGAGCTTTATAGGAAACAAATCATAAAGTCAGAGAGCTACGTTGTATCATGCATCTCAAATGTGTGACACTAAAACTTTTATATGTCTCCATAATACATTTTTATGTCAAATAGTTAATGGGAAAAACACTGCTTTGGAAATGTTTTTGAAGTTTAAAGATGTTTCATTATTGGTATCTTTTTTTTATATATCACTTCTCCCATTAAGCTACAAACTTTGGTATCATATATATGTCTTTTCATGAGATGCATAACCTCAACAACTATTAAAATATTACTAATATTTACATACCTTCTTAAAATTACCTGAAATAATGTAATCATTTTGTGTACACTATCAGACATACACATACAAATTGATTAGTTATATTAATGTACATGAGATCCAACATCTCATGAAATAGGATATAAGACATAAGACAAGTACATAAAAAAAAGCTTGAATTCTCAGTAGGCTTAATGGATAAACTATACAAATTCAGCTGTCCTACAGCACCTCAGTCACACCTACACTTCTGAGGTCATCTTTCTCACAAGAGGAGCTGACTGTGTTCCTGCAGGAGCACAGCTGTCTTGGATGAGAGTTCTTCCCAGATTTCCCACAAGATCCCCTTCACTACCTATAGAATATCATGGAGCTCTACACAGTCCTACAGATCTGGCAGCTTCTTGATTAGATATAAGAAGATTACAAAACAAGGTCAAGAGGTAATACAGAAACAGATCATCTGTATGAGACAAACTGTAAGCAGCAGAAAATGCCAGGTTAGTAGCAGATACAGCAGATTTGCAAGACAACTTATTTTTCTTTTTTTTCTCCCCCTCTTATTTCAAAAGCCTGGAAAGGGAAAGATTAGAAAGAACAATTGCTCTGGGAAGCTGGTTTAACACTGCGATAGGCAACAGATATTGGATGGAATCCAGATTTTAAAGAAACAGAACTGATTGCAAGAGGCTGAAATGGAGACTGGAAAAAAAAAATCACTTGAACTACAGGTGACCAATAAAAGCAGTAGAAGTGAGGGAAACACTAATCAATTCACCTGGGAATAGGGTTGGAATCTGGATTGAGCAAGAACAGGAGGCACATGCATATTTCTATTGATGGTGGTATAGCATTTTACATTAGCTGAGGTGTTGCTCTAGTAAATTTTCACTAAAACAAGAGAGCTAATATTTTACCTGAAAAACAAAACAAAATAGGAAAACCCCGCCATCTTGCTCTAAATATGAAGAAAGGGAAGAGTATTTCATTGCTTGGGTACTCTTAATGATTTTTATTTAGTCTAAATGAGGAGACAAAATTGTATAGCTATATCATCCTACTCTTTTTTTTTTTTAAAAAAAAGCAGTACACTTATTTCTTCAATAGGCTTTTCAAATAAATAAAAAAAAGCTCCTAGAAAGCTTGAAAAGTATAAATAAAAAAGAAAGAAGAACAAGATTTATTGAATGGCTGCATGACCTCAACAGTTGCAAGTGTGAATGTATTACAGAGGATATTCAGGACTATCAAATCAGTAAAAATTTATGCAAGTAAAATGGGACTAGACTGAAATAGAGAAGTTACAATTGCAAGGGACTCCATTCCACCTTCCTATTGATGAAACAGACTTCCACTGGTTTGTTACTTGCTATTTTAAAAGGCTTTTACAACCCTAAAGTTTCTGTCCCTTCCTTTATGATGTTATTTTCCAGACACAGAATTTTCACTGTTTAAAAATATTTTACAGATATTCTGCCTAATTTCCTATTTCTTAATCCTGTATTTTTATAGTGTAAAGTGTTATGTAAATTCTATGCTTGCTTGTTTTTAACGATTCAAATATTTGTCAATTATTGCTTCTATTTTAGTTACAAATTGGAAAATACATAATCTCTTTCGACCCTTCCTTACACATCTAGTCTACCAGCATAATTAATATGCTTTTCTTTTGAGGAAAATGGAAGTAGGATGGAAATGTCCCTCCTCCCCTTGAACTTCTGTTAATTTGCCTATAGTTTTTTTTTAATAGTGTGTAATATGCTAAACACTTTTCATCACAGTCATTTAGAAAGGTGATGAAAGAAAGATGTGGGCTGACCTTTCTTTTACTGTCAAGATTTACAAACTCCTAAGTTACTACTCACTACCACTCCAACAGCCCTTTGAAGATTTATCTCATACATTTTTCCTTCCTGCAATCTAAAGCAGGGTCAGAATCAGAAAGTGAAGAACACTAATAACCATGTGAATCAGACATACTCACAATGAGGAAGAAAGATGCAACAAGTTCTTGCCTAACACAAGGAGCCAGACAGAAGGCAAAAATCACATTTAATATTTGTAGAGTTTTCAAAATAATTTCATTCTGAAACCTTATGTAGGCTTTGAAGAACTATAGGGGCTTGCAGAAGGAGTTTCTTATTAACATACTGTATTTGTTTCAAATACAGTACCACATGAAGCAACTGCTCTTCCAGAAATGGATTTCCTAAAATTCACTTAATGGTTTCAGCGTACTGAATTTTAGCTGCATTAAAAAAAAAAAAAAAAAACCTGCTGCCTCAGCCTGTTCTTATATACAGAATAAGAACAACCATCGTTGCCATGGAAATTATTTCAATAGTCTCCCAGATTACTGAACCATGAACCATGAACCTTATTCTAGTGGACCATGAACCAGATTTAGTAGACAATAAGGAATTCATCTGGGTACCCGAACCCAGCTACCTCTAGAAATTAAATGCAAACTTGTAAAGAGTGGATATTGCTGAGAGTGTCAGGGAAAAAAAAAAAAAATCCTATCATCATCATCATATTTCCTCCCCAAATATTGGTGCAGACTAAAACACGTAATTAATGGCAACACAATCCAGAAGGCACCAGCAAAGATTAAGGCCATACTAAATGCTGCAATCCTCTCAAATATGACCCATTAACTTTCTGGAGTTACCAAACTACTAGAAGATAATTTATTTCTTATTTGACTGTAGTTCTGAATCTTCCTCATAGTCTCCTAGATCAAGGAAAGCTCAGCATACAGAGAATAGAACAGTAATGCATTTAAAGCAGAATGCAATCATGTAACTAGGCTCAAAGGTCTAACTTATTAATGCACTTAGGTCTTTATCTACTGGAACAATTAATAAAGAATGTATACTCTTAAATAGCAGTGGGAAAGCTGTAGCTTTGTGCTGGATGCGACCCTGACTTCAGTTCAAAATGCATGTGACTACACAATTATTTTCCATGCTCATAATGGGCAAAGAGCTATATAAAACTTTTCACCCACCACAAGTCTTGGAAAAATTTATTCAGCACTTCAGAGTCTCTGTTCTCTTATAGAGCGAGGCTGAAGCTGTCAAAAGAATGCAAGAGGGCTGTAGCATTACCTACTCATTTCGTAAAGTCCATATTACCTGCCAACACAGATGGCATCTCTAGACTTCTCTTATTACTGCAATATTCCTTAAATATTTTTCAGCTAGTATATTCTGATTTGAAGACATACAATACACATCTCAGCTTTGCAAGTAAGAAAAGATCCATAGACTGATCAAATATTGACCAAAAATATCAACTTAAACACATACACACAATTATTTGTTTTTTATTTATTATTTGTATCTACCCCCTGAATTCCACATAGGATGTTTGATTCAGTCAGGGTATCTTCAGGCAAGTCACTCCAAACAGTGTTTAAGCATGTAAATCTTGGATTAACTCTGTTCTGAATCCCCCAATATCGCTGAATATCCCAGATGTTCCTCTGAGTGATTTGCTATCCTATCTGTCAAATGGTATAATGTAACAAAAGGCACTACTTATTGTGTAGGTCAAAATACCTATAATATTCTTATGGTTCATGACTTTGTAGTTTAAGTCAAGTGTATGAAGTTTTTTTTGCAAGTTAGGGACAAACTCTGCTCTCGTGTCACCAGTTTCTCCTTTGTGCCTCCAGTAAACTAAAACAGGGAAGTATTAGGACTTCTGGAAACTCCATTATACCGAACTGTGCTTTGGGAGTAAGAAAGGTACATAAATTTATGTACACCAGGTCTTTCTCCAATAAAAGAAAATGTTCCATCGTTCAGATAACTTTCTCCTAAACAAGTTTTTCATTGTTAATGAGACCAATAAGATGTATCTATTGAAATATTTATGAAAAACATAAGAGATATAAACGGAGCTCCATTGTCACAAGGTCTTCTCCCTGGCTTTGTGCTTTACACAGAATACTAGTGGACAGTACTTTCAGTAGAACCAGTTGCTCTCTACTTCTAACACCACTTTTCAGGAACAGTTTCACAATGAAGCAAACTCTTTCCAAACCACTGTGAAATTGCAGCATGTTAATTTTATTTATAGCACCATTTTCCACTGCCCCTTTTCTTCCTCTCCTCTGTACAGATCATCACTTGTGTTTCTACTACTGTTACATTATTTCTTGTTTTCAGATACGCACATCAGCTTATACATCAGTATTTAACAGTATTTCTTAGTTCTGCTTATTTATTTCTTGAATTTATATACAATTTCAGCAGTATACCTACATGGATGGGTGCAGCCAAAGCCAAAAATAACTCAAAACCTGTGCTGCAAGGCTGGAGACTAAGCTCCAGCCAAATGCAAGCCAGCTCTGATTTGAAAACTGTCTCAATGCAGCAGGGTGCTAAAGCTAACAAGTCCTGCTTAGTCCTTTTTCTGTTTCAAAGCACTCTATTTTCTATGTTTACTTAATAGATGAAACACTGTCTAAAAGAAATGGTACTGGACTGAGAAACAGAAAACTTAATTCTATCCATTTTGCCACTGACTTTGAACTAGCCAGGGTACTGATTCTCATCACATCATTTGTCTGCTTTACTCATTTACACAACAAGCTCTGCAAGGCAGGGAATATCTCCCACAAATCGTTTACAAAGAGCCTCTTCACACAGGGGGATTTTGATCTCTGAGAAAGGGAGAGCCTACACTAATGTTATGCTGCTTCTATTATTACTAGTAGTAAATTCCAAATTATATGCATTGAGCAAAACTGGTATCAACAAATACTATGTATTTTGAACCCAAAAGACTTGTTAACAAATTTTGTGATTCTTTGAGGCAAGGACAGTATTTTCCTAAGCAGTCATCTCTCATTACAATATTTCAGTGTTTCATATACCCAGCTACTTCCTCTTTATTCCTCTGGTGAATCTACTATGATTCTGTTCTTCTTTCATCCTTATGATTGACAAGGAAGAGATCTTACTACTGTTCTCATATACTCATGACAGCCTCCTGAAAGAATTCTTATTTTCAGTATACATTAATTACTTCTATTCATTCCAAAGTGAACTGTAATCAGCAGGGAGCTCTTCATTATTCTTCAGAATATTTAGCACCCTTAAAGTGACACCATTTGCTGTGCTTTTAGGAAGCAGCTTATTGCTCTAAATCCTGCTTATGAGATCCAAAATTTGCAGGTCTCATTCTTCATCCAGTTATTACCAATCCTTCTTAGTATGGCTCTAATTTCACTACTTGCCCCTTAGTCACTAGCTGAGATAGGTATCTCCCTTGTGGACTGTTGAATCAATGTCTGATCTTCCTCTCTTTTTTCAAGGACAAAACACTTATCTGAAATACTAAGTTAAATGTCTCCACATAAATTTCACTTCGGTCCGTTTTTTTCTTCCTGTTGTTGTTGATGTCATACTATTCACTTGTTTAAAATCTCTGCTTGGCACTTCATTCCTTGTAATAATTTCTCTTTAATGTTTGTCCATTCCACCTTCACTTCTGTTCATATAGATTTCAGCTACCATTAAAGCTTTCTCTCCAAACAAAATGACAAAGTGAAAGCTGCATTATGTTTTGTGTCCTGAAGTAGCTGTCAAGCCCAAATCTAGCTCTTTGGCGAGCAATGAATCCAACAAAGTTTGTTATCCTAGAACATTTCCCATACCCCAAACCCATACACCAGGTATTATCTCAGCTTTTCCTATGACCCATGATCTACAATACTATCAGTTCTCCCCACAACCTCTAAATTCTCACACAGTACATTGGACAAGTTCAAAAGTTATTTATGGACAACAGAAGGAAAGTCTTACAAAAAACTCTAAGTTGCCATAAAATAAAATAACTTAAAAGGTTCAGCTGAATAAAATCTATGCCGCCTTTTTCAGTCTGCATGAATATGAGTACATCTAGAAAACAAGTGCTAGTTAATCTGCTTATATGTGAGCTTAATTCTGAAATTATAGGTGCAATATAAATGTCAACAGTTACTATTTCACCAGCACACAAGTTTTATCAGCTTAAGTCAAAAGTCTCAAACTGCCTTACACAGGAACTCAGATACTCCAAACTCTTAACTATTTTCCTTGTGCAGACTCACTTCCCAATTTCTACAATAAAGATATGTACACCAATGAATGACAAAAAACTGCAAATACAGAAGCAGAGTAAAATACATTAAACATCAAGAATAAAAATGTAGTTGATACTTTGTTGATGATATCAATCAATGCAATATTTAAGCTACTTTAATACAGAAGTATGGATTATACCACCTGAAACTGCTTTTGAAATTCCTATCTGCTTTAGAAGGCGAAGATTCAAGGCAATAAATTGAGGTCCAGTATACTAACAAATAAAACATGGTTGACTGACCTGACTACACAGGGCAATTCTGGCATTCCAATGAAATAGATTAAACTAATTAGATAAGCTACGTCTATGAATCAAAGTCTTTTTTGGTTTTAGAATTGAGGTATATAGAAAATCTATTCTAAAAAAACAGTGAAGTTATAGGAGCTGGCACTATCCTTGCACACAGAGACAGAATGGATATTGAAACCAAAACGGATTTGGTCACAGCTTGTCTCCTCCTACAATAGTAGTGTAGCTCTGCTACTTGGTGTCTAAAACAGTTTCATCTTGAGATATCCTCTTTCATCTTGAAATACAGACAAGAACAGATTGCCTTCTCTCTCTCACTCATGACACTGGTCTGAAATAACCCAAAATATTTGATAGCATGTCCAGTGCTCTCAGAAAGGTAAAACATGAGATAGTCAAACAGAACTGCACAGCTCCAAAAGATGATCATTTCTTGATAGAGATGCTCAACCATCTTTTCTTATGTAAGAAACTGAACAAGAGTTAAATTTCTGAAGTCCAGGATGCCTCTCTAGCTTTTTTCTTCTCAGTACTAGTAGATAGTTGCTTTCAAGCCAATCTTAAAGGATCTAATTTAATGGCTCTAGGACAAACACTACTTCCTGCCAAAGTACAGTGAAAATCATTCCTAAAACATGACAAGGAGAGACAGGGAGGTGACTTAGGTTGAACTGGAATGCTTTAACCAGTGTTGATACTTTAGCAGAGACATCAATGTAATTTGGCTTCAGGTGGAACCAAAATAGCCAGTTCCCAAAACAAGGGTAAAGGAAGGAGACACAGAAAGACAGTCTTTGTTTCTTGATGTACATTAAGATATGTTAGACCAACTGTAGAAATAATTAGCAACAGAAAAAGAAGCTATGTGCTGCCTAAAATGTTCTGATGGCCCATAAGTCACTTGAGAAGTAAGGGATGGGGAGCTGCAGCACACAGTCCAGGAACTGGGACCAAAAGAAGGTCTGCTCTCTCCCCCTGGAAAACTGGAAGATTCCAGGGATCTTCATGTAGCATTACAATCCTCAAAATAATCAAGGATTATAGATCACCATTTTTTTTGTGGGATAGAGATGACGAATGTTTAGGTCCAAAGAAACACTTAGATGTACAGAAGCTGGCTGAACAAGAATCTAAACAAACTTGATACTTTGGTGGGAATGGGAAACAGATACAGCTGCTTTGAGATCTTTTACTTTTGAACCTTTTTCTTCCATAGCACTGCAATAATACCAGTGACCTCTGGATCAACTGGAATAGTGGTGGAGGGGTGATTTCTTGAGCCTGCTACTGTGGAAACTAAGCACTGACCCCAGATGTTCAGTTCCCTACTAATTGGACTAGAAGCATAAGGCACAGGAGCTCATTCTTAGACCACTAAAAGATATGAGAGTGAGACACATGTCTGGTTAACAAGACCAACTTTTGTCCTTGAATCTTTGACATATAAAGCTTCTCAAAGAGAGCTGCCTTGATGATATCAGTGCAGAAGTGTCTTCAAACAGTGAAGTAGCTGCCCTCCTCAGAGACAAGTTAAATAGAAATAGGATTAAATACTAAGAAGGCAGCCCACAGGAAATATCTAATTCATTAGATGCCATAAATTTCACTGTTAAACCCTTTACAAAGCCCTTAGCAAAGCAAAGCTCAAAGGTAAAAAGGCAAAGGTAGGCCTCCACTGTAAGGTCAGGATCAAGATAGACTTAAAATGAAGTCTTTTCCTCTCTCCTCCTTTTTCCTTAATTTCTCTGAACTTTCATATTCAGCCAGAAATGCAAAGAAGGTGTCTGATAGATATTCAGAAAGAAGCAGTCCACACAGATTAAAACATTTCTAACCACAGGAGAGTTAGTTAAAGAACTCCTTCTTGAAGAGGTTTTGCTTAGCAGTAGCAAGTACTTGAGACTGAATCTTTAGGAATTAGGATGGCAGGTCCTCCAGAAACAGAGTTGTCACAGTCTAGTTTGACTATAGAGATGATGGATTTTCATCAAAACAGAAGCCATAACTTCCCCAGTTCCTCTTTTCAGGCTTCTGCTTACCATCTGTAACCAAAGAACCTGCTGGAACATGCTCTGCTTCTCCTCTCTTGCCAGCAGTGGTCAGCACATACAGTCCTCAGAGACAGGTATATTGATATCACATGTGAAGTCAAACTTGAAATCATTAGACTTCACTGGAGAAGACATCTTAGGGAACAGTTCCCTTCTAGGCCTACAAGCAAATAGTTAGAATACCAGTTAGATACCTGTCTCAATTGTCTTCAGCATGAGACAACTGAGTGCAGGCAAAGCTTCTGCCCAGTACTTGAAAGCAAAGACTTCAAGATCTTGAAAGAAAAATCAGATGAGTCAAAAGAAAAGAGAAAAGGAAGGACATAACAGCTAGTTTATCTTTTAAAAAAAACTATTAGGTGTGTTCAGTGAGGAAACAGACTATGTCTCAGGCAAGTATGAGAAAGGAACTGAGAGGAGAGGCACATATAGATAAGGGTGGGCCCAAGTGAGTTGCAGCTCCATGGATACCATTAAGGCTAAAAAATAACTCCAAGTCCTAATTTGTGATATTGTTATTTGCAGGTTGCCAGCATGTATGTACATACAGACAATCATTTGATTCTGGAATTCTTTCTGCCTCCTGACACACTTCCATTGTATCACGTCATTTCACACACACTCGTAATGTGACTGCACTTATGTAAATAAGCCTTTGAAAATAAAAGAACTGGAGAAATTTCCTCTAAATGAAGCAAAAGGCCTGTATATTTAAAAACTCAGTTTTTACCATAGCAATTGACTGCATGTTTCATCCAGAAACAAACTTGGTTACAAATGTCACATTGGGCTCAAGCAAAGAGTCTATCTTTCATTCCAAATCAAAACAGCAGCAATACCACCAACCTCAGCTTCCCGGGAAACGCTCGGCAGTTTAGAAACTTCTGACAGAGCAACACAGACACCCAAGTCTAGCACCCAGCAGCTGACAGCTTTTACAGTTCACATTGTTCTTATATGATTATTTTTAGAAATAAAATATATGAATAAAAATAACATTGCAGTTCATGCCCCATGAATGTGTGCATCAACACTATCCATAGGTGATACATTCAAGAATGACAACAATTTGCATTTCTATAGTTTCTTTTTTGCACTTAGACTCCCTAAAGCATTTCACAAAGCAATAAATATCATACCCAAGCAGAAATAGTGATAGGATGTCAATACAATTTCTGCACCCAAACTTAGCAGCTATACTAAAAACAGCAATACTTCTCAAACATGACTGCCAGTTAATCCAAACAAGTTCAGCCTGACAGGGACCCTACATACAATCACTCGAACCAGTACAAAATTTTATCTGTAGTTCTTTGATACTAGTGTAAAAGGATAGCAATTTCAGTATGTCACTGTTTGCTCTCTGTTGAGAAGCCAGTAGACATGTTTCTCCAAGTTCCCCAACTATCTTAAATCTGTGATCTACGCTATGCCTTGTCTGTCTAAGTGTACTCCCAAATTCACATACACTACTCAAGAGAGTAAGAGAAAAATACATTGATTTAAGCAATTGTGGAGGCACTGGTAATAGTAATAAAGACAAGGAAGAGATACTTGAACCTGTCTTTCCATGCTTACTACTGCTCACCATAAATGAGCACCCCTCTGCATTTTTATTAGTTAACCTTCAGGAACCAAGATTCAGATACCAGCTTATACCCACTCTTCCATACCATCCTCCTTCTGTTGTCTTGGCTTCAGATATTACAAGTAGAGTGATTCTGAGAGCACCTTCACTGGTCATTCTGGACTGGTACTCTGCCTCCACCCACGCGTTTACCCACAGCGCACAAAACAGCAGCAGCCCTGTAACTATCCTCCAGGGGTCACAATTGGGTTACAAATTCTGTAAAATGTGATGACTGTGCAGCCTGATTTGGAGCAATTTATTCACATCCTTCTTCATTACAATTCAAATGGAATAAGTAAGATAGAAATTGAACAGATACAGAAATTGTGCATAGCTTGCTTCTGTAGTCAGTAAACATTTATTCACTAAGCCAGCTCTCTCTCGTGCTCTCTCTCATATCCACTCTCTTTCCCTATCCTTCCTGCTTGCTGTTTTAATGCATAATTAAGAAGGTCAGAATTAATGAAGCAGTGTGGAGTAAAGTTCAAGGAATCCCCAGGTACTATTTATTCTATTAGATCTCAGGCATGAATGTCAGATTGGCAGCATTAGAGGCAGAAGCAGTTGAGCTGGCAGCAGTCCAAAAACAAAACCACCAAGGGAGACTTACCTGCAGCGTCAAGTCATTCCTGAGCTCCTTCCCTGCAAAAATCACGCGCAATTGGTCAGCTGGAACTCCCTGTCGCTTGGCAACCACCTCCTTGAGCTGGAAGATGCTGGTGTCCAAATCAGCCTCCACAGGGAAACCATGGCTGGAGTTGAACCTGACAAACACTGACCAAGAACAAAATATCTTTTAATGAGAGAATTTTGCAGGATGTCTATATTAAAGTGACAGAAGAGAGGCTACTCATCCCTAAGTTTCAGGCATAATAGCACTTACTATTTTAAGAGAAAAACTATTAATACTGCAATATATCATTGTGAAAGGAGGAACCATACGGGATTTCCCATCACCGAACAGTTAGTGACCAATAAACAAAAAACATGTTTTCCCCTTGACAGCGTTATAAATTACCAAGAACAGTTAGTATCAAAAAAGAGACCTAGCTTGGCAAGGGTCTAAGCAACCTCTAATTGGCACAATAGATTTTCAGTTCAGCCTTCACTTTAGCAGGCGTGGGGTGCACATGCTTTCTGTGCCCCTTGTGTTCTTCCCCACTGCTCATAACAAATGCAGGAAATTAAGGTATTTTCTGGAGCTAAGATGCACTGAATCATACAAGGGAAAACAATTCCTTGCTACACGATAAAGCACAGTCATATAAACTGGTTTCCCACCGATCTAATTCTACAGGAAATAATGACAGAGAGAAAAATCATACACTCGCAGAAACGTTTGAGGGCATTCTAGCAGAATGTGGTCTTCCTCAGAGTTCACCAAAATCTCTGCAGTACATAACTCCTGCTGGCATACACCCTCAGTGCAGAAAATCATCGCTGCGCTAGCCAGATCATTTTTAGAGCCGCAGCAACTGGTTTATACATCCGGAGAAGCCCAGCAAATAAACTGCTAAGCTCGGTGCTCATCAGTGGCTGGAGCTGTTTGTCACAAGGGGTCCGACCGTGCCTGCTGAGCCCGCAGTCACAACAGCGGCTACAGCCACGAAACAGAAAAACCTCATTCCATCCACATCCATCACTGAGGCTGTACGAACAGCAGACGCGCCCCCAGTGGACTACTTCAACCAATAGCCCTACAGGCAGGAAATTAACTGATCTCAATGATTTTTTTTGTTGCTGTTTTTAGCTAATTCCTTAGATAGTGGCTACCTGCCACCGTAACCGTTTGCGTATTGGTTATAATGACCACTCTTCTTAATCTATTTTTCATTCTCAGTGCAATGTTTTAGCCAAAGATGTTACACTTTTGAATTTTTCAGACTGCCAAAAATATAAGCTTAAAAATATTTATGCAGCTTAAAGAAGTAATTTTATTTGTTAAACTGAAAATGAGGTGCTTATGGTTTTTCAAGCACAATGTGTACCTGACCACTCAAGAGAGTTGTCAAATATTTTAAAAATATTTGAATACAGCTGATGAGACCATTGCCATTGTTTTGCTGAACAAAGACTGTTGTGAATGTTTGCACTTCCACATCTGTCATTCAGATTTTGATATTCCTGGCTAACATTTAAACAACAGGACTACATACCAATAAAGTTCTACACAATAGTTTAAGTTTTGGACTTGAAAGTACCATCTTAATATTAATATACTCTGCTATGTAAGAAGGAGTGCTGTATATATGCCCTCCAGTGTGTTAGAGTTTCCTGTAGCACCTCTCATTACAGCTTTTATTTTAAGGATGTCCTGGAAATAACTGAACTGTTCATGCTTCACACTTCAGCTGTCCAAAATCAACAAACAAAAAACCCTCAAATTTTATTTTTATTGTGATTTGGAGAGTAGAGGAGGAATTACATGACAAAATAGTTCTACTAGGAACTGAAGATTTCCCATCTTTCCAGGTACACTCAAAATGATCAACTATAAATGACATTATCTTGGCCAATAGCAAAATATATTATTAAAACAGTGGGGGAAGTATAATTTTATAAATGCTGTGTATGCACATATTTATATTAACATTTTTACTGATTTTACCTAAATATATATTTATATAGAGAGACATACATAACATATGTAGATGTATATCTCCTTGGACATCTCCCTAATAAATAATCTTCTTCCTCTTTAGTCTTCCAAAAGCCAGTGCCTCCAAGTTTGGAAGTAAGAATAAGTTTGCAATTGCATTCACTCTTTAAATCAACTGCCCTAGCAAGAGGAGAGTGTTTGATGAAAGAAGCATAAACAAGTGAAGTGGCATTTAAATGAATTGTAAAGCAGTACTCATTTTCCAAAGACAATATAAATCTAACACACTGCAAGCATAATATATGTACACCATCAACAACTCCCCTCCCCTCCAACATAAAAATATTTTTATTTTCCTCACAGAGGTAGAGTCTTCTCCTCACACAGTGCAGGAAATGGTAGTCTCAAAATTCTGAGCACATGTGAACATGGAGATAAGCTTACTTTACGTCTACACATTTTAAGCATGCTACTGAATGGAGGAAAGTGTATAACTGAAAGAGTAAGGAAAACAGAGGTATAATAATATTTCACTGTCTTTTAGACACCTAATGTATATGTCACTGTACAACACCTTCAGTTCTACATTCAGTGAGTCAGATAATACGATTCTCTTGTTTGGGAGCATTAGCAAGGATTGCATAAGTGAACACGTGTAGAAAAAGTTATACATGTGTACACATCTGTATGTATACACGTACACAAAATAAACTCTTTTCCTTTTCACAGATCTGATGATTCCAGACAAGTCTCCTATATTAAGGAGAAAGATTATTCTCAAAACAGTCAAATCTTTCAAAATAGAATATGTTTTTCAACTGTGCACCTATACAGTTAGAGATTTTTTTTTGGTCTGCCACTTCTGACTGAAGTGGCAGAAACTGATTTCTTCAAAGACCACAGGCTCACTTCTTGGACACGTCATTGCTGTGAGCGTGACAAAGGGATGGTTCTCCCTTCTGCATGTAAGGGCAGGAAATGCTTTTGTACTGAGCAATGCCTTTCCCCCAAGAAACGTTAGATTGATACTACAAATCCTGAATACACAGGACTGCAGGGTAAATGACACACCTTCAGGCACAAACAAGACTATGATTTATGTGTGTGTGTATATATATATATGTTATACTACCTACTCTCCAAATCACAATAGAAATCAAATATATATTATATACAAATTCCAGTCTAGCATGCAATAGTAGGTTAAAGCCCATTAAGCAGAATGTAACAAGTCTTACTAATTCAGGGAAACAGGAGAAGTGAGGAGAAAAGATGCTATTCCTCTACTGCCCCATTGAGCCAAAGAGTGGAGGAGTACACAGAATTAAATGTTGATTAGAATTAAAAACTCACTTTCCCTTTATGGGAAATTTCCCTATTTTGACATTTGTTTTCATCCCAAACTGCATCAAAAATTTAATGTATTGACTTTTTTCATTCTTTTTGCAGAACAAGTACCATGAAATATGTATTAAAGTGTTTTCATTCTGAAGTACATCATGGAAATAAATATTTCTTTATTCTTCCTGTTGACTTCTCTCTTTGGATGATGTCCCTCAGAATGCACCAACAACATAAATCCCAGAAAGAAGCATGTACTATGGTCATAAGGAAACAGTGGCAGCCCAGACAAAGCATTTCCTTCATTGAAAAGTTTGTAAGGAACTAAACTTCTTGACTTTTACTTCATTTACATTCAAGTGATTATAGGAAAATTAAGATGTTATCACTTCTCAAGTGACTTGGATTAATAAATTCACGTATAATGAGCCATTTCATTCACAGGAATACAATATGGAAAGGCACTCATTCAAAATAAAGCATTGTCATTCTGAAGACTTCATGTTTCACAAGCAGGATAACGTGTCATTTCATCCACTACCAAAACAGAGTCGGCAACACAACTCAACCACTTTGGATACAAAACAATTCATAATTTTTCCACATGAAAAACGGTTAGTGAAGGGAATGTAAGTAAGTGAAGAAGATCGTGACTAAGAACTTGGTAAATTTAAGACATACTGCCCCAGGCCACCTGTCCATTCCTTATGGTGGAGATTGCTGTATACATAACAGGGGTACCAAGGAAATATGAAATGGGTACTTGCACCTGAACTGTTCAAGTTTACCATTCAGCATGTTAGTAAAATTCATCTGGAAATGTAGATATACACACAGATGCAAACTGGATAAAGTTAGGTAAAAGTATGTAGGGGTTATTGTGATAGAGAAGGGGTAACTGCAGAATTTCAAGATAAGGCCACAGCTTTAACAACCATTGCCATCAATTCTACCATTTTTTCCCACTTCTGAATCAAGAGGCTACATATTGCACCTCAGAGAAGCTTACAGTTCTGCTTGTCAACAAACTATGAAGGTCAAAGTTTCATCCATGGAACTAGAATAACTAAGTTGTGTCAATAATGAAAAAAGGTTGTAGAAGTTTTTACACTGCTAAATGCAAAACACGAATTTCTCTGTCAATTTTGACATAAAATAGCCAATTCTTTTTCTTCCTTAAGCACCAAATCACCCAATATCCTGCTCCTCTGCACACCAAACAAAAGCCATATCCTACAATATATGACCTAAGGTGGCAGAACACACACCTTGAAACTCTTAAGATCTTACTGCTGAGTAATTATATTGTTTCCAAGATAACTACGACAGGTTCAGACATTCTTTATTCCCCATTCTTTCTATAGGGCAAAAAGAATATAACTAAGGGTTAACCGAAGCACTGTTTAAAATAGGTGGGGCTCTTAAACAACTTGCCCTACTAAGGTCAGATGACAAGATCTTTAAAATGTATTTTCCTAAGAACAGGAAAATTGTCTTGTGACAATATCCAGCTCATGACTTGAGAATATAGTGCTTCTTAGCAAAAAACCTACATAAAGACTATCTGACATAGACCGTATTATCTGTCTTTTCAGTATGGAGATTTAATTCTTCTTACAACCTGTGATTATTGATTTGTCCAGTACAACCAACCAATTTAGTTCAGATAAAACCAAGAAAATGCACAGAAAAGATGAATAACAGAAGAAAAGGTAGAAAACAAGATAACATAAAGTCCTTGATACCTATTATAATACTGTACAAATGTTCTTCTTGAAAGTCCATTATATTCAGGGTACAGGTGGAAGAGCTGCTTTATGGCTTACTTTAATATATAAAATAAAAGTATTTTTCAGATGTCTAGGACTCTAGCATCCTCGGTTATATGGTAAGATGCTATTTTATTTTAATCATTATATTTTTAAAAAATAAAGTAAATCTGTAAGTAGTTTATTAATCCAGAGAAACCTAGTTACTCAGCTGCTGCTAAGAACTCCTGCAAGCTAAGTTGTAGGAATACAACTGTAGGGTGAAGAACTAGCAGAACACAACATCACGCTATTAGTATGATGGCAGTAAATCGTGTTCCACAATTTTTTTTATTATTATTTCTTGGTTTTCAGTGTACAAGAGAACTGTAGAAAGGTAAAGTAAAGCAAAAGGTTAGAGAGGAACAAAAAAAATGGAAAGAAAAGGACAAACTACAGAGACTGTGCAAGCTGAGGTAAATTAGTCTAAAGGAGTAGCTTAGGGCTGAGAGGTTTTTTTAAAATAGCTAATCAGTACATGTTACAAAAGCCCAATTAAATTGTTTAACAACTTTCCGCAAAGTTCTTTGAAGTGCCTTTTTGCAGCACCTCCAGCAGCCTGGAATTGGTGGTAGTCCTTTTCTTCCCAGATCTGTACATCCAGATTCTGCATTAGAATCAGGACCTTCTCAACACTGTTTTTGTTCCCAGGAACACTGGAGAGAAGGATGTTTCAGCCAGTTTCATTCTAATTTCTATCCTACTTCTGCTCCACTTCATCAAGTCCTGCTGTAGTGGCTAGTCCCACTGCCATAAAGCCCTGACTAGCTGGCTTTTCTGATTTTTTTTTCTTGATCTCTATAATAAAATCTCTTTAAAGCTTTAGCGTAAGCAGTCTTACAGGAATTCTAGCCACTGTTCCTCTTCATCAGTTAGCAAAAATATCCTCAGCCTTCTCAAAAAAAAAAAAAACACACTCAAACAGATGTCTTTTCCTCAAAAAGTTGCCAAATTCTGATAAACTGGAGCAAAGCTGAGACAGCAAGATCCAGAGTCTTGATGCTCTTGCACCAAGCATCCTGCTAACTAATCCCTTCTTCTGCAAAGAGGGTAATCTCACTAAAGAACCTCTGTCTGCACAAGGAGTGAGATGGTACATCAGGGAGAGTGACTTCATCCATTCCAAGCTGTATGGCCAAAACCCAACACCTTCAACTCTACCTTAAGACCACAGGCTGCCACCGAACATGCTGAGGCACTGGTATCATGTTCACCTGGCAAAATGCCCTGCTGTATACTTTGCACCAGATCTACCAACTGCAGACAGGCAGGTATATGCAGCCAAGCTAACCATAACTTGAAGAGTTACCACTTACTGCTAAGCTGCAATAACTGGCTGCCTTAGGCCTCCTTGATCATTGCAATTGTGAAATAAAGCACATTAATGTAAGCCAGCTTCACAGCTGCAGCAGAAAAGCAGCCTTCACAAGCAATAAGTGGCAACTCATTAACCTAAAGTAATTTGATTGCTTCTGATCATTTATAAATTACTTTCACCTAAAAAATGATTTTATGATGTAGTCACACATAGAGAGCAATGCAATAATCTATAAACAAACTATACCTATAAAGCCACATCCTTGCTAAGGTTATTCTTCTCCTTTGCAAGGAATAAACTCTTTTAACCAAAAGAGCTTTAGTTCCAGTTAGCACTCAATGAATATGATAAAACTATTCCTTAATTATTAACTCTAATTTTTCTACTGAGATTTCTGTTCATTTTATATGCATTTTAAATAAAAATCAAGACTGACCATTATTCAAGCAAATATTTATGAAAAGGAGTATAGTAGTATTCATAGCAGATATCTATGTGCCTGATGAGAGAGTTCTACAAATTCATAAGTAGTACAGAAAGGGCAAGTAGTGACTGAGCATTCACTTCTGCTGCAAGATTTAGCAGGCATCAGGTTAAGCTGGTAGGAGCTAAGTTCAAAATAGGCAAAATGTTTGTTCATGCTAGACCCTCTGGAACTCTCTGCCAAAGGAGTGGTAGATGCAAAATGCCTAACACAGGCTCAGTGGGAGAAAAGAAACTGATTGCCAGTTACTGCATAGCCACCTCAGTAATCTCTCTACTGGAAAGGCAGGGACAATATACACTAGCATGAAATAGTCTTTATGTATGGTTTTAGCTAAGAAGGCCATGTCTTTTTTTTTTTAAAAAAAAAAAAAGATGTCACAAGGCATGCATGTCACATAGGAAATGCATTTTAAAGAACATGTTATCTGAATTAAAACAGCTGCAAGCTGAGAGAATGTTAGAGACATACCCTATGTGATTACTCTATTCTCATTCTTCTTCAGGCCTCTGCTTATAATCACTATTGGTGACAAGATACTGGGTTAGATGGACTCTTGTCTTGAACCAGTACAACAGCTCTTTTGTAGGTGTCACAGATGTATATTTCCATACATATTTTCCATAGGATGTAACACTGGGTGATTTCTGGGCAGGTTAACCATCTCTTCCTGACTCTCATTCACTATAAAGTAAAATAAATCTAGGATAAAGGCAACGAAAAATAGTAAGATCTCACTACCCATTTTGTTGCTAGAACTAAACATACATATGCAGCTGCTTTCTTGCATGATAGCGAGACAAAATTTAAACTCATCAATTATCACATAACTAGGGTCTGTGCCATTTAATCCAATATACCAGCTAAATTTGCCCAGTGAATTGTTCACTCAGATTTACCCATACCCAGATTCACTTCAAAATTTTTTTGAGGAATACATGGCTAGCTAGCCCAACATTACGATTATATTAGCATTTCCTTTAAAACTCTTTTTTAAAATAGATATGTTTTTCTAGTTATTTTTATCCTGATTCACTGACTGTTTACATCAGCAGAAAGTTGCCATGAACTGTCTTGATACAGAATCAAGCTAAATTCATGCTTCACTTTAAATAGATGCATACTGTTCTTTAACAGATGTGGACGAGTCTTTAAACTCAACATATTTCCAGCTATATGTCACAGCTTTCCATATCTATAAAAGTATTACACTTAAAAATAATGCTTACTGCTTTTAAAGTCTCCCTGTCCTGTGGGGAATGGACTTATATATTTGCAAAGACTGTATCAGTTCAATAAAATCCATACGGAGGGTCAGAAAATCCCAAGTAGGTCTAGTAATGTATTGCAATAGCTTTGAGGCTGTAAAAGGGGCTGCCAAGCAAAGCAAGAGAGATTCTCTGATTTTAGCAGTTATGCTCATTTCCAGTTCCCTGGGAAATACATATTTCTTATAGCATCTACATTCTGCTAAATACCAGAAGCATTAGCTGACAGCCAAAGATTCACTAGGACAAATGTATGCTAAATATGGCAGCTACTGTACCTCACTAAGAAAGAAATTTTCTAATCTCATGAAGTTTCAGTTGTCCAGTAGAGGAAAGAGGAGTATCAAAATTTCTTAAGCATATTACAGTATGGATAAAAATAAATAGAAAAATAAAACAGATAAAATAAGCTTTCAGCAATGATTATATGTCCTTGTGCACCAGTTAAACCCATTCATAACTAACAGCCTCCAGCAAAATTTGTATGAAACAGATTAGAAACATACGTAGAAACAGATTAGTTCCACGTTCCAAAAAAAACTAAGTCCTAGAAGAAACCATGGTGGCATACACACCTCCAGAAAAAGCTTTGCTTTCATTACCATAGGAGCTCTTACTGAAAATAGAACACAGCCAAAACTGAAGGGAATAAAACTTGCTACAGCCCAGGACACGGCTGCACGGCGTTACTGTTGCGTGCACTGCTCCAGGGAAGGGGATGGCACCTGCTGCTCCAGAGACGAGAAACGTAACTTGTTTCCCTCGTACTCACAGTTCCAGCATTAGCATTTCTTAGTTTCTGAATCTCTAAATTTGCTTTCTCTTCCCAACCCCAGTCTCCGATATTCCAGCATTTTAAAGCCTACAGGCTCATCAGGACCACTTACCAATTTGTTTTAAAGCACAAGATACACACATAATATTATACACCACCACCATTGAGCAGTCAATTTTGAGACACAATTCTGCAGCCTCTCTCCCTTAAACATCACCCTGAATTATGGGGCTTGATTTACCTTATTTTGCTCAGAAATGGTCATCTACAGTAAGAGAAAACGTGAGCTTCAACACTCTGGGATAGCAGCAGCCCTGCTTCTCACCTTTAAAAACAAACCTCACCCATCTGCCTCACATTTTGCTTCTCTCTCCCACTACAGACACCAGCTCTGCTCTTAATCTTCAGGTCATTTGGTTCAGGTGTGCAGGAATTTAGTCTCCAGCTCTGCTCTTAATCTTCAGGTCATTTGGTTCAGGTGTGCAGGAATTTAGTCTCCAGCTCTGCTCTTAATCTTCAGGTCATTTGGTTCAGGTGTGCAGGAATTTAGTCTCCATAACTGCCTGCTGTGAAGGGGGGGGGGGGAAGGATGGTGGGCAGGCTGGGCTTTTGGGAGAGTCTGAGGTTTTTTCAGTATTGCTTCAGAAAATGCGGACACATTGTGTCCACCAACACAGGGGGAACCTACGGGTTTCAAAGATGCAGCAAAATGACACCCGCTCTGTTAGAGACCCTCTGGAAGTCCCAGGGCTCCTCCGGGAGCCACGGTGGCCGTGGGACGCGGACTGCCCTGTGCCCGCAAGTCCCGGTGCTGCTCCCCTGACGCTGGGGCTCTTGGGGCTTCGGGGTGCTCCCCTTCCCCGTGGGATTCGGCCTGCGGCTCTGCAGCACTCAGCTGCCAACCTCTTGCGGGCGCTGAGGCCGCGGAGCCACCCGCCTCGAAGCGGGCGGCTTGGCACATCTGCCCCGCGACCGCCTGCCTTTACACCGGCCGCCTGCTCGCCCGTCGGAGCTTTCCGAGGGACTTGGGGCTGGCGTTTGCCGTTGGCTCCTTTGAAACAACGCCTTTGAACACCTGGAAACGACTGGTTTGTTCCCAAACGGCACAGCACTTTTATAGTAACTTGTAGTAACTAATGGTCATTTTATTCTCTGACAGCTCCAAGTTAAATTCTGCCGGCAAAATTATATGCGCAACTGCCAAATCTCGTGTAATTCCACTAGCTTTTGTAAAACTACCATAGATATTTTCAGAGCAGCAAATAAGATTTATCCCTTTAAGTTAAAATAGATCCATAAAACGAGCGGCTGCCTGAGAAATCTCCCATTGTGTAATTGAAATGATCTATGTGTACCCAACTTTCCATCTGAATCATTAAAAAAAGAAGTTCCCGGAGCAAAGCTTGAAGAGTTACCATATTTCAAATACAGTTTTGCCCCTCTTGAATTTTTCACAGTTCTTCCTCCCTTTGCTTCTCTGATAACTTTTTTTTTTTTTTTTTTTTTTTTGTTAATTAGTATCAGACTTTGCTATCTAGCTCATACTCAAAGAAGCAGCACTCTTACTGGAACAAACTCTTACCGTACGATTTAGCTTCTAAGTCGCTGACCCAACAAAATAGCCAGTAGCCACTTATGCCAGGCAAAAACATATGGCTTGAACTGGCTGCCAAAAATAGTCCATCATTCCTGCTATAAAACTGCTAGCTAGCTGGAAAAAAGAAATACATTTCAAACGTCCCAGTGCTGCACTAGGGTGTACTAATAACTTTGAGTTCAATATATTCTCTAAACACAGAGAGATTATTGGCCTATTTAAAATATACTCAGTACAGGTATTTATGATCGCATCTAAATTATATTAAATGTCTTGGTATATATACATATATATATGTGTGTGTGTGTGCGTACATATACATACGCACACACACGTGTGTGCGCGCACATGTGTTTTGGTATAAAATCCTCATTTCAGAAAGCTGTCATTTAAGTCCAGTGTTAAATCCTTATTTACTGAGAAGACTTTTACATGAACTTTACTGAGTAGGATTAGATTAAGGATTCCAGGACTTAGTTCACCAAAAAATGCTTCCTGAACACCCAAATCAAACATTATCACAGGATTAAAAAAAAAATCCAAATCATAATGAAACACCTAAACGAAGTAGGAAACCTCAGACTGATAAATACTGATTTGTTGTACATCAGCTGAATAGGATGAAAGTGGCAAAACATTTCAGAAATTGTATGAAAATCTTTGCTGTTTTTTTTTTTTAATCAACCCTAAGCATATAGTGTGTACATATTATAGTATGCTACCAAGCAGTGAAGTTCACATGGAGCTGTGCTGGTCTACAAATTTAATGTGTATGTTTCTTATCACTTCACCAATCCTCCGCCAATCTTTTTAACTGCATTTACCTTTCATATTCCGTACGTCTGCAATTTTGAGGGATATGACATAAATGTTTTCTATCTTTCTGTGTCAGATCTAGGTCAGTGGCAGATATGAAGTTAGATATTTCAAGGCCTACAGGCCTACAATTTTGAGGTATATTTCATTAGAAAGCTATAGGTTTTGATATTAAAGTTTAAGAGGGCTAAAAATAAAGCTATTTCATTACTAAAGAAGAAGCCTCATGATACAAAGTTTTAGTTTGTTTCCATGATAGATCAAAAGATCTCTGATATTAGAGCAAGACTGTTATATCGAGTTTAGGCCACAATTCCTCTGAAAGAGCAAATTTCCATTGGCAAATATCATGTACTGAAGTCCCAAGTTTTGTGAATATGTAGCGATTCATGAACATTATATGAAGAAAATTATTTAAAAGATTTGTTTTGCCACAGGCAAGAAGTAACCTACATTAAAATGGGAAATAAGAGCTGAGTTGATAATGGTGGGATGAATCTGTTCCTCCCTATTGAAATGAAATCTTATTTCAAACAATTGTTAAAATACCAACATTGATAGCTCTTGGACCAAATTTCAGACTTTTTTCCCAAAAACATAAGTAAAAAATTCTGAACAAACAGAACAAAAAGAGTTGGTTATGATTTGGTCTAACTCTCTATGCCTGGGCTGTTTTCCATATTTCATTGTAAAAGCTGAAGTTTAGTGTGAAGTAATAAGTACAGGCTTCTTCAAACCTTGCAAAAAGGTAGTGCTACTCCCAAGGTGTACCTGCAGAGCACAGTTCCACAAATTCTCTTGCAAAAATCCCTCATCGTAAACCTTAAATTCATAAGTGGAAGACATCATTTCTATCGGGCACTTGAGGTGAAATACATTTTGAAACACCAGAATCTCTCTCTACTTAGTTCAGTTTTAAACACTGATAGTACTACCCAGTTCTTTCAGCTCTTCAGATAAAATGTAGTAGGCTAATAATCAGCTATTATTTTGGGCTATGCTTTACTTCCATTACTCCTGTTGTCAGGAGAAATAACACTAAAAGAAGGATTTAGTGTTCTGTGGGATTTGCTTATTTTCAAATGCATTTTAAGGCCTGAAAAACCAGCAGGCTTTTTTGTTTGTTTGTTTGTTTTGTTTGTTTGGTTGGTTGGTTGTTTTTTTTTTTTTTTTTTTTTTTGGTTCAAAATCCAGGTATTTCATTCTAACTATGAATATTCTCATAAGAAGATCCATCTCTCATATTCATGAAAACCTCAATGCTTCTCAAGACTTCAGCTTCCCTTTTGTCCTTCTGATAAACACACACGGTTGCAACCAATCATTCCCTATGGCATTCCCAAATGCCAGTACATTTGTCAAATTTTCCTAAGGAAATCTCCCAGCATATTAGGCTTAGCATTATCAGATAGAAAATTATGGTCTATTATACAATTTTACAGTGGTCTGTTATTGACTCCACATTACAGGACCACTCAATGGTAGCCACCTACACTTGTTAAGGTATAAACAGTTTCCCAAACGCATATGGTGGAAGTAAGACACGAGTACAATACTGAGTCTCAGTACAGTATACATTATATGAGGATTTTCGAAATATAATGGAAGGATTGTATCACATAGTGTTCCTTTGCTTTATATAGACATCACAAACTTCACAGTGTTTTCAGAGATAATGGAAGTTTGCCAAGTTCTTCTGGTTTAAATTTTTCTACCCACCTTCTTTATAATGGTCTGAGCATCAGCAGCATAATGCCCATAAATTTCTACATTTGTTGGCAGCATATGCTCTGTACATAGGCTCCATCAATACATATGTTTAGGCATATATATAATCTCACTGAGCTCAGTGAGACTTTAAAGATTTAGATCCTTGCATTTTTAACATGCTTAGGAATAAAATGATTGCCACATACAGTTATAACAGTAACATGTCCATCTGAGTAGCAGACACAATTTTTAACAATGTATGAACCCAATTACATATAAATCGAGGGAAACTGAATTGTTATAGATTTACACAAGTGATAAATGTGCAACAAGAACAAAATCAGATCAAGATTTATTTAAATAAAGCCTTAAAAATTTTAAAACAATCATCTACCTAAAGCCACACACCTTTGTAGTGGCATGTGTGAGCCCTTCATAGTACTGAATTTAAAACTGAAATATTGAGGTAGTCCAAAGGCTAAAAATTAGAGATACATAATTTGGTTATATTTTTACAAATGTATATAAAGGAACTTATCAGTAAAATGATATTACAGAATCACAGAGTCAAAGAACAGTTCAGGTTGGAAGGTACTTCTGGAGATCATCCAGTCCAACTCCCCTGCTCAAGCAGGGTCACCTAGAACACATTGCACAGGATTGTGTCCAGACTGCTTTTGAATATCTCCAAGGATGGAGACTCCTCAACCTCTCTGGGCAACTTGTTCCAGTGTTCTGTCAACGTCACAATAAATAAGTTTTTCCTTATGTTTAGAAGAATTGCTTGTGTTTCAGTTTGTGCCCATTGCCTCTTGTCCTCTCACTGGGCTCCACTGAAGAGTCTGGCCCCATCCTCTTTAAATCTTCCCTTCAGATACTTACACACATTGATAAGACCCCCCTCAGCTTTCTTTTCCCCAGGATGAACAGTCCCAGCTCTCTCAGCCTTTCCTCATCAGATATGCTCCCATTCCTTCAGCATCTTACCAGCCTTCTTCTGGACTCATTCCAGGAGCTCCATGTCTCTCTTGTATTGGGGAGCCCAGAACTGGATACAATACTCCAGATGCAGCCTCACCAGGGCTGCATAGAGGGGCAGGACCACCTCCCTCAACCTGCTGGCAATGCTCTTCCTAATGCAACTCTGGATACCATTGGCCTTTTTGACTACAAGGGCACATTGCTGGCTCATGGTCAACTTGTTGTCTACCAGGATCCCCAAGGCCTTTTCCACAGAGCTGCTTTCAGTAGGTCAGCCCCCAGCTTGTACTGGTGCATGAGGTTATTCCTCCCTACGTGCAGGACTCTGCATTTCCCTTTGTTGAACCTCATGAGGTTCCCCTCTGCCCACCATTCCTCCGAATGGCAGCACAGCCCTCCAGAGTATCAGCCATTCCTTCTGGTTTTGTGTAATCAGGAAACTTGCGGAGCGTACACTCCCTCCCATCATCTAGGTTATTGATGAAGAAATTGAACAGGACTGAATCGATACTAGATTAGATTGTATTAGTTCAAGAAGAATAAGAATTCCGAACCAAAAATGCTGTTTTAAACTGGGTAGGTCAAACATTTGGTACAAACTGATATGACAGTATTCTTGGAATCATTATTTCATAAAAGAGAACTAAAACATAGACATGTTTCTTCTTACACACGCATATGCTACACAGGAATAATGCTTTTCTTTCTTTTCATTTTCCTCCAAAGAATTAATCCTAAATGATACACCTGAATCACAACTGAATGGTTAACATGCTTTTCTTTTCCTTTAAAGAAATCCAAATATATGCCACAAAGTGTGTCATCATCATAAATGTTTACTTATTTAGCATTTTACTTTGGTAGTTGCTATTAAGCTGATGTGTCAGTCTTACAGATATGATATGGTAATATTGATACACGTTATTTGAGATGCAATGTGATTATGTAACCAGTTATTGAGGAAGAAGAATCAGAGGGAGGAAAAGGGGAAGAGACCAAAAGGTTTAAATATGAATGGGGGGGGAAGGAAAAATGAGCAGAATTTTATCAAACATAGAGCTCTTTGATTCTTAGAATTTTTGTAAATGACAAAGAAACATCACGGAGAAGGGGGACTAGGTCAGTAACAAACATCTGCAAAAGAACTTGAGACATCAGTTATTTATGACACCATGTAGTATAGATGGCCACATTACAAATGTTTGTTGTCAGATAGATGAACCTCTCATTTTCTTTCTTGAAAAGAATCCAGAAGACTTAGCACAATTCTCATGATTTTTAGATAATTAATATGAGTTACTTCTCTAAATTTGTCAAAACTCACTGTTACTTGGTTTAATCATACATTTGGAGCAAGATTTTTTGCATTATTAATGTACAGTAGCGTCATTTGTTCTTTTCAATTATACCATGTCAGTGATACTGTTTCATTGACATGATAAACATATTCTGTAAGAATATTACTTACAACAAGTAAGAAACCAACAAGTGTATTAAATCAGATTAAAAGCAGAATGTTGCCTTACCCAGAATTCAGCTTTTCTGAAAGCATTTTATATGCTTTCACTGCTGAGTCTCAGTTGCCCAGTAAAGGCAGGAAGGATTCCTAAATGCTAAGTTTCTGACTTTCACATGAAATTGTAGGAGCCTAGAATGCAAGCTAATTGTAGGCAATTGGTGGATCCAGAATATCCTGGGTCTTCAGTATGATACTTAGGCCTGTCCATGAAATAATGGTAAGCCTTTTTATTGCAGAAATACCCAGGAGTCACATGGAAATGGACACCTTGCAAAATAAAACAGAGCACCAAACATATTAATTTAATAACATGATAATCCTTAGCTTCAAATGGCAGGAAGACTCATAAGACTTCAGAAACCTGAAGCTCATATCCAGACATACTCAAGGTTAATAACTTTGAGAGACTCATAAAAAAGATTAGTTGAAAAATACTGTAAATAAATTTTAGTGGAAGACACAGACAATGTAAAAGGGAGACAAAAGGAATAATGAATTTGTAAGAAGAAAAATTGGAAGCTGAAATGAAATAGATTGTAGGAGGAAGAAAAAATTTTCTCCAGAATTAGAGAGGACCTACAGTCAGTTTCATGATTTGGGCAATAGAAGTGAGTGGGCTCCATTTCTCTTCTGTAATATAGGTAACTCACAAAACAGCATAAAAATATCCCTACTCCAGGCTGCATCTTTAGAAGTCAGAAATAAGTAGAAGTTCGTGGAAATCTTGTAAGTCACACTAAGGGTAAGGACACAGGGCAGATGCTATCTGTGGAAAAGAATGCTTACTTCTAGCTTTTTTTCTTAATTTTTCAAAAAACAGTTTACATTAACTTTTTAAAACCAGAAAATACAAGGAAAGAAAAGAATGATACAGATGTAATTTTAAGGGAGGAAAACATGAAAAGCTGACTCCATCTTTTACTGTATACTTGCCAAAACATTTTTATCTCCTGTGAAGAGTCATATGTTTTATGAAGTCTAATATTACTAGTAATCTGTCATACAAAAATTCCACACAGAATGGTCAGTCATACATTCATATTATGCAGATATCTATTTCTTCAGGAAATTTCACAAAGCTATTAAGTGAAAGTTAGATAAAAATATTACCAAGAATAAGGATGTAATTCTTCAAAAAAAAGTTTGTATAATTGGCCGAAATCACAAGAGAGAGAGTCTCAAAAAGTTGTAAGACTCCTGAATTACAACACGGAAAGAAGGACATTGATACTAATACTAGTTTGAAGTACCTGCTAGTTTAGTAGTCTGTGAAAAGACCAGTTCCATGTCTTTAACGACCACACATGCTTTGGGGGGCCATTCAGTACCTCTGCTAGCATACACTTGGATACAACCCAGAAGCAGTTCAGGGTCCAAGGGTTCAGGGTCCAAGGTCAGAAATGGCCACAGTATGATCTCTGCTCTCTGGTAACATCTAACAATTCTCCTTAAAAACATATGCTTATCTGAAACACACCAGGAATGTCAAAATACCAAATGGAAAGATTATCTGATGGTTCCTTTTGGAGCTAATCATCACATATACACTACCTATAAGCACACTATGTGTGTGTGTATATGTACATATACATTTATATAGTGCATACATATATGCGTATCTATATATTTGTGTGTGTATATACACACAAACACACACTGTGTATGCATGCAAACACTAATCCCTGTGAACATGATAGCTTCGGAGGGAGAGTTCTGGCATAACAGGAACATTTCAAGAGTGTATTATTATGAAAAAACCTAAAAACTGAGATGAATCTCATTTTATGAATTTAGAAAACTTTCCATCCATAATTCAGCTGCAAAGATCACCATACCAACTAGTATAGGTTAGTTTCCTTATTCTACAGGGATAGCAACTGAAGCAGAGCTGGCCACTGCTTTGACATAGCTCAGTTTGCACTGAACCTAGGCCTAAAGGAGTATCGTTTGAGGGTTTGATGAAAACAAATATAATAAATGCTCAAAAAATACATTTTATGCGCGGTACATACAGACACACTCACACTGTTTTCATGACATAATAAACCCTCAAAGCCTTTCCTCTAAAACCAGAAAATAAGGGAACTACATGTAACCACAATTTTGTTGCACCTAAGGTACTTTGCTTCTCTTCCATTGTTATTTAAAAAAGCAAAGCAATAGAAGTAAAATGATAGATTTATGTACTATTTTTTTTAAAAAAAATGGAGGAAATACTCTGCTTCTCAGTGCTCACTTGAGATATTACTACAGGATGTGAGAAGATACGGATTTCAAGACTGTTAAAGAGTTCTATTTATCTACTATTGAGTATTTTGTAATGGATACACTGTACCTTATTAATTTTGCCTTTCATTGAACCAAACTCTGAGAGAGTTCATGTTTAGCTGTTGTCCAAGTGTTTATAACATTAAACTGGGAGACAGAAAAGTTGTTTCCCAGGTTCTGTTCCAATAAATATTCAAGTATTTTATAAGAAAAAGTCCAAAGATGCTATTTTTTCCCTTAATGTTAACTGTGATTTACTGTGATGCTAAGGATGACAAAGTACATTAATCTATGCTTTTTCACATGGGAGTTGTCAGTCCAAATATGGACCAGTCAAATCATTAATATGTAAATATAAACTTGACTGTTCTATATAGATACATAACTATATTGTATATTCCCTACTTTTTTTTCAGATTAGAAACAGGGAGGAACTTCCTTGCTGATTTCAGAAATCTTGCAGCAAATCACTTCTACAGACAAAACAATTTGGCTGACTTAAGCTGAATTCAAAAATTACTTCTGAATGAAATTTGCAGGGCTTCTTACTCAATTATCATTTTATTGATTACATTATTTATTCAAAAAATATCACCACCTCTTTTTAATCTGATCTGTGTTATAGCTAACATCAGGATTCACAAGGATTGCTGTCATTCTGACAATTAGGACCAACTTGTCTGAAGAGTTTGTAATTCAAGGAATTATCACTGCAATTCACTGCAGTAAGATACCTTATTGTGTTCACGTGTGCAGAAAACCGTCAACTGCACTGGTGATGCAGCTTGATTTACTTAGGGAAGGAAGGACTTTTTGCAAAGATGCCATTGAGGCTTTCATAAAATGGGAGCTAGACAGTTATTAATATCTGATTATACATCATTTTGAGGAACTGTAAGTGACCAATGAAGCCCTACACTGGAAGAAGGCTCAGAGGAGCTGAGTAAAGTGATGTGCCCATGAAAATTAGGGAAGAACTAGAGAGTGACTGACTAAAGCTGAAGGTAATCTCAGCACCAAGGGGAGCTCTTGTTTTAGATAAAGAGCTACATCAGCTGAGTGGATCAGCCAGCTAGATTAGGCAAGTGGATCAGCTGGTTCAATCAGCTGAATGAATCAACCAGCTCTGTAACTCCCTGAGGAATTCAAAAGTCTGCAAATGTCTTCATGTGTTACTAGACCATCATGGGGGTGGGAGACAGTGTGGAGGGTGCTGTTTGCATGGCTCAGCCCAACAAAGAGTATAAAACCCAAATAATGAACAAAAAGAGCTTTGAAGACATCAATGAGTTTGGGTTAATTTCAACCCATGTTTTCCTTCCTGGTGACTAGGGAAGTCCAGAGTCATGATGGTGAGCATATTATAGAGACCAGTAAGGAGAATTACATTCATATTATGATTCAACTGTTTACTGCACTCCGTTAAGAGTCATTTGTACTTGTACTTTAAACATAATATATTGCTGTGCCATTCTGCTAAATCAAAATCCTGTGGAATGTCAAAGAACTTCAAGTAAGTAAATTTGGTATTAACTGTTAAACCTTCCATGTGTGGAAAATCTAAAAGACCTAGTCAGAGTATTGGACTCTGAGAGTAACAGATGTATCTCCTGTCCTACACTTAAACTGCCCATTTATTTACCCATATTGAATAATCTTTAAACATCTAGATGACTTCCTCTCAGTAGGGGAAGAGAAATGATAACAAATTGTGTCTAAGGGTTTATTTTTAACACAGAAAATATGATGTCCTTTTCCAGTGTTAGGAAGTGAGAAAATCTTTACTAATCACGATACCAAACAGTAAAGTCAGAAGCTCATAAACTCATGCACAAAAGTGAGCTCAGTGTCAAAATGTGACCCGAGGCCTTTTGTTTTGCTCTGCAGATGTCTCAGGAGACTGATGTCACTCTCCTCTGTCTCCTCCAGGAGCAGGTGATACTATTATAGGTGATTTTCAACGAATTATTTTCATTATAAGAATTCTTCAGGTTAACTGCAGCGGTAGCTGCAACAGGCCTTGTTTTCTGAACAGTGTTACTTTGTTCAACATATCTTATCGGAGTAAGTTAAAGCCCTGTAAGTAGGTTTTTATGCTGAGGCAAAGCATACATTAAAATGATGAATTGTTGGGAATCCTGATCAGAGAGAGGTAAATTTGTATTTCCTGCTTGAATAAATTTTACTGTCTCACTTTTGGTTTGTAGATAATAGAAGCATGCATTTTGTGACAAAATAGGCCTATTCAAGCAGGTGGATGCTCAACCAGCTCTCAATCATTGTCACAACTGGGGAAGTAACTGTGGTATTTTCAAGCAACTATTGCTTGCAGATATAAATCATAGTAATACAAAAATAATACAAGAGAAATGGCATGCAGCTATCTTCTTATTTATTTTGTCTGCATATACACTACACTGGGCTTCTTAAAAATTATTTTTCTAATAGCCATTACTAGTTGGGGAGTGAGTTATCTCATTATCTGTTGGCCTATGGCACAAATATCCATCTTTTTTTGCAAAACTATAAAACTCCTACTGTGGAGAAGCTAAATATAATAAATAGTAAGCTACAACATAACTCTTCAATAATAAAAAATTGTTTTGTGCTAGAAATTTCTGAAGTTGATTATCACCAGAAATATCAAATTATCACTGAAAATACTAAATAACCGAGCTTGTCAGAAGAGATTACGGACCTTTTCTTTAGCTGTCCTACTAAATTATTCCCAGCTATATGATTATCTAAGGACCAATGTATATCCTCAGAAAGTGGAACTGAGTCTTTATCATACAAAAAACAAGCAATCAAAGGCTCGAACTATTCTAAAATCTCCTCCACCTAAAAATATCACATTCTCTGGTGCTAGCAACCTATAGTGATGGTATCAATATTTCAACAACAGATTCTGCTTAGAGGCCACTCATATATTTTCTCTAGTATTTCTCTGAAAATATATCCACACACTTGCCTCCAAGTAAGGTCAGATCTGAAGAAACCCAGTATTTACCACTCTCCTTCATCTACAATTTTGATGCCTATGGTTTGAAATGTATTTGCTGATGCCAAGCCTGAAAGAAGAAAAACAACTACGTACAGGGGAAAAGGAAAAGCTGCGGGAGCTCCACTGCGACCAGGAAACCATGCTGAAGGGCAGAATCAATCGCTATGTTAACAGCACCATGGGGGCAGCGATGGTCTCCATCAGAATGATCATTCTTTCAGAAAACAACAGAGTGACAGCAGTCACTACGTATTTTCCTTAGGCAATCTGCATAAACCTACAGACAGCTCCTTCAGGTCTCACTCCTTTTCTACAGCTTCCTACCAGGCAGCATGCTCAGCTGTTTCTGTGAAAGTGGGGCAAAAACAGAGTACTGAAAGCAAGTTAGTCCTTTACAAAGCAAATCCAAATATATGGTCATGAAGTAATGTTCCCCTGACCATTTTCTTGGAATAGAAACTAACAACTAGCCAATCTTACAAGTGTATTGCATGTTCTTTACATTAACACAGGAATTGGATTTTCAAGTAACTTAAAGTAGACTCTCGCCAGACTCTCACCTGTAAGGCCGCACCACAGAGGAAGTAAAATTAACCCCCCCCCCAAGCTTATATCTTCATTGAAATCATCATATCAAAGAATCTGACTTTAATCACAAGGAGTACAGCTTCATTAATCAGCAGTTCTGTTACATGTATCTCCATTTTGGGAAGTTAACTGATGATTAAACTTTTCCAGAACCTTGAGATCTAAAGTCATCATAGAAACGACTTACAGAAAAATAGGGAGAATAGGGGAGTATGCTTTCAAATATTTTCACAATGTATGCGAATCAAAACTTCTTTGATATTTAGACTAAGACATTTAAAGTGGGGAAATCATGACTTAACCCTTAGACAACAACACACTTTTACTTTTTTTTACTTTTAGCAATACACCTACATTGACAGAAGAGATATTGCCAAAAACCTCTTGAGCCACAATCTGCAAGCAAAGAAAGAACAATTGAGAAGACCATAATCACTTTTAGGGTCTATTAGATGATAAATTGCCCTTCTAATTAATGCTATTCACAAACAGATCTTGAAAACATTGTGCATATTTCTGTGAAAAGGATTATGTAAATAAAATGCATTTGTAAAATTGCTGAATGTGCCAAGATTTCTATTTATTCAGTGGAACAGTCTAGTAGGCCTATCCAGTAAATAACGTAGGCTTTAAAAATTATCATCACACAGGTAACAATGTAAATTTACCCAACAACCAAGCTCTTAAGTTTTGTCTTTTAAATAATGCACATAATAAAAGAAGAATAATATGCATAACTAAATATCTGACCAGAGAAATAATACATATTTTTAGATAACTAATTGTGCACAGGATGTAGATGATCTTATGTGATGGCTCTTGCAGGTAAACACTACATAATTCATGAGTTTGGATTAGTGGAGCTCCACTATAGTTAAACTAAGATAAGCTTTTAATTTAACAGACATTTTTTAGTGCTCTAAAATCATCATGCATTTGTATTGTCTTGAAAATTCATATCCTTGAATTGTGTACAAAGTAAGTTTAACACTAAAATTTTATAGCACTTTGAGATTGGATTCTTATCACTTAATATCTCCATTTTACTTTTGGAGATAATGCTCCCAGCTTAAAAACTAAGTTTAACAAAATGTCTAAATATATTTGATATTACTTACTGTTCAATGCAAGGTATAAAACACTTAAGAAGCTATAAATCACAGGATACTTATTTAAGAGTGTTTAAGATGTGGTCCACTAGAAAGATACAAAACTCTTCCATTCTTTGCATGACTTTAGCATGCTCTTTTACTTTGCGACAATCCTTTACTAGTCTCAATTACCACCACATCAATAAAACATATTGATGACACTCACAGGACACAGGTCTCAAATATTAGTAAGAACACAGAATTTCTGAGGCCCAATTCAGAGCTTCATTCACTGGTCCATCATTTCTACAACACCCATAAATAAAGAAAGTAAGAAAAACATCCTACCGAAGCATGTTCTAACTGTGAGAATGTGACAAAATGAGTTGACTTATCTGATTAAATTTTGTCACGTGCTCAACCACTAACCTGCACTAGTACTTTTGAGAGTAATAGTGCTCTAATGGTGCAGCCCTTGTTTAGCCTCAGGGTTACTGTCCCAGTATGAGAACCACCATATATTCTTTATTCAAAGATACTTAAAGATAGAAATGTTGTCACGTTTATAAAGCCTAAACTAAAAGATTTCAAATTAATAGATATGTTAGTGTATTGATTGAGCTGTCTTCCAGCATGGATTGAGTCAAACAGATGTTATCTGCCCAAATCTGAAGCACAATTCCAGATATTCTTTGTGTTTCTACTAGTTCTGGATATGTACTTTCTACATGCGCAGATGAAGTTATTTGAGCATTTCAGCACCCCTGTTTTTGACCATTTTGACCTTCTGTGCTAGAAGACACTACTGTTCTGTTCAGGATCTTTTTTTTCTATAGTTTTCATGCTCAGATATATTATAATATTCCCCTGGAACAACATGGCCAATTTAACGAATTCTTCTATAGCAGGAGAACTATTAAAGACAGCAATTTTCTTGAGGTCTGTTTTGGTCTGTAGACAGCCCACAAGACTATACTGCAGACCATTCATAGCCTCTGTGCTTATGAGAAGAGAGAATACCTTGCAGTAGAAGCGAACATGGCTTAAAAGGAGGAACAAACCAGCTGAAGGAACCTTCTCCTTAAATGATTGTTTCATGTTCCCTTGCATCTAGAATACCCCTCTGGGAAGTAAGGATCTCAAATAATAGGAAATAATAGGAAAAGGCTACTATAGGCATAGCTGGGTATATAACACCAGTGACTTGACTGCTAGATATGAAAGCAATGGACATTGACCATCTTGCAGCAGAGAGAGAGAGAAAAATGTAAGCTGTTTTCTGAGAGACTAGAGATCAAGATATCCATTGTAGCATTTTCTGAGATGCACCCATCCTGGAAGGCAGAATGGAAAACTAAGTTAATGATGCCTAAGTAATGATGAGTTTATAATTAAAACGAATTGGAGAACATTTTTAGAATAGAAGAAGCTGGTATGGAAAGGCTGGATTTAATCTGAATCAAGATTGAAACTACTGGCACTCAAATATGCTATAGCAGAGAACAGTATAGAAATCAATGACTGGAGAATACAGACTGATTCAGAAGAGCAGAGTTTGGAATGACACATGTTTCAGGGCAGACAGCAATAAAATATCTTCAAAAAGAGAGAAGACAGAAAAGCTGATAAAATTCAAGCATAAAATAATGAAGACTGATCTTAATGATTAAAGTTCAGTTTAAATACCAATTAAAACAGCTGAATAGACCAAGAGCAAATAAAAGTGTGTTTCTATTCAGGCACCAAAAAGATAAAGAAATAAAATGAAATGCTTGGCTCTAAATTAAGATATTAACTAACAGGCATGTCTGGCATAATGGAAAGAAGATAGTCGGCAAGAAACTTGTAATACCAAAGAATGAATTATATAAAAATGCACTGTGAGATGCACTTGTGAAGAAATGTTATTGAATGTACAAGAAAGTGTAGAGACTAATGAAGTTAATTGAATGAGCAACACCACTGAACTTCTACAGGTTGAAAGTGAGTATCTAAAAAAAGGAAGAATATCGTGTGAGGACTACTCTGCAAGCCATCTGAGTAACCCAGCAACAGTGGTTGAATTGTTACCAAAGGTCACTGAGGTGCAACAGCAAAAAATACATATTAATGGGGGAATTCTGTAAGTGAATATAGTCTAATATCAGGAAGGGATGTGATGCAGAACCTAAAATTCCAAAGTACACGGTATTCCTCCTAGTTCAAAATATAAACTATGATCATGATGCATTAAAAGTAAACAAAACCAACCCCTTACTACAACATAGTAAACATTAAAAAAATCCCAAGAATATAGGAAAATGAAGATTTCTTTTTAAAGGAAATTAAAAGGAGCAGCTGGAAGGCTGAAGAAGTTGCATCAGTGGAGATGGTGTTTAAAGACTCCAGATTACAAACTCAGTGTAAACAAATGTCAGCTCCCACAAAAAGCTTTAATCATATTTAAAAGTGCTAACAAAGTTAAATAGTAGGAGAATATAAGGGAATTAGAGGTCTCTGATATAATAAAGAAGAGTGTATTCAGCTTTTGTGGAAAGAAGTATTATGACTACAGGGAATAAGGGTAGTCTGATTAATAATGTGCATTAGGTTTAACAAAACTTTTCACAATATTCCTTATAAAAGACTCTTAAATAAATTAAACTTGTATGATAAAGAGTAATGCTCTCTCGTGGATTATTGACTGAATAAGAAATAAGATGTACAGAAGAGGAAGGAATAGCCAGTTTTCATAATGCATTTGCAGTACTGGCGGAATCCCATAGGGATGGTGCCAGACCCTCTGTTGTTCATTCTGCTCATAAATGAACAGGAAAAGAGTTGAAAGGTGAGCTGACAAAGTTTATGACATAAAATTGTCCAAGATAAAACCTTATCTGACTGACAAACTCTGTAGAAGAATCTCACAATACTGAGTGATTTCTCAAGTTGATTAAAGCAGTTAATACACCCTGTAAAATACATGTGTAAGTGTAAACACAGTGATAGGCTCCAAATTAGCTATTATTCCTCAGGAAAGAGATCACATACATTTCTTTGGAAACACCAATTTAATGGCAATTAAAAAGGCAAATTAAATGTAAGATCTATTAAAAAGGATATAAAGAACACAGAAAGCTTAATTTTGCTATTGTAGCACTGCAGGATTCTTTCATAATTTGAGCAATTGGATGCAGTCTTGGCTTCTACTTTCCATAAAGTAAGAGAAGCGAGTAAAAATGGCAACAAGGATTATCAGAAGTTTAGTCTGGCATCTATAAAAGGTGAGATTAAACTGTCTGTAATTTTTCATATTGCAAAAGAAATTACAGAGTTTAGAGAGAGAGAGGTATAAAACCATAAATAGCACAGTGAAAATAAACATGGAATGATAATTTACTGTTTTTCACAACACAAAAATAGAGACATATATAAAAAAATTAAGCACTCTGTTTAAAGATAATACTTTCTCACAGGCAGAGTGAAAACTGGAGCCCACAAGCACTGGAGGAGTTGGGTACTGCACTCGCTGCTGTAAAAGGATTCCAAAAACAATGAGACACGGAAAGGCCTCCCATAGGATATTAAAAATAGATCATGTGGTGCAACCTTGCGTTCCACTGAAGTCTCTAAATTGCAGATTCCTGGAATATGGGAGGGAGTAATGGCAAAATTATCATTCTGCACTTTCTTTGTTATATTTTTTTCCTTATTATCTGCTGTAAGTTACCATTTGAGGTAGGACACTGAGCTAGGTAGACCTTTTTCCAATATAATTAGTTCTCCTATTTTTATCATTGCTTTCACAGTTGATAACCTGAAACAGTTTCAGTTTTGGCCACATTGAAACTAAATGTGAAACACTCACAAGCTCCCCCAAAACAATGAAATGGATGAGTATACAGAAGCAAAAAGACCAGGGCAAAATGGCATATCAAATGGCAAGTATAAAATTTGAAATCAGAAATGGATGCGATTATCAAAACACAATGTGCAAATGGAAGAGAGAGGTACTTAGAATCTGGTACAACTGCAGATGGAAGTGAGAATACAAAGCAAACTAGCAAAAGAGTGATTACAGGAAAGACAGAAGGACACAGACGCCTTAAATCTATTGCAAGATAAAAATTTTCAGCAGGCTGATATGATCAACAGTACCAAAAAAATGCAGTGTAAAGAAAATGACGTGGAGGCCCTGGGAAGTGAGCAAGACCATTCCTCTTGAGAGTCTAGTATCGTATTATGATCAGCAGACTGGAAAGAGCAAACATCAAACTGAATGGAAGTGGGAAAGTAGAAAATCAAGCAGATCTTCAAGGAGGTAAGTGGGAAAGATAGGGAGAACTGTTTCACCAAGACTGCAAAGAGATCCATGTAGAGTTAATAGAAGCCACAGAAGGAGGAGGTCAGAAAGGTAGTTCTGCTCAACCAATTAGGCTGTGAAGCAATTATATGATGAATTAAGTACTGTATGAAGTAAATACACAAAAAAGTAAAGTAGTATCAATCAATAACATAATCAGTAATGAAGTGAACCAGTTATGTCAATAAGCAGGTATGTAGTAAATCAATCATGGAATGAATTATTGGGAAAATAAAAAACAGTGAGACTTATTTAAAGAATATGGCTAGTGTATAAAGTACAGTTATACAGCTTCTAAGAAAGCAGGCTGAAAATAACTATTACTCACTTCTATTTCACCCTCTCGCTCTCCAGACATAAGAATGCATTTATTTTACCCTGTCCTTCCCTTCTCCTTGCTCTATAGACAGTTTAATTTCTTATATCTATAGTAGACTTTGTTCAGTTCTCAGCAATAGAAGGAAGCTTAAGAACTAACATAACTTTTACCATCTTATGTCACAGTTGCGAAAAAACAAATATAATGCTTTTGGAGATTGTTAAAAGAACAGAGATGCTCAAGCCATAAAGTCTCTAGTTTGCAGACAGGCTAGAGAAAGATAATATCTAGTACCATGGCATAAAATAAATATTTATACAAATCTTACAGAATACATGACAGTTTCCTACATTTGGGAATGATCAGTGACCCACTTAGGATAGATCTATGGGCTGAATTGTGAAATCTGTGCTTCTAAGTAAAACCAACTGGAGATCATTCTGTGCCATGGAGGCCTACTGGTATAACACGTGTCGTGTTTATACAGCTAAAATTTCTTTCCACCTGATATATAGTAGCCACAACATAAGCGTGCATTGAGAATGAGTGGGTTCATCTTAAACCCCTAAACAATGCCCAAGTACTGGTTGGGAAAGCACTGCTCTCGTCAAAATCATGCCAGAGACCTTGTCAGCATGTTGAAAGTATAGTTGACCATATGGGCTCCTGACCTTGCTTCCTTTATTAGTACACAGGTAGCTGATGCTTCTTCAGAGTGCCAAAAATGAATCTTACAAGTAAAGAATGGCATACTGGCTTCTTTCTCCAGCTCTGATTAAAACCTCTACAAAAGACAAAAAGAAAATTCTACAAATGTAAAGCTGAGAGAGAGTTGTATGGCTGTATGTAGAGCTGTATATTAGTAAACCAGAGTGTCAGGATCAATTCTTTAAAATAGAAAGCCATTTCAAAGAAGAAGATCAGGTTCTTAAAATGTGCAAATAAAAAAATTAAAATATACATTTTAATATTCTTCTTTTTAATGACTATGTATTTATGAAAACTAACACAAACTTGCCAAATTTCAATTTTCAAATCACCACTTTATCTTGAAAAAAATTTCAGCCAAAATTTTTTATTTTATCCTCCTAACAATGATCCAAGATTTCCTCTGTGATTCTGGTACACAATTCTGTTTACAAAAAATCCATTTGGATGAATCAGATGGCTTCTATATGTATTCTCCTAGCCATCAGGTTGCTCAACATTTACAGTGTTATTGAAATTGTGGAAATACATGTCATATCCTGTATCACCTCTCATATGTTAGTTAAGTAACTTTTCTTTCTTCATGTTTATTTTCCTGATGTATTTCCAGTGAGCAATGATATACTTCATTTTTGCTACAAAAGCCAGCCTATCATGGAGTATCTCTATATTGATATCTAGAGTTCTGTGGGCAGGATTCAGCTTGAGATTAAGATGCCTGAAGGTGGGGGGTCTACATCTGGGAGTCTATTTTCCTGCCCAATAGCTAAGCTCGTTTGAAAGTCAATGCAGTTCCAGTCCTGTTAATGAAATCTAGCAAATACAGGAAAGCACCCTATAACTGGAGAGTGCTGTGTGTATATTTAAGAAACTGAGAAAAGTGATCTTGGCAATTACAGGCTCATTAATCTTACCTTAAAAGCATGAAGGCTATGGAAGAAATTTTGAAGGGAAGTATAATTAAATTTTTAAGGGTAAATGAAAAATGAGATAAAAGGCAAAACAAGTTTACAAAGTGTAAAGCTTTGTGCCAAGCTAAATATGTCTCTTTCTATGAAATTTATTTTTTACTCTTTTTTTTCTTTTAAGATTAGAAAGTGAATTAGATATAATTGGCCTGGAGTTCAGTGAAGCTGATACGTGGCAACAAATACTACAGAACTTGCATTACTCTCTTAAATCTCAAAGGCTAAAGGGGAGAAAGCAATGAATTGTGCTAGAAGAGTTTTACTATTAGAGTTCCAGAAGGATTGGCTTTGGGATGAATATTTAATTCTTTCACTTTGGCTTAACAGATACTGAAATTTATTAATATGTGTTTTCCAAACTTGGAAGTCATCATCAGTACAACATAGGATTAAAGAAGAGCCAGATGATCTAGAAATGTAAGACAACAGAATATAAAATTTAATAGTATTTAACGGATATAAATTTCTGCTATAAACTGATGTCTTATCAAGTGAAAATTATGCAGGTATAGCAACAATTAATGCAGTAATGAATCAAAGAAAGGTAATAAGATCCTACATTTTATCCAATAACCTATTGTAGTATAGGTAGAAATGTCAATATTATATCAGTTTGGTATCTCCAAGATTTGTATCTTGAACTGTTAAAAACGAAAGTTTTCTTATTAGCATCACATCTAGAGACAAATATATGCTGCACAACCCATGTACAGGTATCTTATCAGTTCTGTTGGCAAGCTGCTCGTATGTGCTAATTTTCTGGTGTCATTAGTTACGCTGCTTCATGTATAATAGCAAGATTGGTATCTTCATGTAGCACTGCACTGACAGGACAGACAAAATCTTGGAGAACACCTGGATTTTGTAGTAGGCCTCTCATGGCCTGTGAATCAGTGATTCATAGGGTAAAATCCCAGCCTCACTGTTTCATATTGTCAAAATTTTACTTACAGATTTAAGGTATGGATCTATTTTTTGTGTGTTGTTAGTAATTTGCCACCTTTTGCATAACATAAGGAATATATACCCTTAACCAAATTATTTCTATATAGTCCTGACAGCTTTAGATTGAGCTATAACATATGTTTCTAAGTAATTAAGAATCTATAAATCCACCATAGCTCTAAATAAGCTGCCCCAATGGTGTGTTAGACTCACTGCAAAAATACACATCTCAGTTTTAGCCTAAATTTGTCTGGCTGGAACCAGTCAAGCCTGTCTTCAGAACTGCTTCTTATTATGCTTGTTGGATTGAAAAGCCTTCTGTAATACGGTAGCTTTTTTCCCGTACTGATACATACAGACTGTGATCAAGTAATCTTGCAGCTTTCTTTTTGATATATTAATCTGATTTGCTGTCTTTAGTCTACCGCCATAGGACAGGTTTTACAGACCCTATATTACTCTTGTGGTTCTTTCCCATTTATCAATATTCTTCTCAAAATGTAGAGGTCAGAAGTGACATAGCATCCCAGCAATGCTCTCATTAGTGTCATATATAGATACAATTAAAACTGATGTTCCTCTGCTTGTATACAAGAGTCACATTGACAACTGAACAGTGTCTGCCATGACCCTTAGGTTCATTGACTGTTTGCCAAACAACCTCCATCCTGTATTAGTGGCACAAATCTTTGTTTCATGGATGTGTGACCTTGCATGAATTTTTATTTAAAGAAATGCTGGTCATATTAGCCAATTTTAATGTGATATGCAGATCACTTTGCAGAACTGACCTACTATAGTATAACTTTTCCCTTCACTAATTTCAGTGTTTGAAGATTTTATAAACACGGATTTTATCTTTCATTAATACTAAAAGATAAACTGGTAATCTAGTTTGCTGCCCAGTGCTACCAGCAACTTTATGATGGAACTGAGAGCACCTTTAACTCCCATTAAAATTCCATGATGATCATTCATTTATTCAGTGAAACACATGTTAATAATAAACTTATTAACATGAATCAGTGGCCTAAAGGGTCACATAACTGAAGAGCAATTTCCCAGACTGGTAGCAGTATTCCTGCATCAGAAATAGTCAATGTACTAATGAGTGGACTGTGGTTTTAATTGTGAGTTAACCCGCTGCAGATCTTATGCTGTGGAGTATTTCTTCTCCCGCAACCATCTTTCCCTTAAATGAAGCTTCCTAGCTTGGGGCTAAATTCCTGGATATGGAAGATATGGAAGCATATAGAATAGTCAGCTCAAGACTCTGCATTTTATTCAAAATCATATCCTTAAACTTTACAAACTCTGTCTTTTTGTACTATCTTCAGAACCATTAGTTTAGAATTCAGTCATTTCTTTTACCACAGTGTTTGCTAACATAACTTTTTAAAAGCACTACCTCTAGAAAATGACTTCTTTCCACCTTTTACCACTCAGATTTTTAAATAAAAAATATCATCTAATGCGCTTAAAAGGAGATTATGGGTGTCAAAATCACCCTGATCCAGTGGTTTGAAGCCAAGAAAATCTTTTTAAACTGCTAAAATACCACATGCATTGTGGAAATGAGTCTTAAAATGTTTAATCTGAATTGCTCTTAAATTCTGACTGCTTAGCAAACTATTTGCAGCTTATGATGTAAACATTCCATGACGCATAGTAGCAAAATCCGGGGCAGACTGTTCTTTTCTTTTCTTTTTTTTTTTTTTTTTACTGTTTTAGGGAAGGTCATTTCCTTTAAGAAAAATGTGGGGAATGATGCTGTAAGAGTTTGAGAAACTTTGCTAGTATCATCTTTATGACCACCTACGTGTCACAATTTCACTCTCTCTTCTGTTTGCTGTTTCTTTCATTAGTATAATTTATAAACATTTTTATAGACTCTTTCATAACTGAAAAAAAAAACAGTGGACATGTAAGTGGGGATTATTTGTTGTCAAAACTGGTATCAGCAGCAAAATGACCATTGACTTCAATAGGTAGAGGATGTAAGAGGATTTTAATTCAACTCCATTAATTTTGTTGCATGAACAAGGGGCGTGTTGTGTTTGAAATTATACAAATGCAAATGTAAGGAGCAGTTGCTATCCTGAATAACCTGCAATCTAATTATCATTCATTACCTCTTACAGGTCCTCCCTTACAAGCAATACTACAAGGATTTTTTTTTTCCTTCCTTTATATAAATTGTTACTAACACTGAAATGTTAGATGGGAAATTAAACTGAATACATTGAGATGGGCAATAAAGCATTGGAAAGTAAGGGGCATGGCTACATGACTACAGGTCGGAAAACATGAAGACTGTAGGGGAGAGGCAGCAGCCTCAGGGCAACTTCACACAAAAGCTCTCACACCTAGAAAAAAAATACCACTGATTAGAAATTAAATAAAATTTCCCAGACCACAGCAATCTTACTTTGATTCAGAACTTCATCATGCGATGACATTTCTCCTCGGGTTGCAGGGTTTCTCCCATGGGACCCTGTGATTTGTTTACAGCCACTGCGGGTAAACATGGAAAAGAGGCAAAGAAATGTCCTGATATTTGCTCTGCATGTTAGTTTGCTGGAAACTTGCTTTTCTACTTACTTAAAGAAAGTTTGTATTGTTTTACACAAGAGGGAAATTCAAATTTCTCTTTATAGGGGAAATATTTTCTATGCTTTTCTTGCCGTATAATTTCTGATGGAAGGTTCAAGCTTTATTTTTGGGTTACATGTGCCATGTGTTTTTAATACATAACTGAAATGGTGAAAAACTGGTATTATTATGTATGTAGAATTCTGGGTATACAGACCTATCAAGCTATTTCTATAAGAAACTGAGAAATAAAATCAGTAGAGTATCTGGCTTTGTTCAGTCTCCTTACTTGCAGCAGAACCTCTGTTAACGAGATGAACTGCCTCTGTTTCGTATTTTTATGTAGGCAAGGTACACATGAAGACAGCCCTTTTCTTAACGCACGTATATGAACACTTCAAGATCAACAGATCTATGTAGTATTACTGAAAATGTGGCATACAGAGAAAGCAAAGATCCTACAGGTTTTGAGGCTGACCTTCCTCGTTCCCTAACGTCATTTGTTCAGAAAAGGCACGATGTGAGGCATATGAGTTTGAAAGACACCCCAAGGAACCTCATCCCCTGTCAAAAATATTGAAGGACAGAGGACTCAGCATGACTGAACTAGGGAGAATCTGATGTTGTTCACAAAGAAGACGCATACAAATTTACATCTAACTCTCTACATGTACACACTATGGGTTGAAAGAGTGCTCTTTTAGCAAATTTGATCAGGATTTGTATTTTTCTCATTAGATTACATAAATCAGATATACATTCATGCTAAAATACTTTGAACCAACCAAACTCAACACAGAAAAAAAAGACTAAATATATTTTCTATAACACAAATTGAATCTTTCCAACTAAAATTGCCCCTACTCTCCTTTGATTTTAATTGCATGAGATACTTCCTGACTAATGACTTCTATTTCACTCAGGACACTTCCAAGTCAAATTCAGCTATAAATTTAAGCACGTAAAACTTCACTTTTCATGAAATCACAGATCAGCTGAAATGCTTCAGTAATGATTTGAAACTTCAAAGTATTCCTTTGCAGTTTTTACTTTCTCAATGCTATAGCTTTTCCTATTTTGTGAAAAGTCAATTTCTGATTTTGCTTTCAAAACATAAAGCACGTCTACAGTAAAAGAAAACTATGGGCCAATAAACAGAAATTCTCAACTGTTGCTGTGTTGTATAGGATTATCATTACGTGCAACTTCAAGCAGCAGGAGAGACTTGAATCCACTTTTTTCCAGCAGTCAGACTGTTATTACTTAGATCATTCTAGTTCTTTATTTGTAACACAGGATACAGGATATATAACAAATATTTAATCAGTAAACGTAAATGATGAATGTTAACTGCAATGAAGGCACCAGATACTTTCTTTTAAATGTTCAGGGTTAATATCCTAAGCTGTAAATGCAATACAGATTGCAAAAACAGCAAAGAAACTAGATTTACAATTGCAGAATTTCAGTTGTAAATTGCAACTGGGATGAGCCCTACTTGTTTTTGTCTTTTACAGTTGTGCTTGTCTGCACATGAGTGGTATGGAATAAAATGAGCAAATGGTAGTTGTCATTCCTATGCCAGAACTGCCTGATTCAAGTTGTGAGAAAGCAGAAGGAAGGATATCAGAATTTTATACATTTTATTTTGGCTTTCTGAACTATTTTCTCAACCCAGTGAAAGTCTGAAGCAATTGATTCTTAAAATGTAAGTCAATAAGGGAGGACTTTTGTGAGATGATTTATAAAGATTTCTAGCCTGCATTTTTGTAATTCAAGGTTATTGCTTGTATCATCAGGTTTATCTTAGTAAGAAATGTTTTGTGCTTGGAAAATTAATGTTTTAATGCTCAATTACTGTTTTATGTTGGAAGTATTAGGCGTGTAGACACTTCTACAGATTTCTACTATTCATTTCAGAAATCAACCATAATGAAGGTAAGACGTCCTCAGAAATATCATTCCCTTGCCTTTATTAAGCAAAATAATTTGTATTAACCCTAGTTATCTCAAACCTTACCATTTTAAGATGGGAAAATGAAATGTCATGAATTACATAATACTGAAAAATGGTACTTTTCCTGGATGCCTCTAGTTAGGACTGGATTTCCATTATGTGAAGCACTGTACAAACATAAAAGGAAATAGTCTCTGCCCTAAAGAGTTCATAATCTAAACTCAACAGAATATAAAACAGAAAAACTGAAAGTTTACAATCTCTATAAGTCATCAGGTCTCATTTAGAAGAGGCAGAAAAAAAGAATTATTCTGCTAAGCAAAATAAAGTCTACAACATCAAACAATGTTACATTAGCTGTGAATTTAAAAACATCTCAAAGATCCCTGCATCTGAATTTGAAAAAAACTAACTACACTTTTTTATTTCCCCATTCCTACAGACGCAGTACTGTTTGTGCTACTAATATAGATGAGTAACATGAGACAAAGCTCAACGATCAGTTTGCTGCAGGTTAAAAAAAAAGCCACAATAGTTATATTCATGACCATGATGGGTTAGTTAGAGTCCAGTGGAAGCTCTAAATCTCTTCTGTGATTTCAACTAAGTTCATACTAAGAAGGAAGCCTAAGGAGAAATTTCAGTGTTACCTTTTATTTCTGCATATCATGCTGTGAGATATTCTAGTGCAAAAAGTGCAGAGCTCCTTATTCTTTATTTCTACTGCTGGTCTCTGTATTAACTATGCCCTAACACTTTAACTACAGCAATCAGAGGATAGAACCCAATACTGATCATTAGGTAGGCTGTAATTTTTCCACTTTTGGGGGTTTTGTCCGAATTATTCATCAAGAAGAAACACAGAGTCTTTCAGCAGTGCTTTGATACACACAGTCACTATGTCTTGACAAGGCAGCACCGTGAAGCCAGAAGCCTGAAATGGGAACATCCATTTAGCAGAACAGGGTAACTGAACCATTCATAATTAGTCAGTAAATTATATATCCCAATTCTGCAGCTTCATGATTCTTATATGTCCTCATTTATCATTGGCTTTGTGATATTCTTGGTTGAAGAAATATGGGGTATCTCTTTTTGTCTACAATCCCATACTGCGATGGAGAAAATCTACTTTCAGCATTCAAGAATATCAAAGCGCAATAGCTCATTAAAACAGACTTAATGTAACTAGTGCTATGAAAGTAGGTGGGAGCAAGTATACTCAAGCTGAAGATGTACTACGTGGGTAGTCAGCTATGGACATATTTTGAAACCATGGCAGGATATTAATAAACAAACTCATGCAGGGAATATTTTCCATAGCCAAGAGGCCAGTATTAAAATCTGGAAATTAGTATTGTATATCTTTCAATCTATGCTTGTCAATCCTGTATTTGTACAGAGAATATTTGGCCAATGTCTCATTCTATACAGATTTATTTTTCCAGATTTATTTCTGTAAACCAAACACAGTTTTGCATGGACATTTTTAGGAAATCGTGTGGAGTAATCTGCATGGTCCCCTCTTGTTAAAATAACTGCAGTACCAGCAGGGAATATCATAGGAACATGAGCATAACCAGTGCCTGCAAATAGAATACCCCAAACTGCCCGAGCTGAGAGGATGTTTGCCCCAAAACGCACAGGGAAGAAGGGGGCACTTGCAACCAACACTGCCTAGGAGAGCGGGTTGTGTGCAGGTAACCGTGTGAAAGGATTTTGTGTGTGTGGGATTAGAATTTCTTGGGACTGATTACAGAGTATACCTCAACAGTCTGTGTCTCCTCGTGTGGTCTGTCTGCTGTGCTGCTGACATTGGCCCTGAACGCACAGCTCACTGACTGCCAGTTAATGACATGTTGTTAATAAATCAATAAAGCTCTGCAGCCTTGGTTTGATTTGAACCACGTGTGTTGAGCAGCTTTTCTCCGCAATAAAAGGCTATTCCGTTTTGTTATAATTCCTTAAATACCAGAATCTGTTCTATAAAAGATGAGCACTTGCCTTTCTCACTAAACCATAGCTGACTTCGGAAGCGGACACAAGGATCAGGACCGAACGGTGTCATGCATCACTGTTTTCACACTGAGCAATGACAAAATGGGGAAGGTATTGCGGGAAGTTTTCCTAAGGTTAAAAAGCTGTCCTCTATAACCTGCATGTCAGACATAATTAATAGGACAACTACACAAAATTTGTAAGCTGAGACTTGAGATAATTATGATATTTGCAGAGTTAAAGGAAAATTAAAAATTTTTAAACACACTACTATATTCATAGAGGTTTTTTTTTAAATCTTATTTAAATATAGAGGCAATAATAGTATATACGAAAGAAGAAAAGAATAAACACACCTCTGACTCCCTGAAAATAGAAAGAGGCCTTAAAAAAAAATCTGCCCCACAAAATATTATTTAAAATACACAATAAAAATGAAATAAAATAAAAATATGAGAATATAAAACAAATAATAAGTATTAAAAATAATATAACTGCATAAAGTTTCCTATTGAGTTACTTCTCCTTAATCTTTTAATATTTTCTAAGGATTTGGGGGCAAAGTAGTTAAATCAAGATTTTAGCACATTTTAAGAGATCAAAAATACTGGAATGCACTACCATATTGCTCAGTGCTTCCACACCAGGATTCACATATCTTTCCCCAGAACAGATTCATGCCCTGAAGCACTACTGCCAGAGTTCATGCACCAACCCATGAAAAAAAACATGTTTCAAGGTTCAGGTGCCACATTCACATTATCAGCACCAAACTGTCTTGTGCTATGCAACACCACTGCCACGGCACTGGTCTGAGCTCCAGTGGTGATCTGAGCTCTGGTAGGGGAGCACAGATACTCACACACCCAGACACCGCAGCTCACTGCTATGGCAGCTCAACAGTTTGCATATTCACGGAACAGAGTACTTTACCATTACCTCAGACTGTGTCATACACTTTTTCTACAAAAGCTATGTCTGCAGATGTAAATAAGGCTAAAATTTGGCCTCAGATACATAAGGATGTTCTTCATCTAGAAGAAGTTGCATTTGTACCTCTTAAGTCATTCATTTTTGAAGGTTTTGGAAGCAGTAGGTAATTGGGATTTTAAAAGCCAAATTCCGTCCTCAAAAATACCATTCCCAAAGACTCGATCTTTCACTGTAGGAATCTCATTGGTGAAAGACAGCCTTTGAAGTCTTGCACAGTAAATTGGACATGAAGACATGTACTATACAGTAGGTGTATACACTAGGTATTTGTACAGTCACTGTAAGATCTCATCACCACATAACTTGTTCATTTTTAAAGATAAAGACTGTAGAAATTTAAAGAAGAAAAAATATAAATACACCATTGAGTGTGGAAGTGAAAATGTCCTTGGAGCATGCTTATAACTTGGGGTTTTCAGGGGACAAAGACAAGAAACATCTACCGGTTTCATGAAGTCCACAAAGTCCAGAAGGAAAACAGTTGGGAGGAGATTTCTCAGAGGTCTCAAAGGACTAGCACCTCTGAGCTTATTTTTTAAAACATCATTCTTAGCTATATATTTTGTGATGAGTGAGAATGACAGGAGGACGACTAATAGAGGCAACGAGCTCTTCACTTGGAAATGGATCGTGACTTTGTACCACAGAAATCTTCAGAGCAGATTTGCTTCACAGGAGAAAGTAAACCCAAGAGAGCACTGCTCTTGAGCCTCTGTTCATGGGAGAGTATGGTACAGATTTTGGCAGTATTTGAAAGGCTGTTGTAAAGAGAGGGGATTAATCTGTTCTCCAGATCCATAGAGGATAAGACAAGGAGTAAAAGAGCTTAACTGCAGCAAGAAAGCTTCAGGTTAGACATTCAGGAAAACTAATGGAAATGGTAAGGGCAGAGGAGCACTGAAGGGATTACCTCAGGTGACCGTGGAACCTCCACCAAGAGATGAAAGAAACATCAGTGACTTGTAGAGCTAATTTAAGAGAGTCAGAACAAGAGAAAGAGAATTAGATGACATGTTGAAGTCACTTTCATTCCTGTTTTTTTATGATTCACGATCTCTGGATTTTTACTTCGGAGCAAACAATGTTTAGGTAATGAGCAATTACACCATCCTGGTTTCCTGTCTTCCTTTCAGAAAAAAAGAAAAAGAGAAGCCTGGTGATAGAAGCTTGTTGAGAATGCATCCAGGTAAGGAGTTTATAATCTATCTATTCATAAAGAATTCATATTTTTGCATAACTGGATATACCAGAAACACATGCAGTACTCTGTGCGTAAATACATTCAAATGAGAACCAAAGAGGAAAATCTTATGCTTGCTTACTCACAGAATCTGGTCAGTAATCAAACCAAATCAAAAGAGTGGATGCAGGAGAAAGAAAACTCTTGGGGAATAAGCTTCCCTTCAAGGGATACACTTAGAGAAAATTGTATTTTCAGATGTTGACTTAGCAATAAAGAGAATATGAAAACATTCATTACTGATTAAGCTGCCCATACCTAAAATTGCTGGTTCAGCCTTCCAAGCACACTGCAAGATCAGGTATTCTAAGAGTGTGACATGCTGAAATGAAAGCATATTCCATTTGTTCTGAAAGAGCTAAGATTAACATCTCTCTCTACTATCAGAGTTACTAAAACAGCTTCAACTGTCCAAAGTAGATTAATAATAAACTAATTTCCTCGTTCAGCTGTTGAAAGCAAAGGTGTATATAAAGTGCAAGTGTTATAGATGGAAGAGTCAAGTTCTACACCAGAAGTGAAATCTCAGTATACAGTTATAAGAAAATGGACAAGAAGAAACATACCACATCTGAAGCTTTCCTTCATCATTTATCTACATACTGCCAAGAAAACTACGTGAACTTTACTGACTCTGACATACTCCATCATACATATATATTTATTCTCAATACTACAGTATTTCCAAAAATATAAGAATATCCAGAACAGCATTAAAATCCATACTTTGCCTTCCATTTTCTTACTTGGATTCGATGAACAACTTTGTGAATATGTACACATATCTACACTTGCATACAGATATTCATAATGAATGTACACAGATATCCACATTTGACTAATATTTTAAAGATTACTGGGAAAATGAGCAGAATTAATTTATTCGTTGAGGCACAAATAAATGAACCTTTCAGTCAGACAAAATTGTTAGTATTACTGGTACTGCATTACTGAAGCTGAAGATATACAGCAAATGTTTTTCTGTTCTTAGCCTACCCATCAAAAATCAGCTACTGGGCAGGCTGGGCTGCAGACACCTAGGTCATAGCTGGCACTTCTCGCCATTCACAGCTAGCTACATCCTGGCACTCCGGCACTCTTTGCTGTCATCCCTTCTGGTGTTTACGATTCTAGCCCTAAGCACTGAATCCCACAAACAGATTCACGGGCTGAAGTAGTCTGTGTACCAAACTTACTTGCTTAGTGTATCCCACGGGATTTGGAACCTGTAGTTCCTTTCTTTGGGAACTGTGATAAATCCAAAAGTAAAGTATTGTTTCCTCTAATACAATAATACAACACAGCAAAAAGAAAAAAAAAATACAAAGCACAAACAGAAAGCATCCATACTTGCTTTACTTTAAAGAGTGAGAAAGGCAGTGAGGAATTTATCTATTAATTCCCAATGAGGAATCTGTCCTTGGAATTTTTCTGCCTCATATAAACCTTAATTTCCTGATCTTTTGCCACAGAAATTTCCTGCATCTCTACACATATTTAAAGTTACCATATTCCAACTGTCGCAAGCAGATGCAATATTCCCAGAGAAAACTGTTTAGCAAACTAATCGATGGATCAAGTCAGTACTTCACAGCAAAGGCATGAAGTATTACTCATCAAATGTTTGGAAGGAGACATAGCAGGCATGTTTTACATCCTGGAGACACATTTCCTATCAATATTACCAGTGCATTAATATTATAACAGTGCACTAACCCAGTCAAGACACCCTATTCATAAATAAGTACTAGTAGCTCCAAATCAGTCAGAAACTGAAGACAGGAAACCCAGAGAAGTGAAGGCAGGAACTCAGAAAAGCTATTTGTCTTCATGACCTAACTTTTTCTTTTCACAATATTACAGTATTTCATAAAGCTTCTGCTTTATCCAGGAGAAAAAAAAGGAGCCTAAGGATTTCAAATAAGCCATTGGAAAGATACTAGGGAGGGCTATGGAACTTCCACACGGTTTTGTAAGCTAAACACATGAGCAGAAGGAAACCTGGAGTTTGTCTAGGTTACCAGACAACAACGTCAGTGCAAGAGAAGGTAACACAAAAAGACCAGACTGAGCCCTTGAGTCCCTCAGTGCAACTTTGTAAGTGAAACTCAGATCACAATTTGGTCCAAAATCACAGCGCCTTGCGGGCAGCCAGGGTCTCCCAGCTGCTCTGTTGAGGTGACATGGTGCAGCCGTGACATGGTGCAGCCAGGAATCTGCTCTCAGGCTGCTGTGCAAGTGCCTAGGCGCTGCAACGGGATACAGGAAGCCCTGCTCGGGCTCCCCCATGCGCCCTTGATGGCCCGGCTGGCCCAGCAGCTATATCCAAGCTCGAGCCCTCACCTGACAGCTGCTGGAGCCATGTTGGGGCCATGCTCCATGCTTCACGCCGTGGAGCATGCTGTGGGGCTGCCCCCTCGGCCCGAGCTGGCCCCGACCCAGGGCATCTGGAAGGGTGACCACCTGGAAAGGAAGAGCTTACGGAGCACAGATTCTGGCCTTTCGTTGGTGCTGTTGTCATCGCTAGCTAGGGGAGCATTCCCAGTCAGTTCTCGAGCGCTGTGAAAACCGGACAGGTTTGCTAATGGTCCAGCGAAAACATTCAGCACGAATGGTCATTCAGACCTCTCCTCCGCTTCTCCAGATGGCCCAAACAGGCGGGACTCCTGACCCAACTTTTACAACAGAAGTCCAGCCATCTGCTTCCCTCATCGTTTCAAACGGACTAACCACATTAAACTAATAAACTACCAGCTCAGCAACTTTGAACACAGAGGCAAATTCAACTGAAAACAGGAAAAAAGCCTAATCTATGCTGTGGAATGCATATGCTGCCCTCTGCTAAAAGTGGATTATGAGTTTTATCTTCTCATGTAATTCATGAGTTTGTAAAACACTCATTAGCTTTTTTACTGTATTTAATCCATATGTAACGGACGGTTAGGACAAGTGCCATACTCAGTTCTTTGTACGTACTTCTGACAGCTACAACTTCAAAACCTAGTAGATCACACGAAAAACCAAGGGAGGTTTGCTTAAAACATAGAGTAGTTCAATACATATTCTTATATTTCCAGGAGTGTATGATTTCTTTAAGAACAGAAACACTTCACCTCTAGTTAAGACTGAGGTAATGTCATTTCGGTTTTTTTACACCTATTTTAGAACAAATTTCTATGACCTTGAAGTGCATATAAATACACCATTTTTAGAAGTTACAGTTAGCTCTTTTAAGAATTAGAATGTAAAGCATGTATTTGTGTCACTGTATTTAGGAAAGTTTGATGATAAAGAAAATTTTCTCATGGCTTGAGTGAGATAGTAATACAATTTCCAATATGCTGTATTCTAGCTAAAAATAGGTATCTTCTTAGCTTTACCTTAAACAAGAACCTTAAACAAGACAGGAGCCAAAAGACTGTATTGTCAACATCAGCTCCCAAACTCTCACAAGGTAAATAACATTTTATGACAAAAGGTATTCATCAGTATTGACATGCTTCTAATCTACGATCTGAAGGAGATTTATGAACACCCTTTGGCTCTGATGTTCTTGTATTAATAAGATATTGCTGATTCAGTACTACTGTATTAAACAGCAGAAGGTCTTCGGGGCTATTTTAAGGCAATTAAGTCAATGCACTTTATGTTTCATATCCTAAATAGCTCTATTATCAATACCAGAGAACTCTTCTGTCTTCACTATGAATTACTTTTATGTCCTAATTGTAAACTGCACCTCAGTACAAAAAACTGAAACACCTGAGCTAGCCTCTGCTAAACAAAATACACTCCTTGTATCAAGGTTTTCCCATGAAGGCTTATTTTGATTAAAGAAATATTCTCTATACAAGTCACCTTGAAAGAGGCAATCTTTTGTCCAATAAATTGCTCTGTCTTAAAAAAAAATACAAATAGGTGCCTTTTGTAGCCTGCTTTCCTGTTATGGGTTATGACATTAGACACAAATCCAGAAAGAAAGTGGAGCTATAACCTGTTACAATAATTCAAAGTGGAAAACGCATCTGATGTGATACAAAAGTAATAGCATTAGCCAAAAAGCTTCTGAAATCTTTTTGTAATTTTTACTACAAATTATGTGTTTCTTCAGGGCAAAGAAAGACATACAATAGTGTAAAATATCACATCATTTTTTTCCATATGATAGTCCCCACACAAAAGACACTGAACAAAAATCTCACATTATAATGCTCTGAGATATCATCTGAGCAGCATGCCTGAAAGTAACCTTGCAACTTTTGAAATGCTGTTTTCTCAGGGTAATACAGTTTTCCAGATTAAATATTAAGGATTTGACAAATGATGACAAACCAATTTGTCTTACTCACTGTTTTTTCTTAAAATAAAATTACAGAAAACCAAGAACTAGACTTAAATATTCAATGATAAACAAAAATGATTTCTGAGAAAGGCTTAAATTTTTATCTTTGTCATTGCAAATTGGAAGAATAATTATCTGATAGCTTTTCTTTTTGAGAAAGTTAAGGTTTTTATCCATGGTTCCAAACTATGCACAGTACTGTAAAAAGGTATTGTATAAACGCTTACCACTGGTACAGATTTTAAAGAAAACTATTCAAATAAGTAGTGTAACTTTCAATGAACAAATAAGAAATAAGCATTTTAAGATTTCTTTTTTGTTGCTGCTCTTTTTGCTGTATTTCTTGTAGTTATTTAAAGCTACCACACAAAAGAATAGCAAGTGGGTTGAATGAAAAGGTCTCCTAGTGGGTTTAAGGCTTCCAGTAGTACTTCCTGCTGCTATGCATATCATTCCCTTTTTCTTTATTACCAGCCTATACAGCTCTGACACTTGCCTTAACCATATGTATCACGGTTATATCTATCCTGTATAACAACCTTCAACTCCAAAAAGTTAAGATCGTATTTTACAAAATATTACTAAGTAAAAATATTACTAAGTAACTTTGTATAAAATATTACTGAGTAATATTTTGGAGATTTGACGCTTTTGGAAATGTAATTATTCCTGAGTCCCTTGAAATAATTCTACAAGCATAACGTTATTAAAAATAAACTGAAGGGCTCCTGCCTTCTTCCTATCAAAGCAAAGTGTTTGAATTTAGCTGGATTTCTAGATATCCAAATTAAACAAAATCTGAGGAATGGCATATTTGAGTCTGGATTGCTGGCTCAAAGTTGCACAAAACTCTCAAATTTATACATGGAGGCTGTTATGATGATTAGGTATAGTTGATTCTAGTTTTAGGCAAGAGGATGAAGTAGATTACTCTCTGGTTCTTGTTCCATACCTCTCTTCTATAAAAAATATAGGGTATTTAAATTATATGTTAACAACTCACATCACTCTAAATATGAGAAGAAATTAAAGGAGTTAAAAGGAGGAAAACACTACTTCATTAGCCTTGGGCTAAATTTTCATTTCATTATTACTGGAGAAGGTCTGCCGAAATGCAGGAATATCCTGTTGCCTATTTCCCTCTGGGAAGGGAAGCCTGCTATTTGCCCCGAAGTTTGATAATGCTGAGGAAATGATCCCTTTAGGGAAGTCCTGAGGTAGAGAATCCCACCTCGTACTGGAGATTCGGTTGTACTGTACAGGTTCCCTGTAGCTCACTGAGTACTTCAGCAGAGTTTTCAGAGAACAAGCAGTGTAGCTGAGTCCCATACATGTGTGGCTGACTGCTCAGATGCTGCATGCCAGCATTGGGCCAGTAGAGTACCTTGGAAGGGGAAATCACGTCATTCCTGCATTTTACTGCAAAACTTAATCTCAGAGAGCAAAGCATCCACATTTTAATGGGGGGAAAAACAATAAAACATTTTAATATACTTGGGTAAGACAAAGAAGCTAATAGCCTTCTTACTAGCATTTAAGACACTTGTTCATCAAACAGTACTTCTTACTCTTAATGACTTAGGGCCTGTTTAAGATAGACACTCTAAAGAAATTCAGATTGTACCCAGCCTTATACTGGGCAGCTAATTTTGTATCTCAAAGCCTTGAAAACATCTGTCTTAGTCTTCTCTCTCCTTATTCACTAATTGTATGAAGCTATTGGTAAGGATAGCAGAACTACATGGCCTGATTTTCTAGCAATTCAAAAAAACCCACCCATCACTTTTTACAGCTTTATCTTCCAAAATTCTCAAAGCATTGATAAGATTAACACCTAGATGGAGATCAGCTTACTGAATTGCACCAAAACTACAGTCTTGTTTTTGTCAAAATTTGGTAAGGAATACTTTACTTTGTAACATTCCCCCATCCACTGCAAACAACAACCTTCAGACTGCTAATATGGTCCTCAGTCTGAAAAAGCATCCGTTTTTCACTGCAACCAGTCTTAAAACCTCCCCTTCTCACTCATCATTCCAAAGTAACCTATACTGTGCAAAAAATCATAAGCTCCAAGCTCAGATATTGTAATTTTTTATTCTTTTCAATTAAAATAATTCAGAGAACCAAGTCCAGTAAGAAATTTGTACTTTCTTGGAAAGTTCTAGCTAGTACAAAATGCCCACTTTCTTAGAAAAGGATCACTGTGAACATCTCTCTCTCTTCTCTCCCATTCTCCACTGCTTAGCTTTTGACATTGGTTCTTTATTCAATGGGGAGCAGTGCATTATCTCCTTTGATATTTAAAATTTCCACTGCACTCCATCTGGGTGTTGAGATCACCTCTCAGCACTGCCGCGACCCATGGCAAGTACACGTTAACAGAACTGTGCCATACCAACAGGCCGACATCCGTGAGTACGGAAGACAGAAAACCATCACACAGCACGCAATCTGCACGTTTGCAATCTACAGAAATCGCTTTGGGCCCAGTTCTCACTGACAAACATATTACAAATTTAAGGCTACATATTAATGTGGTGTACAGTTTAAAAAATATAGCTCAGATTAAAATCTAGCTTTAAGACACCTTAACAAAAATCCACTAAGATTGGTAGGCCTTGATGTCTTCAGTAGACTCTGGAGGCTCTTAACCAAGAATGCCCTGAAGGATAGGTTTGATTTCATATTACTCCTGATAAATCCAAATCTTTAACACTCAGTGAAAAATGTTCACATTTCAGTGATGCATTCTCTTCTGGAGCGTATTTCTTTCTCTTAGTGTGGTGACTTATTTCTATTTGGTTTAAACAAAATTGACTATGAGAAGATGGTTTCTTGTGCAAATATTAACAACTGTTCTAGTTTGATTTTTTGATGTTTGAACTTCCAGTGTTGGAGAAGTTCAGTTTGAGCTTGTAGAGAATCTTTGTGCGTACAATGATTCCACTTAGCACAGTGGTAATGGGAATGGAGACTTTGCTGTATCTTGACAGCAGATTACTTATTGTTTCTTTGAACGTAACTGGAAACACTATGCATTTTATCCACATAATTTGTCCCATCCTGGAAATACTAAAACTGAATGCAACTTGAACAGAGAACAATATTTGGATTATCTTTACCACTATCAATAAATAAATTATTTATATTTACACAGACACATTCCTCAAAACTTGTAGCGTTTTTCAGTGTTTTTTTCAGTGTTTTTTTCTGCATTATATTACAGTATATAGGAAAAAATCTGCACTGATGGATGTAGAGAAATAATCTGTATTACAAAGTCCATCTTACTTACCCTGTTAAACTATATAGTACACATATGATTTCACCTAAAAGAGAAATTTACAGATGTGCTCAAATTTCAGAGATTTTTTTTTTTCTCTACGAGTCCCTTTCAAGGGTTGGGCCCTTAATAGTGGAGCAGATGAAAATGTGATTACTTTTCATGACTCCTCCTCTGCTGCAGGATAGGCACATTAAAAAGACATAGCTGTCTATCTCAATGTACACATGCCATAGTAAAATGTGTGTTATTTACTGATAAAAACCACATGACAGCAATTTAAAAACAGGATTTATTCGGTCAGTCAAATTAGGGAGGCAGAATATTCTCTATGCCAAGTGATTACTGTCTGGGTCTAAGTGTGGCGAACTGCCAGATCAATTATAATGGTAGAGAAGAGGAAATATGAAGACAGATTGGCTCTATTCTGAACAGAAGCATCAGTAAAATAGAAACCCAGGGACATTTTAATGCAACAGCCAATTACTTAAAAGTGTATCTTTGGCCCACACTGCAGTTTTTATGTATACTGTTTCTTTCTACATGGCGCATAATAAAGGAAATCAGCTTCCAATTTTTCAAATTAGGTGTAGATAAAAAACATGTACTGATTCCACTGATACAACCTATATGTTGATGCTTCTGAGATGTGCATTTCTGAATGTCACTTTTTGTAACAAAGGCCTAGGAATATAATGCAACCGTATAATCCAAAGATATCCAATACAACTTCAGATAGGATCACTTTAATTTACTACCATTTTCCCTTCTGATCTATCATTGACTTCAAGAAAAATAAAAGTCTAGATTGCCTTTGATACTCAAACTTTTTCTCTGGTTAAAAATTTGTCATTTTATGGATAATTTACATTTCCCTACTCTGGAGTAAAAAGGACAGCAGTGTGATTGGTAGATTAAAGCTGCTTAAAACTGATGTACAGGCTAACCCTCATACCATTGACAGGAAAAAAAAAACAGATAGATGTGTTCTCTAAGGCTATTTTTTTTTTACTATTACATTTATTAACGATGAGAATCATCCTCTGAATTGCAGGTCTCTGCAATTAATTCCCTAAAAGCAGTGGGGAAACCATGATTTTCCATGCAGAAGATCAATAGTTTAGTATTGTAAGCGATAAATTCATCAGTTCATAGCTTTGTACGGTGTGGTCTCATCAGTGTTCAGATGAAGCCTGAAAACAACTGCTCAGACTCTGATGCAAGTTACTAAGGTTGCTTCTACAGAAGTGGTGCAAAATTAGTGTTTGGTTACTATTTCATAGTGCAGATGGTTTAGTTTTGAATGAGACATACAACTAAGACTGTATAACCCTAGCAGTTACATCAAAGAACATTATGGTATGTAGTATCTGCCCAAATTAAAATTTGTGTCTAGAAACTGATACAATTCTAATCCTAATATTAAATGGAGAGAAAACCTTCAGCATCCTATCCTGATACAACTTCATACTGTTGGTTATGCTATGTTAGACTTCTATTCTACAAAACTTTGGAACTAATTAAAATTCAGATAGGTGCAGAAATGCAAAATTATGCAGTTCAAGAGGTTTGCATTGGAGTAAAAGGAAAATCAGACCCATAATATATTGCAGCCTGTTGCATTATGACTATTAAAAGGATGCATGATATATCAGCAAAAATACCCTTCACTAGACTTTGAAGAAGATTCATGACATAAAAAGGAATGAAGTTTTCTTCTGAGACTCAGAAATGGCAAAGATGCAAAAAAGGGAATATTATGACAGCTTTAACATTTTTTGATTCATTATGGAGAATGTTTCATCCTTAACAGAATAAAGAGATTTAAAATGAGTAATACTGCTATAAAAATCTGAAAATACGCACAGGAGAATCTAATGCTAAGCAGTGTCACTTGGTACTCCATTTTCCATTTTTTAACACATTATTATGAAAATGTGTTTATCCTACATAAATCTACCTTAACAATACAAAGTATTCAAAAGAACATTACAATTGTATATAAAATATATATAACTGGTTAACTCATGGCTGAGAATCAGGAATCATCATACCCTGCAGTATTCTTTGTTGGTGGGCCATTTAGTATTATATAAGAAATTGGAGGCAAAATACCATTTGGTTAACTACAGCTCTGAGTAATTATTCCATTTCAAGCTAACCAGTCAATACGTGGAATTAATATTTCTATCTTGAACATGTAAGCACGCGAATATAAAGTAGAAATAGAGGGAGTTATAACTGCAGTATATAAAATAACAGCGATCAATGCTGGGATGCTGTATTTAGTTCTGCTGTCTTTGCTTTAGAAAGGATGCTGAAATAAAAGGTAGAGAATGAGCTGAATGAATGAATAAAAATTAGAAATAACCTACATTATAATTATGCAATAGAACTACCATCTACTTCTTTTTAATCTACCAAGAGTTTAACATTGTCTTCACTGCCAGTAAAATTGAAGCTAGAACTAAGGCTCCCCTCCCTGCTGCTGCACCCCGTCAGGGCAATTAACTTTTGAAATAATTTATGCAGTACACCATGGGTACTCCATCATCTGAAAGCTTTAAATTAATACAGTATGTATGGGCATAATGTAGAAAATAGTAGGCAACATTCTTTGACCTCTACTCAATAGGTCAAACCTGCTAACGGCTAACTGTCCTAAGCTGCGATTAAAATTATGCATTTTTGAATAGTCTTCACATTATCATACTCTTTCTCATGCATCTCAGGATTCAGAGAGAGTAATGAATTCTCTTTTGACTGCTACAGCTCTTACCGCTTAGTCTTTTTTTCTTTAAAAGAATTTCATTTTCTCTGGTCAAGAAAAATTCAAGATGTATTTTTCACTGTTTGCAACTTAAGCTGATCCAGGAATTAACTCATGTCAGCAGATCAGCTTTTAAAACCATTCACACTTAAACAAGAAAATGTCTCACACATTAGGCAGATATTACATACATGTGCTTCAATAAAGGACTGTCATATACTTTCTAAGATAGGTAGGAATGAGCATCCATCTGCAGTGCCTTGAAAGCTCCCGAGCTCCTACGCTGGTAGGTAAATAGCACTTTCCCATTGACACTCTTTACTTTCAACAGAGTTAACAAAAAACTACAGCATCTCCTTGTGCTTTGTTGACAGATTGAAAAATGTGGATAGTAAAGTATCTACTGTTAAAAAAAAAAAAAAAAAAAAAAAAAAGGAGGGAGGAGGGAGTCAGCTTTCTAAGAAAATTTCTAAGAAAAGACAGGAGAAAACCTTAGGGATAGCCACTTGCAGATTCCTGTATTACTGGTCCATCTCCCTTGGTTTTTCCTCTAGCTACATCACCTGGAGTATACTCACAGGCACAGCGTGAGGATATAGATCCCCAGGGAGGATTAGACTAGTAGATCTCCTGAATGTATAGATCAGCATCTCCCTGAAACATTAAATACATATAGTTAAACATTCCAACAGCAGGAAACAGTGTGACTAAGACTACACACTCGTTTTCAGCTGTGTCTACTTATGCACTGTATTCACAGGTTTGATAAGCCCTTTAAATCACACTATACACCATCATCGCACCATACTTAACTTTAGATCACACCATACTTCAATTATCAATTAAATAACTCATTATGACTCTAATTTTGCATCCCTAAATTCCAGCAATTCAGTTTATATGGAACTACTATTAAGGTTTTATCAGGTCTTTTGTACTCTATGGTGAACTGATCAAACTTCTAAACATTTTTCTTTTCCATGTCAACAAAGACACATAAAGAAATTTTGAGGGAAAGAGCATACTTTTTTTAATTCAAGAACTAAATTTGTGTTTCATACTCTAATTCAAATGTATGGACACCTGCTAAAATTCTAATTTGTACTTCTTTAATAGCATAGCAAGTAAGTTTACTGAGTCATTTCATTCAATCAGTAAGCATTTAAATGTTGTATTGGAACACCATTTAAATATCTGAGATAAAACGCATTGCTGTGAACAATAGCAAGATTTTTGGCTAACTGGAACAGAGTTAATGTATGTGTCAAATAGTACGAATAACTACCAAGGCAACAGTAGTTCTCTTTTTCCCCTTTTTGGAAATCATATTTTTATCCATTATATTTGTGTAATATTTGCAAGTTAAATTTCTGACAATTGTTCCTAGCTAGAAAAAAAAAATTCAACAGTTAGGAGAAATAATTAAAACAAAAAGAACAAAAAAGAACTGAACAATCAAGTCCTTTCTTAAAGCCTAATAATTCATACTTCTGGCTAGTGATTTTTCACAGTTAGTTTGTGCAGAAACGAGGGACAAATTCCCACGTGTGTGTATGCATTTTTTCTCCATTTATAAAATTTCAACAAATAAAATGTAAATAATTACCTTGTTCTGATAACTCTGACCTTCATCATCATCATCATCATCATCATCATTAAAATCCTACATCAAAAGACCTCAGAGCATAATTACAACTCGCAATGGATGATAGGGCAAGTTGATAGTTCTGCAAAGAAACTTCCTTTGAATGGCACTAATTCTAATTGGTTTTGTGTCAAAATATTGTCCCATGAGAGTCCCTAATATCATCCCATTATAGAGCTCAAACCATGTAGAGACTTTTATTCATTCCTACAGAACCATTCAGTCCTTAATTTACTTCAGGATGTTAGAGAGAATTTTTTTTTCCTCAAAACTGAAGACAGTAGAATGTCTCATCAACAGATTTCCTCTTCAGTAATACTATTCTACTTGCTCACTGCTAGCCTGTCTGTGAGCGGGCATCTGATTTCCCTAGTCCTGGCCGCTCAGCCTTTTACTTGCTCCCAATGTGATTTCACACTGACTCTCTGAATACATATTTTCTTGTATGATTTCCAAATTTTGTGTAGTCCTGTACGTTACACAGTACTGGGTCACACAGAAAATCCCTTCAGCTCCATCTCCAAAGTCCAATTGGGTAACATGTATTTTTGCCAGGCCTCTGGATTTTTAACCATGTTGCCTGGAAGATGTGCAGAAAACTGTCACCAAGGTAGCTCCTCAGCACATGAACAGGTACATTGGCATTCCTGATAATTCCATTCCTTGACTTTGACTTATGACTTATTTCAGTTTTGGAATCAGCTGCTCTTCCTTGTGGACTACCATGTATTCTGCTGGTCTGCATTCTACTGGTTCTTCTCCAGATAAAGAGGTATCTCCAATTTTACCAGCCCGTTCCCCAAAATAGTAGTTCGGCTCTCAAGGTATGCAGAGATCCAGAAAGGATTGCACTGAGGGTAATAGTTGTTAGAAAAGGTGCATGCACTTATTAGTACTGAAAAATGTATGCTTGCATGGCTGCAAGTATTGGAATGAAGAAGGGGTATCTAGTCAAGCTGCCCTCGATACACACAGATATACAGACAGGCCAATCATGATGTGAGGCAAGGTATTTGGGGGACTGCCTGCAAAACTTAAGGAGACAAACTCACTGTAGAAAGAGGCATAGGGTTCCCAAGACTATTTAGTATGACATCAAATAACTCACTTCTTAAAAAGTTGTGAGTGGTTGCCAGGTAATATAAGTTAAATGCATTAAAGTTACTCTGAAGTAATATTCCCGTACAAGCAAGTCACCAGAGAGTCATTTGGAAAAAGTTATTGTAGGTATAATGAGAGCATACTATGTGCATGATTCCAGCTAATGATATCCAACTCACTTCCATTAGTGCCAAGATTAATCTTCACGCTATCACTCAGAACACAAAATAATACTTAGCTCCTTCGAAAAGAACGATCATTTCCAGGAAACAAAAATACTTTCTCCAATAGACAACGTACAGGTTAACCATCAATGGTACTGAGTACAGTGTGCTGTCCATAAACCTGAGTTTGGGTGTGATCACAAAAAGAAACCTTGAAATCAACACAAATACGCCAGAGATTTAAACAAAGGAAGCAAAATTCTACTGAAATCAATGGATTTGCACCAATTTCAGTCAAACAGAATGGGATCTGGCAGCATGGACTCCTTGTGTATAAGGAAAGCAGAATTAGACCTTCAGAATTATTTGTGGTATTAAAGGAGAAGTTTGAAGGACTCTAATACTTTACTTCTGCGTCCTTTACACATAGTGTCATTCAGTATTTGAAATGACTCTTGGTTCAATTACTTCGTTCTCCCATTTACCAGTCGAGAAGCAGTAAAAGAGCCTTCTATTTGAATTCCAGCTGCAGTAATTGAACTAATTCATCAGTCTTAACAAAGCCAATAGCTTTGTCCTCCAATCTCCTTCCTCCCAAACCCCTCAACCATGCCAAGATAAGGTAATACAGCTCAACGGTCATGGAACTTCAAACACTTTTTTTTTTTTTTGTACTATGTAATTGATATATTATTTTCGTTCAGATTTTTTTTGACATTATAGGCTCTCTACAGTTACTCATGATCACAGAGCAAAGTCTAGACATCACAAAGCACAAGCAACCTTGCCAGCTTCCACAATTATTTCAAAGATTGATATGATGATTTAGTAATGCTCTGTCACTCAAAATCCCTCTATTTATGCTTTCTTCTACACAGGGAAACCATTCTCAAACATCATCCCTCACGGCATGTGTCAAGATTTATGGACTCTCTGTCAGAAAAAATTCCGTTATTTAAATCAAAACAGATATCAATTAAGTAAACAATCCCCCCAAATTAGAGGAAGAAACTATAAAAATCCTAAATCATTACAGATTGCTACTTCATCGCCTGATTGAGTACATAACATTTGTATTCATAAATCTTTTGGAGAATGCTTTTCACCTAGTTCTATTTATCATGTTGATCATTTCTCCACTCTAGAGTTTCGGGCGACTAGACTATTGACCTTTATAATGTTCTTTTATATTCATCTTTTTTCCTTTGCTTTCTAGAAGGAAGTGTTTCTTTCTTGCAGATGGAACTGTAATTTCCAATTGCATCCATAAGTTGAAAAACAAAAAGAAAAGAAAGGAAGAAACCTACACCACTAGCAGGTTTTGTACAGACAAAACAATTCAGCTTCTGATCTACACTTCACACAAAGTTTTAACATACTAAATGTAGACTTTTTCTCAGAGTACCCAATGCAAACACGCTTTATCATTGTTCTATGATTAGCTGATTTAGATATTTTGTGTAACGATCAAGAACAGAGCTGGCCTGCAATTGCAAATTTAATATATTGGCAGATCGCTTATAGTAAAGGATAGCTGTTCTTTTCTCAAAGATGGTTTGAATAAATCACAATAAATAAAAAAGGCAAAAGCAGTATTGCCCACTGCTGCTGCAGATTCCCTTGCGTAATTGGTATTAGCCAGAAAAGCCAGACTTTGAAGGCGACTAAGACACGGAGGATATGGAAGTGAATAACTGAAGCCTCACCTGCACATCGGAAAAGGTATTTTTAGTCCGATTTCATAGGGAAACTAATTGTATAACTCTTTTTTTTCTTTTTTTGCCCTATAACTTTTGATTCCACTGACCAATTTCAAATAATTCCAAAGAAGAGTAGAAATGCAAGGGGGGAAAAAAAGTTTTGGAAAACCTGAAAGATATGAAGATGAGAAAGCCTTAAATAAGTACTCTCTGAGGAAAAAGTCAAGCAGAAGGCAGATATTGTGTATCCCATTGCGCAGCAGCCGACTTGCACAAGTAGCTTATAAAGACTATTTGGACAAAACATGACAAAAAGATACTACAACTGGCGTAAAACGGAAATGATTTGTCTTGCCTCTGAACCTCAACACAGTTCATGTATGTTAGTTAACTGGTGGGAAAAAACAAACATACAGACCCAGTAAATAGAAGGCCTTAAATAACTCCTTTGAGAGTAAGTTCCTTATTATAATCTGCAGTTGCGCCTGAGCTGCAAAAATTAACCATGATGGTACAGCTCCCTTCCCATTCCCATTCCCATGCAAATGTATTTCATTGTAAATTAGCCAGGTTAAGTGAAGCACCTTCAGAAGTGGCCTAAGGTCTATATCGCAATCAGTAACTGTGCTTCAGCTGATTTATGGTAAATAACCACCCATAGGAACAGACCTCAGGCAATTCCCATGTAGCTACACTTATCAAAGCACTCTGGGAGAATCACTTACGATTGGGTTTTTCTCTGGTTATCTCCCCTTGCATTATATAACCGGCATACAGCAAACGGAAAAAAGTTAACAACAGTGTATCCGCAATTAATATATTCACAGGTGTTTTTTATGGGATTCCAATTTCACCATGGCTAATTCTCTTACATCAACCTATTCTATCATGAAACCTACAGTCTCTGACTAACATTTAAAAATACTTTTAGAAAAACAAAAAGTATATTTGTTAAATCTAAAATATCTCTAGGTATGCTGGATGCCAAGTATTTCCAAACATTTGACATGTTACATATCCACGCTTGATAGTAAACAGAGAGATGGAATTTGAAAGTGGGAAAAATTAAGACCCAAATTAGGTAAGCATTTACGCTGGCATTGAATTTAAATGCATTTGACATTCACGGGGCTCAAGCCTATGCGGTCCTGTGTAGCAACATCTGCCTGAATCTGTATTTTACAGCTGAAGTAGAGAAGATTAAATAAATAAAATTGTAACAGCCCTATATAGTTTTTATGTAATCACAGAGAGTAAAAAGAAGTATTTTATGTGCTCTGATACACTGCATATTGTAAGACTATTGATCTAATCCAGCACCTGAAGAGATGAATAGAATCTTTCTAACTGACTGCAATAAGCATTGGATCAGGTACTGGATCAGTAATATATGTCAAATACTCTCTTTTCCTAGCCTGTTATTAAATATCTGCACTTATGTAGTACAACCATTCCTCTCAGTAGGCTATTCTCCTGCTCAAATATTAAGTGCCTACTCTTAATAACTCACCTAAACTTTCATTTCTTAGCTTCAGGCTACTGCTTGTCTTTAGAAAATGAATAATTATCTTTTTTAGATCTTTATAATCCTTTAATATGCTCAACTCTCTGCTAGACTATTTTAATTTAGCTACTTTGGTCCCACATGTGTCTTCTGTGAAAACGCTTGTATAAATTCTATTTCCTTCTTTGGTGTTTTCTTCAGTTTTCTTTTTTTTTCTTTTCAAATTGTGGGTACCAAGGAATCAATATAATGAAATTAATATGCAGTTTGTTATCTTTCCTCTGACTCATTGCATTCTTTATTGCCTTTTATCCCTCAGTTTGTAATAATGGAATTTCTTCCGAGGTGTAAGAGTTTCATCTTGTTAAACAGAATGGGAACCGCTCCATCCTTCACTCTGAAACGCAACAACTTTCTTTTTAAAGAAAGAAGACAACCTTTAGCACACAACATTTTAAGTCAAGTCAAGACTACCTTAGCCAGTTTCCAGGAAGTCTGCTTATATTCATTTGCATTGAGAAGGTCCATACGACAAAGCCAATGTATTTTAATTGAGATGTCTGTCACTACCATGCAAAGTACCTCTTTGTAGGCTGCTTACTATTACACAAACTCCAGAAGACTGTTAAAAGGACATAACTGAAGTACCGGCCAGCACAGCTGATGCTCCTTCCCTTTGAAACACTATGAGGTTTATGACTATCAAAAATGACCAGGAACGTGGCCTTTCCTTTCACATGGAACAGACTAATCTCAACCAGGCCAATTATGTTAAGGTCTTCTACAGGGCTACTGATTAGACAGTACCACATAAAAAGCAATTCTACTAGTTTTTTTAAATGTTAGTGCTACCTCGTACAACAGGTACCACTATAGGCACTTTCTTTGCCATTTTCCATGCAAATCCAGTTCTTTTTCTTTTATGAAATCTCCTGAGCTGTGGACTTAAATTGGCATAGTATCATAAAGACAAAGAGCAAACAAATATTTTCCACCAAAATTACTTTCTTTTTCTGTGAGAAAATCAAACAATATTCTTTTCCTGACAAGGTCACAAAAGGTCTCTTTCTACTGAGAGTTTTTAATTAAGCTTTGAGAAGAAAATGGCTTTTAAGAAACAATATGACAGAAAACTGGAAGTCAGAAGTAAAAGGTCCTGTTTACTTGCTCACGAAAGAAGGGTTGCTTTCTGTTTCCTTCACTGAAAAAGAAGTGCAAAATCCTGTAAAATATTAACATGCTACATTTCAAATAGAGAAAACTCATTTTATCTAGAATATAATGTGAACTGACTGGTAATACCTCCTTTTTAGTCTTGGTTTGGGCTTCCCTTTACAAGACGGATAATGTCCAGCTAAGGCCACCAGGCTGGTTGGGGGTAGCACACAGCACATGAGAAGAGGCCGAGGGAAGAAACTTTGTTCAGCCTGGAGAAGAGAAGGCTATGAAGGGATCTTCCTGCTGTCTGCAACCATGCACTAGAAGATGGAGCCAGACCCTTCTTGGAGGTGCACAGCAACAGTCACAAGCTCGAACATGAGAAATTCCAGTGCAATATAAGGGAAAAAAAAAATTTACTGTGAGGGTGGTCAAACAGTGGAACAGCTTGCCCAAGGAGGTTCTGGAGTTTCCATGATGGAAAATATTCAAGCTTTCAAGCCCTAAGCAACATGATCTTATCAGACCTGCCTTGAGCAAGGGTTTGGACTAGATGACCTCTGGAGGTCCCTTCCAACCTAAAATATTACACATTCTATGTTTCTATGATGACAATAGGCTCTACACACAATTATTTTTGTGGCCATGGTAACTAAAATTAAATCAGGCACCAAAAAAACATGAAATATCTTGTACCAAAGTTACTGAAATACGACAGAACAGAGATAATTTGATCACTTGCTATAGTCAGCAACAAAGATTTATAGTGTCAATCTATACTATCAATCACCTAAAAATCATGAGTCTAAAGAGAAGCAACTCTAAGCTATGAACATATATACTAACACAGAATTGTCTGTCAGAACATCTTCATTGCTAGTTCCGTGTGTAGATTTTAATAGCTCAAAATAGAGTACTTCTGTTGTGTGATATTTTCAGACAAAAATCTGTAGATGATTACTACCTAGATACTAAATAAACAAAAATCATGTAAAAATACTAACTAATTGGGAAAACATGCTAAGGAAGATTAAAGAGTAGTGACTGGCAGCAACAGTTTTCAAAGCATTCATTGATCTTGTTGATCATCTTACCACCATTAATTTACATCTACCCTATTTGATTCAACATAAGATAAAAAGTGAAGTCAATTTCTTTGTTTTAGACATCTTAAAAATAAATATTTTTGAAAGGAGCAATCAGGTCTGATCCAGCAACTGTTCTATCTGCAGAGCCAACAGGGACTTCACAAAAAAATGTAAGACTATACAAATTGACACGGAAATGCAAGCCATTGAGAAAATTATTGGTATGCCCAAATAGGATCTCAAAATACTAGAAGTTCTTTGTGATGATATTGCAAAACTAAATGAAACTACTTATAGGAATCAAGAGGAATCATTTCTTAATGTAATGATCAATTCATGTTAATACTAATCAATAAAACTGCCTCCATTTCCAGATGCCCAAGAAACAGTATCAAGTCTTTCAAAAACAAACATTATGATGCTGAGTGGGGAGGGTGGACTAGATGATCTCCAGAGATCCATTCCAACCTTACTGATTCTATGATTCTATGATACTGAAAATCAAAGAAATTAAATACAGTAAAATGTAACAAGTAAATTTTCAGCACAGCTGCAAAGTACGTGAAATAGCATATTGTATGAATTGTCAGTTCAACATAAGAGACATCCCTTAGCTGCTGGGTGAAAGAAGAAAAAAATACAAAATGTTATTCCCTGTTTCCACACTATCTTCTATTAAACAAAGTGCATTTCCATGATCTTTCACTTCATGTACACTCTGCACTGACCTTTCCTAGAACTTATGATCACTTTCAATGTCATAAGAGATGGCCATATATTCACAAAATATATTTAAAATATATTATGAATATATATATTCAATACATATTTGATATCAATATATATCTTGTGCATAATAGGTTGTATATGAATATGTTACATTTGAAAAATGTACATACTCCCCACATCTTTTAAGGCAAACGTTTTGAAAAGAAAGCCTCTCTTTTTTGCAGCTATGATGTGAAAGGCTTCCTAGTATGTGATGAGAGAGACTGATAAGCATTCATTATGGTACAAGGTATGAGTAATAAACTACATGTTTGTATCGGCTTCTCAAATAGTGCATTTTTTTCCTAACTTACCTATATATATGTACATATACATATATAGCAACTCATATTACTTCTACATACAATACACATATTAAATAGCAATTTTAGATTATATTTTTAAAGACCTTTGAATTCAAGAGTAATGTCTGATTTTCAAGAACATCTGCCACTTAGGTATATAACAGAAAAAGCCAGACTTCCAAAAATACTGGGTACACCTTCAACAGACTTTCAAACAAAGTTCTCCATTGAAATCACAAATGATGCCAAAGGATATTCCAAAGAGCAATTAAGTATAAATTTACCCGTTTTACTGATGCAGAACCACAGAGGAATTAACTACCTGACATAAGTAAGGATTAGAGCAAGCGAGAAACCCAAAGCTCCTGACTCCAAACCATTAAAAATATACTTTTCTCCAAATCATGATCAAACACAAAGGACAACAGTCTGCTATTCAGTATTGCTGCAAATATTTTAAATGTAATTGTTGCTGCTTCTTTTTTTATTTCTTTTCTTATATAAAAACGTTACCAGGTTCTAAGTAATATAAGCAGTATTTTCTTCTCTCTGTTAAGAAAATAAAACACCTACTTTTGAATTCTTTTAAACATAAACTGCACTTTTGGGCATTGCTTTTGGGCATTAGAACCTACTGCAAGCACAAATTAAATTTTAATTAAATTAATTTAATAGGATTTCTGAGTGTTCTGCATGCATAGTTTAGGACTGTAACAATTTTATAACATGAGTGAGGGGATCATGTGGCTTGACTTTAATGGTTACCATCAAATTAAGTACATTTCTAATTACACTATGGATTACAGAAAGAAAATCACAATTAATGAACACATGATCTATAGTCTTTCAAATCTGCTGAACTGTGGGAAGTTTGAGACACAACATGCCAAACGTTGGTGTGATAGTGATGAAGAGGGTAAAGTGAAGAGCCTAAAGAATTCATACAGAATCTTTCTTATGTTGGTAATTCAGCCTCAGTATGGGTCAATAATTTAGCCCCAGCATAGGTGAGAAAACAAAGTAAGTACATTTGTAATACTGGCTGGCCAACACTTTCCTTTTTCCTTTCCTATTTCTCTTCTTACAGTTTTGCTAAACTTCTAAATACACAGGCTTACATATTCCATACCTGATGTCTCCTTTCAACTGTGCTGTTCTAGAGTTCTGTGTTACCAGTCAAATCACTTAAACTGAACTTTATAAAGTGGTCTGTATTTGTCTATTCTTCATTTTATAGTGCTTGATTTAGATCTTGGGATCTGATTAAAAAAAAAACTTGAAGTACTCACAGCTGCAACTGAAGTCAATGGAAGCTGTGCTTTGAATATATGTAGCACTATATATAATGCTAAGCATTCATAAAAAGAGGAGGCCGTCATTGTCTCAAATTAGACTCTCATAATTAGCCAGACTACTCTGATGAAGGCCTGTTTTTTCAGAATACGTCAATATGTCATCTAGTTATCCATAACCAGAGGTTGCTACACAATCTGAAGTACATCAATATATGAATATAAATAGACAACCACACGCCCAGAGGACAGAGGAACATAATACGAAAGACAATGACATACCCAGTGGACAGCAGAACATAGTATAAAAACAGGTATTTTTCATTTCCCATTGTTCTCTGAAAGTGTCGCTTTTGGAGAAGAATCCTGACCCAGGAGAAGATGACTCAGAATGTCTTCAAAGCTCACAAATATTCCCATAAGGAGTTTTGATGGAGACTGCTTAATGATTCGTTATATAAGTCCCTCACCTGACAACTTACTCCAGATTATGAAAACTAAAAATGATGCAGATGCCTCTAAATTGGTAACGTGGGCTCAAATGCTGGGAAAGCAGATAGGTAACAAATGAATAATTTCATACAACTTTTCCTAACCATTTTTATGCTTAGATCTTAATCTTACAAATACACATACTTTTCTTCACATGAGCTGTTTCAGCTATGCATGTGCTGGAAGAAAAATATTCTTCAGTTTTAACAATTATTCTTCAGTTTTAACAATAGTGATTTTCCCTTTTATGGCTTGCTTTTGTTCTTTGTTTCTTTTCGTCTTGACCATTTGAGTTTTCAAATGTCCCTGTGCTGACTTTCCAAAGTAACCATTATAAATACCTGTAAAACAGTGTGAGCACAAGAGCATAACTCTCCAGAAAAAGAAAAAAAAAATATTGCAGAGCAAATGATGTAGATTTCTTCTTGAAAGTACTAGGTAGTATACCACAAACAAAAACAGGAAACTGAAGATAAAACAAGGTAATTAGAAAGCCATTACTTTTTTTTCCTTAAAATACTAATCAGAGAAGCCTAACTTTTAGTTATTTTTCTTTAAATTAATACATTTCGCTTGAGAAGTTCCTCCTGCTTGACTTCTTTCCTCTTGGGGAGAACAGAACTTTTTCTATCCCAAGTATTATGATACTACAAAACATACATAATCTCAAAAGAAAAACTCTGTGACTTTCGATCTCAGAATCTGAGTAGACATACTGGCTATAATACTGACATACTGCCTTTTCAGTTTCTTTTACTTTCTTTCAGAGTAGACATGCCTGGCTACAGAAAGGTAGTCACAGCCTGGTGAGCTCCCTACTCTGATGAAAAGATCCAGTGCAAGTAACAGTTTTAAAGGACAGAGCACTGGGTATAAGAACTTGCATGCCATAGAGCACTCTCTACCTAAACAGTCTACTCACAGAGTGGTGGACACAAAAAGTACAGGATGAAGGGAGGAAGCTCACAAAACTCTGAAATGTGATTAGTAAATAAGATCCACTAAGTGGAACAAGAGCAATTCATCTCATTATTGCAAATAAGCATAAGGTTGCGCTGACTGAGATAAAGCAAGGATGCTATGTTACAAACCAGTAAGTCCGCAATAGGCTTACTGCTTTGTAGCCAGTAATAATGTGACTCAATATTTCTGACAGGTCACAAAAAAGAGAAGAAAAAACAAACCCCTAAAACTGAAGATGATGTAAAAGTAATGCTGGCACAGCATTTGAAAAGTGAAATTTCTATCATAATAATTGATGCTGTATCACAGCTGTACCATGAAATAATCACTGGTTCCTGTAGATCAGTTAGAAAAATAGTTCTTCCATTATTTTAAGCAGTATGGCGCATCCTTATGTGACAGGTCAAAGAACTAACATGTATTCTTGTTCACAAACACTTGTCAGAATTTGCTATCAGTAAAAAATATTCTGTAATAAAAATTCTCCCAAGTTTTTCTTAGTTCTTTCACTTCTATCCTTTCAAAGCTTGAACTGTAAAACAAAACAGACCTGAATCAAAGCCAATATTCTCTGATTAATTCGTTGAGAAAGCACCTAGTATGTCAGAAGTGCTGTAAACGTTAGGATCCTGTGGCCAGGACACACTGCTTAAAAAACTGAATACAGAATTCTTTTTACAGTCATTAAAATTAAAAGTGTCAGTGTTTTGGAAACTGCTATTTTCCTTCTTTGCTTTTAATGCAATTACAGAAATAAGCAGCTCAGATTCATTCATCAAGACTGATAGAAGATCACTGCCTCACTGAAAATATCAAGTCTAAGTGTTTTTGATTATATTTCTGACAAAAATCTCTGTAAATGAAGACAGGCTCTGACATTCAAACCATAATTAAGTCAGATCTGGTGAAGGGAAAAATACTTGGCAGTCCTGTTAATTGTTTCTTATTCTCAACTTCTCCTTTCCTGTCCAACTTTCACTGTAAATCCTATCTTGATTAGTTAGTTGCAGTGGAAAAATACTACTTAGTTTCCACAGTTCCAGTGGATAAACTCCACAAACAGATGAGCTTAAAGGGAAATTTTCACTGTCAAGACTCATTCAGAAGCCTTTAGACCTCTACGTCAGACAGAGGTCTGCCTTGTAAATCAAACCTGGAGATAAACATGTTATTATTGGTGCAGCTAAAGAAACCAGGAGATTCTATCACAGGTGTGAGAGGAAAAAAAGATAAAAAGGATTTACTTCACACAGTGTCTTGGATATTTAGGCCCTGTTGCATCTGATCCTTCTATAATGCATTTGTGCTTTTAATGGCCAGTTCCACTTCTTTCTGGTAAGACAGACACTGTTCGTCTGGTTTCTGTTAAGAAACAAAGCATCTTGGAGCAGCTGAAGAAGGAGTAGCTCTTCACAAGAGCTGCTAAGTCAGTGCACTGCAAATAGCGTATGTTGCCGCTATCAGCAGAGTAGTAGCTATTAAAACTGTGATGGTGCCTCAGACTTCTTTAGTGGTCCCATCCCTCTTGCACTAGGTGCTGTACATTAACCAACACACAATTCTTGCCTTGAACAGTTTATAACCAACCTAGATAAAAGAGTAAAACAGATTAATATGAAAAGCTGACAGGCAGACAAGCAGACAGCAAACACAGCAATGAGACAGCTACGCATCCCACTGCTGAAACACAAACAGAAGCTCTCCTTGGTAGGACCCAGAACGGTATGGAAGAGGAGGCCCCTCTCTGCAGCCTCCACCTTACACACAACATGCACACGCAGCTCTAAGGATTTCCCTCTCCAGCCCAGGGAGGTCTCAGTGTTACTTACCCCAGTGAGACCTGGCCAATGCTGACCAGCAGAGACACATGGCACGGCTCTAGGGACCTGCCCCACCAGCCCATGGTCACATGCCTGCCCCGGTCTGGTATGAGCTTCCGCTTGGTCTGAGTCTGGCATTGCCAAACTCCTTAGGAATGGAGACCCTCTTCTCAGGAAGTCGGCCTGCCCCCAAGGAGCGGCCCGCGGGGGCCCAACGCTTCCTGCTGTGAGAGAGGCTGCCCTGGACTACAGCGCCAACTTGGGCAGCCGCCCAAAAGCAATGACGTTGGGAAGCGTCCTGGACAAGAGCCTCCTAGGGGCACTCGTAGCTCACAGGGGGCAACATCCCCCCACACCACGCACAGCCCTGCCCTCTGGGACCCCTCGGCGGCAGCTCCCCACCATCCCTGCCTCTCGAACAGCCTAGCAGGGCAGCGTGGTGGTTTCTTCAAGAAGCCATGGCAATGGCTGCGGCCGTGAGGCACGTCCTGCTGCCCGCGGGCGCTGCGGGCAGACTGTCACCTGCCCGGCACATCTGGCACAGGAGGGGCAAGAGGCTGTGGCGTATCTCCCACACCAGAGCCCACTGCGTACCACACAGCATCCGGACAGGAACACGGGGCTTCACAGAGCTTCAGAGAGCTGTCGGGATTGCCGAGAAACACCAGTGCTTCGTTCAAATAAAGATATAATCAAACATCCAAGGTGCCAGTTCTACTAGCAAGCAACACCAAAATGCTGTATTAAATTTCACAGGATAAAATGTGTGAATAAATCCTCTTTCTTTCCAGTTTTGGCAGGCTTTTTAACTTAGAGTTCAGTTAGCTATTTTCTGCATTGCAGCACTGTATGCTATTTTCTTTTTCCATTATATGAAAGAATGTTTTTCACCTAATGCATAATTGTGACAATGATTCTGCAATCACAAAATTCTATCTAACAAAAAGGAAAATGAAAAAGAGAACTTTTCTGTCCTTAATTTAAAATTAAGTCATGTTGGGCACAGATTTAATTTTTAATGCATTTCCAAATCACAGCAAGATTACATGGTAGCAAGCTTACATACATAAATGGTGTGTATATATTTTTTCTTTTCTCAAATTCTGGTCTGCCACCTAAGTATACCAGGTACAGTTTTCATCTCAGTAACATTCCACCTACCTCAAGCTAAGATGTTTGAAGTTTTAACCAAAACAACAAGGAGTGAAATAATACATAAATAGTATATTAAAAGGACTTTGTTCCCTTTTTGGCAACTCAAGAATATATGGTGAATATTCTGGCTCTTTTGAGATATAACACTTTAGAACTATAAGCTGTCCAGCATAATTATCTGTTTTCTAAATACAATGATAGAAGAAAGTAAATCTCTGTTTCAGGTGATGTATTTCATTCAACTGTATCACAAATTACTGTAGTTGATTAATATTAACTATCAAGTATGCTTATTCCACATTATCTATCAAGATGTAGGAGAAAGATAGGAAAATTGCAAAGCTGACTTCTTTAAATAAATAAAATCAATGAGCAAAATCTTTAGGTATTACAAAAGAGCTTGTCAAAAAGTTTATCAACCAAACCAATTTGAGCTTGGCATAAATCTGTTCCAGCCTGAGAATATTCAGAAAGTAAGAATCTAGCGCGCACACAAAGAGGAACAGAGCTAATGGGAAATTTTCAGTCAAAGTACTTTCCCAGAAAGTACAATTGCCATAAACACTACCACATGAAAATTCTGATTTTGTTGGGAAAATGTAATTTTTCCATTTGGAAAGTCAAAATGAAATCTTTGGTTTTGGGTCAGTTCCATCCAAATTAAAGATTTTGCTTTACTTAACTAACTTGAAACATTCTGTAAGGGAATAAACTTTATTCCCTTGTCAGCAAGCAAGATTATTATACATGCTGAGCTTGCTGAAAGACCACACCATGCATGATCTTACAAAATTTTCTTCTGAGTAAGCTCTGTTTGATGATGCATGGAGCTGCACAGTTCCGAGCAGCTAAAAGCAAATACATTCCAGCCACAGCCACCCAGGCTAAAGAGGAGACTGAGGGCAACCGGCTCTCAAACACAAATTCCCAAGAGGCAAAGTACTACCATGGAAAACAAAGACTTCCCTGAACTAACTCGTAGTACATGTTGGGGATCAATTCAATAAGCTAAAACAAAACACTTCTAGTTTTGTGACTATCTAGGGATAGTTACACGGACAAATTATAAGAAATTACTTTAGAACATTAATAGTATCACTACTATAGCATGTATTAAACTTCATTAAAAATGCACATATATATTAGAGGAAAATTATTGTTTCCACTTACTGTGTCCTACTTTGAATAAACTATTCCTTTAAAAAATTGTTTTCAGTTAGAATGAAAGGAAGAATGTGAGGCAAGTATTGTATGTAACAGCAAGAGTAACAGCAGCATCAAAGGCAGTCTTTTACACTAGATTTGACATTATGGAACAGGAGAAAGCAATACTGCCAATTGTACAGTATGTTGCTAGGTCTTGCAAAAATGTGTTTAAGTGTATTAAGTCTAAATGAAAACCCACTTTCTCCTGTCAATAGCTGCAGTCCTAAGATCTGAACAGCTTTATCAGTTACATGGAACATTTTATTTTTGTACAGAAATATCTGAGGTTATTTGCTCTGTTGTAATAAAATAGTAAGCCATATGAAGTGTGAAATCAATCTTGGCATATTCATAAGCTATGAATCCTGTCCAGGAGGCCAGCTGCCAATATGGGAAAAATCAATGATATTTCCAAGTAACATCAAGCACGCACTGATTTTTTTTGCTCCTCTTTCACTGAATGTATCCCTATAATAGCAAGACTTAAGACTGATAAGGGTAACTGATAGTAATTAAAAACTGTGAAGCCAGAGTTTTCACCTAACTTATATAAATCTAAAAAAGCGTATTATAAATATCTGCTCAATATAGTGAAAACATGTTAAAGATCATATTCAATTTTTATGACACTGGCAAATGCTGTGCCACTGTCAGGGTAACCTGTAATTGGTTCAACCTGGCAGCCGCGTGGGCTGGGTCCCCGTGCTGCAACTCCCTCGTGGGTCACTGCAGTGGCAGTAGCAGTGCTTGTGTTACAATACGGCAGCAGCTACTAGCTCTGATGTGGCAATATGCGAGAGCAACTGGTCAGCTATCAGAGAATCTCTCAAGCTAATATTTTATAACTCCTCCAGGCCAAAGGCAGCAGGTAACAGGTAAGCATTCTGTTGGTTTGCTTCCAAAAGGCAACAGCGGGGCACTGCTGACTTAAGAAACTGAAGTAGCATAGCCCATAAAATAATTTCTTAGGTCTATTTTATGCCTATAAAATGCCGCTATGCCACTTCTTTCCTCCTCCCTCTCAACATTTCATTAATAAAAATCATCCTGTTGTTAATTAATATGAATGATAAGTTAAAGAGGTAAGACTGTGATATCCATAGCTATTGCTGTAATCACAAGATGCTATACATCCACTAAAATAACCAAAGCAACCTGTCATGAAAAATCAGTTCATTTAACCACATAATAATTTAGACTGGAAGAGTCCTCTGGAAGTCATCCATTCCAACTGCATGTAAATACATACAGTCTTTTCAGGATGTGTATTTCTAGTCCTCTTTCACTTGGGCGACTTGATGAATCAGAAAGGAAAGGGAATACAGCTACAGAAAAGCCACAGAGACCCCTAGACCTGAAGCCACTAATCAGAGGAAAGCTGACACTACAGTGGTGCAGAGTGGAGAAAAGGTCGTTATTGCCTCATGTAGCCAGAGTCTCAATTTATCCCACAATAAAAATGAACTTCGCTAATGCAGTTATAGATTGAATTTGCCAAGTTTCTTAAAGCTAAAAGTCTTACTTTTAAAAAGTGATAGGATCTTTAATGGCTAACACTAATTGGTGCTTTCCATTTTGTTTCTCAAAGACAATTCTACAAAACATCAATTTTTTTACTACTCATGGAATTATTCCACAGTTGACTGAGAAGAAATAATTTTATCAGCTGACTAAATTAGACTGTTTATCAATATTTACATGACTGCTGCAAAGACAGGCTCCACTCAGGATTCGATTTGTGAAATTCTGGCTGTTGTACAATGCAGTTCTGCCCTGGACTTAGAATGAAGTAACTTTTTAAAAATGACTGTCCAAGAGTGAATGTCTCATAAGCAGCCAGTCCCACTACCAAAGGAACTGTCCTAAAACCATCCAGGGGAAAGACCAAAGAAGAAGATGACCCTCTGAATTTAATAACTCCAAAGAAAAACATTGGCAGTTCTCTGAGAAAACACCTTTACAATTGCATGTCTGTGCAGAAGACAATATATAGTTCAATTTTAATTGCAATACTATTATTCCTATTATACAGATGTAATGGGCAAGCGTGCAAGCACTGTGTAAAGCGTGCAAACTGTCTTTAGCTAATCTGCTTCTAATATGCTTTATTAAAGCCTGATGGCAAAGAGATGAAGAGCTGGAGACTGCTCCTGTGCCTCTTGTAAAGGAACTGAGCGCAATGAAGGATCTTGTGCCTCACGGAGGAATTTCCGGCACCCTCTTTAATGTAAACTGTCATTCTTTAAGTTTTCTAGAGGCACTGGGGGTCAGGCACAAAAGCGTTTAAGAATTTTTATTTAAGTAAGAGACTTTTCAGCACTCATTGCTCTGCTTTTAAAGCTCTACTTTAAAAAACTATTCTAGTCTGATGTTGTTCTTCCATGTAATGTCTTTACTAAATGTTCACTTTTAAATTTGATTTTAATTCCATCTTTGTAATTCACACTCCCTCATTAAGATCTACATCAAGCAACTGGCAAGGATGCAGATGGATCAACAGTGGCACCTAAATCACCATGAATATTAAGTAGTGTGGGAATTTCATCTATATTTTCAGGCTTATGACCTTGCAAGGCATCTTTTCATTCTCACTTCCAATTGGTTCTATTATCTGCATTTCCTCACTTACATGTTCATTCTACCATACCTCATCTATTTTTTCACTCATCAAGAAAAAAATAAGTTTTTTGATCTAAAATAGCCACTTGTGTGTATTACACTCAGAAATAATTCCCTTTAAAGAAGGGAATTATGGAATAATGAAATAACTTCCTTCACAGAAGCAAAGAAAAGTTTCTAAAACTCTTAAAAGAAATACAAGTAATTCCTCTAAATGAGGCCTAAAGTTCAAGTGTTAGCATAAGGCCTACCGGAATTGATATTCATGCTTTGAAGCACTAATATAATTTGTATTGATTCAGCCAATAAAAAACATTAATGGAATCAAAGGTTCACATGACTAATTAAATCAATAAAAACAGCAATATTAATCCAGGCTTGCATCTGTATCTAAAATTCAGTATCACTGTGCAAGCCCAGACAGAAGTTAAGCAGCTAGTAAAAGGATTTTTCCCCCAGCATTACTCCTAGATGATCTGAACTACAATTATCTTTGTTTTCATTTTTGTGTGCTTTTTTGGTGTTATAGTCAAATGTACTTAAAATCAAAAGCACAATAGCTTACCATCAATTAATATTTGTAACAGTAAAGTTGCTTTCAGTATACTTCACCCTTAAAATAACTATTGATTGAGATTATTTTATTTATGTCAATGTACTTTTTGATTTAGTAATGTCTCTACTGAGCCTTATGAAGGATTAGTAAAATTTGGCACTTTTAAACTACTCCACTGACCATTGAAAGTCAGCATATTTCAACAGGAATCAAAACATGAATTAATAAACAGTAAACTTACTAATATAGTCACAGAAAACAACTGCTTGTTTCAGATACCATTATGAAATAGCAGATTATTACCCAGTTTTACATATAAGGTATATGTAACGCATGGAATAGTCCTCATTAGTAGCCAAAAGCAGCAATCCCTAAAATCGCAGATATAGCTTGGATATCAGATAGATCTCTGTTAGGCTTTAAGATTAAGCAATGGCAAATTATTTGGATCTTTTTTAAATCTAGTATTCTTAAAGTAGTGATAGCAAACACGCTGCTGCTGGAGGTTTTGAAGGCATGAAAATTAGGTGCTCACTACTAAGAAACACGGAAGAATTCATAATGGCTTGTAAGAATAAAGTTGTGAGGATTATTGCCCTGGCTAAATTCCAGAAATGTAATTGATTTCTTGGTTACTTAAAAATTCCTCAGCAGTTTCTCCTGGATTATTTATTCTTCATGTTCTGCACAGTGGAAAAGTTTACTATATTCCCATTTTAATTGCAAAAAGACAGATTTCATTGTTCAGTACTGTTCTTACACACTGTATTTTCTAATTTTTCAAAGTATCTTGGAATTATTAATTAAAATGTTGAGCAGAAATATTTTTCATGCTAAAAAAAATAAAAATGTATCTCTACCAATCTTTTAACTGCTATGCTTAGCTTTCCTGAAATGTATCTCAGGAAGTATGGCAGTTTTCACTGCTTTTTTCAAATATTACAAGCTTTATGGTCTCTCTAAAATTGAAATAAATCACTGAGATCAGCATCAGAAAACCTTCTGTTCTTTTGTCCTCTCCCTCTGCCTTAATGGATCCTCACTAAAGACAGGAAAGGTAATGAAATCATGGCCTTTCATTTGTCTGTGGCAAAATTCTCATTCACTTTGCTGAGGGCAGGTTTTGTCCACAGGGGGAGGTTCTGTTGGACTGGAGAAAGACTGGATCAAGTGGAAATAATTGTGTTAGAAAGTAGAATGATATGTGAAGAGAAAACCTGAAAAGGTTCTGAGAAATTGAAGTAAGGAAATATCACAGAAACAAACCCAGCCCCATCGGGAATCTCTATTTATTTGCAGGGAAGCAGGACACACAGGTCATTTGAATGTCCTGCAGAGTCAACTAACTCAACTAATACTACAAAGTCTCTGGTGCAAAGAAAACCTTAAATGTGAACTTCAGCAAAGCCAGTAGAATACTGGCTACTGCGTCTGCAGAATACCAACGCAGAAAGTCAGATGTGCAATCGTAATCATTTTGGTGATGGACAGACTCAAGTGTTCGCATGATATTTTAATTATTAGCATTGCTCACTTTTTCACTGTTTTAAACAACACAAGAAAGAAGATGCCATAATACAAAACCAAGTGCATACTGTAATGAACTACCTGTCTTGAGCAGATATATTTTAATATTATACGCTGAATTTGAAGAAATGTAATTATTTTTAAGCAGAGACTTAATATTTCCAAAACTTGGATCCTCCTTTCGATGAGGGAAATGACTCTATGAGCCCAGTGGCTCATTCTTGTCTCAGCTAACCAGTGCATGCTGCGACCTTACGGCACCCTTTAATTTCAAGCAGGGTCTGAAGGCTGCTGTGTGGACACACTTTGTGCCACAGTGAAGCATTTCAAATGCTTCAAAAATTTCCTTTTACTAGCGTGCTGGTGGTGTAATTCAGCTGGGTCTCATTCAACCTCCCCCCCCCCCCCCGCCTTGTGTCTCAATCAAGTGGGACGATCTGACAAATTAATGAAGTTGATAAGGTCTTCTACAGAATGGAGTGCTTTAACTCCTTTTAGCTGTGACCTACAGAATAAAATGATCTCCTTGGCTTTTGACAAGGCAGTAGAATCTTTTTCTTTTTTTTAGCTGAAAAACTAAAACTAAAACATTTTGATACTTTTTGATTCACACAGGTTCTTAGTCACTGCCTCAAATGCATTCCAGCTCCAAACACTCACATGTATTCTCTCAGGTACCACTTGTAATCCTTATTTGTTGCACAGCATTTACAGAATAAAAGCCTTCCAATTGAACAGCTCAGTTTATATCCATAGCCTTTCCTTCCCCTCCCAGTGCCCTACATGACCAAGCTAGCATGAAGTACAGAATATCGATTAGAAGTGTACTATGGATTCCTTGCACAGCAAGTTAAATTACTGTATACTGTATATTTTTAATTTCCTACATATAACAATAAACATGATTGATTCTTCAATTTCAGAGCATCGTTTTGGCAATTAAGAAAATAAATACCCTTTCCATGTATAGTTGGCTTTTTTTCCAAGTAAATGTCTGCAGTGTATTAGCTCATGTGTGACAGACAAATAACTACCCCTCTCCCTTTAGGCCCCATTCTGTTTTCTATTTCTTTTTTTTTATTATTATTATTTATTTAGAGCCTGCCATTCATTTTCACACCTGACAGTAAAAACCGCAGGACGTGGTTGTTCTGAAGAGGATTATCTTTCAGATCAATGCTGGAATTGATTCCAAACCACACTATTTATCAGCCTGCAGCTAAAGCACTAAGAGTCGGGAAATATTTCCTCTCTTTCAAATCCATTCTTATTCTGCTATTGGGAAAAAAAACCACAGTACTACAGTCCACATTAATATGCAGCTTTTCTATTCGTCGTCCATGTGGAATATCAATGTCAAATACACAATGCAATTAGTTGCATTATCAAGTTCTCTTGAAAAGAAGTAAAGTAAGAAGATAGCAGTATAACTAATTTTTGCACTGCTGCCAGTTAGTTGCTCACGTAGTCTTACCACGGCAACGCAAGTTGTGGAATCTCGTCTGTACTCTGAGCTGCTTCTGTGATTAACACACTTCGTGCTGGACAGTTAGGGACAATCTGATGCACGGCAAAAGTTAACAGGAGTCTTTGCGCTTACTCCAGGCACTGTATGAGACCTTTACTCACTTCAGAGTGCAGTGAAACTGTTAGCTCATTCTGACTTCTGGTTTCAACTGGCTTTGAAGAGGCGCCTGAAAATACAGGACAGAAGGTGGGGAAGCTTAATCTAATGTAAACACAGGCTCCAAATAAATAAAAGTGCAGAGTATAATTTATAGTATGCAAATGCACACAAAGTGTGGAGAAATCTCTTCTACAACAGTATAACTGCAGTTTGTGATTAAATTACTAAATCTTTATCAGGTTTCTGAAGCTCTTGATGACAACATTAGAATATTTTGTATTTCACCAGAGCCTCAAATTGATTTTTTTAAAAAATAGGTTATAATTACTGAAGTATCCATAAAAGCTTAACATGAAATAAATATGGCAATGCTTAAAGTGGATACGAAATTCACATCTCAAATTCAGATAGCCAACTTCATATCCATTGCCAAGACTTGATTTAAAGGAGGTTGGTATTCAATTCTTTCTCAAAAAAACCCATCTCAACTGTTCATTGGAACACGGAAACAAACTAATCGCTGATTTTGATCATTCAAGATTAAATGTTTGTCATTTTTGTGACAGATTTAATCTCTGAAGCTGTTTTAATATATCTCCTAAGTATCTCCCTTACAACACCGAAGTAGTTAAATGAATAGTAACCTTGTTTTAAAAGCGAGTATATGGAGAAAAGTTCCAGTGTTTTACTTCAGGTAAGAGAAATAAAGAGTGCATGCTACAACCTGCAGACACAGGAACTTCTGCATCTTAGTCTTAGACTCTGTTATCTTTCCCCCACCCTCTGCTCAGCAGCCAGTTTAGGCACACAGCAGAAATTCTTGGTTTATATTCCAAGTTAAGACATTGTAAAAGTGGCATGTTTACATACAGAATATTTATTTTCTTTAAGTAGGCTTAATATTTTTTGAAATAGTAAAATAGTGAAAAAATAATAGTCAATGTAGAAAGTAGTGTGGTTTTTTTGTTGTTGTTTTTTAAGAAGCATACTTTCTCCTGTATATGTTGCATGCAGGTACACACATAGTGACTCTCAGTCAATGCTATTTGATTCAAATTTTTAGAAGAAAAGATGTAAAATTTTATATTACAGAGTTGCAGGTGAATTTTGTTTGGTAGGAGAAGAATAACTGTTGATGCCAGTCAGGACTGCAATGAACACCAGTTATTTTCGCCTCTTACCAGTTTATTATAAATGTGTTTTGACAACAAAAGACAGCTATATAACCATCACGAGGAAGAATAATTGGCATAATTAACCTCCTTCCTTTTTGCTTGAACTTTAATACCTGTTGGAAGACATGACTTTGAAGATGTACCCCCTACTGGAGTAACACGACCACCGCAACTGTCCTCTGGTGCTAGAGGTGAACCTTGTGGCTTATATTTCTGCTGTGCAGACTTCATAATTTTATAAAATGCAATATACCCCTTCCACAAAAAAAGACAAATCTACCCACATCAATTATTGGCACTCCTAGGAGAAATTTAATGGCCTGTAGGGACACAAATATACTATCTATTTCTTATACTCTTCTATCAAGATTGATATTGATATTGAGAAACACATAATAAATTTTTTGAACTATTCAGCAAAATCATTGGATGAATAAACAAAGGGAAGATTAAATTTCCAATTATTAGCCAATCCAGTACATTTGTCAGCGTTACTAGTCTTCTCCTTAGATTATTGTTACTTTTCAGTATATTTTTAATTTAAATTATTCCAAACTTCCAGCAAAATATGCAGAAAAGTAAATCTAAGAAAACGTTAACAAGACCTTTAGCTTTGGGCTTTTCACCTTCCATTTCAGTTTCTCATACACACTATTAATCTCAAAACAGATACAAAAAGGTAGCCATACTGTTCATAAAATTCTATTCTACCAGAAACACATGCAGCCTGGAGCATTTACTCATATTTAGAGCAGCAAAGCACTCAGCAAGAGAGAAGATCACAATTTTTTATGATCTCTGTTGAATGCACAAGCACTTATTTTAAGCATGAGCAATACAAACCAAAATTCCTAAGAACACTTTGTGTTATTCGTTAATTATTTTGACTTTTTATGGAGAAGTGAAAAAAAAAGTTTTTCAGTGTTCATGAAAATCCATTTACACCAATGAAAACAAAAATATATTTAAAGGGAATGTTTTCTAGTAGAAGTGAGAAATTATACATCTGATTTACAAGTACTAGCAAAAAAGTTTTTACTCCTATAATGTGTGTGTACAAAATGATTGGATAGTCACTGAACACAGTAGCATTCTGTTTCTGGGATAATACTCAGAATGCAGCACAACAGTTCCATCACACCACTACACATACACTTTTATTTCTATTAAAAATAAAAATAAATATTTTGCACAGCTGTGTTACCTTGAGAAATTGCATTTTAACCATCTTCCCATGTCTTAAGCGTATCAGCAAAGACCTATTGCTGAAAAACTCTGATTAATGGGAAAAAGTTGGATAAAATGGAGTCTTCTATATTATATAGTAGATTCTTAGCAACAAAACCTCCTAGGAAATGATTTTACTGATTTACACAGCTATGACTTTTGTGCTAGCCTTTTACTTTGGGCATAATAGGCTACTGTTGGTTACTTTTTATCACATTAAGCAATTATTTCCCACTGTAATTCTTGACTCACTGGTCTGTTCACTTACTTCTAATACAGATATAAAGAAACATTACAGAGATAAATGTGATCTTACAGCTACATATCACATTTAATAAAATCACATTAGCCAAGGAAACTGGGTCAGTTAGGAAATTATCAAAGAACCACATCGTTTCTGTAACTTTATAGCTTTATTTGAGTTTAGAGTCCAGTTCCTTCCAAAGTTTTACTAGGGAATAGCTAAAGCCTGCCAACTATCTCCTTTTTATGTAACTGTTGAGCATAAAATTGTCTTAAATAATCACAGATATTTGCTGCATACGTGTCTACAAACATATTTACAAATTATGAGGCAGCCTACTGATCAAGACCTGGGATTGATCTATGGTATTTGGATTCTACACTTAGCTTTGCCACTGTCCTGCTGTGTGATCTCCCAGCACTGCTTTCACCTCTCTCCCATTTCTTTTCTCTCTCATCACTACTTATTCTGTAAATACTGATCTGCCTAGATGTAGTGACACAGGATACCGTCCCATCCAACTGTAAGGCATCCGATCCCAGCATGGAATTTACAATCAAGGTAGGCATGCAAACTACCTATACAGGGAAAGTGAGGCGCCTGAAAACGGGACTCACTGCAACCAGGGTGAAAAGCAGAAAACCACCCGATTTAAACAGTAAGTAAGGGCATGTTGTCCTTGTGTGATGCAGTGCCATACAGACCCAGGAGCTACCTCTGAATGATCCAGCTCTCAGATCAAAAGCATCGTTGCTGTGTCAGCCTATCAGTTCACCAGAACCAGTCAGTTCTGCAAAGTGCAGGCTTACCTGGCCTAAGCACTGAGCCGAGCTGCTGCAGGTATGCCATTTCGAGAATATGAGCTAGCATAAGCCCATCCAACACTGCACTGGAGCAGGCAGAGCATCTTTATACAGTGCTGCACTGAATGATGTAGGCAGGTCTAAGAAACACAGGGAAGTGGGTGCTCTTCAGAGTTTAGGTTTCCAATTCAGGCCTACGATTAAGTGTTTAAAGGAGGTTTGGGTTCTATTACTCCTGCATATTCAAGGGAGTGCAAAAGGACCCCTCTAAGTGTGGACAACCGGATCAGTTTGCTTTGCAGCTGAATGGAAAACTTACACAATCAGTGGCTTGGAACACTCACCAGACATGCGGGATAGCATGATTAAGTCTCCATTCACTTGAGTATGTTTAAATTTATGTTTCTCATATCCCAGACTGGAGCTTCTTAATTACCAAGCAAAAAGCCAGGCGAGGCTCATGCCACTGTTATTCTGTTTATGTCAGCTGTGCCCTTGTGAGCCACAGGATCAAGGTTTACAGAGATAAGGAAACAGGGATTATGATTTAATAACTCTGTGACTGAGGGCACTCATCTGAGAGCACAGGCGAATGGAGGTCAGTACTGCTTCAGTTTTTTACATTAAGCAGTCATTACATAAAATACGTAAACAGTATGGAGAACAGGGAACAGAAGTCAGGATTACTACCTCATGAAGAACACCATGGCTACGCTCGCTCACAAAGCCAAAGCTGCTTTCAGTGCTTCGACTCCCATAAATCTGGTATTTCTTGTTGCATTGCACCCCCCTTTCATGGGGAAGAGATGGAAGAAGAGTTTCTTCCATGACAGTCTTATTTGTACTCCAGTGGCCAAGGCAATCCTCTAGAAGGTTAGCGTTTCCATCTATACAGACTGGGTCAAGCATACACTTTGGTCATTGACTAAATGCTGAAACTGAGGTTGCCAAGATGGTAAGCACTTTGAGTAGGTTCAACTGCAGATACGTAAGCATGTAAACAACTTAAACAGCAAGAAATACAGGCACCTGAGAGCGTAAATTCCAAGTTTGATGAGTCACATTCTTGGATTTAAGCATCTGAATTTCTCCTTTGATCCAGGACAGGATCTAATACTGTTTCATAGCTGCTAATGGGTGATAATGAAATTCTTGAAGATAGACACAGACAGATAGACAGAAATCTTGACAGCCATAGTGCTATTAACATTAGGTGATGCTCAGCTCTGCTCCTCTCTCGCTTTCCTGAGGTACATCTTTCACAACAAAACCTCCCCTTCCTTCCAGGAAGGCCAGTGGCATCCTGGGGTGCATTCGGAAGAGTGTTGCCAGCAGGTCGAGGGAGATGATCCACATACTGCCTTATTCCTAGCATTTCTTTGCCTTTATTTTCTTTTTAAGAACATCAAAAGTAAGAGTGTTCTTTATAAGTCCAGAAAAGAAATAATCTTTACATGGATTAGTACTTAAATAAATTTATTTTCTATCCTGAGCATCAGGACAAATTCTAGCCTTTTGACTCCTCTGTTATCACTTCATTCTGCCTTTCTCTTTTTGCTACAATCTCTTACTCAGTCTCCTCTTTTATGTTTTTTTTTGATGCATTCATATTTTCTTTCTTGCCATTAGTCATCCTTAGAATATTTTCTTGGGTCTTAAAGTACCTCCACGTTTTCATATACTTCTGGAATATTTTCATATATATCTTCTGAGATCTATCAGATTACTTTTCATAATAGTAATTCATATATCTACAAAGACTATACATCTATTCTGTATATGATACTGAACTGTCAGAGTCTAATTTAGACCAAATGCTGAAGAAGTTGTACTTAGCTCGTTAGTTTATTCCTCAAATCAAGTCTCTCAGGTACTTCTATTTTGTGTGATGGAAACATAGTTAAGAGATCCAGCTTACCACTGTGCTACTATACCTGTCTATCTGTGTCTTTTGATTGCTTTCAGTGGAGTTACACTAGAGTAAAATTGAAGCAAAGTAGTGGTAAATCAGCCCTAAGATATGCTCCTAATAGCTTTTTGTTTCATTCCAGATCATTAACAGGCTATCTGGAATGACAGTGCAAAAGATCATTATGTCTTAATGAGGTGATTAAAAACAAAAAAATGTGCAGTTATTGCAAAATATTCGATCCGGCTCAAGGAAATAGCAGCAATGCTTAATACACTATTTTAATTGGTTATTTGTTGCTAAAGTCTTCAAATTTTAAATATGTAGTTTAAAATTATCTAAGTTAAACATATTCCTAATGTTAAAGTAATACTTTAAAAGTTGGCCTAATTTTAAAATTACTTACAGGTGCTGTTCTGATATTATTTTTATGGTGTATTGCTACATATTATTTTATTAATCTGTGCTTCATGATGTCTAGCATCTAAAGGGAGCGCTGTAAATGAGTTTATGCTCAAATTTTAGCCTTACATAAATTTTTACCTGGTACGAGCTATGCCAGAGGTTTCAAAAAAGGCATCAAACCCAGGGCTTACACTGATACAGCTTCTGAAAATATACAACACGAAAGATCACACTTCCAAAGTTATACAGGTACCCAACCAACTTGTGCAGATGCCTGATTGTAATTCCAAGACCACTTATTTCTCTGCTCCCTAGAATTTCACAGATTTGAGTTCATTCTGCTTCATTCAATTTTGCCAACTTAACAAGTTCTATAATACTAACTTCAACATTCTTGTTAGATCACAAGTGTCCCTAAAGTCTTTGTGAAGAAACTTCCAAGACCTGAAACATCTCAGTTACTCTATACATAGGTGCCATTTCACTGAGCAAAAATACAACAAACTTAAAACTTCGAATTTCCAAAGGCAATTGAGGTAAGTTAACTAAAAGTAAATAGAGAAAAAATATATGCTGTTAAAACTCCCATCTATTAGTCATATATCTACAAAATCCAAGGCTGTAGTTGAACTAATGCTATCTAAATATTCTATCTATCTAAAGAACTGACAAAATTCCTGAATCTGAGAAAATTTGGGAATGAATATAAACTCCATTTTTCCTTTAACCAAGTTTTTTACAAAGTATCTACAATACTCACGGATATGTCAGCAAAACGGTTTAGATCACCATGAAGAAAAATCCAACCTGGATTTTCCAACAGAACAGAAAGGTATACAACCTCTTTTAAGAGAGCTAAGTACACTGTCAATTCAGATGCTATGCAAACAGCATATCATATGCTTATAGTCAGTTGCAAAATTAAGTGGAACCTGGCAGCACTAAACCACAAACAAAAGGGACATAAAATACAAATTAGATCTTTCAAAATGGAATTCAAGAGCCAATGACATCAAATTATCGCCTTTTATGGCCATGTACAGGCCATAACTGGATGTTTTAGTGAACAAATTCACAACTCATGCCACTCTTTCAGAAATGACCTTAGAAATTATTCTACAGAAACACTTGGTATCTGTATGTCCTAAATGAAGAAGAGAAGCCTAAATATCAAGGACTCAGTAGCTCAATCAAAATTTTCTCATCTTACATCTAGATCATACACTAAGAAGTTATTGCCTTTTCTTATTTACCTAAGCAGCAGCTGCATTTTAAGTCATGTGTTTGCATACTGAAAACTCTGCATATTTGATGACAGTTAAAATACACTACAAAAATATGAAATACATTTTTAAATAAGATTCAAGAAATCAAAATTCATTTCTCCTACATTATACATGTACACCTAGAGTTAAGAATATAAAGAAAAAATTTCACTCGAGGGATTTTTTTATTGAAGATTTATATATTCTTTAGTTTTATTACAGAAGTGCTGACACATGTATATCTTTGGCAACACAAATGCAATGCTATAATGTTTCCTTGTCAATAAAAAAACATTCATTCCAAAATCTTAACAGATGTATTTTATTGCTCTTTACCTTCTCCCCTCAAAAAGAAAGCCTATCAGTAAGATAAGTATTTTCGGTTTTTTATATTCCGTGACTATTATATCCTTAAATGTAAAGAACTATGGAATGATGAACATCTAGTGTCCATCTGAAGCAATGCTATCATAATTTCTTTAGTGCTCTTGCAAGTGACCTCAATTAACTCAGTAGAATTTTCAATGAGATAAAGACAGACTGACACTAGGAAGGGTTTAAGATTATTTCTTAGTCTAGAATGTAATATTTAACAGAATTAGAAGACACAGAAAATATGCAGCATTTTATTGTTACTCAGTTGGCTTAACAACATATATAACAGAACAGCTGGTGTGGCTAGCTTTGAATCTGGAGAGGAATACAAAAAGAAGAGTTTCTTCAAGACAAACTCAGCTTGCAGCTGTATTGTAAATACACTAAGATTCTCACTGGAACATCCCTCCTGATCTCAACCAGAGACCTGAGGCAGAACATGGAATACTGTCAGTCAGAAAATTCCCCGATCATTCCAGTCTGTAGCTGAGTGAACTCCACTCAGAAAGGTAACAAATATCTGCTAAATCACAGAATAACAACAACATATGGTAGTTACAGTGTTTGTCAAATTATTATATTCTGCACTGACATTAGCGTCTGTATTGAGTATAGCTCATGACAAGTACTTGGTAGAAGTTTAGTTTAAAGATGTGTTGATCTGCATTTAAATGCAATATTCTGATTTAATACTGATTCCTTACTGCCTGGCCATCAAAAGTAGTTATAGTTTCAATCAGACATTAAACCAGCTGTTTTACAGCTCAAGTTGTAGACCCAAGGAGAAAAAGAATAGCTGAAAGTCAGTAGCTGTGAGGCAGTATTTGTGCTCTTGAAAATCTCTCCCTGTGTTAGAGACATATCCTAACAGACAGACTTGATTTGTCAACTGCTAGTTTACCTGTCTGCCTACTTGAATTTTGAGTATGAGTCACTTGGGGAGGCAGGCTTGCACCACGCCTCAGTGATACCTACGCAGTGAAAATGAAGACTAACAATGATGTCTCATATCCAATGAGACAGAAATAAAAAACTCAACATTATCAACATAATAAAACCAGGTGAGTTTGTATCTTCTTAGTCTGATGTATTCTGAATAAGAAAGGAAACAAAACAATACAGATCTTGAATACCTAAGGCATGAAAAATGTTGTTATTTCTTCCTTTTCTATTTTTCCTGTGATTTAATGAAACCTATACAGATTTAGGAACCAGACAAAACTGGCAGTACCCCTTCAGTGGTGTAAGATGGCACAGTTCTCATGAACTATCAGGAGAACCAGCTGAGAACCGTTGTTTCTGGTAAAGTATCTCCTTCATCACTAAAGGATTATCAGTTCTCTCAGTTCCTCACATCTAATATAAGCATAACAAAAACTTCCTTTAAGTATAATCTTTAAGAACAAAAAAACCCCTTTCCCTTGCTTTCCTTGTTTACTTAGATTTTTTTTTTCCAGAAAAAATTGTTGATGTCTTAACATCTACAATGATGTATGGTGGTATTAGTAACAGAGCCATCACAGTAATAGTCCTTACAAAACAAATACTCTAAAACTTTCTGACTACAAATAAGAATTTTTTGTGAGCTTGTAGACTTACGAATGCTAAGGCAGGCGTAAGAGAAATATAGCACATTAAAATGAAATAAGGGTTGTTTCATTATTCTTTTAAAAGGCTACAGTAAGTTATTATCCATATTATGTTCATCAGGACTGGAATCTGACAGACCCATGGATGTTTTCCTCCCCAATAGATCAAGTTAATCATAAAACATATACTATTTGCTGCCCAGCTTCCCTTCTGTTAATCTACTTGTTAGTCTTAAATCTCAACCACCAATTCTTATTCTAAGTATGTCAGAGCCATTAAAAATATTTACATGGCCTGGCATCCTTGCTTAATTAATTTTTCTATTTTGCTAAATACAAAGAATATATTTATGAAAAAATGTTCCAAGGCAGTGACAATTTTAGATAAATTACTGACAAGGATTAAGAGGTTTAATACTTAACTACATTATAGAAATAAATGGAGTAAGTCTCCGGAGCAAACAAGAACTGCTGAATTTCTTTTAATTATGATTCAAAACCCAAGTATTGATAAACCAGGCAGTCTGACTGCCATTATCTTTACATATAATAACTTACTTGCAATGTTAGTACAGATAAAGGATATAAGATAATATGTCGCTACCTCTGAATTTACATTTCAAGTTATTAACTTTAAAAGCAAAGTGGCTTCACTGAAATCTGAAGAGCCCTGTTTTCTATGAGAAACATGGTTTCAGCAGCAGCATACGTTGATCCAAGGGAAAAGAAGTTCTTTATTTTCCCTCTTTTTCAGGATTATGTTTTAGTCAGATCGATGACCTTATCTGATTCACCCTGAAGTGGTATTAATACTGTCACTGCTGCAAGACAAGGAAGGAAAGCACACAGCTAGATATGGTGCAGAGTATCAGATCATCACTTTCACTGGCATCATGGTCTTAGATCAACTTAGACCAAATACAGCATTTAATTAAGAGTACTGGTTTGAAAATATCACAAATAAGGGCATTTAGGTAAAAATGCCACCAACATAGTAATGATGTTATCAGGATCTATCTATCTCATTTATTGTAGAGCTGAATGATGATTAAACCTAAGCATATGCAGAGCTGAAAGTAAAAGGCATGCAAGGAGATCTGTTTACTTAAAGCATTTATTTAAAAGGCTGACGGAATTCTAGGAGACAGTGGATGCAGTTAAGTCTGGACCTGATTGCAGGTTTAACTCCAAGGACAGAGAAAAGCTGAAGAGATCCAAGATACGTTTGCCATTGGTTTGTTACCCATTTTCAATTTGTATGCAGTTCAATTGCATTGATTTATTTTATTTTGTTTTGTCTATTTATTGTTTCTGTTCACTTGTTTGCACTCAATAAATATGTTTAGTTAAATCTTCATAGCACTGTGTTGCATCACAAAATCTGGATGAATGATCTTCATTTTGCAGCCTCTATTCCCAGTCATATTGCAGAGCAAGACAGGACCATTTACATTTACTTTCATTAAAGTTGCAAGTCTGGATATTTTTTTACTTATCTATGGCAAAATCAGAGTTTGGTCTTACTTGCAGAACAAGGGCTCTATTGAATTCAAAGTAATAATTAGACACAGCAGCTTACAAATAAGTTTTACTGGATGGAGGTGAAATTTTCTGGAAACATGAGCAGGAATATCACTAGGAACAGAAATTAACTGGGTTGGAATATGGCTTCTATTTGTAGCCAGACAGATGGAGATTTTCCCAAAAGGTTACAGGAAGGGTAATAAGAATAATGGCAAACTTTTCTCTTACTAAGAAGAGAGGAAGAAGTAGTGTTCAGCCTTAGCAGACTGCCATTCATTCACCTGGTCCTTCAGAAAAATCACTGCAGAAAGTGGTGGATAGATTTCCCTGCAAATATTGTTATTTTCTAATTCTCAGATATTTAAGACTTGAATCACCTTCTGTCAGATTGTGTTCAAGCTACCTCTGCTAATAAGCACAGCCTGAGATTCAGACTTTGCATATTTTATCCCAAATCTACTAGTACTTGTGTAGAATGAAATATCATAGTTTTTTTAAATTTCATTTTGGGTAGAACAAAAATTCACTTTCTATTTATCAGGCAAAAAAATGAACAAAATATTTCTGACTGCACCCTCTTGAAGCATTGTGCCATATTGACATGCAAACAATTTCAGTAAAGAATTCATGCTGTTATCATAAATTCATGATATACCGACATGAGCTAACAGACACAGAAGACAAGGGAATGTATCTTCTAATATTTAATATGGAATCAGTGCTAACATTCATCATTAAAAAATGGTCATTTCTTTTCCAAAAGCAGTCTTCTCTCAAACAAAAGTTTCAAAATTATTAGCACAGTAAAATGATAGATGTGAAAAATCAGTTGATCACAATGAATTGCTGTATACTGTTTAGTATTAGACATCTTCAGTTTATATTTTAAAAATGCTTTCAGCATACCGTCACTGAGAACATTAAAAATCATATTTCAAAAAGGACATAGTTTCATGAGTGAAATATCTCTCCTTAAGATTCTTAAATGTCAAGCAACCTTTCAAACTGTGAACTGTATTGCAGTGATGATTATATCTGCCTGGTATTAAGCCTTTCAGAAAAATATGTTGGGAAAACGAGGTAAATTTTGAATTCTGAGTTGCAACTTGACAAGTGAAAATGTCTAAGAAAATGAATAGTTTCTACTAGCATCTCCAAAAGGTGAGTACCATTTTGGTGCATTTCATTGCTGTTGTTTCTCTACATGCTCTCTCTGTTGCCTCCAGGCATTCAGCTGTAATTTCCCTTCTTATACGGGAGAACACAGGTGCTGTGAAAAGAGTTAATATGTTAACTCCCTGAGCTGCGTGATACTCAAAATATCTTTGTGGTTGTGGTCTACTAAATGAAACATATATATTATCTACAGATTAATCCATCTCCTATTTTTTACTCTTATTGCTGGATATGAGAAGTATCGAATCAGGAAATATGGAGACTCAATTCTTTCACGAATACAGTGAACAGATTCAGGACTGATAGTATAGCCATTATAGCCGTCCACCAGCTACAGTACCGAAGAAGAGCTTTCTGAGTATGACAGTAATTCACACCTCCAGCATGCACTTTTGCTTGATATTGGTGCCAGTTTTCAATAACAGTATTTTCACAATTTAGATAGAAGCAAGTCCAAATGCATTTTCCCATTTTTAATGCCTTTTTTCTATTCTTAGAATACATACCTACTTTCATTTTCTTTAAAAGCAATTCAAACAATTGATTAGATTTAAAGGAGAAATATGCATTATAAAATACTTGCCTTCCAATTAATAAGTACATCACTTTTGAGATATTTCAATACTTATAAAATACAAAGAACACCAATTCACTGTTTTGGCAGTTCCAAAACATTGGCTGTCACATTCAAACCAATGTTCTTTGTATTCGACAACACTATACTGAAAATTTGTTTCTTGGCATTTCGTATTAAGGATTGCAAACATCAAAAACAGACAAAAAATCTGAAGAACAGATAAAGTAGTATTTATATAAAGCTTATGGAACTTTTATTTCACAAAATTTGTCTCCTTAAATTATTCAGTGCTTAACAGACTGCTTGTATCCAGAATTCCAGTAATCTCACATGGGGAATCTTAGTTCCGTGTTGAAGATCCTAACAAACACAGTGAAGAATTTGAGACACAAACATACCATACTGGTCATCATCCTGCTGTGATATTATTATATTTGATTGATTTCCTAGTACTGCCTGTCTGGGGAAATATTCCTGACATAATACCTTTGTGAATAATTATTTTTCACATGATAGTCAATAAAAATCATCTAACCATATCTGATTTTGCCTGTTAAACCCTTATGATTGCCTTCTCTATCTAAAACGTACCAAAAGAAGGCCTCAGTTGGCTTAAAGAGTAAAATGAAATCTTAAGCATTTTTTCTTCAGCCAGGGATCTCATGGTGCTTCCCACACAATATATTTTCAAAGAAAGTTTTCTAATTATAAAGCATACATTTTTATAAGAATAATCTCTTTGAATTCATTTCTCGTAGCTAAAGTAATATCTAAGTCAGATAATAGTACTATTATTTAAATATATTAGTCAAATGGATGTAGCCATAAGACTATATTTTATGTATTTTTGAGACAGACTAAAGAGCTGTACATATCTATATTTTATCTACACATATTTATAGTGTGAACATAACTTTATAGGAAGCTATGTCTTAATTTTCAAAATCTCTCACCATACAGCACCTCCTAAATCTTTCCTGCTACATGATGTTATTAACAGAGTATGCATTTGATCATCATAACATTATCCTACCAGATTTGATCACTGTAACAGGACAAGTGTATTTGCTATGTGAACTGTAACTATTTACTTTCTCTCATTTGGAGGTATAAACCTCTCAAAGACAGCATTAATAACTTTGATTATATAACACTTCACATTACACTATCCCAAGTATGTAGATTCTTTTATGACTATGATATTTAGTCAGAAACACTTGTGATGTTTATGCATCAATATATTAATCAAAGCTGATCACACAGATGAGAGTTAAAGGAATTTATATGATGAAGAGTGCTTAATGCAGAAGAGACATAGTTGTTGTATCTAAATATCTAAGATATCTGTGTCTACAGAGTTCATTTTCATTTTATGACTTTCATTATTTAATCCTTCCTTGTCACGTCTGCAAATGGGGGAACCTACAAATACCTACTATCACTTTGCCAACAATAACAACTTTAAATATCTGCTCCTTCCTGCCACTGCTAGGCTTTCTGGTATGGAAAACTATTGCCATTGAAAATCAGAGAACCTTATTCTTTGTTAAATTCCCCTTTAAACCTGACTTTACTGCAATCCCTTACAAAGGGCTGATGCTGATCACTGGCTGAACAAGCACGGAGCTGCAGTGTTGAACCTCTGTTTTTCCTTGAATGCATCTCCATTTTATTGCTGGTTTCAACTGATCAAATAGGACTCCATCCCTTTTCTAACTTACTTCTGACCTGAAGATGGCAAAAACACAGATTTGCAGATCTCTGCGATTCACAAGAGTAAAATGGAAAAATTGGTTTCACCAACTTTAAAGAAAAGACCTTCCCCCGTCAGAGGTCAAATATAAGCAGAAAATTTTTAAGTTCTTCTCAGCTATAATCCCCAAAAGAGCAAAATTCCTCACTCTTGGCTCCCTCCATTCTCTAGTGTTTAATCTCTCTTGAGAAAAAGAAAAGCATTCATTCTCAATCAGAGTGAGCTGATAGGCTCGCTACCTCTTCACCACCAGACACAGAGGTGTTTTTATTACAATGAAATTTTTGGGACAGGGCTGTCATTCCATTTCTGTCACTCATCAAGATCAGTTCATTCACTCCATCACCACATATATATATACACACATATACACTAAAGTGTGCAGCTTTTTGTGATGCCAGTAAACCTTTTGGACCAAAAAAATTCCTATCAGTATGGTCTCTGCTCTCTTATCAAAACACAAGTCATAAAAAATAATTAATTAATTAATTTATAGCATATATAACAAATCACTCATGAAATATGATTCTTGCCTCTGCTTTTAGAGTCAGCATTTAACTGAAAATGTCTAGAATATAAATCTTTCAATAAAGTGAAACTTATGCTTGAAAACCAGTATCATATGTCTTTATATTTGTGTGTTAGAAATTTTATCAGATTGCAGGTATTATTAACTTGTTGCAGTTTAATTTCAGTGTAGCCCTTCATATATTTCTTGAGAGGTTTTCTTGTATAAGAAACAGAGCACTCGTTTTCAGTTTTGTGACTCTACAGTAACTCTCATCAAGTGTAAGCTTTCCCTTATGTCCAAGAAATGCTCCTTTATGCAAGTTGCTTTTTTTCATTTACAATAATTTTACTCTCCATAAATAGGTTGCATTATTTCACAGCTTTTATTACCTGTGACTTGATAAATTAGTTATCTTCTCTCAAGAAAGAACATAGCAATTGGATATATTCAACACATTTGCAGTATTCAGAGACGTCATATAAAGAAAACTCCATACTTGCAATGTATTTTGACTTTTTCTTCTCACATAAAACTCATGAGGAATAGCATTTTTACATTCCTTACAATAGATGATCATGCGGTCTGTAAATTGAAAGATGCTTCGTTTTAAAGAAAATTGTTTAGTGGATTAATTTTGAAACATGATGTATTTCATTTCATGTTTTTATAGGCTCCTATTTTATTACATTTTTCATTCAGCGTCAAGTAGCAAATCTTTCAGATTTCTACCAGAACCTAATAACCAGCTGGCAACTCTGTGTAACTGTCTTCAAAAAGATGCTCAGGCTCTATCTTCCCTGGGAAAAATATGAAGGTTTTCTCAACAAGTATTTCTATCATGACTTTTTTAAAAAATTCTTTTCCAGTCAGTGTTATATGCAGGGTCTCTGCATGAGTGTAGGATTTTCAAAGCAGAATAATAGCTTCTCTAAGTATTAAAATACCCTACTAACAATACTGGTAGGTGAACTCTAATACTTTACCCCAAGCCAAACCTCAGCTGGTAACTCTTCTGTGTTTAAACTACTTACATTTACACATGTAAAATGCAAATGTAGATCAGCACAGGAAAAAAAAATGTTTCCAGAATTGGTTATGTGAAAGGATGTCTTGAAATCTCATGCGAAGTGGGAGGCTGTCACTAAGCAGTCAGTAAGGGCTGGAAGAGGACAGTGTATCAACATATAATGACATAAGTGAGACCTGCTCCTGTAGAGTTATATATGCATAACTAGTTTCCTGCTATTTTTCTGGCTCAGTTAAGCTATGACTTCTCACAGAACTAGCCTGCTGATCTTACAGCAGCAAAGCTGACATGAGAACACCTAAAAGCCTCTAGAGACTGCGCAAATATGAAATCTACATAACAGGTGGATGTGTGAGAAACATTTCTTTGTTTCTTATTGCAATTATTGTAATGAAGTTCTCCAACAATGATCTGTTTTCATACACTTACTATCTCCAGTGAAAGCACATACACATTCCTGACATTATACTTTTGTATTCCCCTCTATCCGTGATTAGCAGATATTAACGATTATCTGAAATTCTGAAACTCAATTCTAAAATTGGGAATAGATTATGTATAATTCAACTCTTGTTATGATAATTGCAATATGCAGATTTATGTCATTGCTCAATGATAACATACTAGAAACATATTTAAAACTACACTCCTACAGGTTTGCTGCTACTTAAAGCCAAATGCAAGAATAAAATTGAACGAGTTTCTCCATCTGGATGAAAAAACATAGCAAAAAATAACCAAAACATGTTGATATATTTATATTAATTTATAAATTACATTTTAGTGTAGTACAGAATACACTGCATAAATCAAAGCATAACATCAAGTCAATTAGAAGAAGGGCCTAGTCTGTGACAATTTGTTTTGCAGGAAAGTAAGTAATGCATAATGTCTGACCATATGGTCTTTCAGTCCTGTTGGCTAATTACCTACAAATCGCTGTACCAATTTTACAGCTGCTGGTTATTATTAACTGGAGTAGGTTTTCTCCAGAGAATTGTTCTTCTCTTTCACATCTTTTCAATCTCATCAGAAAAAAAATAGTATTCAATATGTTTAATGGACTGAACCGCAAAGGATACCTTCTACTACCCAATTCTGTAAAGAGGTATCTCTCAGACAGAAAGATGACTGAACAAAAGCTACAGTCCTATACATTGTGTGGCTTTAAACCTGGAAGTTGATATTACTGAAAACAGTTGTATCTGCATCAGGATTTTCTTGTTCTGTGTAAAAGCAAAGTAGCCCTGGGCATATACTCTGACAAGCATTAAAATGATGCAATAATGATCTTTGATATAGAAAGCAATTAGCATTTTTTAATGATCCGTTCTGTAGAAGCCATGTCTAATTTGGGGCGTCTACTTCTAACAATACTTCACCATCTATGTATTAGAGTTTAAATCTTAATTATTGCTTTTGCAGTATAAGTACTCTAACATAACTATCAATTATGGAAACTACAATCACTTGCAGAACACAGCTGAGGCATTCCTGCCAACTAGACAAAACTAAACGAATGAGTAAAATCCTTTTTTAACTACCCTGCAGCCTAGAAGAGCCTTGAAGTTCTACTCTTTGATTAACAACTAATTATGCAAATTCAGATCTACAATTCCAATAGCTGAGAATAAAGAACTTTGCATGGCTTATTTATGTCATGCATATACTTTATGTATCTCCTTCATATGTTTATATTGTTTACATGGTTCAAGAAACAAATCAGTTTTCCAAGATCAATATTTTTTCAGATATTCCTCTAGTAGTAGTTCTGTAAATATCATCAAAATTAAAAAAAAAAAAAGGAGAAAAAAGCTTTTCTCTGTTTGCTAGAACTAATTCTCAAAGAAACAGCTTTGATGGACTTTTAAACAAATATTCATCAATTGGATTTCCAGGTTTAGTCTGCCAGAAGTGCTAACTAGAAGACAATGATTTGAAAAATTTCCATTAAATTATTCCCAAACAGGAACATCTCCATACTTAATATCAAAATCTACATTTCTACAAAGATTAATGCATCATATTTCTCATTTAGATATGTGACTACATCAAAATGTTTCTCTACTGTATTATACTGTACATCGAACAGAATCACAGGCTCACAGAATGGTTGAGGTTGGAAGGGACCTCTGGAAATCGTCTAGTCCAACCTCCACGCTCAGCAGGGTCACCTAGAGCATGGTAGACAGGGTTGCATCCAGGCGGGCCTTGAAGATCTCCAGAGAAGGAGACTCCACAACCTCTCTGGGCAACCTGGTCCAGTGCTCTGTCACTCTCACAGGGAAGAAATTCCCCCTCACGGTCAGGCAGAACTGCCTGTGGTTCCGTTTGTGCCTGCTGCCTCTTGTCCTGTCACTTGGCACCAGTACAGGTTGGCACCACTATAACCAACGAATCTTTCTTATGAAAATACTTGGCTTCCACAGAAAAGATATAATAATTTAAATTAACTTTTCCTCATTTTCATAAAATATGCTAACTGGAAAATTTCTTATGAAGTAAACAGCCAGCAATATCTTATTTTTTATTTCTGTTTCTTTTGGGGGGTCATTTTAGGCTATCAGTGCTCTACTACCAATTGTCTGATGCTGAATTCTCCTAGGTTATACATCTTTTTTATTTCTAGTAAAAGATTCATAGATACTAGGTTTAAGTGAGAAATGCAAATTACTATGGCCAAACTACAAATTGTAATGCTACCTATGCACCAAAGAGTGATGGAAATCTTTCTCCTATGTCTGGACTCCTGATAATTCCTGATAACTTCTGTTATCTTGAATAACAGGACCTTAAAGCACAGTATCTTGACACTAAATAGACAGGAAAATGTTTTGACTAGAAGTCTGAAAACTCATAAATTCAATAAAGTAACTGACAGAATTAGTGCTGAAATATACTCGAAGGCTATAGCTAAAAGCATTATCAGCTAATGCAGCCAAGAATACTACCCATGTAAGCAATTACTCAATTTCTTGTAGGTGTTTTGCCATCTGTAAGGTGAAAAAACATATCTATACTCCCATTTCCTATAGAAATGCAATTGACTAACAGTCTTTCTGCAGGAAAGATACAGTACCTCATTTCTTTATGATTTCTTCTCTGTTTAGCTCTCTATTTAGTTGCCACTGAAGCAAAATTTGTATTTCTATTATAATACTCCAAACATGACCTCCATACACCTTAGTATCTACCCTGGCATTGCATTACCTTTCACATCACGTTCTTACACCTTATCTTCTTCGAGGTAGTCTCATCTCCATTTCAGCTCTTCTGTCTTATTTTTCTATCCTCTAACTCTAAAATCTAGTACTTAGTAGAGCTGAATAGGAGACAGGGTTTTTTTCTCATAAAACTCTGAGATTTCAAAAATCAGTTCAACAATTTCAGACAGGATAAAGAGGGAAAGAGGAAAGTAGCACTAGCAACAACCAGAGAGTTATCACGTGCCTTTGATATGGGAAACTCTCACAACGTTCAAGTTTTCAGTCTGCACAAGACAAAGAAGGGAACATTAGGTTATTGGTAACTCTGGGATAGATTGCTATTTCCCTTTGTATTTGACCATAAATCCCAACAAAGCCTAGGAAAAGCTATTTCAGTGAAAGTGTTATTCAAATTCAACTAGCAAATGACTTCTGACTAAAAGACATCTGCTCAGAATATTCCTAACCAGCTGCTCTCTAATCTTATTTTTTTCTCCCATATTACGGCTTCCTAAGTTAGCCCTCTGCTTCCTGCTTACTGATTCCTTTTCTGCAACTTTCCTTTAATGTCAGGGAAGGGGAATTTTTGTTGTTCCTGTTGTTTTTTCACAGCAATCTGACAAAATACTTATAAACTCAGAAGACCTTTCTGCCTATCTCATTCCAGGTATTTACACGGCTCTCATTACCAAAGCAAGGGGTGCCCATGTATTAGGCACCTCTTTCGCACTGCTTTCAGTGCAAGTTTCAGTTCAAAAAGTATTTCAGTATCTTAGCAGGGTTCAGCAGTGGCAGTTGAAAACACTGAAGGCTTCACTGAAACAAGGCCTACTGCGGCATGAGCCAATTAGTGAGGAGACAATCTTTCTTCTATCTGCTTTTCTTCTTTCCCCTAGCATGATAAAAATTAGGTTAATTAGTAGTGTGCTGGGGAAAATAAAATCACTTTATTTAGATTAACAGTTATAGTCTGGCCTCATTACAAAGTATGGGCTAATAATAAAAATTAAAAAACAGAATCACAGTCCAGGTTTAAGTTTTCAAATATGTTCCGTGTCAAAGAGCTAGCAGACTTGGAATGAGTCTGTTTCTACGAAAAACAAATTTAAAAAAAAAAATTTAAATGGTTTTGTACATAGAATACGTGTATACATATTCTTTTGGTTCAAACAGATGTGTTGGTATATAGTATGATTATATTTTCTTAAGATTTGCGTCACAAAAAAAGCTATTTAAAAATGGAAGCAAGGAAGATCTACCACCCACCTGGGAATCTCAAAACATTGCATGATTAAAAAAAAAAAAAAAAAAAAAAAAAAAAAAAAGCCTAAATGTACATCTTCACTATAGCTAGCTGAAAATTTTCCATTAGTTATCCCTTCCTGAGTTAACCTAGCTCAAGAGAGAGCAGTCACACTGAAATGCCACTTATGCAGCACAGACTGATTTTACTAGCAGTGCTTGGCAGCTACTTTGTTATTGTGTTCCTATGTATCTCAACTCAATTTTAAAGCACCACTAATCTCAAGCTTTATATTTTAGATTTTGAATAGAATTACACCTCAAGTTAATAATGCAATGAATACTAGCCCTAAAAACGAAAACATAATTTTCTTAAATGCTGTAAATCAGTAGAGATCTCTTCACATAAGCATGGCTGTGTCATCTTACGTTAGCTGAGGATCTGTTTCAAAACCTAAACAGCATTATTGACTTAATGAGAAGGGCTTTAAACTAACCATGCTGGAGAAAGCTTATCATCATTTAAAGCAATAGCACAGAGGCCGTGAGAAGGTGGCTAGGAGACAACATCATGAGGGAGGCTCTCACGCTTGCCCTGTTGAAAGTAGCCTGTCCATCTCAAATGCCTGTTCGTGAATATATGCAGCATGAGAACAAACCAGGAAGAATCAGAAACCTGCGCACAGCTGCAGAGCTATGATCTCCTTGAGATTAGAGAGATGTAGTAGAATAGCTCACATGCCTGCAGTACTGCAATGGACAGATATAGGCTCTTCAGGAAAGACAGGCTGGGAAGGTGAGGATGTGAGGTTGCAAGCTATGCAAAGCAATGGCTCAAATGCACAGAGCTTTGCCTTGGAACAAGTGATAAACCAGGTGAGACCAAGCTGGGGAGAGTGGTCAATATGCTGCAGGGCCAGGCTGCTGGACCTCAGCAAACTGGAGCAATGGACTGACAGGAACCTCACAAAGTTCAACAACAGTAAGCATAAAGTTTACTGGGTGTGGGATAATCCAATTACAGTATAGGCTGTGGGCCAACTGGCTAGGAAGGACTGCAGGGTCCTAGTGACAGGAGATTGAACATGAGCCAACTGAGTGCCCCTGCTGCCCAGAAAGCCAGGGCTATGCTGGACTGTATTAGTAACAGTGCACCCAGCAGGAGGAAAGGTGATTATTGCCCTCTATTCAGCACCTATCAGAATGGATCTGGAGTCCTGTGTCCAGTACAAGAAAGACTTGACATACTAGAGCAAGCCAGACAGGATGTTAACGCAGAACCTGAAAATACTGGTTTCATTCAGCCTTTGAGAAGGCTGAGGAGAGATCTTACTGCTGTGTTGAGTTTCCTGAAGAGATAGCACAGAGAAGATACAGTCAGACTCTTCTTGTAGGTACACAGCAACAGGACAAAAGGCAAAAAGTTGGAATATGGAAAGTTCTAATCAGATTCAAGGCAAAAAATTTACACCATGAGGGTAGTCAAACACTAGAACAAGGTTGCTCTGAGGGGCTGTGCAATCTCCATCCTTGGAGAGATTCAAAGCTCAGCTGGACACAGCTCTGATCAACCTTACTGACTCTGTTTTAAGCAGTAGGTTGGACTAGATACCATCCAAAGGTGCCTTTGAACCTAAACTATTCTATGATTCCATGAAGATAAGACTTTAACTTAAAACAGGAGCTAATACTTATTTCATGGGGTAATACTATGATTTTACAATGTAATAAAGCTTTTGTTAAATATTTCCCTATTTTGTTGATCCTTTTTCCCCTCCTTACCCTTTCTTCTCATTTTCTTATTCTGTGACGAGGAAAATTAGACTTTGTAAGACTCAACTCAAGCATGGCAATATCAGCCCTTTAGGGATAAACCCATCAATACAATTACAAATGCACTTCTTGAAAGGAGCATACGCATGGCTATAGGACTAACACTATGGCTTTATGAACCATTCTTGTCCAGCAGCAATGTCATTTTTATGCTATATTTCAAATGTACTCTGACAATACAGCTTTCTATCGCGCTTTCACTTTATTATTAATGTTTCTCTATTTTATGTAACAAAATACTATTTGTTTTCATTACTTTTCCATGGAAATGTTTAGTTCCTACTTGGCTGGAACCCAGTGCATTCTGCTGTCTTTGTGATTTATGAGTTTGCAGATTCTCAGCTGTATTACTGATTAAAAAAACCTCTCCAAGAAAAAAAATGGAACTGCTTAATATACCCTGATGAATGTGCTAATTATTTCACAGAAGTAGATTTGCTGTCACCTTTCATTGTTGAAAGCGACACACTCATGTCAGGCTTTAGTGCTATAGAAATAAATACCATAACTATTTAATACATAAAAATGTTATTGGCCATTTGCATTGAATGCTTTAATTTGTTCACTATCTCCAATGAACTTGCACAAGTCTTTTCCATGATTCATGGCACAGACTGTCTTCTGGACTGTAATCTGTCATACTCTGTCATAGAGAGTCTTGGGATACAATTTTATGAAAAGCAATACATAAAGTTAGTCTTCATTGTAGAATGCTTGAAAACACATCCTAGTTGCATCATATCATTGCTCTGAATTCCCATGATGAGATTTCAAGGGATGAACTGAATAATAATGCTTCCTGAATATAAAAGAGAAAACTTTTAGAGAAACCCATAGACTAAGAAAATAAAGGTGCTTTGTCTTTTTTTTTCTATGTTATAGATAATACAGTTCAATTCACTATAAAGTTTAAGTAACTAGTTATCATACATTGTATATTGATAAGCAAATGTGTCTAAAATATGTTTTCATTGCTTGTTTCTTTGATTTCTTTTAGCAGATCAAAATACAAAGCCTCTTCCTTGCTGAAATACAATTACTTGTTAAAAGTGACATCTCAGCAGTGTTAATTTATGTCTTCAGACTTATGTATGTTTGCTCAGCATGTTTGCAGCTCTAAAGCATCAACTTTTTCAGCAACTTTGCTTGCCATTTGACCATGCAAAACCAAAGCGACTTCCAGTTGAAAACAGACAGATGTTCTATTGCTCTAGTTAAGTAATGGCTATGCAATCTGTTAAGTGCATTTGAAAAGAGGTGTTAGCTTTCAAAGTTTAGACTGTATTTGCTTTCTATGTTCATCTGTAGAATTTTTTAGCAACATTAATATGGCAAGTTTTTCACAAAAATGCATTGTACCTCTGCACTGAACAAATTAAATTACTGATTGATTCAGAGACTCTGATGATCTACTTGTTAAATGTTTATTTCACCTCAAATTTTAGTATACTGTTGTCCTCAGAAAACATTACTTCTAGCTCCAGCCAAGCATTTCATGAATATCCAGACTGAATTACATTGCTTCCACATCTTGTTTAGTAAGAGCATCTCTATTACCTCATGTAAACACAGATTTAAATACTCTCCTGACATTACATAGTTTCTGTGAATTGAGTGGCAATCCCAGCAGCTCAGAGAAAAAGAACATGGGAAATAAATCTGAAACATTTATCTAGGTCTATATATCCATCACTTCTGGTAAGCGTGTCCTGCAGATATAGACAAAGCTTTAGGCTACTGAATTACTCTGTCTGAAACCTTCACAGTGAAATTCTAGAGCTCTGTTGGAGCTGCACTTTCAAGGAACTGAAATGTATGTTTAGCTCTGGCCTACAGAGATCCTGTAAGACTTTCAGTATCGAAGGAGCTAATCCTGTCTGTCTCATTAGGAAAGAGGGATTCTGGTTACTCTCCCTGATTTCTAAATGTACTGAAATGTCTCTGCGAAAACTCTCTTAGCCTTCCCCCTCTTTTTTTTTTTTTTTTTTTTCTTTTTTTTTCTCTCCTTCTTCCTTAGCACAATAATTTGTGGATCAGCAGTATCATTAAAAATGTGAATTGTCATTACTATATAACAATATTTGAAGAATCAGCAATCTGAAACGTCCAGAACATTAACTGAAGAACATGGTAAGAGGATATGCAAATGAATGAATGAATGAATGAATGAATGAATGAAATCAGTTTGTTTTTACTATTTACTATTTTTACTATTTACAACCTCAAGTGCAACAGTTGTTTGGAAAAAAGTTAGAATAGAGATCTGCAGATTTACGAAAATGTTAATTACAATGTTTGCCAGAGCAGTAAATTTCATAAGCAAAGAATAATCTGCAATCCAATTCACTGTAGAGGAAAATAACATTGTGACAGATTATGTCAAGGCCTGCTCCCAACTGGTACCAATTAAAAATAATATATATAAAAATATTTTAAATTATTAGAAGAAGTAATATGGTCATTAATCATCTGGCACAAGAGTAATTTAAGAAGAAAATTTCAATAATCAATAGCAGATCACTTCAGATACACCAGAGTATTTGAGATCCTGAATTCTCTGACTACTGGCAATACAGTTTCTTTTTATTTCTTCTTAAACTATTTCTGGGCCAGCAAGACATAGACAACAGAGTTACTGAGAGACTTAAGTCTCTCAGTATATTTTGATGCTGAGCATCAGGTCAGCATCAAAATATGTTATCTAAAATTTACTTTAGTACTACAACTTACAATCTAGTAATTTTCTTTCTCCTACTCTAATTCACGGAAAAATAAATAAAGAAATAAGTTAGTTAGTTTTGAGACAATGAATTAGGCGTCTGAAATGCAATCCATGTCTTCATTGCCTCTTTTAATACCAAATACAAAGTCTAGATATAAAATTAAGGCATTGTTGTGTCCAAATTTTGTATAAATACTTAAATGTTAGTTCCACCAAAGAAAGAAGTAGATTGACTCTAAAGACAATGATAATGAGAGAGATAGGTGAAGAAATGGTCCAATTTGTTTCTTCAGGACCTATTTCCTTTTTATGAATAGTAAATAGATAACACTAGGTTAAAATTCAGAAAACACTTCCTGATAGAGATCTATTAGCCTTCCTTTTTTCATAAAGCTAATAACCCTTAGGAGCAGGTATATAAAGCATTAGAAAAATGTTGTTGGAAAAGAGCATGGAAAAAAAAATAAATGGAAAATACTTTCAGCAGCCTTGTTTTTGTAATCCTATGAGGAAGGTAAAGAATAACCAAAAGAGACCTAATATCCAGAGACTTTCTCCTTTGCATATTTTGCCCTGTTTCTTAGGTCTTTAATTGTTTGTTTAACTATCAGTCACCCAACTACTACTTAGAAATTGAAATTACTCCCATGAAAGCTGAGGAAAAAAAACTGTTTACCCTCATTTTGCACAATAGATGTTTTACAGGTTCATGAATATTCATTAGGTTAGCTTTAAGAGTTATTTAAGGACAAAGTTGTTGCGAGGGTTTCTTTGAACCTTAACTTTGTTACTGTGCAGTTCATTTGGTTTCCTTTGAATGACTTATCTTTATTTTAATTAATCAGTTCCCATGTGCACAGCACCATTTTTTGACGTATTTCATCATACATACGAAAAAACCCTCATAGCATACTGACACTGTAGCGTGCAAGTCAGCTTGCTCATCAAGATCTGCAGCAGTCAACTCTGCTAACATGCTGGTATCAGCAGAACAGATATTTATTTTTGTAAATGACCACTGAAATGTTGGTTTGAGTAACCAAACAAGGTGGCATTCATTTGCCAATTGTTTCCCATAAAACATGCCATTCCTCAGCTAGAAATAGAATAGCAGTTGATCGTATTACAGGCAGCTGTTTTTTTTGCGAATAAGAAGACCTACTAGCCTGACAGTGTTTAAATTTGTAGGCCAAATTCTCTGCAGGAATGGAAGCAAAGAAACAATATTTGAACAACTGATGCCAGGAGGTTAAAACAGATTGTGTTCCTACTCTGTGCCTCACATGATAAACACAGCATGGCTACTGTTCAAAGTCATCACCCTTCTGGGAGAATGCTTTCACAGTTAAATTAGAAAACCTGTACTTATGAAGGCTGTATTTATTAAAAAAAAAAAATAAAAATAAATAAATCTTGCAAAGATTTTCCACAGTGTACAGTACTCAATAGCATAAGCAGCTCTTTGACTTCAAAGAAAATCATGGGACAAAGTATTCTGAGTCTAATGTTTTACTGTTGCAGATAACTATTTGAAAACTGTATTTATAAGCACTAGGACACAATCGCTTTTCAGAACATGATGATTAGGCCTTTTGCAGCACAAGGCCCATTTCTTTCTCTTATTCTTCCTCCACCTACAGCCTTTCCATACACAAAAGACACACTTTTTAAATTTAATCAGTATAGAAGCCAACATAAGGTAGTTTCATTGATTTAATTAAAAGCAGTTCTAAAATGATTTAGTTATATTGATACAGCTTTCAACTGCAGATGTCACCTTACAGACTTGTTATTCACAGTATTGGTCAGACTATCAGGTGATTTTGCTTCACAAAGGCAAACGAAACAGAAGGGTCTTTGAGTGCACTGCATTTGCCTTCAGAGTATTTTGGGCCTGATGAGGGTGCCACTTCCCAGAGCTCAGCACTGTGCAGCCTCCTAAGAAGCCTAGACGTCACTCTCTGGTGACTTCCACTAGCTGTATTAGCTTATGGGCCCAATACCACGTACTGGGAGAGATGCACACAAGCAGAACTGAAACGCTGCATCTATGCACCATTTTGCATTTTCCTCTGAGCATGCTGAATTAGGGAAATGGCTTCGATGATGCCTAAGGAGACACCTCAACAGCTGCAGCTGCTGCTCTGTCTATAAAGAGGGGCCACTTACCAGACGGACCTTTCCGTTTGCTTATTTCCACAACAGTCTTACTGTCTCTGTTTCTTCAAAAAAATCATCTATTGGATTTAGAGGTCTGGCTGACATGCAAAGAAGCTGCTGTCTAGAATATATTTGCTTTTAGACACGGATGCAAGTATTACCAGTAACTAATGTGCTCTGTGCCTAGTCCTCTGAAATAAATTTGTCCACCAGCTGAAAAAATTTAAGAGCATATTATAGCATAGATGAACTAGACTTCCAGTGAAGTTTGGTTTCTTTCCATATGGATTTTAGCTATGAATAGACTGTTCAGTCCTGCCACACTGTTCTCTAAGCCAGCCTTCTGAAACATACGGAAGCTCAACGTCTAAGACAGATGGGGGCAAAAGGAAGCTGACGATGTGATGGCCGTGTGCTCTGTCACTGGGTTGTGACACAGAATCAATGAACTAGTAAGGGTAGAAGGGATCTTCCTCTGGGGGTCATCTAGTCCAAGCTGCTGTTCAAATCAGGTTGCTCAGGGCCATGTCCCATCGAGTTTTGAATCTCTTCAAGGATGGAGGTTCCACAGTTTCTCCACAAAACCTGTCCCTGTGGGTGATTACACTGTGAATATTTTTTCCCACTATAAAGCTAAAACTTCCCTTTTTACAACACATTGTTGCCTCTTGCTCTATCACTGCACACCAATGAGTGTCTCTGATATCCTCCACTTAAACAGTTCTAGACAGCAATATAATTAATCTCTTCTCAGCCCTTCATAAGGCTAAACAAGCCAGTTCTCTCGAACTCTCCTCATCTGCCAAGAACTCCATAAACCTTGGTGACACTCTCCCGGATTCACTCAGCGAAGCAGCTGTGGTCCCACGCCACTGTACGCTGCTGTCTCTCTTCCTGCACTGGAAGCCTACGTGCAAGGGGCAATTAGGAAGCAGATCTGTGGACTGCCAGCCTGCTACGTCCTGTGTGCTGGCTCCTGCAGCACATGAGTGGCAGAGGTGATAAGCTGCAAGAAATATTGTCATCATAACAGGAAAATACAAGAAAAGGGGGCAAAGAGCAGAATTCCAATGTTTCTATATTAAACTTCACAAGACCACTTAATCTTTTTCTTTAAAGGGAGGGTATTTCAAAGCAACCCAGAAGGCAGACTTGCAATTTCGAGACTCTCAGTCTTGACAGGAAAATTCATAACACATTTGAATGATCAGGTTCCTCCTTCAAAAAAATTCCTATAAAGCAGAACATACTATAGGACAATTGTCTGATGATCATTATTCTTTCTGGTTACTCCTTCCAAATGTACGTACATCAGGTCATCATTAGTCTGTGTATATTCTTGTACCTGCCTCATTTTATTACATAACACAACAGTTTGAGTTAATTGCTTGCTCAAAAATTAGATGTTATCTTGCCACTAAGTTAATATCCAATTCTTTACTTTGTCTAATGGATTATTAAAAAACTGATCTTTGAACTGAAAGGTAGGAAGGACATGACCATTACATAAGAGTCAGTGCTCTGCACCAATCCTAGCATCCCAATTATAATAGAGCAAAATTGACATTTTATGTTCATTTTGATATTAAAAAACATTACATAAAACATTGAGCTAAAAGCAGCTCAGTATACTAATTTGGGAGTAGGTGGGGTTCAACTCTCCCAGGTTCAAGTCAGATATAATGTTGATGTAATACTTTCCTGAAATACAATTTCAAGAGTCTGGGAAAAAAAATGTAAAACTCAAAATATATTTTAAAAAAATGGGAAGGTGAAATTAAAGTATGTATTAATTAGGTCATGTCAGTTATTCAAAGTATAATATTTTCATTAGAAACATTTTAAAATTTAAAACACACTACACAATGACAAACGAGTAAGGAAAAACTCAAGATACATTTTAAGCATTGTGATTTTTTCAGAGTTAATATTTAATAACAAATTTCATTCAGTTTCCAAAATATGCAACAGATTTTATGATAAGGCTATAAACAGGAAACGTTTCACCAATCAATGAAATTCTGTTGCAGACAACAGCAACATTTAAAATTTTAGTACCATTTAAAGAAGCAACAGTTTAAGTGAAAAAGAAAGCTGTATTTGATAAAGGTGGAACATCACAAACTGACCAGTTTGGAGTTGAGTAGCAAAGACTGTCATTGATTAAGGTAATGATATTTCAAGGCTGTGTAGATTCATGCTAGGTCAGAAATGAAATATCAAGTGCACCTGAAAATTTACTTTCTTCAAGTAATATTAATAGCCAGAAATTTGTTACAAGGAAACCTATGTGCTGATCTGAGGCAACAGTAGATGCGATCCTTGGTAAGAAAGGAGTGCCTCATCCCCTGCTGTTTCTTCCAACTGAGAACAGCTTCCACAGAAAGAAGAATTTTACTTTACTAAGTAACGGATTGTGTTAGTTAACCATTATTCAAAATTAATCATTATTCAGTTAATCATTATTCAAAAACTGGAGTTTTTCAGACAACACAAATACATTCCCTTATTCTTCTTCACACTAATACCATGTGATCTAGGACAACAGGATTTTCATGCCAGTGTGCCTCCAGGTTTAGACAAAGGATAATTCTTTAAATATGGACATCCAAAGTGAAATAATAGATACATGATCCAATCTATTTTATGTATAAAGAAGCAGAGTGGAAAAAATTACCACAAAACTAAAGCCAGACATCTCAAAATATGCATTTTAAACAATAAAATGATAATTATAAGTCTCTCTACCAGATCTCCTAAACAGATTTTAAAAAGAGAGAGAAAAAAAAAGAAAAAAAAGAATTTCTATTGTTAGAAACATCTATCTGGAATTAGAGGTTTTATAATTTCATTTATTATCCGTATTATTTCACTAATTTATCCACTGCAAAAATAAAATGACTTGTTGTTTTTCCACATAACCCAGAATTCCTAAATGTTCCACTATGTGACCTATCATACAGCAGTACTATAAAACAACAACAACCACCCTAAAAAAGAGAACAGAGTTCAGATAGCCTACATGACCTCAATGAATAATTTTGTCACCAGGCTGAAGCAATGTCATGTCTTCCACTTCACTTTGCAGAAAAATCAGTCTTGGTTTTGAAAAATTCTACAGCCAGTCACTATGCCAAAAAACAGATTTATACAGTCTAATTCAAGAAATCTCAAAATTTAGTTTGTTGTGTCACAACTCTCCCAGCAAATGGAATTTTCATTAAATGAAAATGTTTTTGCATATTTGCATATTTTGCATATTATAGATGGTCCACTATCAACTTTTTAGTATTTCAATTTATTTCTGTTAAACATCCACAGTGAACAACTTTTCAGTGTAAGACAATAAAATAGTGTTTCTCTTTTCCATCAAATACCTTTTTATTGTTCTCTAGAACCTATAAAAGCTACTGTAGGATTTGCACTAAAAAACTTCTCTTTTCCTCAAATTCACTTTTATCATTTGAGCCCTCACTTTGACTTGTACTGAGCAGATACCACTGCAGTAACACTCTGGTTCTGCAAAGTTACACACTGATATACAGTTCAGCATCTGAACTGGAAAGACCACTCCGAAACTCATGAAACATGCTGTCCTTACCCACTTCCAGCAGAGACAAGACGAGATCCACCAATTCAGACAGCTCATTTCCAATTTGAAATTCAGAGGTCTTTGAGGGACAAGACCAAGATCAGTTGAACAGTTGTACAGAACTTTTAGTATCTCTACAATGAAATCTTGTTTTAAGGGATATAATTATACAGTGTATTCTTAACAGTTTCCTGCAGCTTAAGATGTAGCAAGAAGATTCTTTTTTATGGCCAGTCCAGCTTTCTTTCTTTGTCTACAACTTTATAGGACAGACTATACTAATCAGATCCGATTAGTAAAGTGAAGCAAAACCTCTTTTTTTCCCAGTTAGGCGGCTTTCATATCTAATTTGTGCTTAAAGAAATTTTACTAACATAGAGGCCTTGGGATAAAAAAATTAATTTTACAGTTATAATAGAAAACAGGGGAATTGAAAAAGCCTCTTTGGAGTTCAATCACAAAAAGGAAAGATTCAATTACTTTGAAGATCTCTAGAACCACAAGACAGAAACATTGGAGATGATGAGGCAGACTGGGGGTCATCATCAACTGTAATCCCAAATGACATTTATTCCTTGGCTTGTATTATTATTCATTTAGAAACATAATGAACTGCAAACCACTAAAATCACGAAGAGATAACTACACTTAAGAAAAAGTAAGTTCTCCCATAATTATTAATTAATCGAATAAAAGCAGATGTTAACCATAGTAATATTTTCATTGTCTGCCTGATGTACAGTGACAAAACTGAACTTTCAGGAAAACTGTAGTTTCTGAATATGTCTATTTATACAAGATCTCTAATGGCAATATATAGTAAAAATATGCAAATTCAAAAAGTGCTTCAAATATATTTTAATTTAGTAGAAGTCAATAAATACATAGTAAAATACTGTGATAAAATATATTCAATGTTAGCTATACTTTCATGGAGTAAACCTGAATTGCACTATTTCTATTAATTTCACTGAATCTCCTAATGCACACTGTAAAAATAAGAGCCACATGAGGTTGTTTATGTGCAGATTGTTCCAAATGTACATCTGGCACAGGAATAAAACCTAAAAGTGAATTACTAAAAGGTAGCCACTTCTATCAGATATTTATGGGTATCATACAAACCAATGATGATATGACATTATGAAAACAATCCTGCACTCCATACTGCTTCATTTGAAGTGAATGTAAAAACATAATGTAATTGGACATTAAATCTAGCTGAAATTCAAATCAGTTTATCTTTTGGAAGGCTTTAGAACTCAAGACGATTATCTTTAACATTGAATAAAACTCATAAATTATTAACAGAAAAGTACTCCTCATTCCTTTCTAAATGCTACTTTCTGCGCCAAGGAATTCTGTTTATTACTGAAGTACATACATCACCCAAAAATGTCTCTTTCTCTATGCTTACATCTCCATGTCCATTACTGCTCACCTAATCTTTATGAGCGACAGACGGTATAGTGAACCTGGAGTACACTAGCTTGATAGCATAAAGACTTCTTTGTTTGGTTTTTGTTTGTTTGTTTATTACAGAGAATTTTCATGCTAGTTTTCAGACAAGAGTAGCCAAATCTGAACTACTTGGTCAATGCCACAGGAAAGCGTCAGTTTTGGTTTTGGGGGGCGAGGGGAGAGGAGGTTGAGTTAAATCTGCATCATTTTAATTATTTCCTTTCATGATCCTACTAGCTATACCTGAACAATTCTCCTTCATTATTTATATCCTTAAATGTATATGTGCATAAACTGAAAATTTAGCCCTAGACACCTAGGCCACCTCAATTATTACTCCAAAACACATCTGAACAGTATAATTCTGCAAACAGGAATAAGTCTATTGATATATTAATTAGTTTTATATTGGTATACTAAGATAATAGACTCTTGACTATTTGTGCAATGACAACTATGATTTGATGTTTAATGATGTTTGAAAATTGAAAAGTTATTTGATAAAAAACAACATTGGCATTTCATTACTATGATCTACCGTTTAATGCTTAAAATCAGTGTTTCTTGAACATCGCTGTCCAAGCAGCTACCAATAAAATTGAATTCTTCTTATGTATGAAGCAGTTTTTCAATTCAAATACAAAAAGGAACAATAGGTCAAAGTACAACACAGTACTGTCAATTAATGCATCATACTCTATAAATCATTTAAGGGACTACTCCAGGCTATTTAATTAATCCATTAACAAGTAGTGACTTATCTGTTATAAATTGATTTCTCTACTACACACTTAACAGATCCTGCCATTGATCTGTTACTCTGCCCCTAAATGATTTCAAATGAAGTTGGCACACTACTCTTTAGGACTCCTAGTGTATAATTGTAAGACACATAACCTAATGAAAGTATCCTGCAGATCCACCAGACATAAGCCTCTGGAAGAATAATGCTAATAAACTAGAAAAATACATAAGACAAAACATTTGATCCTGTATCATACTTTTTTTCTTCTGGTAACAGTGTTTTGAAAAATTTTATAAATGAGTAAGTTTGGTCACATACTGACTATTTTAAATTTCCCTTATCTCCTGAAATCTCCTGACAACTGCATTGTCGGAGCTGGATGTAATTTCTTGCTCTACTTACGAGAGCTCAGTAATAAGAACATGTTGAGTGGCAGATTCTGTTTTGTTTTATATGCTCTGCTGTAATCACTGAGCAAGTAAAACAATCCATCTTTATTGAATATCAAGCATACTTTTAAAAATTCTTAACACGAGCTATCAGGATAACTGAACAGGATTTCAGTTCTGTAATGTGCTGAATTATATCTCTGAGCTGCTGGGCGTTCTCAGAAGCCATCTATTCAAAGGGAACTGATGATGCTGAGTATTTTATATGACATAGCCTGAGTGGGTTTTTAGATTAGATTAATTGCATCTACCTGTGGAGGCTAAAAAGATAAAAAATCTTCTCAAGTTTTGCAAGTTAAGCTTAAATTAAATTGGAAAATAAAATTTACAAACTGACATACACTACTGTTTCCATGAACTGATGCTAATCAAATAAATACTCCCAATGCTAACTGCTCACAGTCATTCTTAAGATATTATTTCACTTTTCCATTTATTCATTAGATTGTGCAGGATTATTTTGTTACAAGAAAAGCAATAATGCAATTAGGTCATATCTTATACAAAATTTCAACTGTGTCTAATATTCCAAAGTTAATTTAAAAAATAGCTGTCTTCGTCAGTATATAAATGTTTCAAAACTCCTTGCATCAGCTTCATTGTTTGGTAGTAAACCAGCATTTCCCAGTATTTTCAATATTACACTCTCATATTTCATAGGGAAAACATTTGCAATGTCTAATTAGAATGGAATGGTCAACTAGTAGCAGAGTGATTTTAACCTGCTGAATTTGCTGCTGACCACAGAAACAAAACTCACAGGAAAAAAATATACCAGTTATGCAGTAACTTTTATCAATACCTATAACATTGCTCAGTTTCCTAAAGGTTTCAGTACAGAGCTCAGAATCACAAACTATGGGATACAACATCTTTCTTTGATATTCTTTGTACACAGTCTTCTGTATCTTGGGAATAAATTGTTAAATTGCTAAATATGACTACTTTCTGACTTTAACTTTCCCATATCAAGTCTCTGTATTTTCTCCTTAAAATCTCTCCATAACTCTGCTTTCATTTCTACTGTCCTTGACCTCAAACATTCTTAAATTGTGTGCTGGTGCCCCTAGTACACAAAACAGTTTTCTTCTTGTGTTACAGATGACAATAGTATTCCACAGTCAACCCCTTCCTTACCTATACATGCGTTCAAAAGGCATATCACATATGGTAAAGGTTACTACATATGTAACAAAGATTATTACATAAACACGTGGAGAAATGCCTAGTGAACAAAGGTGCAGGTTCAGTCCCTGACTCAGAAAACTCCTAAATTGCAAGACTGATGAATATATCATTGTATGCATGCCTCACCTACTGGATTCCATGGTAAGAACTAGCTGCTGCCTGTCCTGAAAAAAACATGAAACCTTCTTAGAAAGAGGTAAGGGGCAGAACTGACAGCACAGCTATGGGGCATAACAGGTGAGAAAAAGGGGGACTAGAACTGGACACTGAGAAGAATAGCCATGAAGTGTTCACTGGTTTCTGAAGGTACTATCACCCTTAAGCAGAGACAGAACACTGCCAAATTTGGGCTGATGTTATGTTCTCAAAATATTTTCCCTATTATCTCTTGCAAGACTGCCAAACAAGGAAGACAGTATGAGAAGGCTTAAGTTAATCAAGGCATTACATACATTCCCTATCTCATCATTCTCAGCCAGATCCTACATCCTTAGGAGCAAGAATTGAACCTTCTAGAAGAGTTAAGAACATAAAACTTTTTTGTCTTCATATCCAGCTCTTTCTCATTTAATATGTTTCCTATTAAATGAGGACAATCATGCCTTAGAACAAGCTGCACAAAGAGGCGGCAGAATCTCCATTTATAGTGATCATCAAGACCTGCCTGGACAAACCCCTGCAATCTAGTCTGAACTGAATGTCTGACTGTGTCTGACCAGGGGGCTGGACTAGAGGACCTCCTGAGGTCTCTTCCAAACAGAATTATTCTATCATTACATGAAATAGATATTTCAGAAAAAAGCTGTCCTGAATACATTTATTCTCTCTTTACAAGAGTCACAATTCCATTTAAAATAAAACTAGTATCATTATTTTTAATTGTATTATTATACTGCCAAAAAAAAAAAAACAATCATAAGTATTGTTTATGTTTCTAGAAATACAAACATAATATTACAAAACTTCACGATCATTTCTGAGGAAAAAAAATCCATACACAATGTCTGCCCTTAAATTATTTGAGACCAAAACATTTTAAATTCAAAAGACTAGCAATGCCAATCCATAGTTGGATAAAGCATTACAGATCTGGAAAAATATAGACCTAAATCCAATTGTTGGGAGGCATCTCAAAAGCAAAGACTCTTCAAAAAGTGCTCTCACTTTCAGTCCTAAATGATTGTTAGCTCTTCTTTCAAAGATTAAGAGAAAAAAATAAGGGAAATGAATAGGTAAGACAGTTTATCACTCTGCCAATTTAAAGTTGAAAACCAAAGACAGGCAACAGGTAATAGGAAAAAAAAAAAAAAAAAAAAAAGGAAAAGAAAAGAAAAGCAAAGCATGCCCAGCACAGAGCAACAAAACAACAGAAATATTCTATTTAACATCATGTTACCCTAGATTAAATCATTTATTAAGAAAAATAAGAGCAGATAAAGGTGCTAAAGTTATTTGGTTGAGCTACTCAAGTGGAGAACTGCACTCTATCATAAAACACTGTCCAATTCTGTAGGCTAAGCAACATACTAAACTCCCTCATTGATTTTTTTTTTCTCTCTCTCTCCTCTCACTCCCAAATTCCAAATTATTGCTACAAAACCCTTTCTGGAACTCTGCAGCATATCTACAAATAGCTCTATTGGGATTGTAGTAGTCTACTTAATGCACAGAAAATGTATCATTGAAAAATACTACTACAACTTAGAAGAGTATTGTGAATTTCTATCAAATAGTACTCTTTTCTGGATTTTTCTTGTATATTACTTCAATTTGTAAGTATAAAGATAAAATGAATAACAGATCGTATTGTTGAGAGGTTTACAACATGTTAAAACCCTTCAAGAAAAGACTGAAATGGCTTTAATAGTCACACTGAAATGGACAACTACAACAATGTTCAAATATCTGTTTACTAAAAATGAGATGGCACAATCAAACTTGAAGCCCTAAGACATGATTTGGCCATATCTTTCTGGAGCGCAGTGTAGCCACACTTAACAATCTGCCTTGAACTATGTGGAACTAAGCAACCTGAAGGGTGAACAGGGAAATGTTCTGAGCAAAACCCGCTAAATCCTTGGGTCAGCAGATACTGTTCCAGTGGAAGGATCTCCCAAAGCTCTCTCAAAACATTTATCAACTCCTCTAAGCAGCACATCAGTTTTCCCACTGCTCATACCGAAAACAGCGACCTGAATTTCTCACAGTTGTCTGCATCACAGAAAAACACTAAAACTAATCACCTTTACCAACAGGATTGACAAGGAGCTAAAGATCTAAGCAGCAGGTCAGAACAAAGCTTTTGTAGAAAGTCTTCCTATAAAAACTTTCCATGGTTCCTAAAACCCCAGTCCTTTCCGGATCATTCCCAACTATCAGGATCCATACGTTTACACTGTTCATTGAACTGTAACGACCTGAAGTGCTCTCGAAACTCCTTATTGGACATCCACAACAAAAGGGAGATCTGACCGACAACCTCCCATCATAATTCTGGGAATGATCTAGCTTTCTTAGCTCTGGACTAACTGAATCAGCTCAAAATGTACTGGCTCACATAAAAAAGTTAAAAATAAGTTGTATTGGGTTACCATTTAATTTTAAAAAATGGTTTAGTCCAATGTGCTGCAGATGTAAATATGCAAAGCTTTCTTGAACTGTTTTACAAGCTCCACTCAAGCCCACCCCAGCTTCTTCTGATCCTTATAGTCCTTATTATACAATTCTTATGCATTCTCATGCTTCCAGCAGTCAGAAATATGTAATTTTAAATCAGATCTAATATCTTTGTCCAAAAGACAGTAGTAGAGTAGGATGTTATTTCATGTGTCTTAAAACTGCCACTTACAAGCCTGACTCCATGTGCACCAACATCAAAGGACAGACTCATCCCCATTTCAGAGATGTTGGAGACGTTCCTAAATCACAACTGGCCTTTGCAGGTCAGGAGTTGACAAATAAATGAACAAGATGTATCCAACACTGAGGATTTAAAGTTAACTCTTTTTAAAAATCTGCATTTATATTTAGTTACTTATGAATGATTTAATACGTCAAAACCTTTTCAGTATTTTAATTTTTAAATTAAAATCTTTTGTAATTGAAACAGTCTGAGTAACTCTATTTATTGCCAGTTAAATCAAGTATCCACACTACAAAAGCCAACAAGCAATTAGGTCAAACGGTACACTCACATATATATATATGTGTGTGTGTGTGTGTGTGTGTGTGTGTGTGTGTGTGTGTGTGTGTATAATGTTTAGTCTCTCTCTCTCTCTCTCTCTATATATATATATATGTATACACACACACACACACACATATATATTTATATGACAGCTCGCTCTACAGATGCAACTCAGATATATACAGAGGAATTGAAATTGTCAGTACTAGCTGAGAAAACAATTGCTGAAAGGACACAGGCACTGAACTATTCTGTCACCAAAAGATATGGTGCTCCTTTAACTGTACCTAATTTCCAGGATTGATGCACGTAAACTTTTATTTACGTCTTTATTATAACGGTTAGATTGCTAACTAAAGTTCAGACTAAGATTGGGAAATGCGAACCTTTTCATGACCAATAAATACTCATAAAAATCACAATCCAAAAATATTTGGGATCATCATTCTGTTTATGTTTAGAAAAGCTCATTTTTACCTATTTACAGAAGGATGTGTAAGCAAGGCAAGAACAAAGACCTGAGCAACCTTATCTAGCTTTAGGCAGGATGTTAGACTACGAGATCTTCAGAGATCCCTTCCAATCTAAATCCTTATATGATTTTGCAAACTTCGTAAATTACAGAGAGCTACTGCTAAATTACATTGATGTAATTAATGAGAACTGAACTGGGCCAACATTTCTTATTTTCCCTCGCTAATGTTGAACAGAAAGATAGTTATTTATAACTTACAGGACCAGTTGGACAGCATGTGAAACACATAAGACTTTAAGGATGAAAAATATTTTCCAAATAACTTTTAGCAATATCCAGTTAGCTTCACATGAATACACTACCTAGTACATACAACTGATACTAACATTTTCTAGCAGGTATATAATACCATGAATTCATAGTCAATTATTTTTTATTTATTTCCTGTCATTGACAAAATTCAATATATTTTCTTCTCTCTAAAAATATTTACCTGTCACTGCTAGATATAAGAGAAAAACTGTATCTACCATTTGTGGATTCAAAAAAAAAAATGCAAAGAACATATAGCATGACTTTAGGTTTATGCTTAAGGAAATGTAACATATGAGTACAATTGTAAATATTCAAATGTAGGCTTTATTAAACAGCTCTTGAAGTTAAATTCCAGCATTATTTTCTCTGCAGCTACAACGAAGTTTTGGCCATCACATTTTACTTCCCTAGACTGTAATTCAGTCTCCTCAGATGCTTCACTGATACTGCCCTAGCTACTGGTAGATACTTCAGTATCATGGTGAGAATCTCAGACCAGAATAGAACAGAAAACAGCACAATGAACCTGCGATGGATTAGGGATATAAAACTCAAGAAAGTGAATGGAGAAGACAGCTTGGCTAGCCAAGGACTGATCTAAGCTGAGCTGAAAGGCTGAACATATTAACCAAGATGGCAACATCAAAGAACTGCTTCCATCACCCCTCAGAAGAAGAGGAGCAAAGATTAGAAATACATGGACAAAAATAAGAATAGTGACAATAGCTCGTAGCCAGGATATAAGTTGCTCACAGTAGCTCATAGCAAGGATAAAGACATTTGAAAGAATCAGTAGAGTGAGGACAACTATGAAGGAATGTTGGGCTTGACAGCAGCTGAAGATCAAAACGATGTCTCCTGTTTACAAAACTTGAGCAAAAAAAATCAAACAAAAAGAAAAGAACGAGGGAAGTAAAAAATAAAAATAAAAAAAGGGGGAAAAAGTGAAGTCTGAGAGGAAGAGATACAAAAAGAAACTGCTTTTGTAGAAGACCAAATCCACAGGTTGACTCCAGGGACATCTCAGCACTGGGAAGAAAAATTCAAGACACATATATATTGAAATATTTAAGATAATCAAAGTAAGAACTCAGAGGACATCAATACAAAAAAGGCAGTGACAGCTATGCACCAAAATCAGGAAGAAAAGGGGGTAAATCTGGAAAAAATTATATTTCCATCATCTCAAGGATAGAGAAGAGGCTAATTGTGTGAGATTCAAAGATAGAAAAAAAAAGTGGGAAAAGAGAGGAATAAAATACTTGAAGAGCATGACAGAAAAGTAGGTGTTCCCCTTCTGTAACTGGTATGTTTAAGAAAAAACAATACAATTTCAAAGGAAAAGGACAGAGGGCAGAAAGCAGGTAGTCAGAAGACAAGCCCAGATTTCAAGAGACCAAACAGACCAACTCATCTAACAGTTACAACTGTGAAAGGCAGAAAATGACAGTGAATTCATTTGGAAGAAGAAAAGTAAATCCCTACAGAAGTAGCAAGAGAGAAGTATAAAAGCCTAAGATAAGAACAAAACTAGAGAACAGGGACCTAGTGAGAACAGGGAGCCAGGAACAGAAAAAAAGACAGAAAGGAATAATAAGAGATGGAAAATGTGTACAAGAAGAAGACTCTGAAAAGAGAATCTGTCAGTCAAAAGCATTATGGGGAGGGAATTAGAAAATGTACAAGAAAACAGGAAGGGAAAGAGAAAGACGGTAGGTTATGAAAGAGAGCAAGAGGAAGTAGAAATAAGAGATGATAAAAAGAAAGACAAAGAGCTGCTTAAGAAGAGCCACAAGTGATACGGTGATACAAAAAATAAAGCAAAAAGTGAAGCAAAACAAAGACATAGTATCTGCTGAAGTCTAAGGTCATTCAGAGCTACAGTTAAGATAGTTTTAAACCTTTCTCTGCTTATTTTGGATATTGGTGGAAGGCTGTCCCAGGAGAAATTCTTGTCTGCTGCAACAGGAATGCATCTGTCCTATAGCACAATCAATGAAAATCAATTGGCTGATAACTGCTTTGCATCAAATTAAATTATGGAGGACTACATGGCTCAGAACTTGGAAATGGGATGTGGAGCCTTTCACCTCTAGGTCACTGCTACAAACACAGTCTAAGTCAATAATGACTGAGCGTTGAAACTCTTGTTTAGAAAAAGACTGATTTTAAGCTTTAATAAAATACACCTTTATTGTTTTACAACCGCATTTTTTTTTGCCAGTCCCTAACCAAAACTGAACGAAGCTTTCAATACTTGTCATATGATCTTTGTGCTGCCTGTGACTACAATCTACAGTAATACTTTTTTTTTTAAATGTGGTTATCCTTTGTAATAGATTAGGACCCAAACAGCCAGATTACTTTTTGAAACTTAATTTCTAAAATTACATTCTGGAAATATAAGAGAGAGAGAAAAAAAATCAGTGTTTTCTTTGATTCCCACCAAAAAAGCACAACAGAAGCTAAAAAGTTAAAATGGAGAAAATCCAACTTTTCAAAAGCATAAAATGACATTAAGTACAGTTTTTCATTGCTTAGTGATTAGACTGCCTGTTTTTATTTCAACTGCATTTAACCATGCATTCCTGTTGGCTACTCTGGTCATGGTTTGAACAGATCTCAAAAACAGACTACAATACTAACTGGAAGAAGATAAATACATTGGGTAGCTATTCGCCTGGCAGACTAACCTTTACTGCTGAACAGAGTACTACTTTCTAGTTCAAGGAAGTTTAAAACCACTTGCTCCCATGCCTCACCACACACAGTGCTAGCACAGCCCAGTCTCTATGGACGTTCCTTTGGCTGATGGGTTCACTCTGCTAGTTATCTGTCCTGGCTGAAAACATCACTTTCCTGAAGGTGTTTATTATCACTAACAAGCTAGAAACAGGAGGTTTTTAACAGTTTAAACTTGTGAGCTAAACACACTTGGCTGACTTTCCCTCAAGTGTAGCAAGCCCTACAAATGTCTGGGTTAGCAGATTAGATAAACAGGAATAAATCACTTTCAGTTGTTGGTTAGTGATGAACTACTGAGAGTGCAAACATCCTTAAACACCACAGCTAGATTCAGGCGACATCATTTGTCTATAATTCTGGCTTTACAGCAAATCAATGCAACTACTATACTTTAAATGTAAAACTAAACAGAAAGGAACAGAAATGTTCAAGTGCAGAGAATGTTTCTAAAAGCTTCTTAGCAATGAAATATATGAATAAAAATAATTCATATTCTTAATGATGAATATGAATAAAGCATTATTCCTAACATACAAGGTTACAAGAGTCTGCAACGCACATTCTTTTGAGACATCTGAGAAGCCATATACAAATATTTATGGGTGGCAAAACAAATCTTCTGAAGTACTCCATGCTTGCTTCTACCCCTGTTCCATTAGGCACAATAAACTAGGAAACCAAGAGAAAATTATAATAATATGGAATTGAATAATGGTAAAAGTTGAAGATTGACTTTTGACATGAATTTTAGGTTATGAATTAGATATCTATATAATTTATAAACTCTATGATTGCTGCCACGACTGCATGTTAGTTCAAAAAAAAACTTTACTAGGAACATACACAATTAATCTCGGTTTGTTAGAAATCTGGTGCTGACATGAGAAAATTTGCATGAGCTGCTGATGTTGCCACTTCTTTAATTTACTTCTTCGCATGTGCCTGTGCCAGTATCAAAACAGCCATCTTTAAGAAGTTACATGGTGAGAAGCAGAGCTTTGTTGAAACTGTTTACTGTGGACTAGCTTGTTGAATCCTGCTAAGGAAGATCCCATTAAGTCTAGCCAAAATGTTAGATGGGCTGGAAGAATAATTTTGCTACAGAAAAATAGGGTGTGGAGTAAATGATCCTGGTGAGGAAATTCTAGGAATGATCGTGCTTAGGGACAAACTTCATGGTGGAGCTACTATTATAGTTTTCTGAGCTGTAATACATGTTCCATGAAGTTCACATGTCTAAACGTTTCTTTATGGCCTAACATAACAGACCTGAAACATATTTTTTATATTACCATGAAAGTTTCTTGTAGAGTTTTATCATATTTACATTAAAATTCAAAAAAAACAAGTGAAATGAAATGAACATTCAAGTTCAAACTCTGTCTAGTTATGCTGCTGCAAAACAGGAATCAGTCTATAGAATGCTAAATAAAATAAAAAAATCTAATGGTCTGTGGACACCTCTTTTTACACAAAAGACTCCGGCTAGTTTTGGAGAAATTTCCAATATAATTACCTTTTCAATAAGAGAAAGTAAGTTCATTTACTGCTGGTCTATATAAATCTGTATGAAAAAAAATTGCTAGTATATAGTAAATTTTGTTACAATTTAAATGGCAAAGTTATCTTCTGTTTGGGGTTCTGAAGTTACATTACAAGTTCTTTTTCCCATTTTATCCTCAGTTTTATATAAATTCAATTATCCTAAACATGCAATTCCATACAATTATAAAACCCTGTATCATTGCCAATGATTTCTTATAAGGGAATTGGTGCACTCAGGCTTCTAGTTGGTGTATTTTTTAGCATGAGCACAATCACACTGATAGTTACCTAAAACTCTTTTTAGATGTCCAGAAAATAAGATACCAAATTGAATCACACTTTCAAAATTTTCTGTTTATATAACGTTTATTGTGTTGTGATTTTTACTTTATTCTGAACTCATTTTTATCTAATTTCTATAATTATTATTTGCTAAGGTGATATTTTATTATCTGTTAATTTTTTCCTCTGTCACCTAAACAAATTAAAATTTGTGGGATTATAGTTTTCTCAGGGAGAATGGAGTTGACTAAGGCTTTTGAAAACTTTTCTGCAGATATCGATCTAGTTACTCCTAGACTTCCATAAAAATAATCAGTAATGCCACCTGATAAAATAAAGTCTAAAACCTAAAATAATCATAATTTTAACATGAGTCAGTAACCTCTAATATAGAAACAATCATGGAAAAAAAATTATTTTCATTTTTAAAAGTCTGTATTGATGGAGACAACTCAGAACAAAGGACGAATTTTCTCTTCAGCTCATTATCTTCCAGGCCATAACAGCCAAAAAGTAGTTTAAATACAAAAACCTGTAAGTCCCTCTCGTGAATATGTTTTCTCTACTCTCACTATTCAGATGAGCGAAGCTGCCCACAGCCTCAAAGATTTCTAAAGGTCTACAATAAATCCTCAGCGTCTGCACCGAAGGGTAGCTTTTGCAGCTACACACTCTGCTTTGAACCTATAGCATAACATATTTTTGAGAAAAATGAAAAACATTTCTTCAGGCTGTTTTACATCTTTGAAGGTTACAGTTGCTTTAAATAAGCCCTGAGCTCTGCTTTTGACAAATAAAAGGTGATTGTTTTTGACTGCGAAAGTAAAGTCTGGACAGCATCTCTGAAACTGCTGCCAACTAAATCTTCATGCACATACACACTTGATGCTGGATTAAGTCATTTCTTTGGTATTGCCATTCACTCTTTTTCTTTTAATAAAAAGTGCCCTGTTTTCAAAGACCTACATTTTGTTTCCAGTTATATTTAGGAAAGTACTAATAATAGTCTTTATTTATACAGTTTCAGATTCCAGATTGGATTCTATTTTTAATTTAAACACCAGTAGTTGAGATGCACGAGGACAGAAATGCTTTTAGTCTGTTAGCATCAGCTCCACGACATTCCTAAGTGTCTTTAGCATACCTATCAGGCTGATGTTGACAGCCACATGCAGCTGGTTTTGCTGCTGAAACAAGAGGATTGAGACATGACATTGCACGGTCAGAGGATCCCAGAAGAAAATGAATTTGCTGCGAATTTCCTGTTTAAATAACTGAATTCAAATTCTCTTAAGCTTGAAACTCAAAGATCTGAAAGGGCTCTAATTCCTAGAACCAGAATGAGTCATTGGCCTCTTGTTTGAGAACTCCAGTGTGGTTTGAATAATTAATGTCCCTCTTTTTTTCGTTAATTCAGTCTTTGACAATTATGACATTGCAATGCTGTTTCCATTCTTGAAGAGTCTACGTCTCCATACACACTTGAAGACTGACTTTGTAAACAGTACATAACAAGTTATAAAAAAACAATACATTAAATGATTAATCAACTGATTAAAGAACTTAACAAGTTGCTTGTAGCAAGCTATATCACTGCCTATTCAGCTGATTATAGAACATCTGCATGTCATATTACTGGTGCCTTTAACATGCCTAGAACATCTATTATCTATAACAACATTAACTCTTCTTAAACCGCTATATTTATAAATACCTTCCTAATTTCAAGCATGACTCATTTTCTCAACAAGATTAGAACAATTTATAATGTAATTTTTCCAGAATCTTCCTTTTTATAATTTATTGCAAGAATTGCACAGCACTTAAATACCTTTAAAAGAGCTATAAACAAAAAACAAAAATCATCTCCTTTTCCCACTTGGCCTTCCTCCCTGTATCCTCATGAACAACGGACACACCTTCTTTGCACAGTCAGGCAGATGCGTTAAGTAGTGTCCCAAAGCCACATAGCAGTGTTTCTTCCATCCCTCATTACAATTGGCTGCCCTGTTCTCTAGGAAAAAAAAGTTCTCTAGAAAGCAAAGTAGCAGGCTTAGTATTTTCAGTATTGCAGACAAGCCATACTAAAGAACCTCATTATTCTGAGCAGGCAGTCTGTGGGTTTATGAGGTTGCCACTCTTCGCACTATTGCAGGAGATCATCTTCAAAGTTGTGATATGAGGAACTGATTGAGCTAACATCCCACTTTTACTGTAAAGTAGCATCAGTTCCTCGTGTAGAGTTTTTAGCACAGTCATACAACCACCACAATGGAGAGAGGGCAGAGTACCATGGGGGAACATGTAGCATGAGAAACTACAGCAGTACCTTAAGCAAGCACTACCACCACTGTCAATTGTCAGTCAAAGCCCAAGAAGCCACACCCTGAGGTCAGTGAGCAACAACTCTTGTTGTCTTGGAAAAAAAGCAAAGTACCTACAGTCTCAGAGCAATACCTTAGTAATTTTTTCTAAGCAATACTGAGAACAAAATGCCTAATCGTTAAAGAAGTTCCTGCAAAATTATGTTAACAGCACATTGATACTTTGGTAAATTTTACTTCAGTCAGAGAAGGAGGAATAGTTCTCCTTTGATACAACAGCCACCGGTTAGAGCACTCATTCAAAAGCAGGAGTGCCAATTTCCGGGCTGCAGTCAGCCTGAAGCCACAGCTCCTTTGCAGGAGGTTTGCAGCAGCTGAGCTGCACAAAGCCTGCAAGCAGCGGTGCTGCTGTTCCCCTCAGCGCCCCAGGTCACCGTGCACCCTTGGGGCTCTGAGTCTACAAGCCATATTGGCCTAGACTTAGACACTGGCCTTAAAGAAAGTGTCTCCGCTGCCTTATGAATCTTGTATTGCTACACAAGAGCCCAGCTTCACCTGTAGGGATGGACAGTTACCCTATCGTAGACTGACTAGGCGCCTGGGATACTTCTATGGAAGCTGACAATTGTACTTGCAAACACTTTCTCATCTATCTCTTTCTGTCACTGTACTCTAACTACCCAGCATCTGTATAAAAGGTCTGCATCACAAGGTGTGTTTTCAGTTGAAGCTGATGCTATTAAAATGCAGCCCCTGGCAAAAAAAAACTGATTACTTCAGGAACTTAGGTGGAGTTAAGGCATCTTCCAAAATAAATCCAATTTACAATCTACTTCTTCCATTCAGAAAAAATGAAGACGTCTCATACATCACAAGGTGCTGTACATCTTGCAAAATAAGATTACTGACAAGTAGTTTCCATTCTCAAGATTTTCCCATTGTCAGAAATAAAGGTACTATAGGTCTATAATATGGATTCATCATACATAATCTTTAAATTAACATAGAAAATAAACATTGCATTGTGAATCCTGACTGGATACATGAAAGAAAGATGTTGCAACTTGCAGTATTTAGCAAATATGGTCCAATATTTCACTATGCTTGAAAGCTAAATCTTTTAAAATTATTTACTGCATGTCTTCTCTTTAACAGAGTAACTACTGAAATCATTTTTCAGTAAACTTTAAAACATTGTCATGATTTTTTTAAACATACTTTTTTGTTGGCACAAACCAGTTTGATTTCAACTTTATTCTATAGGTGTCATTGTGCATTGTTTTTCTACAGCAGCTCTTAAAAGCCATTTCCATTCATACGTACATTTTAGAGAACAAAAAATTTCTACATAAAACGTAATGTGCCAATATAATTTGAAAATATTCATCTCATTCACATTGTTCTGCCTCCACTAAAAGATTTATTACATGTCTAAAGCAGGAATTGATGAATTCATCAGCGTCTGGGACATTTTGATCATAATCAATAACATAATTTCACCCTTTAAATGGGATTTCAATTAAACTGCATTTTTGAAAGTAATTTTACTTTTATCATAAAATAGTTTCTGTGCAAATCAACAGCCTTAACTCATTTGATGCCAAGTGATACACTGCAAAAGATGATAACCTACACAGCCAAACAATAAGACTGTATCTAAAGTATATAAACTTCATTGTGCTGTTTCGTAAGTCAAGTATTAGAAAATGAAGATAGACTTAAATAAATATGAACATAAAATTTTATTAGAATCTTCACTGCAGTAGTTTACAAGGCCTTTTTCCAAAAATGAAGACTCTAAGGAGAGCAATGGAATAAGGAACACCGGCTAGCCTTGTTGCTATAAACAGCTTTAAGCGTTCCCTTTGCTCTTAAGAAAACGCATGGTAAGACCTTGTAGTAGCTTCCACAGAATGGAAGAAATCACTTTAAATGATTTCACTGTACGGAGGACTCTGCTAGCAGCACCAGAAAGGCAATAGGCAGACCATCACCAGTTTCTCATCAGACAGCATTAGATGACAGCATCAGAATTCACTTTGAGTTTTGTCTCTCTGGTGCCTACCAGGTTAGTGAGTTCTTCCATTTCATGAAGTAAAGAGAATTTTAAAGGATTTTTAATAGTATAAAGCAAGAAACTTCAGCTATAAGAAATAAAAATAAAATGTAATAATCCTGGAATAAGATGAATGAACAAGCAGATACAAAGTCATGCTAAACCAGAGATTTTTGCTGTCCACTGAACAAATGCTCTTGTTGAAGGAAGTAAATTAAATCAAATAGTGTGATCTGATTATGCTCAAGGACTATTTGTCTTGGGTAAACTACTGGTCCAGGTATAAACAGACTGTTACCCTTCAACTAAGGAGCAGTTACTGATGCTGGCTGCACAGGCTCATCGTCACCAAGGCTTCACTGTTACCAAGAAGCTGCTAGTTTAAGTCTGTCAGTTTGGGAAATAAAACTAGCCTTACTTAGGAAAGATCAAGGGAGATAATTTCAGGTCTTTCATCTTTTCCTCAGCTGTGCTGTTCAAAAGCCAGAAAATTTCTTTTCTTTGTCTATGGCAATTAACTAAATCTTATCTAAAGTGCTAAGATACAGAACATCATACAGCTTTTGTAGATGGATAATATGCATACCTAGATACAGAGCACCACTGATATCAATGGAAACAAACTTCATCTAGGATTATCATTCTGCACAAGGACACACCACATAGCTTTCACAGCAAGGAAAGGAGAGAAAAGAAAAAGAATACAAATGAAGGGTAACTACTTCAAGTCCTCAGAATTTTGGTGTTATTTCTTCTGAGGACTATCTTAATGAGCTCAAGAAATGATGATCTGCAGAGAAACACTTAGGCTTCTGCAGCTTTAAAAACAGACAAAAGCCTTGCGATTTTGTCCAAAGATCCGCTTTACGTAATTCTATACAAGGTCTACACAAGAGGCATTATCCAATATAGAAATCACAGCAGTTTTAGCTAGTTCTTAAAGCATTCAGCTTGGCTCAAGGCAAATTTCATGGCAAATACAAATCACCAAAATTACAAATCAGAGAACTACATTAGATGTCAACAAAAATAGAACCCTGGAAATCCAAGAACAAGCCCATGATGCTTCTCAGTTTTGGGAGGCAAGGGAAGCTGTAGCTCCCCATATACTAACTCAGCTAACGAATCCATCAGCTTACATTTGTTTACATTTGGAAGGTGATCTTCAGAAGCTTGCTCATACAGGAAAAATCTTCCTTCCATGACTGGTAAGCAGCCAAACAGGTATGCACCCAGTCATGAATCATCAGATTGGTACAAAGGCAGAAGCAGAACAATTCAAATACAGAGGGATTTATTTTTATAGATGCCCCGCACCCTCCTTAATGGAGAAGTTTAATCCATGCCATTTGCTGTTCTGAATAGCTTCTGTCATTATCTTACACAGCTACCTAGCTCTCTGGCACTGTGAATTTCAGTCCCAGCAGAGAGATCCAAATTTATAATGACACTGTAGTGAGTTTCTGAGGCTCAGTAAATCTGGCATGGGAGTCGGACTCCTCAGAAAGGAATGACAGCAGATGCCCTCCAGGGGAGCTAGGAAACATGAGTCATCCTAGACTGCTAAACTGGGCACACGCTGGTGACTCAAGGAAAGAGGACTGACAGGCAGCAGCCATCATCTCAGATGTTCCATTTAGATGGCTCCCAGCAGGTGTCACTGCAACGCAGCAGTGCTACAAAAACTTAAAAGCAATAAATACAAAATGTGTCATCCTCCCCCCCTCCAAAAAAATGACAAAACAAATGTAGAATAATTGTGTCAGACATGAATAATTTCCAGAAATCAGCTGTGTGAGGGGGCACGAGGAGAACTGTGGTAGTTGTACCCTTTATATAGACAATTTTCTTCTTATAAACTGTTATACCTCTGGAAGATATCTTTAATGAAATGGTTAATTGAATGCAAAGACCTGGCATTCCTTTCGTATCACGAATGTATGCAGATAGCCATATACTAAATTCTAGTCATGTATTTCAAACTGTCACTAAAGGGCTGTTGAATTCTATTCTTCTGAGGAGATGAAATACACTCATAATAAACATGGCACACGCAACAAGGTTTTCTAGAAACTGGCTCTGAAATAAATACAACAGAAACAAAAAAATGAATTTTCATTTTAAAAGCAGTCTCTACACACTTGCTGGCTATCCTGTCACCCAGCTACTCTGCAGGTATTCAGACACTTCACTGCAACGTCTCAAAAATCAATAGCAATTTATTCTATCTTTGGACCCCAAGCAACAATAGTAAATAATACTGTCACCTCCAGCCTGCCTTCAGAACATGGTCACAAAACAGTCTTGCCACCATAATACAACCCCTATATAGCTCTTTATCTATGCTGGCTTTGCTGATTGTATTGGCTTTCATAAGGAACAAATACTCAGGACAGCAACACAAAAGGGTCAAGTTCTTGCACTCAGCCAGCCGGTGTGTTGAGTATGAATTAAGTGAAAGGCTTGGCATCTGTTTTCAGCTTCACCTAGGTTGATTTTACTGTGGCAAAACCAGGCAATATTAGAAATCTGTTCTTCTATACAGTAAAAATGAAAACCAAAGGGGAAGGAGTAGAAAAAGAGGTTGCAACTTCAGTCCTTTGAAACATTTAAACATATTTCTTAATTTTTTTCCTTAAAAATGACTAATAAAGGCATTAAAATGCACATATTCCTTACAACACTGCTTAACATAATGAATATATATCCGAGTATTCAGAATAATCCAGAATATTCAGACTATCCAGAATATTCAACTTTTTTTTAAAAAAATTACCCGTTAAAACAAATACTAAGAAATCAATTCCTATCTTATGTCACATAGTCTCTTGCAACTGCTTACAGCATTGTGAATAATCTAATTATGGGGACTTTTACAGCATTTTAAACTTTTAAATAGCTAGACATGACGATATGTTCAGTGATTGTGTGTATGTATGCAAAACGGACTCCTCTTTTTTCAGGGAACAGCATTTACATGTGCTTGTCTCTTCACAGATCTCTCTTCACCAGTGGATGCTGTTTTACAGCAGACAGCATTTCTTCCCTCCTAAGACACCAATCCTGTTTCTTTCAGAAATCCTGATCACCATAGATTCATAAATAGTAAGTTTAGAGTGGATCATAAGTTCATATAGTCTACTCTGTAAAAAACAAAAGAAAAAAACACCTTCCTACTGGGTTAGGTCCAATAGCTGGTTTGACTAAAAGTTTTTCAAAAACGTATCTAGTCAATCCAGTCCCAATTTAAAGGACCTACTATTTCTTCTATGGCAGTTTGTAGCAGCGATTACAAAGATGGGGAACAAGCAGAATATAAATGACGGCATGTACAGTTGAGGGAGGGGGGATTTGACCTTCTCTTTCTGCAATTTCCAATATGGACAGTAATTCCAAGAAACAACATCTCATAAAATAAATTGCTGGTAAATAAATACTCATAAGATAAATTGGTGAAACTGAAAAGCACAATAAAAATTTCTAAATTTAGTGGATCTCACAAAATTTATTACTACTGCCCAGGTCAGAAAAATGAGGGCTTTTTTATTAAAGGATAACTAGTAAAGAAAATGGGAATTTTTAAAGAATTTTAGGTTAACATCTTCAGAAAAGGGAAAATCTGAGGTGATTTTACATGACTACTTGAGAATAACCAAGGAAATACTAAGATTATTTATTCATACAAGAGAAATATAATTATTTGTCTAACTGCAGTGCATGCTTAACCAATGTTAGCAGGAATTTTGAAAAATATTAGACGATGAATACATTTATTACTTTAGAATTCAGCTAGCAATGAGGAAAAACCCAGTAAATCACTCATATGAAAGAAAAGCAACAAAATAAATAGGATTTTGTACTGACAGTCATAAATTGACTAGAAGGGGAAGAAGGTGATACTGATTTTATATGAATGATGTTAAACACAACAAATAACGAATAACTGCTAAGTACTCATTCTTTTCTTCTATAACATTCACATAAGCGGCAAGGAGCTTTGCATAAGAACTGCCTGAGATGAAGGAACTGTTGGAGGTGGAAATAAAGCCACGGGACTTCCTCTTGGAGGCAAAGAGGCAGCCACAAGGAATGTAAAGTTGGCTGTTGTGAGAGGCAGCAGCTAGGATGGAACAAACACTCTAGGCAATAGATTGTCATGCAATTATTTAAATCTGTAAAATCTGCAGAGGGCATTTAATGAATATTTATTAAGCACTCAAACATCGGAAACCAGACTTGGTGTTTGACCAACTGTCTTGTCAGGACCTACGCTGATCTTCCACGCAGGCTCTTAATACCCCTTTATCACAGCATCATCACAAGACCTTCTCACAAGAAATCAACAAATCAACAGCAGAAAAGTGTGATTCTCTACTGTTCCATCTGTATCTCATAAGAAGTGGGATTCATTTAATTTATTAATCATTTTAAACCTGTTATTCTCTTCAAGTATCACTGAATGCAGGACTAATTATACCTAACTCTGGGAACACAAAGTAGAAATGTTTGAGACAAGCTTAAATCATTCCAGAAATTCTTCTGTGACCATAGAGTATTTCCCAATAAAGCTCTTGATGAGTGAGACACGCTTTAACACTTTCAAGAACAGTTCTAAAGTCCTTAAAGGGATGGCTCTAGGAACATGCTCCTGGGCTCAGAGATTCAATAGATCCTGAGGTATAGCAAGCACAGAGCAGTGAACAAGTGAATACCAGATCATGAGTACTACCGTTTCTGCCTAATCCTGTTAGACTCACAGCTGCCAAATGCTAAGAAATTAAGGCACTTTCCCACAAAAGTATGTATGCACAAACTGTTTTTCAGGACTAAGTTTCTAAAACATTTGGAATCCAAATCTGCTTCCGTATTAATCACAGGTGCTGTATGTCCAGGAATGACAACTCTATACCATCATTAAGAGATTCATTCAGTTCTTTAGTAGCAAGACTCAGGTGGAGTCTCGCTACTGCCTTCAATGAGCATTGTCAGCTCACAAAACAGACACATGAATTCATGCTCAAACTGGCATACCCTAATATCACTTAAAACTGCTGCAACAGCACGTAAAGCTTTTAAAAGATCCTGAGAGTAGGCTTTGGAGTACTTACACAAGCGAAGGAGATCTAAGTGTTTAAAATCTACCTTCAAAACATCACTCAGACGAGTTACAGACCAATGGCGACCAGCTTAGTATTCATCTAAAATGAGCTGGATCCTTGTCTGTCTTTAAAACTCTCATGTGCCAACACTAGAATCAAGACTTGAAATCTAGGCCTCTTCATTCTAACTAACAGGGTTTGGAGTAAATTCTTCCTATTCTTATAGCCCATGATTCTTGTGCTCCTGCCCACAAAGCAGACAGCCTTTAGCCAAAGTAGAGTACAGCCATCAGCATTATGGTCCTGTCTTTAGAGATCATTTTCTAGGAGGCAGAGGATGTGGGTTTATTTAATTTGTTTCTCTCAATTTGCAGAAAGAACAGAGCTCCAGGCTTCTAAGCAGAGTATTTTACCAAGTGGGCCAGTAGGCAGCAGGTGGCTCTGTTCCCTACTCCAGTGTTTAAGAAGGTTGAGCCCAATTCAATGCAATGCTGACCTTCCAAAGAGGACCCTTACATGGCCAGAGGCACCCAACGAATAGATGCCAAATACCTGTAGAAAGCAAAATTCAGCTATAGCCCCGTCAAAGGTACCCTGTTAGTAACGATTACTAGCATGCAGCAGGCAGAGTTTCAGAACTGCTCTCAGAGGTATCTAACTCCACTGCAACTGCCTTGCAAAAGCAGCCACTCCAGGTAATGATCTGATCTCGCTGGAAGCCAGTTCATGGAGCTGAACCAGAAAAAAGAAAGGAAGAAAAAAAAAATAACACAAAGGCAAAAAGGGGAAAACGTGAATACTCTTCTGCCAATTTAGCTGCCTGAATCAGCTCATCACTGAAAGAGGCAAGTGAGAGAACTGGCACAGGTAATATGTTGGAAAAAAGAGACTATTCAGCTGTTTTGGTTTTGCCTACCCATCTAATTAGCTATACTGTGCAACTGCAACCTGACTGTAATAGGAGGCCAAAACTACTAATATGAATGCTTGGTCATCCTGATACATCAGCCACTGACACTGCTAAACGTAAGTAGACATTTGTTTGTCATTATTACAAAAAGGTTAAGTCAACATGTGCAAACCAAATTATAATTAAGAAGTAGAATATTTCAAAACTGCACTTTAGAATATACTAACTAATCCCATAGTGAAAATTTACAACATGTAATGGCTAACATAGACCTTTTTAGTTATTAGAAGAAATCGGAAATCTACTTGCAAGGATCAAAAGTATTCCAGCATTCACTGCAGGAATGTAATCGCCTTACCAAAGTTTCTCTTTAGAAGAAGTCCTAAATTAAAATCACCGCTGAGTACATTTAATTCCCTACCTATCCAGTAAAAGACCTGTTAAACTAAATTATTAATTCAGTCATTTCCTGATCTGATTCTGATCTTGATCTTTTCCATAAGTTTGAAACATGGGAAGGAATTAGCACTTGGTATTTTGAATAAATCTAACCGAGGAAATATTTGTTTAATATTCTACTGTATTTATTTTATCTGTTGGCTATTTCCTCTCCTTGCTGTAGATTCACAGTAAATGAAAGAATGAGTGATGGAAGATCAATAAAGAAGAATAGAAAGAGAAACTTTTTTTAAAACTTGAACATGCCAACTCCACCTTTTCAAAATCTTTAAAATAATTTCTTCAAGAAGGAAAAAAAAAGCAAAGACTGAGAACCCAAATAATCTGTCTACAGAACAGAACATGAGCATAGCACTGTCAACTTCAAGAGCTTAGACCTTGTCAGTACAGCTTCCAAAATCAAGCACCTTAATCAGTGATTTTTCTAAAATGATTATATTGTATTTTGGTCTGTGTTCTGCTATTTTTATATAATCTTGTCCATCTCCAGCATACATGTATATTTCTAATAATTAACTATCACCCTTTCTCCAAAATTCTTGGAGAAATGAAGATTTGAGGCCTTTCCAGCATAAGTATTCTCACTGCATAGTCAGGCAGGAATTTCTGTCATCAGAAAGCTGGGAAAGCTCCAACCTACATGCTACCATATATAATGAATTGATGCAAATTAACAAGATTATTTACTAAGTTTGTAATGAAACAAACTAGCCTTCCACCCCAACAAAATCTCCACTAATTGCTTCAACTACTAATAGCTACCTTGAACAAACTAAGAATTAAGAAAGTGATTCATTCTAATCACCATTTTGCCAATACTGCCAATATGGTTACTAGTAGGATGTTAATGTGGATGTTTTTCTTTAAGATTTAAATAAAAACTGTTATCTTACAGCTCTTAGATAACTACTTTCGATTGCTACTAACTTCAGGCCATACTGACATCTGTAATCCACAACAGAAAAATAGTAGAAGACACTACTGTGCTTTATAATTAAACTGAATCCGACTATACAGAACAGTGCATTTGCCTTCAGAATTTACCGACTCTTCTTCTGAAATTTTGATATATGAACTTACTTCCAGACCTAATGCTATCATGGAACATGCATAAGAGAATTTTATACAATAGAGGAATTCAGAAATATAGGACAAAATTATGAAGGAAAGAAAATCCTACCACAAATCTGAGCATAAAATGAGATCTAAAAATACAATGCTTTTTCAAAAACTAGCTAGGTATGTGGTTCCGTAATTTTTATAATTCTAGAATATGGTGATGTGAATAACTTCTAACAAATTTGGGAATATACTGAATATGAAAGCTGAACTTATAAAAACAAGTTCAGCTCCTGCAAAGGTTCCCTTAGACAGTTGCTGTTGCATAAAGGGAAGCCTAAAGCCTCTACTTACAGCTTTTGTACTGTTAGTTTACATCCTTTTAAACAGCAGTTCAGACTACAATTTCACTATATATTCCTACAAGTCTAAAAATATTTTTTCTCTTGAAGTTTGATACATAGCTATGTTTAACTGTACTTAAATTCTATATAAATTCCAGAAGAAAACACTAGTTTCCAGGCAGACTTCTTGCAATAAGTAATGTTCTTTTCTTTTTCAAGTGTTACAAGTCAAAAAGAAATAGCATTTCCAAATTCAGCTGATCATGTATCTCTCTGCATAAAGCTAAAAGGATAGTTTCAGGACAGATGTAGTTCTGTGGCTTATGACTCAGAAAAAGCAGCAGCTGCCTATTATAAGCAAGGGTTATGACACAGTTCGTTATTTAGATTGCCTGGTGTTTCCTATTGAAAGGCTTTAATTCAATTCCTTATCTCTTTACTGAGTTTTAAATATCTAGGAAGAAATTTTTCATGAAAAAAATACACACAAAAAAAATCATGTTTCAGGGAGTAGCAGAATGTATTAGAGAAACATTCCAATATGACAATTCTTATCATTGAAGGCAAGGTCATAAAGAGATAAATAATCCAGATTTCAGATCTAATTTCAATAGGACACAGTAAGGAAGGCACAGGTCGAGGTACTGAATGAGGAGAAATTATAATGGATCATTGAGCAGTAACTGAGACAGAGGCTCTGCAGGAAGCACGTGAGCGTGCCCTCGGCACAGGGACACTCCACTCATGCCCAGCCGTGTTAGTGCTAACCCGGCGCGGGGAGCAGCATTCTTGAGCCAGCATACTTTACTAGCTGCAATCACATTTCACACATACTGATGGAGGCTGTTTATTCCACGTGAAACATGCTAGTGCAGCTATAATGCTTTTGGTGCATGAGGTAATAATATCCATTATATGATTATAAAATTAAACACACATACAGTGCATAGATCTTACTTCCTAGATTTCCTTACTTTTGAACGCTTGATCTTGCTGCTGCAATAATATACACATATGCAATAACATGCGTTAGTCTACATCTAAGAGTACGTAATGTTAAAAATATCTTAACAAAATTTTAGTCTAATTAGAAAAAATGTGTACTCTAATATCCCCAAAAAATACGTAAGAAGGTTTCTGAAAGGCCAGTATATTTTGGAAACAGTAAAAATGGTAAAGCAATAACTTCATTCACCTAGAATGTTTGGAAAAGTTAGAAAAATAGACTAAAGTTAGATTAAAGGCATAATCTCATGTGTAAGTACTACTAAACAGTTCATTTACTATAACCTATAATCTAAAACCAGAAGTAACAGAATTTACTAAACAGAGACATAAAACATCTAACTCCTACCTGTTATTATAATGAGCAAAAAAAAGACCAAAAAAATTTAAATCCCTTCTGATGTCTATTTTGCTATTATAATAAAGTGAACTAATATGAATAATGCAAATTAAAATAGAGGTTCTCTTAGTTTATTTTACCATCACGATATATTAAACACCTATGCAAAATCACGATTATTTAAACAAGCTTGACCTCAAAAAGGTCAGTACTTAATTAAATCAGATAGAGGCATATTGTTACTACACAATATAACTAACATAAATAAGTAAATCTAATTTCCCTCATTGAAATCAGTATGACTATTAAGAGTCATGGCACTATGGCAATCTGTTAGTTGGATTTGAAATAAATTTATGATTAAAAGTTTTGTTTCAGTCTGTTGGCATAAAGAAACATGTAACAAACAAATGTATTTAGTTTTAGGATCAAATCCACCAGCTAATAATGAGAAGTGTGACACAAAATAAAGATGCCACTCTGCACACGTAAGAAACCATATAATGAAAGTAAGCATAACCACACATTAACTCTAATACATTCACGAGGAAGAAGGAAACAAGGTCTATAATCCCATGGAATCTCTAGCTGGACAATTTTCTCTCTTCTGCTTCCCCTCTCTCATCTCCTCAGAGAAATACTTTTATGATGAGATCCACAATAGTCGGATGTGAGACCTAAGATATTACTGCCTGCATTTCCATGCACCACCCTCTGCCAGAAGCTTAGAAGGGTGGCAGAGATGAATGTATGCCAGCTCTACAACTACTGTAGATCAGGGTAACAGATCAACTCCAAAACAACTTTTACCATTCTGAAAGAAATTCTCAATTTTTTGTATTTCAAAGAACCTAAACAGTTGGATCTTGCATGAAGCAGTTGTTTGCACTAATGAAAATAATTCTGTTCTCTTCTTACCTAACAATTAGTACTGCAAACACAGAGTTACTCCTCCCCAGGTGCAGGACTTGTCATTTACCTTTGTTGAACTTCCTAAGATTTATGCTGCCACATTTCTCCAGCCTGTCAAGGTCCCTCTGGATAGTAGCGCAATCATCTGGTGTATCAGCCATTCCTCTCAGCTTTGTGTCATCTACAAACTTTCTGAGGTTGCACTCTGTCCTATCATCCAGCTCATTACTGGCTCCAGTATTGACACACTGGCCTCCCACTGGACTTCATGTCGATTATTCCAACCCTTTGAGACTAACAGTTCAATTAGTTTTCAATCTACCTCACTGTCCATTTTATATAGTCCATACTTTCTAAGTTTGCCTATGAGGATGTTATGGGGGACATTACTTCTGCCAGAGGCCACTACCTCTATCACCATCCCAGGTACTGAGGTGAAGCTGACCAGCCTGTAGTTTCCTGGATCCTCCTTCTTGCCCTTCTGAAAGACAGGTGTGACATTTGCTTCCTTCCAGTGTTCAGAAAACTCTCTCAATTGCCAGGACCTTTCAAAGATTAAGAGTAATGTTACAATGACATTGGCTAGCTCCCTCAACACTTAGGATGCATCCCATCCAGCCCCCATCCAGTTTAGATGCTTCCTAACCTAATCCTCCTCCCCTGAGGGTAAGCCCTCCTTGCTGCAGAATTCCCCACAGGTCTCAGGGATAATGGGACTCCTGAAGGGAATCTTTACCAGTAAAGACTGAGGCACAGAAGGCGCTGGGTACCTTGGCCTTCTCTATGTCCTTTGTCAGCAGGTCCCCCGCCCATTCACAAGCAGGCCCACACTTTCTCTAGTCTTCCTTTTGCAGCCCATAGACTTACAGAAGCCCTTCTTATTGCCCTTCACATCCCTAACCAGATTCAGCTCCAGTTGGGCTTTTTTTCTTTTTTTTCCCTGCATCCCTGCAAGCTCAGAAAGTATCTCAGTAGTCCTCCTGGGCCACCTGATTCTGTCTTTTTATGCTCTAGCTTTTGTCAGGAGGTCCTTGTTCATCCATACCACCTTTGTTTGATTTCTTACACATCAGGATGGACCATTCATGAGCTCAGAAGAGGCAACCTCACCAGGAGATATCTGACTGTGGAATGGAGCAGCTGAGGACAGTGTATGTGTTGCTTGTTCACTGACTGTGCTAGAAGGCCTCTGGCAGAAGTATCCAGTTGACTGTTGCAGGCAGTAATGTTTTAACTACCACAGTAAGATTGGCCAGATCTCATCTGTCAGACCCTGGTCTAAAACCACAGCTGGAGATAAAAGCAAATCTATTATATTTTGCACTGAAATAGTCCAGCATGTTGTTAGTTACAATTAGACAAATCAATAATAATGAAAGCAGTGGGGGAGTGTTAAGCTGTACAGCTATTTTGCAAGTGAACATATTGTAATAACGAATGAATTACATTAGAATCTACTTACCTAAAAGCAATTCAAACCAAGTCAAATGGCAACTTGTAAAAAGAACAAATGTACATGTTGAAAATACAAAAGTGGAATTGTACAGATACATTTTATGTACTGCTTCACTGAAAGCAAATTTCAGCCCAGAGAAAAGAAAAGCTCAAAAAGTGCACGAGATGGAAGCACTCAGGTGTTCCCCAAATACATAAAAGGCAATGTATTTCTTCCTAAATGGGTGCTTTTCTTCTATTTAGGCTGGTATTAATTTATGTCTGCCATATAAGAAATGTTTCAGCATGTTTGGAAACAGAGGTGCAATTTGGACTCAACAGAAAAAAATACTACTACTTTTGTGAACTAGAAGCTATATTTTACTGTAAAAATGGATAGAATAAAATCCCCAGCAAGGCTGATGAAATAACTGCTTGCTCTGAAAAGCAGGGATAAACTACTCAGCCTTAAATTATCAAAACTTAAATAGCTTAACAAAAGAGCTGCTGCAGTAAAATCGTAATATGATTCCCGGTATAACTGTAACAATGATAATTTACAGTCAATAGCCACTACAAGTAACATTTGCTAATCCCCCAAAAGTGAAACATCCCGCTTCTTAGGAGGAAACTGAAGAGAATTTGTACAAACCTCACATTGTTAAAATGGTTACTGCACAGTACCATCTTTACTGTAGGTGTGGCTGTGTACCCCAAAACAAGCGTTTTGAACAATCATTTCAAAGGTAACATTCTAAGTATTCACTGTTAGAGCTTTGACTAAATTTCAGCATCAAATACCGTATATTTCAGTGCTTCCAGAATTCTTAATTCACTTATGAACAATTTTAGCTAGGTTCATCTATTGTGAAGACTATGCTGGCTTTAAAATAATCATATTTGCTTTTGTTACCTACTAGATGGCTACACATGGCATTTTTAAGTCCTCACATCATCAGTATAAACAATGGATGTAGTATAGAAAACTTACAATTTTCTGTTCAGCTCTTTCTTATTCAGTGAAACAGAAATAAAGCCATAAAGCTTAACTTGACAGAAAAGTATTAGCCTGCTGCATTAAAGCACAAAGATAGGAGCGACAGTTATTTATGAAACACTGTTCACCATTATCCTTTCCCAATTCTACAAAAAGACTAAATACTGATACATTCCCAAGTCACCTTTTTCCCCTTTTAGTGTTAACAAGTAGAAGTGTTTTTTTGATGCTCCCAATTTGTCAAGATCAGGTGAACAGAATGGTTTTACAGGGTACACTATTCCAACTCCTTCAGGGGCTATAAAACCACATTTAACTCTGCTAGCTATTAATAATTCATGGCAACTTCCTCAGATCACTACAGGAGCATCACTCTTAGGGCAACATCCTTATGGAAAATACTTGAACAGGAAAAGTCAGATAAATAGTGTTACAACTGAAACAAGAAGAAGCCTACCATCAATCCTGGGACACCAAAAGCCCCAAAGAACTTCAATTTTTCTAATTTTTAGACCATACTCATCATTCTACAACTCTTAAGTTGATGCTATCAATATGAAGATCAATGATAGATTATGAAGATCAATAAACAAACCCAAATATCTCCCATCCACTAAGGTTTGACTAAATTGCAAATTTGAAGTGTCAAACTTCTGGGCATTTTGCTCTACTGTAAACGTATTTATGCTATCAATACTTTGAAATAAACTCCTTGACAAGAACATTTTACTTCAGTTATGGATTAAACAAAACATATCCCATGAAATATAATTATGATGCAAAAATATTAAGATTTGTAACATTTTTTCCAAAGTATGCAGTTAAAATAAAACCTTAATACTAAAACTGATATAATGAAAATAATTATTATAAAGAACACATGACTTTATGTCCATTAAATATATGGTTCATATACAACTATGCCACACATTACTACTCTATTTGACTGCAATGCACATGACACTGGAGAAAAAAAAAAGCATTTAGTGTAAACATATTAAGGAAGGGATTAGGTACCCTAACTATATTTTCGTAATTTACTCAATGGAACAAATTTAGCTTTGAAATATCAGCACAACACCATAGAAAGATACAGACTTATACTTAAAGAATTAATTAATTTTGGTGTGGAATGGAAACAAGTCCATTTCAAATGCTTCATTGGTTCTCTGAGAGAAGTAATAATCTATACAATAAAAATTTTTAGCCATATGAAAATTAAAATAACATTTCTGATTCTTTCAACTAACAAGAAAAAAATGCTTTTAGTGTTTTAAATGACCTTTCCCCCCATTTTTAGCCACTATTATACTAACTTTATATTTAACTTTTATGAGCAATAACGTTGCTTAATGTAGCCTTTATGCCATCTTTTGCATAGGTATTAAGAAGGAAATGAAGAAAGATGTGCTTGGCCCCAGCCGGCTAGGATAAAAATCTAATCCCAAGTATGAAAAGAATAGTATATGTACATTCAGCTTTATTATAATCTATATCTATAAACTGTGTGCTCATATTTATAGCAAAAAAAAAAAAAGATCGTTCAATACAAGTATTCTTGATTGGGGGAAGGAGGGAAAGGAAAGGGGAACCACAAAGCTTATCTCCTGGGCTGTCCAGTCAAACTCTGACGACTGTCACTACTATCCTATCTTGTTTACACTTTACCACCTGCATTGCAAGCCAATGTAATCCGTAGCCAAGAATGAGGAAAAATACTTATATAGGATGTTCTGCTTGAAGGAATGAAAGGAAGATAAATTGTTATCTTTTGTCATTTCCCAAGAACGCTGTAGTTGCACACATTTAGACCATTTAGTTTTTTAAATGAGAGTAAAAAAGGCAAGCTTTAACTTGAAGGAAAAAATATACCTTTAAGCTGTTAACTAATTAGTTGTAATACTGAATTTCAGAAGTATATACTGCTGAAATATTTTCTTGGACATTTTTACATGGGATAGTTTGAGAAATAGAAAAACATCTCATGAAAATAAACGCCACCAACATTGTAGTGCCTTCACAGAGCATGAGAGAATGCAGCTTGTGCATCACCTATGTGGACTCCAGGAATCGTTTAAAATGCTTTAAAGCAAGTTGATTAGAAAAAAAGTTGGACTCTCTAGAAGCCAAAACATAGAACTTCCAATGACATTATGTTCAACTGAAAAAGAGACCTATTATGCAAAAATTATCACTTATTAATATTCTCATACACATTCTCACATGAAGTTATCCTCATGTTCTGCCTAGAAATGATTTTTTTTTGATGTAAGAGTAACTGCTTACATAAAATATGGTAGGTATACATCATGGAGAATCCAAAATGCTCAGTGGTGCCAATTTCATGTAAAAGGTCAGAATCTGACACATGAAACTCAAACTGCTCCAGACTTTTCCCACTTTACCCAAGTAAGAGGAATGCATAGCCACAATGGCCACAGTGTCCATGGGGGGATACTGGGAGTAGGAAAAAAAGCAGACAAGGGAAGTGTATTTTCTAAAGAAGATCACTATCAAAGTAGTATGACTGACTGTGGAGCAAGGGAAAGCTGGGAAGCACCAGAAAGGAAAACAAATCACTTCGGTACAAGAGAAGGAGAAGGGCAGGACTCTCCTCCCCAAGTTCTATCTATTCCACCGTACAGAGACGTGAATAGGGAGAACTCTGCATTTCTAGCACTGGTGGATAGAGACTGAAATCCTTCCTGCCTGCTTTTCACCTCCAGCAAACAGTTTCAATTCTCCCCACTTCTAAGCTTAAACAGGCTTTGGTCTGGTCAGTCACTTCACTCTTCACCCATCGAGTCAGACCCAAGCATCTGATTACTTTGGAGGGGCAGATACTGTATCTGAACATCTAGTATTAAAAAATCATGTATCAATGGCTGGCTGGCTTTAATGTTCAGTCAACATCCACCATAGATAAAGGCATAGATAAGGGCAAAGTCTCTGAGGCATGCTGCACTAGTGTTTTACTGCTAGGCTTTCCACATAAGAAGAAAAGCCGTTACTGTGTGTGTCATCTTCCCAGGGATACATTCTCTGCCCACTGGTCAGGAGGAATTTTAGAGCAATCAGTGCTGATTACTTAACGGAAAAGACTGATGGTCAGGCTTTTCTGCTACTGATTGGGAGTTGTGCTCCCTGGGCGCAGGACCTATTCCCTGCTGTTTCTCACTCCCTCCGTGGTCAGGAGGGAGCACGCATTAGCAGGTATTAGCTCTGGCAAATTGTTTTCCTTGACGTAAACTCCAAGGCCAGATGGAAGTTTGTCAGCGCCCTGTTGCAAAGCATCTACCAAGCCTTCTCAAAAAGCCTCATACTTCGCCTGAGATAGGTGACTTTTGAAACCAGTTGAAGGGAGCAATAAAGTGATCAACTCCCCCTGCCCTAAACTCTCTTTAGAAAGAGATTTGTATTGTTTTTACCATATCAACACCATTAAGTTCACAAAGTCTGATTCTCTAGTAATGATATGCAGAAAGTAGACATGCATAACAGTTTCATTTAGATTAAATGAACAAAGAAAACAAACATCTCTTGATCTTTCTTATCTTAGCCCCCTCTGTTTGCACAAATGGCAAAGTAAATTAAAACTCTCCGTATGCACACAGTCCTTTGTGCTCAAAAGGTTGCCTAATCTTATTCATGTCTAGAAATGAATTAAGATTTCAAAAGCGGTATTCACATGAAATCAACTATCTGATTTTTTGTGTGTGTGGCAACTGCATCTTAAATTGGTTTACAGCGGTCTGTATGCTTTCTCTCAGTTCAGGAAAGTGATTAGATGAAGAGTTCTGAAGTAACAAATACGAAATTAAATAGGAATTAATACTGCATGGTTATTTCACATACTGGTATGCAAGGATTTCTTAGCTCCTTAACAGAGCTGTATCAATAGTTCCTCTACTATCTATAGAGATTCCTTTAATTTTTCAATTTTACTTATATTAAAAAGAAATGCTCTTGAAATTCTTGAAAGTGAAAATTCAGGAATGGAAAATGTATTTTGGGATTATTTTCACTTTCAGATAAAAGTGGGAAAAACCAGGAAGGCTAGGCTTTCCAAAGTGGAGTGTAACATGAAAAACATTCAAAGACTGTCACTGAATTCTAGTAATACTACAGATAGTACTATTTAATAATATTTGAGGATCACTTGGTATTTTTAGAATTTACTTGCGTAACATTTACACAAGTGAGAAGATACGTTTTTGACCTGATATTGCAAAGGTAATGTCATGAAACTGTCTGCTCACTTTAATGCAAGATACATTTGCTTTGGTCAGGATGTGATCTAAGAACCCCAAATCCCAGGAAAAAAAATTGTTAATGTATAGCAGGCGCTCACTTAGTACAATTTTAAATTAACTATATAGCATTAAATACAATGTTAAACAGAAGTATCTGATGCTTACTTTTTTAATGTGCGATTATTTTTCCCTGCATATTATTAACACCCAAGAACTGAATAATAAATACCAATTACTTCACACATGAATTCAGAGATGCAGTTTCGTAAAACCTAAGCAGAGCTGCATGCCCAACACTATGCAAAAATCCACCCATGGTAAGTACACATAACTTTCAATAACTCTCAAGTACAAATAGGAGAAGAAAGTTACAGATGGAAGCAGTTAGCTTAATTCAGAGAGCACAGGTAAACTTTCAGAATGATGCAGGGATTAGCTGCATGACTCCCATCGATTCTAGTATAGGCTGCTATTTATCCGGAGTACAAGTACGGCAAAAGAAATGGCTTCTGAAGTGCTTCCCCAAGCTTCAGATGTTTAATGAGTCTGACGTGGCCAAAGCCCCATGCTATGCTTAAAAAAAAAAAAAAAAAAAAAGATCTGAGTTTTAATGTTGTTTCGGAGCAGCGTTTGGTACTTTTATATGCCTGTAATGCATTTTCATTTTACCTGTATGGAAAAAAAAAAAGAACAGAGAACAGCAGGAAAGCAGCTATTCTAACAAAAGGAAGGCATAAAATGTAAACATAATGAAATAAAGAAGCAAATGAAGAAACTCTTCTTTTCCTTTATTAGAAATATGGGAAACAGATTGTGCTCATCTTGCTTAGGGCCAACAGCCGCACTGTGTGGAATTCAGCCAGGCTCCGTCACACACCTCACTAAGGAGTTTTGCTGTGCTGTAGAGTAAACCAGATGGGATATTTGCTTCCAACAAGACAATTCTAATGGAAATTGTTAAAAGTACTGTAAAAGAAACTTTTCAGCTTCATCTGCTATTTCACAGTGTACAATGAGGGCAAGCAAAATGAAAAGCAGAATATGAAAAAAGCCCCAAAAGTTAAAATTTCAAAATATTAGTCATTAACCATTTTACAATTTATTCTCTCTCAGATCTCCATTTCTTTATACAAAGGCTATAACAGGCTAAAACTTGATCTAAGAACAGAATTAATGTCAATAAAACAACTTAAAATCATGTAAAGTTAGTGAATCAAAATACTTGACTTGAAGGTCAGCTTGTAGTTTCATACAGCTTAATGAATGGAAAAAAAAAAACAAAAAACAAAAAAACATGTAACACATCAACAGACTCCCAAGAGCCTGGTGAGCCTGTAATAGTCAACCTTTTTGTCCAAGATCATTAAAGCAACAGCTCATATTCCCAAAAGACTCCCTTTCCTCTGCCCCGCCCCCTACCCCCCCCCCGTTTTTGGATGAGCTACCAGAGATGAAACAAGAAAAAAGATAAGGTATAGCTCCAGTTGTTGACATTTTCTTGTAAATCTGACTAAGAATTTTGAAGTCTTATGCCCTGACAACGTTAGGGCAAAATGAAAGATCTGTCGACACCATAGACTACAGACCCTGCAGACCATTCCAGGCAACAAACAGCTTTTTCAACATAGACAAGCACCATTTCATCATAACACCACTACTTATTCTTATAGGAAGAAAAAAAAATGCAATACGTTGTAAATAAAGCAACCTAGAAATGTACTGAGTCTATCACTTCTAAGAAAACAGGGTCCATTATGCTTAAGTAACCTCCATCCAGTTTACCAGCAAGGTACCTCCAACTAAGAATTTACCATTATAATAGCTTTTTTTTCTTTTTCTTCTTCCTTCAATCTTGCTCTCTCAAGGAGATCATAAACTACACTAAGCTCACTTTGCTTCATCAGGAAAAAGCTGCCTCAGAATGAAAAAAATATATATAAGTTTTAGCCTACTCCTTGCTTTCTCTCTTGCTATGTAACTGGTGGCACTAATCTTCCCAGACCTCTAAAGGTCTGGTTATAGTAGTAAGATATGTATTCCTTGTATCAAAGTTATACTCATGATGAGGGAGAGGCACATTTACTATTGAGATGCAACATCAATATATGACAATTTATTCAGGTACTGCAACCACAGTAGTAACACGCATTTTCCCAGAATGCCAACTTAACAGCACACTACAACACCACATAGAAAAATAAAGAAAAAAGGAATTTTTAATGATAGAAACAACAGTGATTTATGAGAGAATTTTATAATGAGGCAATAAAGTACCTCAGTAGAAAATAGGCTGTTTCACTACTGCATTGCTTTTCAACAAATATCCTGACCTCATACTTTTACTAAAGAGTATTGCCACAGCACATGTGTATTAAGAATGTAAAATACTTAATATATTGTCAGTACAATAACTATATTATAGCTCTCAGTATTCCCAGAAAGTTTAAGGCAAAAGCAAGAAAATTAAAAAGTAACTTCTCATCCCTGCTGGGCTCATCTGAAGTCCTTCATCCTACATTCTCAAAAAGACAGATAACATAGTACCACATTTCTCGACTAAGCAAAGGATTACCAAAGCTTAACAACACAAATAAAACCTATTTTCTGTAATATTCAGGTTTCTTGTATTCACTGAGGTTTTGGTGGCTAATGCAATGCACTTCCTATTTTTAAGGTATTTAGAAATGCTCCCAACAAATCTACGGGACTGATAGTCTTAGTAATTTTCTCCAAAATCTGAAATGAAAACATGACTGAAGGAAAAAACATTCTTTTGAAAGATCACATGAAAGACTAATAAAAAAATACTTCCATGATTCCTATTGAATAGACTTTTCATTGTCTTACCAGACTTAGACATTCCAAATAACCTTCGACCTTTCCTGTCATGTTTCTTCAGTCAGTCACACTGTGAACTGGAATGAAATTGCTTCAATTGGATAAAGGAAAATCAAATATTTTAACATTTAGTTTCAGTAACCTGATTATGAAGCTTTTAGTAATAGTGTAATTACTCTAAAGTTCTGAACATATGTTTACACTGACAGTATTCCACAGAGGACACTGTATCAGGAAAGGGAAGAAATACAAACATAAATGTAGCAAAAATACTTCAGCTTATCAAAAACAAAAAAAAAATTGAAAGGAAATCCATATGTCAGAGATGTCATATGATGTCTTATGTGAACCGCTTATTTCCATTATCCACAGCTCTTTTATTTCACACCAATGAGGAAAATGAAAACTATGTTTCCGTAACATCAAAGTGCATTAACAGAAAAACAGAGGATTGTCATATTAAAAAAAAAAAAAAAAAAAAAAAAAAAAGACTAAGGCAGAAAGCAGCTAAATATTGCTCCTTTAACTTTAGGGAGATTTGAAAGGAAAATTCATCAGTGCTAATGTTTCAATCGATGGAAAGATGTCTTAGACAAACAGTCCACATAGTAGACTTGAAAAGACCAGATACTTCAGATTCTGGTGATTAATACTCTTTTGAAGTTAACTAAATATCCTCAGATCTATACACTGGATGTTATTAAATCTGATACAAGATAGATGATAGATCTGACGCAAGACAGTTCTATTACCTAAATTTACTAGTAAAACCCGAAGCTATAAACTAAGAGGGAAATTCACCACTGAGCAAAACATTCAAAAATGCTAACCAAAAATGTCAAAAACAGTAGTACAAATGATTTTCAAAAAATGAAAAAAAAACAAAAGCAACTAGTGGTAGAACTATGGCATCACATAGAAAAAGCAGTACACTTGCAGAGAACAATCATGATGAAAAAAGCCAAGCGCATCTTGTTTCTGGAAAGACCATCTTTCTATAGCAAACAATTTACAAACGAAAATGAATTTACTTCAATGGCAATCTGTGTCATCACGAGCAAGCTTAGTACATAAGCCTACAGTTTTCTCTAGTACACCTTCACAAGAACTTTTTAATGACTTCAGTAAGATTTCAACAGATATGAAAGTGAATGAAGATGTCTAAATCTGGCAATAACCAATGTATTTTTCATAACACACTCACAAAAAGCACAGCACAATCAAAACCTTTTGCTGACAATTACTCTCTTAAAAAAATGTGCTTTCATATCCTATTCATTAATATACAATAACCTTCCTGTCCTTTAAAATGCCATGGAATGACAAACTCTTTCCTCATTAGTATCTTCATTCATGTCTACCAGCTTCTGAAGCTCTTGAACAATAAATCAAATCACCTTCTAAACACTTTTCTTCTCACTTCAGGATTGCATACTCTTGCAGTGGAAGAGTTTAGGCATTTCATCATTTCAATTTAGTTCAAACCAGTTGGCTACAAATTGCAATCATAACCAGAGTAAAGCTGAGAACTGGGTTAAAAACTCAATGTAGGATCCAGATAGTTTCTTTTGGAGATGCTTAATTGGGCAAAAGTCCATTTATCTTTTTTAGCCCACTTCAGAGGCGGCTGAAGGGCATGAAAGCTTGAAGTCGTTTTTAGAGTCAGATTTCAGAAGCTTTTCCCAATGTGAACATTAGCATTAACAAAGGTACTGACTTGTGCAGATGTCCACAAAGCATTCTGAAGTCAGAGAGGCAGCTATTGCTATAAAAAGATACTCTGTTTCGAATACGTCAGACATGAAGCAGCAGGAAAACAGTAGGTGGTTAATATCTCTTGAAGCATACCATTTAACAAGGCACTTTTTCTGAAAGCCTTGTCAGATGTTTAGGAGGAATCACTGAACATATTGTGTCTTGCCTGAGATGGCCAGGTAGGCATTATAAAACAGGAGTGATCATTGTAATGTCCTACATACTGCTAATTTGTATTTAGTGCATCACAATTGCTGCAAACTATTACTAAAATGTTTTAGCTGAATGCATGAGACTTCATTAACCAGATTACCTCCTTCAGAAGAGATACGTATTTACTATCACAAGTAACAGCTACCATTGCACAATTTTTTCCACATATATGAAATAAAAGGCAGTCTTACAACTAATTGACCATTAATTTCTACCTTTAAGATTGCTGAATTTCAATTTAATATTTGACAAATGGCCACAGAATTTGAATAACTTCTCATCTCTTGTCATTCTAACAGTGATTTGGTAACAATATGACAAATCTCTCACATTTATTTTCATAAGCTTCAGAGAATAACTTTTGTGCTGGAATTTTTCCTAGGTCGAACATTAACAACAGCATGACCCTGAACATGCATAACATAACATTTTCCTGAGTAATGGAGATGAAAATGCTTGTTGAAAAAGTAACGCAACAGAAAAGTTACTGCTCAAAAGCCTATTTAGCATAATCAGGCAAGCTTCATGCTGCCTGAAAAAATACAAAACGTGATTTAATTCTTACTCCAGCTCCCCTTGCCCAATAGCAGGAATAAGATAGAGATGACAGGGTTCTTCTGATGGGTTCTTCAGATACTGTGTAAGGTCATCTTTCCACTCCTTTTGCAACGATCATAATACAAAGGGACTGAGTGAGGCTTAAGGAACACCATATGGAAGCTGAAAAATTGTTAAAATACCGATTTTAAAGATCATAATTTACCACATCAAAATGTTAATTGCTTCATGATTATACACGTTATGAAATAGCTTTTGATAAAATGTAAATATTTGCAAGATGCCGCACACACTGTAATTCAGAAGGTAAAAAAAAAGACAGGCTATATTATGAAATAATTGGCAATTAAATAATTATAGCTTGTCTGCTAATGATATCCAAACCAACCTTTACAGTGGCATCCCTTGAATTCTAAGTATATAGCCATACGTTCATAACATTTTCATTTTCTTCCTCTTTTCATGGAAAACTTCATGCGTCAGCTACATTTTGTGTTACATGTTGATTTTCAATCTAACAATACTTATGCATAGTGCATCACAAAAATCAATAAGTAATAAAATTGATTGAAGAAAATGAATTGCATCTCTTTTACATAAACCTATTTGGCAAAGTAACAAAGTTTCTACTAATGGTTTTCCTCTCCCTTGGGTTTACAGTAACAACTTGAAAAAGCTTCACCATTCTCAGTACTGTTGCTTGCTTCTGTGGTTTGACCACTTACACAACTGACAGTCTCATGAGACAGTGTGTGCTAGTTCAATGAATTTATTTCAGTAAATGGGGAAATATCTGTTTCTAATTAAGAAAGCTACTCCTCCTCTGCAGGCAACAAGGTTATCAAAACAGAATCTAATAATATCTTTGGCTTTCAAAATATCTGCAAAATAACGCATACGTTACTTTGGCAAGGGTTCTTAAGCAATAGCATTTGTTACTATTCATTCCAAAATATTATTTAAATCACATATGGTGTCAGAATAGGACTTTTTCTAATTGTTTCTAGTAATAAGTGAAATTTGGAATTCTGAATTTTGTTTTCATCTCACAGATGGGTTGGACTAAATGTTTTGGAAATGGATGCTACACTTACGCAATTAGTATGCAAGAACTTATCTTTCATGCTATAAAAGTTGCTTTTGTTTCGTCTTTGTTTGTCATTTGGAAAAAGGAGTAAAATGGGAATTTGAATACAATCTTCTCTCTTCCAGTGCTTTTTCTCCGAAAGGCTGTGAAATCCTTTATCAACTCTGGATAGATTCCTGACGTCAGTAGGAGCTGAATACACTGCACAGCAATTGACGGTGAAGATACACAAGAAGGACTGAACAGATGAAAAAGCATGTTGCTAAAAGGAAGAAGCCTATTTTTGCTGTCTCCTGCACATCCCACTGATCTTGAGCTGACTTTGGTGTTCACTGGCCCCTCTGTGAGGATGACATCCCAGTAAAAATGGACTTTTTTTGTTATTTTTTAGTTTGTTTTTTTGCTGAAGTAGTGAGTTGAATTAGTTCAACAAACAGTCAAATTAGCAATACAGCCAATAAGAAGAATTGGGCAGGATGTGTAGATGATGGCAGCAGATGGTAGGGAGGAGCAAGGGGAAAAGAAATGCAAGCAAAATCATGACTGTCTCAGCTAGATCAGAAGTCACCTTACGTAACTCTGCCACAACAAGCATTCAGCCCAATACAGAATCAGATCTTAAATAAATATGCACATTTATCTACCTACTCACCTATCTACTCACCATTCTATCTTCAAATTTGCCACTTCTAAGCGGTAATACAATAAAGAATAGGGATTTGCGGAATTGATACTAATTTTAAGGAACTCAGGTGGAGAGTCTATTTCTAGGGACTCAACTGAAAAAACTCCTAGGAAATTGCATCAGAAAATCCTTAGCCATTGCCTAATTAGTCTCTAACGTGTCTTAGTAGGGCAACAATTTCATTTTGAGGACTAACATGTTCCTTTCAGTATCATGTGCAGATTAGAAGAATTTTGAAAAAAAATTTAATAGGGTTGAAAGTTAACACTTAAAAAAATCGAGCATGAAAAAGTCTCCTTCCCCCTTCGTTACTTCCTATTCAAGAACAAAGCAAGCAAAAAGTTTTCCCCTTGCTCTTCAAGGAAACAAATCCCTAATACCCACACATATCTAAAACAAACCATAAATCTTTTCAGATAACCTGCATATTCCATTATAAGATATTAACTTTTTAAGATCTTGCTGATAAAGCTGTAACAAAATGTTTGGTAGGAGAAGAATCGATAAAATGGAACTCCAGTAAAACATACAACAGCTCCTTATGCAATTCTGTATGTAGTACAATTATCCTACTTAAAAAAACTCAAAGAACCCCTAACAAAATAGGTCATGCATATGGAATAAGTTTTTATTATATTCTCAGACTTATAGCTTTTATTTAATCAAGTCAACCATTGGAAAGATTTTTTTTTTCCACATATCTATGAAGGAAGTTTATTTAGTGATCTACAACTCCAAAATACTACTATTCCAGTGCAAAGGAGTTATTTCAGTGAAAATACCCATATTGTTATGTAAAATAAAATAGAACACCAAGATGACTACCAAAACAAAACTCACATCACAGCATTTAATCATCAGAATATCTAAACACTGAGAGCATAACAATTTCCAGTGTTTTTCCTTTGGTTGCTATGCTAGCACCAATCTACGCATTCTCAAGCCTGACACCACTCTTTGACTCCAAATAAGACCTCCATGCATTTTATGGGAACAATAAACCATTAATAACTTTCAGGGCATCAAACATATGGTTAAAAACGTAAACCCAACAGTTACACCTCATTTCAGGAGTCTGATCCTACATGGGTAGGACTTGTCAAACTGCAGTTTTCTATGCCTGATTAACTATACCAGCAGAAATTCAGACAGCTGTGGGAGAGCCTGCCGCTCAAGGGAGAAAGGCTGCTGCTCAGTGCTGTCGCGATCGCGCCCCGCAGGAAGGCAAGGAGCTTCGCTCTTGCTGAGGTCAGGGCTCAGCTGTGATCCCCCTCCCACAGCCCCTGGAGCCCAGCCCCCTGCCATGCAGAGTTCTGCCCCACGGCACCTAAGCCTTATGTTATTTGTATATTCTTACAAGAAAAAGATAACTTGCTTTTTCAGGTCACTTTGCTTGAGAACAGAAGGGCAAAAGAATGCATTATACTCTCTACCATCAAATTTTGTCATTCTTTAAAATGCACATAGAGCTAGTTCTCACTTAACCAACATGCTCAAAAGACAAGGGATGTGATCTTAAAGTCATTAATCTCGAGCTAAATTTAAAAAACAAATAAAATATGATTAAGCATTCTTTTCCTCAAAATAGACAAAGTATTTCCAAGAGCTTTGGTCTTCTAAAAAGTTTTGGAGACAGTAAAAATGTATATTCTTACAATTCAGCAATGGGATGTATAAAGCAATATATCCCATCACACTCAAGTAAATACTTGTGTTTATCAGTCTGTGGGACATCTGTATTTAATGTCAGCTATTTTAATTTGTTGCAAAAACTTCACAGGCATTGCTGTTCCTCCTCCAGCAAAGGCCTATTTGGATGTTATATCGGTATAAAATACTTTAGCAAACTATAAAGTCAAAAACTTAGTGGGAAATCTCTAAGTTTGCTCTTAAGGACTTCATTAACAGGGAGTTTCCTTTTTACTGCAGTTGATTTTTATAAGAGGCAGACACTATTCTATACTAAGTATGGTGACTGGTGGAGTTGGGTGAGAAGGCACAGGTAATTTTGGAAGCTTTCACCCAAGTTCCCATTCTTCCTTGTCTTGATTACTGTTGCATCAACCACATTTCAGTTTCAAAGCTTTCCGTAGCCTGTCCCTACTACCATTTTTCGCTCTCCTTCACTACTGAGATGCCAATACTGCCAGCAATAACTATTTTTAGAGCCAACATACTACATTTTCAAAACACTTTGGGGGCTTCTCCCTTGTTTTTTTGCTCTTTTAGAGGTATTTCTTTTAAAAATACATGTAGCTACCTAGCATCTTGCTTCAAATTCAGTTAAATCTTCTTTTCTGTAATGCTTATGGAAAGCTTGAATTGGGCAATACTACTGCTTTCCTGAAAACCTATGTTGTTGACTAAGAAACATCCGAGCTAATCTTACCATAGGCTGTCATTTCCCTTGCACCACCAGCACAGGTGCTCAGCTGACCCCATGGTGAGCTGATACAGGGTGTTAAATGAAAAAAATCCAACTCCCACTCCTCCAAAGCGTTTTGTCCGACAACCAAAGTCACTCAACAAGCTCACCCTGAGGTCAGCTGAATAGTCAGCACAAGGAACTTGGGTAGTAAAGTGGAAGGGGTGGCACCAACAGGTTCTCCTGTAATCGGCAATCGGCTGCACTGCAAAACACTGCTGTCTGTATGGAACTTGGCATTATAAGGAGTCAAAACGCTACTACAGAGTTAGGTGATGTCCATGTAGTTACACCAGCAGAACTTTATTGCCACCACACAGTGAACCAGGGAATTGACCCAGACTAATAAGAAATATATTTTCCTGGATTATTTTTCATCCTCACAGTGAACTGAAGTGAAGCTAAACAGACAGTTGCTCTGCTGCAACTGAAGATTAGTATATCAGTATAAGGACAGGAATAAGTAATGCAGAGCAAGGAAAACAGCAATAACTAAAGACGGCACTGCTGTACCATAATCTGTAAGATTAAAACACAGTCTCATATGCTCCTATGATTTAAGTCTACGCTTTAACCTTCATGCATCTCTTGTGTTACACCTATGGTATTTAGCGCAAGTACCGGGTTTTGTTCTGTGTTCATAGAAGTCTAAGGTACTGTGGTGCTACAAATAAAATATTTAAACATCTAGAACAATTCCTTAAGAAAAAGATTAATTTAGAGTTTGAATTTGCAATTCATTTTTTTTCCTTGTATGTAAAACTTTATTATTTGAAAGAGCTATATATGAAGAGAGTGCAATTTGTTTAGCAATGCTTTTTCCTCCATATTTGAAAACATATTTCCACGGTTCAAACTTAAGGGTTTTTTTTTATGGTGAAAAGAAGTTGGGAGCCAATCATATACTGAATTACCACAGGATTTATGTTGCCTATCTTAAAAGAAAAAACAAAACAAAAAAACTTAAAATTACAGAACTGCCAACTCTCTATGATAGGAGATTGGTTGGAAAAATATAAAATATTAAATATCATTAATTGGTTAGCCTTGTCCCTTTTTTAATGTTAACGGGAGCATTTTACTTATAAGTACTTGCTTGAAACAGCAAGCAGTATAAATCTCTAATTTGTATTTACTAAGGGTTGTTACCATTGTGAAAACATACCAACATAAAACTTAAAGAGAACCAATGGTGATAAAACTGAAAAAGGATTATTTCACTTGCTGTTTACGATAGTCTCTGATTAGCACTTGAAGTCACAATTCCCATTAAGATCATAGCAAACTTCTTGCATCAGGATCTAGAAATTAGTAATCGTGCATCAAATTACACAGTTGTGATTTCTGTTTCCTGAAAAACTTGCATTTTAAAATTCATTTAGGTACATAGGCCCCTGGCAAATTTCCATCTAGCTCTTGTCAACTCACAAAGAATAACCTCTATCATCTTCACAAATGACATGATAGAGTGACTAATGTCTTCATGTTGCTGATCCCTCCTATGGAAGAGGTGAGAAAAAGAAATTGGAAATGCTAGTACAGCAACTGATGTCTTTCAGTACTCAACTTGATTAAATTCCCCTTTTTATGTGACCATCTTTACTTTACTCTATAATGTAAATGAACAGGTGGAGAGACTTAAAATCAATAGCTCTACCAGGGAGATGTAAGCTCTACTGTTATTTTATCATTTATATTTTTTTCTTTACAAAGAATATTACACGCATTTAAGAAGTCCCTATAACTGACAATTAAGCAACTTTACTGAAAATTAATCAATAAATGGCTAAATTATTTAAGCCAACCCAGAGTTATGTCAGATACAAAATCTTCAGCATGAACTGTGTTATCAATTCTGTTAGTTCCGGCTTAGAAGAACAGTCACGTTCTTTGTTTCTAAATACATAACTTAAATATAACCATCTCACCATTTCATCGTGTCTTTTACTCCATGACTAGTCCATTAGTTAACATTGATTTCTACCTGTCATTTTGATGGTAGAAGAAATTGTCCTTGAAATTATCATCAATAATCATTCCAAAATATTAACAGTAGTTGTGTGTAAACTAGCCACAAACTCACTGCGGAATAAGTTTCATGAATAATTAAGGCGTTTTTCTATACTCTTTATGCATCTTCACTAAAGCTCTTGAACATTTTGACAGAGCACTACGAACACTTCACTGTGAAGCACTAGAACTACAGCATAAGCGATAATAAATTAACACAGAGCGATGTAATTTTGTCTGCATGGATGTTGAACTCTAAGCATTTGTAAATAAAATCAATATAACTAGTTAAAAAATCAGAATTGAAATGTGTAACATCATTCTGTCAGATAACTCTCTATATAAAATAAGATACTCTACCAATATTACATGTATCAAAAATACCAATAAAATGTTATCTTTCAAATACTGAAATACATTAGAAAAGAGTTTTAAGAATCTGTGAAGCAAATTTGTAAAGCATTTTGGATAAATGATTGATTTGCCCAGCAGAGTATCATTTCCAGCTTTTTCCTAGCATTCTGAATTATTAATAAAATAGGGCACTCGTGCAAAGGTGAAAATATGCTCAAGGTCATGAGCCCCAAAAGCTTAGAACACCTATGATCTGCTTGTCACTTGCTGTTAGACAGTAAGACTGACTTAGGTACTTTTTTGATTCCATTCACATCCAGTGAGTAGTTTTAGTGCCAAAAAAACAGAGGCAAACTATGCAAAACTGTTAAGCACTGACTTTAATTGTAGAACGCAATTTGTCCATTGGAATTTGTTAAGGGATTCCTGAGAAGCAGTTCAGAGGAGAAAAAAACATTTGGATTCTCTGTCTTCAAAAAAAAAAAGAAAAAAAAAATGAGAGAATGCTTAGCTTACTTTCTAGCTATTACAATCCTGCTGTCTTGATAGCCAGACTGCGACTAGATAATGTCGTGTTCGACTAAGATGACTTAGATATATTTCTGCCCGTCCTATCCAAATACCAAAAAGAGGTGTCCTGTCTCACATAACAACAAGAAAATCAGGTACTAATTTTTAAGCCATACATGAGATTAATAAAACTAGATGCTTGTAGGTAAGATCTTTGCTAGAAATCAGGATTCAGAACAAGAAGACACCTAACAGCAGCATCTTCTTGAGTTGTATACATATCAGAATAGTACTTACCCAAACAACTGTTGCCAAACACGCACTTAAATTTTAAGTCGATTTTTCTATTGTTACATTATTTGGTAAGGAATACGGACTTCAGCATCTTTGACAATCTGATCAACCTTACAACCAGTTGTCGTAAAGCCTAAGTAAGTGTCAATTCACTTTTGCAAAGAAAAAAAAAAGCATGAACTACAGAACACTAATATATATTATTATAGATACAATAGTTGTTAGTAAATACAGTAAAACATGTTTTTATCTTCTATCATCAAATGCAAAGATAGTACAGCAAATGCCAGTCTTAGCCTTCTCTGACTCACAGCTTGAATATAGCTTTTTCAGTGTGCTGTAAAGCTGGTGCTGCTTAAACCTCGTGCTCTGTATGCATACAGGTCAAGTGAATTTCTGCTGCCATCTATAAATCTAAACAGACTGTGTCCTAGGTTATTCTGATCTCTATTTTCTGTCCATTAAGTCAAAATTAGGATACAGTTTTGCCACATTCAAGAATTTAAATGATTATTCAGAAAGTTATACTAAAACAATTCAAGTCAATGCGCCAAGTACTGACACATTACAAAAATTTCCAAAATAGACAGCCCAGGCTACAGAAAAAGTTCTTAAACAATGTGTCAAAGGGCAAAGCTACTAGTAATGAAGAGTTGTCACGGATAATATGCCTCTTGTACACGTCACTAATATTGTAGTTATTGGAAGTGCTCATAATGTCAACAGATGACTTTCTTTATAATCAAGATTAAAAATACTCTGTGTTTGTTTTAGAATAACCGTACTAAAGAAGTCAAGCCCAAGACAAGCACATAAACAAGTCTTTAATGTATGAAGAAAATTTGTGAGCAGACTGGTCAGATTTCTAATAGGAAATTCATGTATGTCCACATCAGATACAATATTATTACCAAATCAGCAGTGGGCCACAATTAAAAAATGGCACCAAAAAAGTGCCAAGATGATCAAATCAGGAAAAGTTAACAACGTAAGACTTATTCAGCATGAGTTTTCTTTAACATTATGAAGTAGGAACTTTATGTTTCAGTAGAAACCTTAGAGAAAGGAATAGATTTACAGTTATGATACATGTTTCTATGTCATAAAATTATTTCTGAAGCATTTTTAAAGATTCAGTGACTGTTGCCTTGTTTCACAGTACGCTGGATCTGAAAACTAGTATTCTGAAGTAAACCTTGGTTGATTATCAAGCCACTGACAATTGTCCGCTGAAAAAGTATACAGAGCCAGTTACGCTGATGTAGTAAGGGATCTTCCACCAAAGCACCAGCCTGTTAATCATTCAAACTCTTTCCTATTTCAGCATGAGTAAGCTGCTGAGTGCACACTTTTGAACATCTTAACTCATACCTAACATATCTCTTCAAGTGACTGAAATATTTTTGAAGATCTCGCCCAGTAACCTTGGAGTCACTATTAGGACAGCATCTATTTACAAAAAGTGATCAAATAGCATTCTCTGTCAAAATCTCCTATCATTTAAGATTTTTCCTTCTCAACCGTATACATGTCAGTGAAAGAAAAGCTTTTCCTGTAAATTAGTTAAACATGGTAATTAGAGCTTGCATTTGTTTCAGAAGCTCATTTTTCCAGATTTAGCATCCCAGCTTTTTAAAATTTCATCAAATAATCTTGATTAAATTAATAGTGTAAATGTAGTGGTTTGGATTCCTGTCTTAGCAAACAAGTAAAGATCTATATGAGGAACAGAACACTAAGCTTAGCACTATTAGTGTGTTTCACTGGTATCACTAAAATCTTTTAACATTTATGAGCTCCTAAACAAACAGGATTGTTAAAAGAGAATATTTAAGATCTTAGAAATCTATCATGCTTTTATTCATGATGCAGACATGCTGAAAATTCACCTGCCATTAAGCATAAGTAAGAACCAGAACGCAAGCCTAAATGAGTTTAAAACTTATATTAGCTTTGAAGACAGGACATGTCTGATATTCAATTAATGCTACAATTTGTTAGCCAAAGGCAAAGATGGATCTCTTTAGTATCAGTTTTGCTCTTAACTATTTCACCTAAGCTTGCCTTAAACTTTTGCACTGTAGCTGTTTCATAATCTTTATCAGATCTGTACTGTACTAGATCCTGCAACAGTACAATTCTCATGCAGATCAGACAAGTGCTTAAGTAAATAAGTACAATACATATATCTGTACTCTGATAAACTACCTTTAGGAGAAATCCAGCTATCTTCAGTCATGTATGGGTGGACAGTTTTACAAATTTCCAGCTTTTTCAGTCAATATACTCTCTACAAAGTCAGTATGATCATGCCCGTTTTACAATTGAGGTGTTCATATTCAGAGTGGCAATCACATATCTAACATTGTTTAGTGTCCAAGAACAGACTTCTGATCTTCCAAACCTCAATCCAGTAGTTCTACATATGGACTGCATCTGTTGCAAACTTCCTCTCTTCCAAAGGCTTCAAAAAGCAGTGCTATCCAAAACTATCCAAGAACGTACCTCTTTATACAGAAAATATTACAAAATTGGAAGATAAGTTACATGCACTTCTGCTATTCACTGTCAAGATATCTCTAAGCCTTTAAACTAAGTCTTGTTCTAGAAAGTTTCAGCCACTGGAAAGAATACCATGGTTTCCTGACTATATAAGTAAGACAGGCTTTTCACGTTTCAGATTCTGACTTCTTTAAATTTCTAATTGCTTAAGTAAGTTCTATTTTGCAAAAATAAATCAAATGACCTGAAAAGTCAACACTGGAAACATACTAAACAAATGATATGTAACACAACTTGCAGTATATTACATAAATTTCAAGTAAATTAGCATTTTCTCCATAAAGGTATTGAAATCGCAACAGCTGATTTGTATTTTTACAGAGGAGATTTTAGTTTATGCTGCACTCTAAGTCATCATGCCGGCATTATGTTTTAAGGGGTTATGTAGGAAACAGCTTTAAGATATGAATACCAGCCACATTTGAATATGCATACCGGTTTTACTTCTTTTTTGCAATTCTGATCAGCCATTTCCAAATGAAAAAAAAAACAGTAAAAATTAGTCAACAATTACAGAGTAAACACTACATATCAGCACAGTTACTGTTGTCTAGGGCAGCCAACTGCTATAAGCTGCAGAAAAGGTTGATCAGTGCTGTTGACCAGGGAAAAAGCCATAGCAAGCAATCATGAGCAGATCCTACCCATGTCTCACCCTGAGAACACACACTCAAGGTATTAGCCAGCACAGCATAAGGAAAGAGAGACAAAGAAAGTAAATGGTGGCAGGTCCAGCTTGTGCTCATCAGGCCTCCAGGGTGACGCCTTTCTTTCCATCGGACACAGTTTAAACTCTAAATTTCAATACCTACACTGCTGACAAGCCTTGCACTAGCTCCAACAGACAGTTATTTCCATACAGCCACATATATATACTTGAAGAGCACACACTTCCCACAGAAGCACAACAACAGAGACACTAAGAATAGGTGCATGTGGAAGAAATGGGGGCCGGGAGTGGAGGCAGCCAGAGGGAGTAAGAAGCAAAGTGACAAGAAAAGGATCTCAGTTTTGAAACAGGACATGAAATTTTCTAAGAGTATAGAAGTTGTCCACAGCAATGTTTTCATTTCATATAGGTATTTCATATAGAAAGTAACAGGAAATAAGCACAGACTGATTGAAAACAATGAAGTACAACACTTGCCTTTCAGGCAGATGATACTCAGTTCATTCAACTTGCTCCTTACTGCAAATATGGAAAGCAGTACAAGTTTGCCCCCCCAACAGCCAGCAATTTATGCAAAGATACCTATCTTGTATCACTCAGATGACACATGCAGTACTCCTAAAGACAAAATGGAAAATACTAACTGAAACAATCCTGCTTTTAAGTAATTAATTTTTATTATAAGAAAACCAGTTTTCACATGGAATCAGGAAGGTTGAAAGGGACCTAGTCAACCTCCCAAAGATTTCCTGGTGCTGGTTCCACTGGGCCTTGAACCTAGGACCTCCAGCATATAAAGCAGATGTCATAACCACTACACTACGGAATTCTACTTTCTATGAAGAAGCTTCCTGAAGTCCTTCCCTGAACACCCAATCAGTACACAGTACAAATTGACTGTAATTTTTTAAAATAATACATGTGTAAGTGGAACAGCAGGTTAGAAATCCTTTTTGCAACTTCACTTAAACTGAAATATATTATAGAACAAACAATCTTTTAAAAGCATTTATAAAAGCAAGAGCCAGCTTTGGCATTTACCCTGCTAATAGCTTTTAAATATGTACCAAAGAATTAAATTTGTGTAGCACTCATGAATTCAGTGCAATTGTGCCTGTTGCTACAGACTCTTCAGACACATTTGTCCATGGATTTTCTAAACAAATGCACAATTATAAAATTAACTGTTATTATATTTTATAGCAAATATCACATTGATGAAAACAAATATCACAGAGATGAAAATAAATATACTTTTGAAGGCCTCAGGGCTTTTGAAGGCCTCAGAGAATAACCTCTTACTGAGTATCAGCATATACAAATTTAAATATTTATCTTTCCAAATAAAATTTCAGCTTTGCACTGTGGTTACTGAGAAATCCATTTATAGCCCAATCTTTCTCTAACTACTTTTAGAAGTTATTCCAGATATTTTAAGCATTTTAAAAATTTGTAATATATCATACTTTAAATTTTTGAATTATCTACTCAAGAAAAATTCACTGCAGACAGTTCTCTGCAAATCCCTGTTCAGTAAACAAAAACTAATAGGATAGTAGAATATAATACAAATGGGATGAGCAAACATCTGAAGTCTATTAAAACCCTGTTATATAAATCAGTGGTATAGCCTCTTCTAGAATGTTATGTTATAAGACAGGGAAAAAAATAAAACACTCTTCTCCAGTCAAACTTTCCTCCACGGTCAGGCAGAAGATAGAATTGGGGAAAAAAAAAAAGGGGGGGTTCTGATTTTTCTACTTTTCTATTTTATTCATTAAAATAAAAGGTTGCTGCTTAAATCATTTATAGTTGTGAATCATGTAAAGCTGTGTTTACAAATTCTAAACTAATTGGGAAGTACATTTCGTAATTACTATTCACAAACATTACTGACACCACAGTGAAAATAAAACTGTAATACCTCAACCATATAAACATGTTATCTTTATATGCATTATGAATCATTACATATTTGGACTTCAGTAAAAGAGCTGGAAGCATCAACCCTGCAACCACACAACAGAATCGCTTATGTAAAACATCAGGTTTTCAGAGCATAATGGTAGTTTATTAATGTACTCAATAAAAAATAAACAATGCTGTTCTGTAAACACAAGTATTTCATGTATGATTCCAAGACATTTTTTATCAGTGGAGGGCATAACACTGAAAGGTCAAAGACAGTGGAATACCTGACCTGACCTTGAAAAAAACCTTTTATTTAAAGCAGCCTCTATTATATCAAAGAAAAAAAATACTCAAAACAACTAAAACCAGTAATTAAGCTTCTACAACTAGAAGCAAGACCATCTGCATAATATTCAGTCTTAAAATACTACAGTAACTTCTTCCTTCATTTAAGCATTATGCTTAAAGAAAATATTACCCAAGTTCATCTATGCAAATATATGCCAATATAAGAGAACAAGTCACAGTATTTGTGGCACAAGTTCAAAGCTTTTTTTTTTTAATGTGATTAATTAAAAAAAGCAAAATTACTGTGATCACAATTGAATGTATGCCTTCCGACTATATCAGATCTTAGGTAGGTAGCAAATATGATGCCTACACTGAAGAAAATTAATTTTAGAAACATATCAACCACTGTTTGTAGCTCTTAAACAACGCACATTTCAAAGAGTGAAAAAGATGGAGGTCTACAAAATGGATCCTGTGATTTGTGGGACTCTCCAGCATGGGAAACATCTTATGGTTAACAGAGGAAAAACAAGTCCTGAAAACAACCGATTCACACACTGCACCAAGGCTGGACAGTTGCAGCAACCAAGTGGGAAGGCGAAATTCCCAACCTGCGCTGGACTAAGGCACTTCTTTGCCAGACTGCTGCCAGCGAACATGGTGCCAGAGCGGGTAAGTGCGAGCTGACAGCTCGCGCTACGGCGGAGAGCGAGGCCAAGGCGGCTCATGCTCGCCTGGCCACGGTCACGTAGCTGCCCGGAAAGGGTGACAAGCGGCGACCTTCGCGACAAGGCCCGGCCGAGGCCTGGCCCGCCTGGCCCACCCGGCCGCCGCCGCTCACGTGCCGCAGGGCGGGGGCACGCGAAGCCCCGCGGCGGCCGCCGCCACCGGGCCCAGCCCGCACAGGCTCCCCCGCGCCCCCTCCCGGGGCCGGGCCGGCGGACGTGCCCGCGGGGGGCCGCCGCGGGCCCGGCAGCGGAGGAGGCGGGGGAGGCGGGCAGACGCGCATCCGGGCTCCCTGACGCGCTTACTCACCTATCATGGCCGCGGCGCGAGGGGCGGGGGGACGGGGAGGCGGGGAGCGGGGTGGGGGGAGGCGGGGGCGCGCGCACGCGCCCCGCGCGGCGGCTCGGGCGCGAGCGCGAGCGGCCTGCGCGTGCGCGGGGCCCTCTGGGTAACGTAGTTCTCGCGGCTTCACACCTGCCGGCTCGCCTCACGTGACCGCCACCGTTTTCTTTTTTTTTTTTTTTCTTTTTGTTTGAATTTTTGTTTTCGCTCTTTCACTGCTCCGTGCCGGTTTGCGTGGAGCGGCCCAGTCGCGCGCGGGTCGCTGGGCGGTCGGCGGCCCGCGCACGCCTCGCGCTTGGCCGCGCACGTGACGGCCGCCGGGAAGGCGGCGGGTTGTTGACGCGTTGCCTAGCGACGAGCGCGAGTGCGGACGCGCGCCCCGCCCCCAACGGACCCCGGCGAGGGGCCCTGGCGGGTGGCGCAGGGGTGAGGAAGGGCAGGCGGCGGCCGGGAGGAGCAAGTGGTGCTGCAGGGGGCCGGAGGAGGAGGAGGAGGGCGAGCTGGGCTCGCAGAAAGGGGCTCCCAGCGGGTGGCGCGGGGCAGGGGCGGAGAAGGAGCGGGGGGTACGAGAGGGGCTGTGGCGGTGGCTGGGAGGGGGGCAGAGGCAGACGCACTGCATTTTCTAACTCACTGGGCTGGGCTTTTTTTCAGCCTGTGTTTTGGTTCTTGTCCCTCGCGGACGCGGCTGGGGAGATGGTAGTGGAGAAGGCGGGTTCGAGCCCCCCGAAGGCCGTAGGTGACAGGCGGCCCCAGCAGCAGGAGCCACTGGGGCACGTGAAGAAAAGCAAGCAGCAGGTCAGCGATGGATTCACTGTCAAAGCCATGATGAAAAACACCGTGGTATGTCTGCTGCTAGTGTAGAGGTGGTGTTAATTGAATTACTCTCACGTGCCCAGGAAGCCTAACAAACCAGAACTGGGGACAGAGCTTGTCAGGAAGGTGTGTGGGTTGCTAAGACTTTATTTGGAGTTTGTTAGTTGCTGAAATTACTTTCAGACTTTACCAAAGTGTTATCATAAGCTAACAGCCTGTGCCTGTGGAAGTTTTGATGCTTTGCTTCTCAGAGTGCATTGCTTTAGTGTTACCATATTTCTGTATTATTTTGTGTTGACGATGCATGTTGTGTTAAAGTACTAGCCTGTGGAATCATGTGCAAGGCTTACCGCCTTGTGTTTACCTGACTCCTGTCACGGGATACTGTAGTGTTGTATGGAAACATGTTCATCTACTGTTGCTTTGTAGTATAAATTTGGTGTGAATGTCACATAGGATCGCAAGGATCTGGAAAATACGTTTCATTCTTAAAATAAACTTGAAAAACAATAAAAGGCTTTCACATGATAAGACAATACTCAGTTGGAAATAGATGTTGATTCCACATGTGGTAGTTCTTAGAATGAGCAAGACAAAAAAAAATACCCTTTCTTTCATTAATTGATTGAACTCTGAATGATTTTAGAGATATGCAAGTGAAAATACTAGGATTGGACGCTTTTTTATTGTATTGGTTTATTTGACTGCTTCTATTAGATTTTAGGACTAAAAAATAGTACAGAATGCAAATGTTCAACATGAATTTGGACAAGCTATTATAAGCACATATCTGTACTTAAACTCCTGGATAGGTTTTTGTTTATTTGTTTACTTTGGGGTACAATTCAAGTTGTGAGGAAGTCTTGTCTTGTCAGGGTTTTTTGTTGTATATATTCTTGTGACAACAGCTATGAAACACATGATTTTGCCTGTTTTACTTAAACAGTTACCCTATTGCAGTCCCTCTGGGCTTGTTATCTATAACAGCATTTTTTTAAAAAAAGTCCATTTTTAAACAAACTTCAAATGGAAAAGAAATTGTATAAATAAACATATTTTCCAGTGTTAGTAAAATTAAAGCATTCTTGACCTTACTAGAATGACTGTAAAGCAGAAACAACTGGGGTTTTGCTTTAAAAGTTGTTTGGTTCGTTTGTATTTAATTCTAGAGATATATGGCATGGACTGTAATACTTCAGTGAGTTTAAGGATTAATTTTTAAAGATTTTAAAGACATTTCCTCTTCTCCAGACAAAATTTTGATTCATAGGGATATTTGCATATATTTGTTCATGCATTGATAAGTAAAAGATACTTGAGTTAGTCTGGAAGAATCAGCAGAGTTTCAGCAGGGTTTGAAAAATCTACTTACATCATTTTAAAAAAGAATGACTTTTGGCTGATGACTGGGCTTAAGCTATCAGTTTAATCAGAATTTAAGTTTTGTTTTAAATAATTACAGTTTTAACGTATAGCTATGATTCTAGCTTTCTAAACATTAACAGAATGTTAAACTACATAATACCCTGTAAAATCAGCAAAGGGGCAAATCTGTTGCCTCTTGGGCTGCTCATTAAATCGTGGAAATGGCGGTTTGCAGGGACCTCTGGAGGTCACCTAGTCCAACCTCCCATTTAAACTGGGCCTATTGCTGGCACTAGACCAGGTCAGCCACAGCTCTGCCTTGCTGAGCCATGAGCCCCAAGAGCAGATTCCCTGACCTCTCTGGGCAGCCGGTTCCATTGCAGCCCTCCTCGCTTGGTGCCCTGTCAACAGTGGGGTTAACAAAAGTCTGATCCTTTCCACAGAGTCTGTTCGTAACTTCTTACTTATGAGGTAGGGAAGCTGTTAGGAGTCCTGGAAGATTCATAATGCCATGGTTGTTTCTTGCAAACACTCTGAATGAGGACAGGCAGCCACTGGAATTATTTTCCTGGGGTCAATGCTGAAAATGTTAGGGTAGAGTTAGGAATAATATCTCACTGCCAGTCTATGTCCATGCAGAAGTGGGAATTCATTTTTTCTTCTCCAGCAGCTGATTAAATGGAGCTTCAAATTTATTAAGCACTTGCTTCTCAAAGGTTGACATCATAGATGAAGTTGTCATGGGAAGCTTAGGAATTGATTGGAGGGTTAAAGACAGAGCAGACTAACATAGTTAAGGCATAGTAATTCTTTTTGTTAACAGAATGCCAAGGAACAATGTTGTCGGTAACATGTTCAGCATCTCCAGATCAAGGAAATAGGTATGGATTTGGTGCAAGCGTTCAGTGAGGCTTAAACTCTTAGCATAGAGTCTAACAGGATACCATTATGCATATATGGCTGTAAATATTGTAGTAAAGATTCCAGAATTCTTTGATATTGCTTATGCATAGAGCATCTCACTAAGTCATTTTTCATAAAGTTAATGTCGATAAAGTTGTCTTTCCAAGTCTAACTTTGTAGCCAGGAACCAGACAGTGGTCAGTACAGAAATATATACCTCTGGCAATTCTGGTAGAATATTTAGGAGTTTCCTCAGCTTTGGAATGTTATATCTAAAATATATTAATTTAAATGTATTACTTAATAAAGATTCACCAAGAATATTGTTTCTGAACTGAAGAATGTGTTTTGTTATATATTATTTCCTTTAAAACCTCAAAATGTATGTAGCAGTTCAGATTTAGAACTAGATTCGATAAAGCTCTTCTACACTAACAAGCTAGGCATAATGACACTTAAATTTGAATTGTTTACTCTTCCAACTGGAATCAAGAGTGCCATGTTAGGTGTTTTGACTTCTCATGTAATATGGGTAGAAGTAGGAATACAACTAAAAATTTCTGTGCACAGTAGCAAGTAGAAAAATGTTTGCGTGTGAATCTGGGCAGCAAAGGATACCTCTGAACCTCTCCAAACAGTTGGTTATTCTTTCCCAGAATTTAGCAAAGCTTGTTTTATGCCTTCCGCTCTTTTGCATGAGAGAATAAATATTAGTTCCCCCCTTTTCTTTAATAATCTAGTAGTAAAAGAACATTTGGAGAGAGACGGTTTATTTTCCTATTAAAAGGGAAAAGTAGGTAGGGATTTCAAGTCTTTATCTCTCACCTTTTAGAAGGATTTCTTAACCAGCAAGCTACAGAGTAGATGGGTTGGAAAAAATGGTATAGGGAATAGTCTCCAACTATCTTTTCAAAATTCTGTTAATGTGATGCAAAAAAGTAAAGATTCATAGGGCTAGAAGAGCAAGATAAGGTGGGAAAGTCACTAAACAATATAGTGCTGTGAATGTGTCATTCCATGCAGGAGCCTGGGAGTTTGGGTTTCAGAATTTTAGGTCTACTGCTGCTGGCTAGGTTGGATCTGATGTTTTTGGAGCTGAACTGGAGCTTAAGACATCCTCTTTTGTGAATACTGAGTCAATAAAGCTACTAATCCATGTTCTCATTTTTGTTTTTTTCGTGAACCTTGAATTCATCACTGTGCAGAGCCAGGGCTTCAAAAAGAAGGATAGAGTTTATCTTTCCTCTACAGGTACTCCTTTAGTAGCACTGTTGCTGTGTAAGTTGGAGTACCCTTCTGTAATATGCAATTGATCTCCTCTGGCCATAGTACTGAATTCGGATCTCCCTCCTGGCTTAGTGTGTATACCAATAAGCTTTAAATAGAAGACACCACTATTCCATCTGCATTGCATGAAAGCAGTCAGAAAATACTGTTAATAAGGGACCTCATCTTGCCTGTATGTGAGGCATAAAGTGAGAATGTTTGCTAGATGGATTTATATGGGGAATGATGCTAAGAACTGTTCGGTTCCTGGGTCACAAATACCAAAGTAGAGCTATTCAACCTGGGAGAATCTTAGGTATGTGCAGAAGCACAGCTCCCATCTCCTAAAAGAAGTGTAATTGCTTTTAAACTGAATAAAGGTTATTTGGATTGCAGTTTTAGATTTCCATCCCTCTGTTCCTGATTTAGTCCTCATCTGTAGCCTAGACTGGATTGAGATCTCAGTCTGACGTTTAAACTCCTCTTTCATGCAATAATCTCTGTATTGTGTGTTGTAAAGGACTTCTTTACACTGGATGATAACTCACAGCAAGAGTTTCATTTTAAACACAGAGTTAATGTGACTCATTTACATTCTGAAACCTGGGATTTGATATTCTGTTCATATTCATTCACACTGCGTAACTAAAACTATTTCTGCATTGTAGGAGTGACAGTGTGTAATCATTAGTTTTAAGGCTATAGGAAAGTGGCTTTTACAAAAACGTGTTTTACCTTTTTATTAGAATAGCCAATTTAATTGGAAAAAGCAGAAAAAAATGCGTAAGCATATGTCAAGTTAAAGGCATATTTTGATAAATGTTTATTGGGCAGTAGTATGTCCATTTTGAGGGAGCTATTTCAGTTTAACAATAGCAATTTTGTACAGTCTGCAAGTATAGTTCAGTGAATACTATATGTCAATTTAAACTGTCACTGCTCTGAAGGTGATTTCTCTCTATTTTCTGTTTCAAGCTGTTTATTAGGACTGCCCCTTATTGTGTACGTGTATATAGTTATACCATGTCAGCAGATAGAACTGATCCTGCTGAAAAGTATATCTGTGTGTTTAAACTAATTCAGTGTCAAACTGTAGTCTTAGGGATGCAGGCAAGTAAAGCCCCTGCTGCTGTAAGGCTGCTCTGTCCCACACTCCTCCTTGCCCTGTCTGCATGCTTCTGCCTTACCTCTTGCATTTATACTGGTGTTTCTTGCAGCTGCATGGGTGGTTGGATCAGCTCTGACAATTATTAAAGTTAACAAGAGTATAGTGTCAGGGCAGGCTGTATGGGTGGGAATGCCGCTTCTCAGAAACATTGCCATCGTAATTTATTTAAGCTCGTTGTGAATGTGAGTTCTCATAGAGTAATTCGATGAACATTTACGGCAACATAAACTTGCAGTGCAATTGAAAGGTTTGGTCTTCACCCCTGGACATTTATTCTTCCTCTGTGCAATATAAACATTTGTGGGGCTATTCAGTGAATTAGGCTGGGATCCTGGTTAAACCTAAGTTAAAAGCAACTCAGCATTTTGTTTCACAGCAGTGCAGACTTGACATATAGTTCCCTAACAGTGTAAACTACCAATGGTAGTGGCTGCTACAGTCCTGCCTGCTCCTGCGGCATATTCTTACCTCCTCCATTGTGCTAGCCCTTAACAGTCATGCAGCTGAACTGATGAGCCACTTCACTTACATTATATCCAATCAGGAAAAGTTTCAATTCAAAGAGGTTTTTATTTTCCTTCAGAAAGTTATGTACCCTTCCAAATACCTACTTGTTTTTACTGTAATGGCCATATTGATAGTATAATGCAAAAGCAGAATATACAAAAAAACCACTACTTACTATAAAAGATCATAGTGTCTTCTGAGAGTCTGTATTTCATATTGTGTTTTTCAGCTATAATTCATATGATTTAATCATTCTGCTTTTGATATTTTAAAAGACTTTAAAATTGGCCCTTAATTTTTGCAGATGTGAGGGAAGGTTATATTTTCCGTAGCCAAAGTGGAAAGATTTGCTTAATATTCTCAAGTATGAAGAAATCAGCGCTGTTTAATTTATGAAAATCTGTTACCCACTTGAATCTCTAGTATATCTTTTTTTATAATTGTCATATGACTGAAAACGGATAATAAGCAGACTGTCAATTAGAATCCATTTCATGTTTTTGATTGACATTTCTAATTGTCTTAAATCACGTCATTGATTTTTTTCCACAGTATTTTACATAGAGAAAGACGTTGGAATGTTTTAAATTTCATACTTACGAGGAGGTAAATCTAAATTGCTTTTAAAACATAATGACAGTGATGTTTCAAGACTCCTCTGCTAACCATTTTTTATGAACTAATGAATAGAATATTCACACTGACTATTTTAAATATGGATTGCAGAGACAGTTGTCAAATTCAGTCAGTTCTGGCATTAGGATAAAACTATTTTAAACTGCATACTTAAAACAACTATAAAAGAGCAAATGTCAGGTTAAATTCTTTTATGTATATGAGATAAAAACTCTTAAATGTTTATGGATTGATCATAGAAGGTAAAATCCTACGATGGTCTGAGTATGTGGGTCATTGAATGAAGCAGGCATCTAGTTTTCAAATGCTTGGCTCCAGGTATAGGAACTCAGAACAAAGTATTATGCAATAGTTAATAGTCTCAGAAAAAGATTTAAAGCAGCCAGCTTGCAGAGTAGCAAATTATATGAGGTCGGCATTTCCCACATGTGGTTTTGCATGCATCTAGAGCTAGCCAATAGAAAAATGTGAAAGATAGGGGTGACTTAGAAACCATCTACCCTTCTCTGGACCCAGAGTCCAGAACCCTTTCCTAAGAATTTGTGTGCGTATTCTTTGAAAGCTGATGAGCGTGATTTTTTTTTTAAAAAAAAGAAGATAGCATCATCTTACACAAAACAAAAAAGTGGCTGGATCACTTCCCTGGGAAAGAGAAGGCCTCTTACTTGAAGGGGGTGAAACTTATCTATCTAGGCAGAATGCCTTAAATCACACATTACAAGTAATTGGAGTTGGAATAGAGGAGTAATGACATCTCCATCTCTTTACTGAAATGGTACTATCACGCAAAAAAATCAAAAGAAAGGGGAAGAAAGACTCGGCTTGTCTCTGAAAGTAGGGAAACTTGGATGGCTGTTGGGCGGCTGTTTAAAATTAAGAAGTTATGCTGGGAGCAAAGACTCCACCTCCCCTCCAGCTGAGTTCTCTGTACAATCATAAAGAAATTGAGGTTCATTTCTGTTCTCTCACCCAAAGAATCTTGAAATATTTGTACCATATTGATGCTTCAAAAGAAAGAATAAGATTGTGAATTCAATAGGATTTAGATCTGAAACTGAATTTGAGCCCTAGTGTCTAGATCTTGATTGGGCTCAGGCTAAGATGCTTAGTTGCTAAGAATTTAGGTGCAATGATGTTTATCACAATTAAATCTAAAAATCATGTCTTTTAGAACAATTCTGTGTGTGCCAGAGGTGCACCTGCCTAGAAATATCTGTGGTATTTAGGTCCTTCTAGAGTCCTAAATTTAGTTTAGTTTGACACAGTCATTAGAATGAATTAAATACCACCTGAATTGGCATCACATACTTATACTTTTATATAACCTTTTGTTATTGATGAAAAAAAGTATTCCTACATTTAAAGATAAATGTGCTTAATTCCATTGCTGAATTAGATGAGAATGTTCAGCACTGTACAAAATCAGCTCAGATTATATAAGAAATATAAGTAAAAATTTAAAACATACTTTTCAGTTAGAGTATTGAATTAATTTTAAGTAAAAGCATGGCCTATGGGGTGTGCCTCTCACAATTGCAGGTAGGCATGTGCCTTCCATATGCCAGGGGGAAGGAGACAGTGCCTGGAATGTACGATTGGAAAGATGTATTGACATGAAGCCTCTTTAAGAGGAAGAGAAAGCCAAAAAAGAGGTGACTAGAGTGAGAATGGGGCAGAGAAACAATAGGGAAAACTGACCTAGGAAGGAGATAGGCAGCATAGAGAGACTCCGATGCAAAATAAAGATGGTGTAAGAGGCAGTGTTTGCCTGCCATGGGCAGACACTGGAGCTGGATTCTGTCTACCTCAGGCAACTGGAGCACATTCTGCATGAGAACAGGCTGAGTGAACTGAATGTCTTCAGCTTGGAGATGAAAAAGCTTCTAGCTCCCCAGGTACCTTTGAGGAGGTTGTCAGGAAGACAAAGCCACTATGGTGCATGATGGGAGGACAGAAGGCAACCGGCATAAATTGGCATGAGAGGTTCAGAGTATAAGGAAAAGGTTTTTCACTGTGAGGACGCTGAAGCACTGGAACAGATTGCGAAGAGAGACTGTGCAGTCTCTGCCCTTGGAAGTTTTCAAGACCCAACTGGAAAAGCCCTGACCAACATGGTCAGATCTCATTGCTAACTCTGCTTGGAGCAGGTGGTTGGCCTGGAGACCTCCTGAGGTCCCTTCCAACCTGAATTTTATTATGATCCTACCTCTTCTTGCATAAGAGGCTGGCTTATGACCACTTTATGGCTCTGCTGCTACTAATATCAGAAAAATTAATGATAATTAAGTGACTTTTAAACTGGAAGAAAAGAGATGAAAATTGAAAATTTTCACTTTAACAGTTTTGCTGCTTTTCTAAAGATGCCATTTGAAGGGAGGAGAAGGGGAATCACATACCACAACTAAGAAGTTACTTTATTTTTCAGACAAATCAGTCTCCCTTCTCACCCTCGAAACAGCTGTGTAATACCATATTGTTCTAGTTAAAATAGTCAATTACAGCATAAATCTAAGGTTGACTGTTACATGTAGAATAGCATGAATAAGCCTGCATCAGTGCTTGGGTAGGAGCAACAGGAGCTTACTAGCTAAGATCCCTAATGCAGCTGATTCTTTTTGTACAGTCTGCTCCAACAACTGCTGCCAAATACGAATGCTGAGAGGAATTGAGGCAGCAGGCAGTGTCTGTAGCTGTCAACCTCTGGATGTTGTCCCTTGACTCACAGTCTCCTCTTGTCACTAGTGTAAGCGTCATTGAAGAAGAATGGGAGAAACAGCATAGCATCTACTCTCTCCATCTGCAGCTGGAGAAAGTGAGAGAACACGGGAAAGAAGAGAAGATCTAAATGTCACTTCTGAAAGCTGGGATCTACTAATCCAGTATGGGTGATTACTAACCCAGTATGATTTTTGCTATGACTGTGCTCCCGCAAGTTCTCCACAGAGGAGAAGAAGCCAGCTGCCCTGGTGCAAGCAGAAAGGGCTGGTGCCTATACAAGGAAATGGAAGTTTTCTCCTTCTATTTGAAACTGTCACTTAATATATATGCCTAGTCTACTTTTAACTGAAGCAATCTGTAGAATTTGAAGAGGGTTTTCTTTTTTCATAGTAAATTTTCTTAACAATTGTGAGATGGCAATTGCTGTAAAGCCAAAAGATAGTACAAAACAATGCTGTTGATATGATGATAAAAATTCTAATCTTTTTTTATATGTCTAACAGAAAAAATCCCATGAAGTCTGAGTGGTTCCTCCCAGCAATAGCCAATACCTTGATATATTTGACATTCATGTAAGCAGTTTGCCACAGATTTTCATTTTGATAGGACAGTTGCATGATTTTTGCTGGAGAATTTACTGCTCTCTGATAACTGCCTTTCTTAGATAAAACACATGTCAGATAAGATGAAGTACTTTGTCATAAAAGTGTGTATCCAGCGTGTGGACACAATGTGCTGAAGGGCTGCTGTGTGGAGATCCTGTGTTTCCTAATTATAATCTGACTCTGTGGGCACATTACAAATATGCTGCTTAATGTAGTCTTATCTCTGGTGGGTTTAAATAACTCAGAGATTGTGCCTGAGAACAATGCAATTCTAGAGGCAGAATAGAACTTTAACTGAAGAATCAAGGCCATTTACCTGGCAGAACAGAATTTTGATTAGATAATAAAAACTGCATGTGTTAAAATAAAACAGTACACACACAGTTAAGCTTTTCTTACCCTTATGAATGCACCTGTGAATGTGCATTTTAAAGTTTGTATTCTTGTCTGTTTAAAAACAAGATTTACATTTAAAAAAGTTACTCTGCATGCATGTTTCTGTAAAGGATATCAAGATCTCAGTGGCAAGAGCAAATACAGATTTATTTTCAGTTTAATAGTAGAAATCCATGAATAGCACATAATTCTTTATTGAAAGTTAATATCATTAGACTTTTTAGGATCATGCTAGCTTAGTGATTTTTTTGCGATGGAAAGTATTTTATCACTTGTCTAAAGAATTATATACTGCAGTGAGTACAAAAGTCCTGCATGCTAAGTGACAAGGGTAAAACATATAAAATATGCTGTTGATATGAGTGTATGAGGAAAAATCTTGAATGCCTTGAAAGAACCATGGCACAGTATTGAGGTCCCATATACAAAAACATTTGTAGGAAGCATAGACCTTTACAGTTATGTTTTGATGCCTATTTCGTTACCGATAATTATATTACTGAGATCCTTGTGTGTTGTTGGTAGGCAGTACACAATATTCTGTACCAAAAGTGATGTAAACACAAATCAAAGGATGCAATACTTTATTTTCCTATTTGTCCATCTTGTGTACGTGAGGCATCCATTAGTTTCTCTGTTGTAAGAGCTAAACATTACATCTCATCATTATTATTTGAAATGAGGAACAATTTGTGCATAACTTGGACTTAACCATTTGTTCTTGAAAATATGTCTAGATATTTAGTCTTCTAAAGTACTAAGTTTAGTAGATCTTTCATTCTTTCAATAATTATTTAGATGGGATATCTTTTCTGTTATTTTTATGTAAGAGTTATCTGATTAAGCTCATGGTTTATGAAATGAAGTATTTCCATTTCATTTTTAAATATATCCTTTTGTAATAATGTTTTACAGGTTTTCTAAAAAATCCGTATGCTCTAAATTAGTTTCCTTTTATTTCAAGTCCAGTTTGTATAGAATTATGGAAGGTACTATATGACCTGACTGTGTTCTCTGAGTATCCAGGTCTTCTGTTTTAAGACTAATCATTTGATTTAGAGAAACTTACGGAAAAAATAAAACATGCTCCTGCTTTTCTTACTCTCCTATTGCTATTGATTTAATCAGACATTAGTGCTTTGCATTAGACATCTTAGCTGTAGCCATTCAGGCAAAGATGTGTATGTAGCCTACTAACATTAACAGCCAGAATTTGATAAAACCTAACCTCTCAATTTTTTCATAGAAATTGAAAACATGTGTTCTTACTTCCCAGATCAAGTCTACTGACCTCTTTCTACAGTTTTCTGTTGCTGCATGCTCCCTTTTTCTTTGACTTTCTTTACATGTCCTTCAGCTCTCTTTTTCAGATTAATGATTTTCTCCTGTTCAGTGTTTGGTGTGGAGGAGAAGTGTTCTATATGGCTAAGAAACCTTTTAGAAGATGTGCTTATAAAACTTCTATCTAGGCCTTACTAGAATACCCTAGCTACTCTTTTTTGTTGTAAGAAATCTCTAAGAAATGAGCTTGTCATACTTTTAAATTGCAGCTTCATAGGTAAGACTGAAAAATTATTTTCTACAGAAAGCGTACATGTATTAGCTGAATTTTTACATCATTTAGACAATGTTTTACTACTTCATCTCCCACTCTTCTAATTTGTCTGCCTTTCATTTGTTTTGTCAGATTTTAGATTAATAGTTTAAGGCCAGAGGAACAATTAGTGTTACTTGATTTGTTCTCCTGAATAAAATACCCCATCAAACTCAAAGTGATTTCTTCACGAAATATGTAACTTCCGGTCAAGTTAAAAGATAAGTTTTTTAAAAAGTCATCCAACCCTAATGTAATGATGGTGTCAGAGAGTCCACTAATCTGGAAGTCGTGTTAGTGTTTAACTAGTTTAACCGATGTGCCACTGTTAGAAATTTGCTCTTTTATATTTCTAGTCTGTGTTTGTCTTCTTTTAACTTTTAGGTTTTGGATCTTGTTTTGTAAGTCACAACTAGAGAGTTTACTTTCCCTGAGAAGATGCTTACGTGTTGTCAGTATGCATAGATTGTACAACAGTCTATATATAATCTACTATGGAATAGTCAAATTGTGTGAATGTTTTAGTTAGCCATCCCTTTACAGAGAGGTACTAGCTTTAAAAATGCACAAAAGTAATGTTTTATCATTCTTCAGACTTCTGCTTAAATTCCTCTTAAGTCGTGAATATTTAATTAATTTCTGGTATGCCTTTTGGACATATTTCAAATGTATTATAGTATTTTTGTTCAGAACAACAATCTAGTCTTAATATTTTATTTGATAGTGTCTGAGGATTTTTGGTCATCTAATTGTTCATCTGGTATGAAGATTTCAGGCAATGCGATAAGACTGTATGAAGTCCAGCAAATATAATTTGTCGTTTAACTTAAAAAAAAAATCCTGTCAGTACAAATCAGTCAGCTACACATTCAAGCTTGCATAAGATTTCACAGACTTTTTAGTCTAGTGTTACCTGACAGAAAGAATCTTTATAACAGAAATTGTAATTATGTGTCAGCTATTGACTATTGACAATACTTTGCCTGCCAATAGTATGCAATATTCAAATGTTTAGGTATAAATTTCGTTGAGGAAACTATTGAGTTTTAACAGAGTTGTTTTTATTTGGACCATCATTTTTCCTTTTCCCTTTCACCACATAGAATTGAAAATTGTTTCTTCTTAGGTGAAAAAACAAATGGCCCCTTAGCAGCTGTAGCAGTAGAGTTCTTTCTCTACTATGGAATGTTCCATTAGCCACTAATAACTGTGAATTTTGAAATAAGTTTGCAGGGGCAATCACTAAATTGAAATTAATAAATCTGTACATTATTAATTTGTTTTCGGTTTGATGTTCCTTATGTTGAGCCTTAACAGGTCTTCCTTACACTCCCCATTGCATATTTTTTTCCCTCTTTTCTCTTATTTGTTCCTCTGCTTCCAGCGAGTGGAACAGAGAGCTCTTGTTCTTTTATAATACTAAATATGCTACATTTTTACAGGTTTTAAGTTAGTACTCTTTTAACACAGATAACAGGGAAGTTTGTCTGATGGCATGTTTAGCACTTACATGGCTAAGCACTTCTAAGCTTGTAAAATGCAGGCAAAATGTTTGTTCTCATTAGCAAAACAGTTGCTCAAAAAGCAGCTCGAGCTGAGATTCATGTATGATCATTCCTATTTGAAGTCATTGGCATGTCCCAAGGTGTAACAAATTACTGGGTTGTCTGCTTTTGTTTTGACTAAAAGCTTTTCCAAAATGATGTTTCACCAGCTGCACTCTAATGTTCAGTGATGAACTGTGGTTTGATTTTTCTTTAATTACTAGAGACCGACAGCATGTAAAAGTTTTGCATGTTACAGTGCATCCTGAACAGCTTGCTCAAGAGAGACTTGAAAGTTTTGGAATTTTCCCATATGAATCCAGAGCTGACTGATTCAGAAACACCTTGTTTTTGATGTTTTAATGGTAAATGTTTGAGCCAATATAAGGAAGGCTAAATATTTAGAGACAATGATGCAAATTAGAAAATCACTTTTGTGATATGTTACTGAGGCAGAGAGCTCAGTCGGATTTAAGAGAATGGATCAACTACTGATGTCAAATACTGTCCCAAATTTCGCTGTGTAAGTACTTCTGAGTTAGAAAGCTACTTACTGAAAGGTGCAACCTGTGAAAAATTTCTCATCTTTCTTCAAATCTCATCCAAAACTTAAAACTCACCCAAAACATTACTCCTTCAAGCTGTTCTAGGCTAACTGGAGTGAGTGTTCAACTGTGATCCTTGCTTACTATAGTTAAGAGATGTATGGGGAGCTTTATCCAATGCTTTATTCCTTCATTGAATTGCAGTATCTGCTCTTTCATTTCACCTAATGAGGGATTAAAGATAAGGTGCAAAATACAGTACCTCAAACAGATGACTAAATTCTACATAGAGTCTGCTTTTGAAAAATCAGTCTAAAAAGCTACCTGACCAGTGGCTGCCTAACTCTGAGAACAGCTTCTGTGAACACCTAAGGATTTTTTCAACTGATTGTGTGGACTGAAGAGAGAAATGAACTGAGTCACGCACCTTTTGAGCATCTATTCTGACTCCTAGATAAATATGCAAAAAATCATAATAGTATTTAAGGGGACATTACTGACAGTAGATCTTAGGCTTCAGAAGAGAATTTCAGGGTCCAGATTTTTAGTAGACTTATATTTCTGTTTTAAAGCCTTGATTCAACTGATAGAATACCAAAGAAAGTAGGAAATTCACATATATCCCTGTATTCAGCATTTTGATGGCCTACCTGTAGGTGGTTTCTTTCTCAGCACTTGGGCTTTTTGAATTGCTGGTCTGAAGTGTCTTATTTTCTCGCCAGCAGTGTGGGGATCATGGGCTCAAAGAGGCTAATATAGGCTCTTTGAATCACCTGGATGTTGGGGGCTGATGTTCAACTGTCATTTTGGATTTGTGTCATGCATAATTCCATGGGGCAACAGTCTTTGATTAACTATCTACAAAATATTATAGTGTAAATATTGGTTATTAACTAGTGGGATATTTTTAAAAAATCTCTCTAAACTGTAAAGTTGTTCATTATATGAGGGATTATGTCTTCTCTACAACATCTAGAGTTGTCTTTTTTAGCCTCTAATTTGAGGTTTATTCCATTTTTCTGTTCTGTGCTTTTCCTCCTTTTCTCCCTGTCTAATTGACTGGTTTAGATATATACTCACTTTACTTCAGGGTCTTTTGACAGAAAGAAGGAGAGAAATGGGCCAATGGCCAAAGCTTCTCCAAAGGCAGACTTACTGAAAAATACCATCTCCCCAACCTAGGAAATTTTTTTCCCTTCTGCCAATGCTGAGTTTCAACAGCTTTCTTCTTGTTGTCCCTTTCCTCTTTGTCCCCACCTTTACCCCCAAAGATAGTGTGGGCAGTCATTTTGAGACTTAATGCAAGGCACCAAGCATAGCTCTAACAGTCCTTGAAAAAGTAGGAGACAGTGCAATAGGCCTTCAAACTTCCTTGTAATCAGCAAACATTTCACTAAAATTGAGGCCCGCAGGTTCACTGTCAGCAATAGAATAGTAGACAAGGTAGGAAGGACTTATTCTGACATCTTCTTTGTTTGCAAGGAACAGAAACTGCCTAATTAGATCATTTTGGAAGGTATTTTTCTAAAGAAAGGAAATAAGATGCATTGTAAAATGAGACTTCAGAAATATCTTCATGGTTCTTGTGCCTTAAGAAGGACTCTGTAAAGCTATCTAGTATTTGCAACCTAACCATTGGAAGTTTATGCTACTTCATGAAAAATCACAAAGTGAAAATAAAGTTGCACTGAATACTTCAATAAACATCAAGACTAACAAAGCTTGATATCCTGCCATTTTTTGTTTTCTGGTTGATTAGTTTCAAAATGAAGCTCTTCCTGCTGGGGTTTAATAAGGTATTTGCTATCCAATAACATGAGAGAGAAGCCTCTCAACTGGAGCACTTTCCTCTTTCCTCCAATATTTTCACAAAATGTACAGGCAGCTAGTTATGCTTGAAATCTACCTTTTTCTCAGATTGAACTGAAAATGACCAACGGGTATATACCATTAGGAATGAAGGCAGGCAAGCATAACAGCAGCATGGACACCATAAGCCTTATTTCCTTATGAAGCTGTGGTAGAACATGTACCCATGTGCGTTCTTTCCATTTGCCAGAAAAAAAAAATGAGATAACGAACTAAAAAAACTAAAGTACTGCAATCACAGGAGTGAATAGTACAAGCTAAAAAAGATTGAGTTACTTTGAATCAGAAGCCAATCCTTGAAAGTGAACCAAAAATTTGTGAACACATAAGATGAACTGAGTTCCATAAATTTGACGTGAAAATCAATTGTCTCTCTCAGAGCTTAGACCTCAGTTTTTGAATTGCCAGAATGTGTGACTTCAATGATTTCCACACCAGTGAAGTGAGCAGTATGATCATTAAAGTTGACAGCAGGGTGCATCAGCAGTACAATACAGAACTTTCTGTAGGGTCAGAACATCTGATGCAGATCTTTTGGTCATTTGAGTAGAAAGTACAACTTATTTTGCTATAGTGACAGAGGATAGACCTCTATCTTTCTGGCTGCCAGCTTTAGACTTAGGTATTATTCTATATGACTAAGGTTAGAGAATCTGATAATTATGTAATTAACTGGAAAGTACCTTGTTGACTACTAGGTCCTATTGTTTAACCTCCTGATTTTAATGTTCTGAACACTTGAATTTACTGGAAAGATATGGCTTATCTAAGAAACGCTTATTAAAGATCTTCTGGAAATATACACTTGGAGAAAGCTAACAATCATGAGAAAAACACTTTGCTTACAGAGAAGCAATCGAGGGATTGCGACTACAAAGCTACCAATAAAACTCAACATGCTTATGTGTATTAAGTAATTTATTGCATTAAAGTGTGGTATTAATGAAAATCAGCATTGCAACACTAAGTTCTTATAAATAAAATAGAATGAAGTGATAGATAAAAATAAAATGTGTGGAAGAACCAATTGCTCTGTCTATAAACCAACTGTCTATATTTGCAAATGACTGAGAAAAAGGCCAAAGCAATTTTTTCAGTATTCATTAATATACAGTATAGTTTTGTAATTTATGCAATCTATATGAGCAAATCTGTGAGACGAGAAGCTTTTTGCTACTTGTGTAAGTGAAGAACAATTTATAACATGGAAGTACTACTTAATTTCCCAGCTCTTATGCACTACACTGTGTCTTGGGAAGAGTAATAAAAGGAATTCTTCCAAGAATAGGTATTTTATGGAAAATTACCATTAGAAAACTTATTTTGTTTTCAGTGAGAGATAAAATCGTATGAACGGTACAGAGAAGATACTATCATAGGATAATAAATTCTTCCCAAATTGATAAAAATCCATATTGGATTTTTTTTAAACAGAATTTATTCAGTGAGTTATGAAGTCAGTTAATAGACTTATGGAACATAAATATTTAGTGATAACTTTAATTTATTCGAAGGTACTAGTTGAAATCTCTGGGTGAAGGCCATGGGAATTTTTATAGCTTTCAAGAAGCTAGGATTTTACTCTTAGTGTAAGACTTTGTGTTGGATATTTAATTTAGTTTTCTTAAAATAGATCATTCTTTTTCCTTAGTGTTCTAAAATGGATTCACGTCCTGTGTTAAAATACTACTTTTTAATGCCTATATATGTTTTCTGTGGGCAAAATTGAAACAAACTGATAGTTGTGGACTTTGGCTGTGAAAAGTATAGAGTATTGAACAATTATCAGTATGTCAACTTTTTGTTTCCATAAACTCTCTGTTTATTTAAATACAGATTATTAATTATTAATAAAATTAGTAAATATCTGTGCTTTATTTTCTCAAGGCAATATGATGTACTGTCTTCCTCTGCTGCAATTGAAATTCAGCAGGCAATGTATATAACTCCTTAACTTGAAGAAAATCCATACTCATGCTTAAAACTTAAAGAGAAGTCTTGATATTTTCAGAATATGTGCATGTGTAATGGGATGTAAAAGAGACATAATCTTTCTACTTTCATCTGTATGCATTTTTTATGCATTTTTTCAGCTTTAAATGAATCTACTAAGCAGAACTCTAAGTGCTTGCTATGGAAGGCCTTGTATTTAGTTTATTATACATATGCTTATCCTTTAAGCTCCTAAGGAAGTATAGTATGAAGAGTTTGAGGAGGATGGACTAAACCAAATTTTCTTGAGTCACTCTTGTCATCTCCATCTGCAGTATTTTTCAGTATTCTAGCTTGAAAGTGAACATGTGGATAATCATGTCAACATGCACTAGAAAACATGGAAGAGGATGTATGGATATATGTAACTGGTGACACTGGTCATGCATTGATGCACAGTGAAGAACTCGAAGGGCCTAGGTAACTAAGCTGTCTTAGTTTTGAACAGCTCTTCGGTCCTATTTATGGCGTTCAGTGTGTGTTAGTCTCCCTGGTAAAGCGTGTTCTTTCCAACACAGACCCAGAGAAGATAGGTTTGATGAGGTACCTATATATCTTATCAGCAGTGTTGGACCGTGAATATCTTCTAATTGTCTTTTCTTCCCAATATCACATCTTTCTTTCTCTTATTTGAGTGATTTTTAAACTATACATCCAGGTTATTTCACAGGGGCTGTAGGACAGCTGTATGTGTTTGCAGAAATGAAACAAAGTAAGGAATCCACTAGTTTCTGTTGGTGCTGAAGTTCGTATTGTCCTAAGATCTCTCATAAAGTTTTGCGTTAAACAAAGCAAGAGGTAGAACCAGTCTTCATATTGCACAAATAAAAGCTTTCAGGGTGGGAAAGAAATGACCCGTCAGAATTGTCTTGAAGCTGAGTGATAAGAATTGACCTATCCTGTTCAGGGTGACTGATTCATTTTGTGCCAGTCTCCCAGGCAAGTCCCAGGCACATTATAGTCTTCAGTGTCAAACACTGCTGAATTCAGTATTGCTGAATACTGTGAAGTAAGTAAGGCTATCTTCCTCTTAGCTGCGCCAGAGACAAAATAGGTCTGATACAAATAAGACTAATACACTCTGAATGTTTTAACCAAGTCTGAAAGCTGAACTGCATAGATTAGGGTCATTGACAGAGAATTCAAATTTTCTAGAAGAATGTATTTAATTTTTTCTAATTATTTGTATGGTCATTTTTCCGAAGAAGAAAAGACTATGTTATGTAGTGACTGGAGAGAACTAGAAGACTAAGTTTTTTTTACTGCTGAGTGTAAACATTTGTTTCATATTGTTTTTTAAAAGGTGCTTATGTGTGGTAGTATTTATTAACTATAGATTAGTTTACACTGAGAAGGTTCTCTAACAATCATCAGGTCAAGTTCCTTGCCAGCTGTGTGCTCAAAGGAGAGCAAACTTCAAAGCTACACGAGGTTGCTCAGAGTTTTGTCCAGCCATCTTGCATGTCTCCAAGGATCTTTAGACAACCTGTTCCAAAGACTACCATCATTGTGAAACGGTTTTTTTCTAGTATCTAGTCAGAATTTCCTTTATATCAGTTTGGGACCATTTGGGCCTCTTGTCCTTTTCTTGTGCTTCTCTGGAAGAGTCTAATTCATCTCTGTGCCCTCACACTGAGTAACTGAAGACAGCAATCAGATCCCCTTTAAGCCTCTGCTTCTTAAGGCTGAACAAACCATATCTCTCAACCTCTCCTCATATGTCGTGGGCTCCAGCCCCCTCTTCATTTTGATAGTCCTCCATCATGGCTGCAATATGCCAGTCTTTCTTGCACTATGGGGTCCAAAGCTGGACATAGTGCTCATGAGACTGTATCTACAGCACAAAACAAATGGAAAGATTTGTTTCCTTCAACACTCTTGTTAATATAGCCCAAAATGTAGTCTTTCATCTCTGCCACAGGGACACGGAGCTGACATATGTCGACTTGTTATTCACAGGAACCCCCAAGTTCTTTCCTGCTGAAATGCTTTCTAGCCAGCCAGTGCCCAGCCTGTACTGTCACATATGGTTATTCTGTTCCAGGGCAGGACTTTGCGCATTTGTTGTACTTCATAAAATTCTTGTCAGCCTGTTTCTCCAGCCTGTTGAGGTACCTCTGAATAGCAGTCCTGACTGCTCCCCTGAAACCTGTTGTCATTCACAAAGTCTCTGAGGGTGCATTCTGTCCAGATTGTTAATGAAGACATTAAATAGCTCAGGCCTCCTATAACGACCTCTGAAGAATGCTACATGTAACCCGTGACTGGTAGGACTTTGCAGTGCTGATTGCTATCCTTGGGCCCAACAGTCCAAGCAGTTTTCCACCTACTTTGTGGTCAGTCTTGCAAAATACTCCTCACTTCTGTCCTCCTTTTCATCATTCAGCAGCAAAGATCACAAATCATGGCTAACCCTTTGATTTTTTTTTCTTTATTTGGCTACTGCACACATAATAAGTGGGTTTTAAACTCTGAAGTCACAGATTCACAGAATAGCTGGAATTGGAAGGAAACTTTGGAGATTATCTGCTCCAACACACCTACTCAAGAAAGGATCAGCTAGAGTAAATTGCTCAGGGCTGTGTCCAGTTGGGTTTTGAACATCTGCAAAGACAGACTCCACAGCTACTCTAGGCAACCTGTTCTACTATTTAACCATCTGCACAATGAAGATGTGCTTTTTCATGGAATTCTCCTTTAATTTTGTTAAATTAAAGCAAAAATGTTCTCTTTCCACCATAGTATTTATTTATTAATGTAGTAACTTGAGAAAAGTAAGATAAATATATAACATATGTAAATATTTTGGAGAGACTTTTAAAAATTCATCAGTCATCATTGTTATTGATTAATACTGGTTTTTCAAGTTTTTTTATTCATCAACAAGTGCAGGACTTTACACTTCTCTTTGTTGAACTTCATGAGTTCTTATTCCTCTAGCCAGTCGAGGTCTATCTGAAGAGCTACACAACCATGTTGTAAATTAGCCACTTTTCCCAGTATTGTATCATCTATGAACTTGCTAAGGACACATTTGGTCCCATCATGTGATCATTAATGAAGATGTTAAACAGTATTGGCCTCCGTATCAACCGCTAGGGGACACCAGTGGTGACTGGTCTCCAGCTGGACTTCATGTCCTTAAATTCTGGAAATATCAGAAATAGTATGTAAGATCAGCATTCCATTCAGATTAGTATTATTTACACCAAGTACTCTAAGGGTTTCTTTTGAGAAAGAAAAATTTTCAGAGCTGGCCTTGATGTAACTCACATGTTTCATGGATCAGATTCTTTCATTCATATGACTGTACAGGTAACAAGCAAAGCAGCTTCCCATGTCGTTATAATTAGTATGGTTTCCTTTCAGTTGATTATTTTACTTAAGTAGAAGTTGGCATTCAAAGCTTTAAGACTCCCATATATCACTCTATCTTTGTCATATATGCGTAGAGAAGTGTACCTTTCCCAGTGGAAGCACAAGGGGAGCCTGAGGAAACTGAGGTTACAGAATGAAGGAGACTCAGGAGTATAATCTTTATCTTCTAATCTCCAATGTCTTACCTCGACTATCCTTCTTTAATGATATGTCAGAATGGTTGGTAGCTCCTAGTAAAGCAGTCAGAAAATACTGGAGCAGTAAATGCTCGCCCTCTAGAATCCAAATTCCAACTTCTCACTCGGATTTTTAGTCAAACCTCTTATAGACAGCATCAACCATATTTCTCTTTCTTCCTCATCTTGATGTTATCTTTCTATCAGAGCCCATGCCATCAGGATTTTGTGAGCATTGGAAACACAAATTTTATTGAGGTTTCCATTACAAATTTATTTTTAAAAAATCCTTTTTTTCATATATAAAAATATATATATGTATGTGTGTGTATATATATATATATATGTGTGTGTGTATGTATACACACATACAAATATATATTTATATCTGTTAGTCTCTGCTGGATACACAGTTAATTATGAAATTATTTTCAGTCAGTTCTTTATGAAATTGGGAAACTCAAAGCATTTTTTTTCAAGAACATCATCTTTTCAGAAGCTCCAAAGAAACAATTTGGTTGCCTTAATAACACTTGCTATTCGAGGTTTAATCTTTTATCTCGTATGCACAAAAGCATTCAGGAACCAAAGTCTCCTTGAATTCACATGAAATCAATGGAATGTGAACTACTAAATGCCATTATATGTCACACTAAATACAAATTCACAAATGTCTCCATCTATCTCATTAAGATCATTTGCCCGTAGAAGTCATTTCTACATCTGCTCACTGCTCTCTGAGAGTAAGAATCAACTGACATCACTTTTATACTCTGTAATTTTAAGATCCCATTATCAACCATTCTCAGAAGAGCTGAACTTCATATTCTGTCCCAGTATGATGAACACAGAGGGTGTAATTTTCACTTTCTGATACCATTATTATTGCTCTGTAATCAATGCATGTCTATTATTCCTTCTGAAAGTGTGCAGACCTTCTACATTTACTATATACAATTTCTGTAATTACACTTCCCAGATGTGTAATACAGGAGGGGGAGCAATGTAATCAGTGGTAACAGGGCTGTGAGAATCCTGTTACAAGTTTCTAGATTTTTCTAAAATACACTCACTGGTTTGAACCTATAAATCTGTAAGTGTACTTTCTGTATCATTAACATGTATTTATTTTGTACTTGCTTACTCATTTCTGGTGATGTAATAGGAGTAAAATGTCATCATACTAAAGATAGTAGTAAATATAACAATGTAGCATTTGAAATACTGTCTTCTTTTCCTACCACAGTCAGTGCTATCTGGACCTGTAAAATTCTAATGTGATAGAAAAGCTGAGATAAAGTTTAACTGTCAAATGTAGTTTAAAAAAAAATATGAAGGTCAAGAAGCATAAATAAATTGAAATTTGTAATGCCTGTATGTTCATTTTGAAATAGAGTTCAGGTTGTGAGGTTTTTACAGGTTAAAAAAAGTAAGTAATTTGAACCTGCGCTATCAGAGACTGTGTTACCTTGGCAAAGTTGAGGTCAGTGGAACAATTTAAACTGATCCTCTCTCTCCGTGGCATTTAGCACAGTCTATAAGGATTTCCTGACTGTACCATTTACCTCTTCTTACCAGAATTAATATGCTCTGTGGAGAGCTGCCAGGTCCACTGCAGGGGCAGATTTCTGGGGAAAAGTGAGCCCTGCACTATATGAATACCAGTTGGTTTTCTTTTAGAACTCCAGGATGTGAGGTGGAAGGAGTTTTGCTGACAACTGGTTTTTCTGTGTGGAGAAAGACAGCTGGTTAACTACTGCTTAGCTTTATTATTGTAATTATTTTTGATAGTGATTATCTGCCTCATTCTCCCTAATAGAAGCAAGTTTACTTCATGTATGCAGCTGTTCAAGCTTCATTTGCTGTTGTAGATCTTGTCTTCTGTTGACTATATTCTTCTGGAAGTTGGCCCTTTGCTTTTTGTCATCTTTCTGAACACAATTGCATTTATATTTAATATAACCTGTCAGGTGAAGGGCCATAAATTGGGAAGACGTGTTTAACTGGTTGGTAATCTGTAACTATTCCGTAACTAGCCTAAGTGGAGACTTCAGCTGTGATCACTTTATCCTTTCTTTCCCCTTTTCTCTCATTATTAGTCTAACTTGTTTAGTTCTGAAGGATGGTGGTCTTCTGTAGCCTTAGAACTCTATAGAGCTGTGTGTTCGTAACAGAGGTATCTCGTCCCTATTTCAGCGGTGATAGCAAGATGGTATTTTGACAGCATATCGGTATTCATCAAGTAACTCCTATTTCTTTTGCGACTTAGTTTGTGGACAGTAAGTCTGCAACGTCAGTAGGCATCTTGCTTACTTTTTTAATCAGAAGGACCACAGTAACACATGGTTGAGAAACAGGACTGTGGCTGAGAAACAGATTACAGTGCATATGAATTAAGCATAGCATCCCCAGAGCTACATGGCAGAAGTGTCACTAACTCTTCTAGTTATTGTCTCATGATAGTGAACATCCTGAAGATGTTCTTTTGCTATTAAATTCTTGCAGAGTGAGAGTGTTAAATGCAATACTGAGTAACAGTCTTCACAGAGTGTGATTCATATTGAGTACTTTATCTCTGGTAATCATTTTGCATCCTATAACAGAAATGTGTATGTGGTAGAATCAGGCAGAATTTAAAAGAAATTTGTATTTTAATTTCATCTGAAATAATATTTGGAAGATAAATAGAGTCATCAAACAACTTTCCTGCCTGTGTTTAATGGATTGTATCCTACAGATTTCAATAGTTGGATGCTTTCAAGAAAGTTGAAAACAATGCTGTTCAGTAAAGAGAAAGGGCAATGATACACATTTTCAGTTTTACCATCTCTTTGAAAACAATTTTTTAAAAGAATGTATTAATCTCCAACTGCTAATCCAATTTGAAACTTACTTCTAAATCAGTAAAGTAATAATGATTATAAACGATACGTCGTAGTTTCTGCTATAAAATGTGGTTGCATTTAACCAGATATATATCTAGTGAACCAATGCACTTTATTGTAGGTTAATTTTGTAAGAATTAATTCTAGAAACATGTATATATTTAAGGGAAATAAGAAAATTTCAAACATTTTATTTGTCCTAGAAATTCTTTGTACTTCACCAATTGGCTACTGAAAAGAATTCAATCTGAGGTAAAAAATAGAAGTTAGCTTTTTTGCCTTGTTCAGTCCTTAGCTTGTTTTGTTAGTAAAAATGTTGTACTGTCAATTGTAATGATGACTTTTGTTATAACTCAGAACTAAATAGAGCCGTGAATTTACCTCAGCAAACAGCAATCTCAGAGATAAATTTTTTTCCTGTTGTGGATAAGATAAAGTGTAACTAAGGGTGAAAGTGCTTAATATTCTATCACAAAATGTGAGAATAGTTCAGGTCTTTTGTCTGTATTTTCTCCAAATATTGCTTATCAATGAACTTTTTACTGCAGACTATAAAATGTAGTATGAGTTTTTTGTTTTTTTTTTTTTTTTTTGAAAAACTATTATGTTAAATAAAAACATTTCTGGTTTATCAGAATGTACATTTTAATTATACTCAATCTGATAATAAATAATATATTTACTTTAATGAGCTTATATTTGTTTGAGCACTTTCTGTGGTCTTCCTGGATTTCCATAATGGGTATATGGTTCTGTCAGAGTCTGCATTTTTAAAGCTTTTACAAAAGTATTCTATGAAAAAGAAGGAGAAATGTGTAATATGACATATCCCCTTGTTTCATTACTCTTTTTTTTCAGAAGAATCTAGTTGACAAAAAACACATTAAATCAATTAGAGAGTCTTATGATTTGTATACACAGAAAGCCAGTTATATCTCTCAGAAGTAAGTACTTTAGTAAAGTAGATGCTAAAGGAGTCCAAGTGAACACTTGCAAATTGTACGAGAAATTGTAGACCTCTATACACTTTCACTACTGTTGATATCTCTGTCAGTTCAATTAAAGCTGTATGGGGTATGCTTACATGTGCAGTGCTAATCCCTTCTACTATAGAAGCATCTTCATAAGACAGACTTACAAGATTTTTATCCTGTGCCTAGTTATGTTTAACATGATACGTGTGTGCATATTTAGTGAATAGAATATGTAATTAATGAATCGTAAATATATACAGTTACACAGATACTGTTTAGATTTGTTCAGATACCTGTACAAATACAGATATGAATGTTTATGTATTTGCATAGAACTACCCTCATAAAAAAGATTTTTTGACTATAATAGCTATATTCACAGTTAATTTGTCTTGATTCATATCTTGCATTCTGTTTTCATATCGCTTGGATATGTGATAAGCCTGAAATTTTAAAACCAAACTATTTAATGCATTTTCAGATAGGTATAAGAGAAAATGTGTGTGCAGTCATAGAATTCATTATTGTTTGTTGTCATGCTTGGATAAATAATCTGGCTATATTGAAGAAATGGAGAGATCATTGTTAAGTATTTTTAAAGATTTTTATCTTTTAGCATAAAATTGGTATGAGAATATTTAGTTTCAAGATTGATTCCCTTAGTTACAAATTCTTGAAAAAGCACATAATGGCAGTATTTCTTGTGTTCCCACCTGTTGGTCTTCATTGCATAGGTTTGTAGGTAACAAGGGAGTTGCTAGCAACCCTAATATAGATAACATAGTCTTCCCCATTTTTACTTTCTTTCTCTGAGAAACTGTCACATTTGCAGGGTTTGCAGCAGTTCTTTAATTTGGTGTAAAAAAAAGGCTGCCAGGCTGTGGTGTATTTTTTTGCAATAAGAAATCTTCTTCGGCTTTTGCTGAAATACAAACTATTGAATGTTGTTATTTCCTTTTTTCTTGCATTTTACAGCAGAACTGTGGCCTAATACTAGAAGGGTACTGCGTAAGCATTTGGAGGCTGGGCTGGCTGCTCTGACAAACTAAATGCTTCCGAAGCCTCTGAGGAGCTATGTAGTGCAAGGCGTAGGGGCAGGAGCTGAAGCAGGCCAAGCTGTCCCTTCTTCAGAACTGGCCTTTATCCCACCTCTGACAAAACTCCTTGCAGAGGAAATAAAGTTGGATTCCCATCCAAATAAATATTTCTCCACATCCAGGGCATTTTGTTCCTCCATACAGCTTCCCTTCCTTTTCTTCCTCCCTTGCCTCTACCATATCACCACAGAGGTATCTTAATATCCAAACTGAGAAAGTTGAGAAGTGGAGGAGAAAAAGAGTTTGTTACAGTTGCCAAGGGTGGAACTGTTTGTTCACTTTTTCCTTTCAAACACAGCAACAGATTACGTATGAACAAATACTGTTTCAGCTGTAAAGCCCATCAGATTTAGGAAATGCCAGATTCCAGGTTGCCCATGCTCAAATGCTGTTTCTTTGTTCATTTATAGCATGCTATAATTTTTAACAATGTTATAGCATACAAATTTTAATTAGTATCTGCGTCTCATTCAGTCCGCAGGATAAATGCACAAGGGTCAGAAATGAGACTGCATGTACAACATTAAATCTGCTATTTTTAGATTATTACTTTATTTTGTAACATTAATGCTTTTAAATAATTAAATAAAAATTGAATTTAAAATCTTTTGCTCAATCCTTGTATGTATACAAATGTAACTAAATCTAATGAACAGGTATCTGGGAAATTAATATTTTAGAAATATATGTATGTCAGATACATTTTCATTTCAATCACTTGAGAATATTATTCTTGCTAAAATGTATTTGATCATAAAATCCTGATAATAATCAACAATAATTAACAAAATATATAATATTGTAAATGTCCTTAACTAACTTTATTTACCATTATTGAGTCCATGTATGTAATGAAGCCAAGGCAAGAATTTCTAGTTGTAAAATTCTAAGCCATTCAGCATTATGAACTAAACAAATTTTAGAAAACATGATGGAGATAAAAATGATATTAGTATGCATAACTCAGACTCATTATGGTGAGGACTACCCTTCCTTATACCTGCATCCCTTACTGTTTGAAGATTAGAGTTATATTTGTCAGATTATAATAGGTCTGAATATTGCATGTTCACTCTAATGAAGCTTGCACACTTCTTTGTAGCATAGTTTTTTTTCATTTCATTTTATCTGATTATGGTTCATACTAATTACAGTATATTCTCCTTGCTAGTGTTCTTTACAGGTCTTGTTCCATTTTTGTTCATTAGTTCAGGAGGCAAACTGAGAAGCAAGAGAAAAGATTGAGTGAGATTCCTGTCCTTTCTTATGCCTTAGGCCCTTCTGACAGTTTTTAAAATTATGTTTTCCTGCTGCCTTCTCAATTTGCTGGATATTCAGCTTGCATCTTACTCTTCATCTGGCTGCAGAAGGGTTACCTTCTGCACATAGTTAAAGAACTTAACACCATGTTAAGTTCTCTATATGTTCTCTGTAATGAATTTTTGTTGATCTAGCCTTCTTTCAACAGAACCTATTTCTGCATTTTTTATATACTAAGAATATATTACTCCCTAAAATGTATTTCACTATGGTCTCAAAAATAGTTATTGAAAAAAGAAACCTTTCGTTGACTGGGTTGCCAAATAAGTGATTTAATAGTTTTTCTCTAAAAATATTAACTCTACGTGGAGGCATCTAAAAAGAAGGAGTAAGCAATTATATTTATTTTCAGAAAAGACATTTTGTTTTTTAAAAACGTTGACTAATCTTTCATTGGTTACATTTTTGTCCCCCAAATTTAAATTATTTAAATCTTGATCAACTGATATTTCCAGAATTCTAAATTCTGCTTTTTTACCTCATGAGGCACACTGGAGTGTTTTTATTAAAATGCTTTTTTGATGTTTTGAGCTAGTATTATGAGATAAGTTAATAAGGAATATTTTAGCTTCTAAGTTCATTTTCAGTATATATAAGTGGGGTTAGGGACAATTTTTGGTATGATAATAAGAAAAATCACATAAAAATGAGAACCCAAATATTAGATTGTTTTTTACTGATTGGAACTGACCACAGTTTGAAATTTTCAAAACTAGCAGTCGTGTGGGGGGGGAACAAAACAAAACAATAAACTGTTCCTATCCTTTTTTTTAATATGAAAGATATACTTTAAATTTTTGTCCTTATTTCTAAATTATGTATCATATATCTGTATCTATACCTAATTTTTGAGTCAGTTCTTTAAATTGAGGTATTACCACATAAGTTGTCATCATAAAAGGATATAACCCAGCTGAATATATGTTTGTGTTTCTGTACTCTGCAAGCCATGATTCTTAATTCTATAGTATGCCTATAATTAAAATATCCGAGAAAAAAGTACAATTTTTTTTTTTCTTTTGGCTTTGTTAAAAAAAGAAAAAAGGAAAAAAAAAGAAATAATTTTCTGCCATTCCATTGCCTCTAAGCCATTCAAAATACATCTGCTTGGAAATATCATTAATGGGATGCTTTTCACATTTGTCAAAACACTGAAATTTTGAGGGTGCTAAATAACTGACCATTTGGATAGCTTTCTTCTTTTGATATCACATTTTTAGATGATCAGTCAGAAAACTCAGATAATTACATTCACTGTAAATTCTAGTGCTTCTAAGTATCTAGAAGTAATGGTCTTTAATAGGTTTTCACTTCCCTCTCATTGAGAAAAAATAAGCTTCAGTTACTTTTTAGATCTAATTGCAACTTGTCGCTTTATACTGTTTCTTGAAGCAGTAGTCATCTGGACAAATCTATTTTGAAGGCTTCAAGAAGGCTAATTATGTATCCTGCACTTGGATGCACATTGTGTTGATCACAAAATTGTCAGTCAGGACATACTTGTAAAGTTTAGTAGACCTAAAAAAGCAAGGAAAGGAAAATAGAGAGCTTTTCCTTCCTTCCACAGTTAACATCCTATTAAAGGACTATGATTAACATAACTGGAGTAATCACGGTAGAGATTTATGCAAACCTTTAAAGGATTTATACTGATTCCTATAGGTTTTTTATTTGGAAAGCTGCCATAAAATGCACCGTTCACTGTAATATTTCCTATTAATTTGTTATGGCATAACATGACTTATTCAGAAATAAAAAATGTCATTGTAATCATACGTTACTGGGATTTATTCTTCCTGATCCAGTCACTAGAGAAATGTAATTGATTGGCACTTTGCCAGTAATAAGAGTCCTTGTCTTGAATGTGTTTTACTCTGTGATGATGATTTTATAACATTCCTCTCTGAAAAACTCTCTGGTTCTTCATTGCCTCTGAAACTAGGTACCAGCTGTTTAATTAGGCATTGCAATCATTAAGAGGCATTGCAAATTCAATAGTGGGCATAGAATGCATCCTATATTTTAGGCTCTTGATCCTCAAGGAGGAATGCAGAATCTGCAGCATCATGACTAAGCTCCTTGCATAAATACCATGAGGGTAAGTGCCTTAAAAAGCCAGTCCATGGAACTCCTGCTCTGACGAGGTGCTTCCTGTGCCTACTCAATAGGAAATGTGAAACATATGGTGTAGCAGGAATCTCATCATCTTAGATTCATCATCTCTGACTCAGAGGTACAGGAAGGTACCTCATCCACTTGAAACCAAAAGATTGAAGGGTTTTTCAGAGAATAGACGCCTACCAGTATTTTTTGAATAAATTTGGTCATGAATTGTCCCCTGAGCTGCTGCCACAGCTGCTATTTGCTAGGTAATACACTAATATTTAAATAATTCAACCAAGTAGTAGAAGGTCTAAATTTGATTCCTTTCTTAGCCTGAAGAGATTCAAATCCATTTCTCCCACAAAAAAAGTCCATGTGTATATGTATCTTCCACCATTCCTGTTGCTTCCTGATTTTCATGCCAATTGGGGTGGTGACCAAAATGAACAGATTACAACTTTTACATTTGGAGGGAGCATGCTAAATTGAGGAAAACTAACCTCTACTGCCCCCCCAAAATGATTAGTTCCTTGATGACTAGAACAGCTTAGCACAGGCAGATCTAAGGTAAGAAAGGAAGAGGGAACATTGTGCCAGAGATCAGACTGCTATGGCCCTGCAACGCTAAAACATATTTTGACTTAGAAAATTAGATATATTTACCTCTGTCTTTGTGCTATTCTCTGTTCTTTTCTAAGGGTGTTGGTATCAAGATTTTCAGAAATAACTAGCAATTTTTAAAGCTTAAATTTTATTAAAATCACATAAATTACTGTAATTTCACTTTAAGAAAAGCAGAAGAAAATGTGGGACATAATGGTTCTAGAAACACAAATACTTAATAATAAAAAAGTGACTAGCAAAGTAAATTGCCACAGTATACATGTTTGATTCACAATATCCGCGCACTTTACTTCTTTTCAATTTTAGAGACATCCTAGAGTTGATAGCAACATATTTAGTTATGCAGTGCATAACTTGAATATTCATCAAGATTGTAGTTAATTTTAAAGTAGATTTCTTTTATCTCATCTCAAGCTGGCATTAGAATACATTTACCGTTCAGTGAAATGTAAACTTATAATAGCTGGTAGTATAGGAAGGCTATATTGATAACAGTTGTTTTCAGCACCAAAGTACAATATTTTATAATACTCACTTTGTTAGATATGTAACAGTACAAGATAAAATGTAATTTAAAGATAGTGTGCATTTTTCTTGTTTATAATTTGAAAACCTACTGATAGTTTGCACAAGCAGCAAAATTACTTGTGAATATTTACTTTAACAGTTATTAAAATAAAGCCTGATAGTGTTTTCTATTGATTATCAGCATAATAATTGAAAATATATGCCCTTTTGGAGCTCTGTGAGCAAGAACCACATTAGGTCAGAAGAGTCAATAGTGGCTGTTGTACTACATTTACACTAGATCTGTAAAGCCAATATCTTTCTATTCTGCTACTGTGCTATTGAATACAGCAGGCCAAATTTTAGAAACTCACATGCTTTTGCAAATCCCAGTCAGCATCTTTATGTACCAAAACATCATTAGAAGTCTGGACCTGTTTTTCTTGAAATTTGTGTGAGATTTTGTAGAATGCTGAGTAGTACTCCCACCTGAGTAAAAATCTCTGTACCTCTTAGCTCAGTAGCTAATTAAGGTGGATTGAATCATTATCTCAAACAAATGAGGATAATCCCATTCTGCAGGAAAACAGTTTGGTATAGAAGAGAGGCCTGAGTAGTTTGTAGTAAAAGGCTGCTTTTGTATACAGAGAATTATTTGGACCAGTCACTTCAGCAGATACCATCTAAGTCATCATAATGTAGTAAGTTGCTATTTCTTATACTTGAGTGGAACCATGAAAGTCTAGGGTGGATCAGTGTTAAAAACAGAGCAGCTCATCATGACTTAATTTTCCTATTTATATAATCTACGAGTATCACAAGCATAGATATAAAACAATGTGAACTCTGCAAAATGGCCCATTATTCTCAAACTATAATGAACCCCAGCAACAATTTTTGTTGTCCTTTATTCCCTTTAAGGTAATGACAGGCTGTCTGTAGTGATCAGAAAGTGTCATCAAAAGGAAGGTATAGGGAAACTTAATTTGAAAATTAAAAAGAATTTCAGGTAAGCTTCACAGATGTGAAAGCCTTATTCATAAACAAATATGCCAAATCCCTCTGGAGGAAGAAAGTGAAAGCAAGGTGAGTTGCACTTCCTCAAGCAATTCTGAAAAATATGTGCTCTACTTTCTCTAATAATGTATATAGGCATAGATGAAGAGTATAGCAGAAATTCATACTGAGAAAATAAACTTTTTTTTATTTCTTACTCTATTTCTTCTATCAATTTGTATAGTCTCCTACTGCATTTCTGCAGTTTGTGTCCTACTTACAGCCATGTTATTTATTTTTTATGATTTTCCAATACATATTTTGAAATTATTTATAAAACATTATTGCAATAGAAGCATGTAGATGGGATGCTAAGAGTCATAAGTGTTTTTTTTTTTTTAATGATATACATTTACACAGAATCCTTCGTTATCTGCACTTTTTGGTCAAGTTCTACATTTTGAACTCCAGTGTATGCATGTGTGTGTATATATATATATTTGTATAGCTTTGATATTTAAAAGTGCAAATTTAATAAATGTACTACTTCAGTGTTAGTCAGACATTCATAAAGAGGAGAGTACTTCCAGTATAGCCATTAGAATTAGTGAATGATGGTCATTTAGGCTTGTACAATTTTGCTGTTACAGATTTAAGTTTTGAATACTCATATGAATGAATCTTTGAACATTTTATACTCCTTCAAAAGTTAATTTGAAATGCTTGCCTTTTCTTTTTTTTCATGGAAAAGTTCCATAACAACACAAAATATTATACCCTGTGTAAGATAGGTTTTAAGCATTACCACATGAAGACAATTGAAACAAGGAAGGCTGCAAAATAGAATAGGAACTAAGACCTATAATAGTTAGTTTTTAATTCTCTGAGTAATTTTTTCTCTCATCCGTGCTCTGTTGTAGGGCAGTGCTGATACTGATACTCTTCCATCATGTGATCAATCATATTACACTTAAGATCTACAAAACAATTTCTTTTTATAATATGAGCAGATTTAAAAACCATTATCATTTTGTAATAGGCTTGGAGTAATCAGCATAGCAAATTAATTAATGATGGAAATCTGAATGTGTACTCTGAGTTACTGAGGTTCATCAGTACTTGTTGAACAAAACTGGGAGTTCAGCTTGTTCTGGTACTTTGTAGGAACTGATGTTGCCATTAATCATTTATCTTTTGAACGTTGATTTTTATTATTTTATTGAAACTTCATATGCAAAATAAAAGGAAATTCTTAAATGTAAATTCTAAGATACTATTTTCATGCACTTCTCTTATTTAAAAATGGTTGACATCAAAGAAGTTATTCGCTAAAAGGAAACATAAAATTTGATTTTTATGTTATATTTACTTGTAACACTAAGAACACTTTTTTTCCTGAATTTTGATGTTTTTTGTATTTGAAGTAGAAAAACCAAATGTCTTTTAATTTATATTATCTGCCTAAATCTTAAATGCCCTTGATTAATAAAAATACACGTGACAGCAAAGGATAGTTCTGCTTTCAATCAGTAACGAAGAACATAAAAGGATTATGGCTTGCAGTAAATGTTGTTATGACTCTAAGATGTTTCCTGAGGGATCAAACAGTCTTCTTCACTTTCCTTAAGAGTGACCTTCTCACCTTGAAAAGCAGTCATGAAGGAGAGCTGCAAATGTAAGATCACTGTCAGGTCAACCTGTCACGGTGCTGACAGGTCTCTGATATAAAACCCAATTTACTGTTTAAGAAGCACATCCATTATCCTTCTGATTTTAAAATAGAACATATATCAGCAAAATGATAAAAGAAAGTGCTTAAGAATTATGAAAGTCAAGGACTATTTCATATCAGAAAGTCACAACCTTTTTTGCATTTTACTGATTAAAATTAGACTGAATGTTAGTATTCATTTCTGTCTTTTCTGCTTCTAGAAAGTTAAGAGTTAGTATCAGTTGAACTTTAATCATTGTAACTCTACATGTATTATATTATCATTTGGATTAGCCATGCGTTATATTGTGTTTCTTTTTATAGCGGTTGGAGAGATTTTGGAAGTGTGTCTATTTTTAGGCAAATGTATGAGTCATTTTTTTTGAAAAAAAAATCTGTCTTTTTGATCCTGATTAAAAAAAAAAAAAAAAAAACGTGTTTTTCCTATCATTGTTTTAAAATTTTGTTTCTAATTTGCAGTACAGTAACATTTTAAGTTTCCTGTGTGAAGAGGAAAGATCTGTAGTTTCAGTTCTTGAAAATGGAAAATTTAAGGCATTACTGAGTGGCAGTAAAAAGAAAGAGCATATTGAAACTTTTTACTTGGTGACCTAAATGGATTTAAATGTGAAATTGGATCTCCTAAAATACTAGAAACAAAGCATTGGTTATAGTTACTTAAATTTCCACAAGGGCTAATGGAAAAAGGTTTGCACTGGTTATATTTAACAGTATTTCCACCAAGGTTACTGAAAAAAAGATTATAGATTTCTAATATCAAACCTGTTGTCATCTGATAGTTTTGAGTGTTTTCATATTTGTGAAATTTTAAAATGTCTCTCTTAACTTGTGCCAATATTTGATCGTGCTGCTTTTTCCTTCCGTTTCTGGTTTATTTGCTAATTCAAGAGTTAGGGATTTACTACATAACACTGAATTCTGCAGAGTTTCTGAGCATAAGATTATCCATGTAAAGTATAGTTTTTAACCTTACAAATTAACTCAGGAAAAAAGATCAGTTTCATATTTTTCATGTGTTTTTGAATTTTTTTCTACAGGTTTTTCCGGATAGTATATAAAGGATATGTATTTGTTTAAACCGGTAGATCTATAAATTCCAGACTAAAATCTAACCCGTGTTTTAGTTTAGTTTATAAGACAAGCATTTTAATGACTTTAAAGTCATTAATCTGTGCTGTAATCTGTGTAGCGGCGTTACTTCTGTCTTGAAATTCCATATAGGATGAGTGACAGTAATCCAATCTTGAAAGTTGAAATACATAAAATTAGTCCATTTCTGTTTGGAATCTCAGTGTGTGCTTTTGGTAGAGCATTCAAGCCAGATACTTTTAGCCTTATTAAGAATCCCTGGGAGCACACTTCTGCTCTGTCACTTGTGCATAAAGCACATACAGTATAAACTGTGAAAGATGTCCAGATGGCCTTAGGCTCTTCTGAGCTTAGCTAGGAATGTTTTGCTTTTTCTTTGAAGACTCTGTGAGCAGCAGCAAGGCTTATCCTTTTGTTTCTTTTTCTATAAAAATTTTTTTCTTGGCTGTAGCTCCTGAAGCTGTGAAGTTTTAGATTGCGTTTCTCCTCTGCGGGGATGAGGAGGGGCATTCTAAGTCTTTGTATTGAGTAGTGCTTATCATAGAATCTTAGAGTCAGTCAGGTTGGAAGGGACCTCTGGAGATCATCTAGTCCAACCTCCCTGCTCAGCAGGGTCACCTAGAGCACGTTAGACAGGGTTGCATCCAAGCGGGCCTTGAAGATCTCCAGAGAAGGAGATTCCACAACCTTTCTGGGCAACCTGGTCCAGTGCTCTCTCACTCTCACAGTGAAGAAATTCCCCGTCACAGTCAGGCGGAACTTCCTGTGCTTTAATTTCTGCCCATTGCCTCTTGTCCTGTCACATGGGACAACTGAAAAGAGTTTGTCCCCGTCCCCCTGACACCCTCCCTTCAGATACTTCTACACCTTGATAAGATCCCCCCCTCAGTCTTCTCTTCCCCAGGCTGAAGAGGCCCAGCTCTCGCAGCCGTTCATCCTAGGGCAGGTGCTCCAGCCCTCTGGTCATCTTTGTAGCCCTATGCTGGACTCTGTCCAGTAGCTCCATGTCTCTCTTGTGGTGGGGAGCCCAGAACTGGACACAGGACTTGAGATGAGGCCTCCCCAGGGCTGAGTAGAGGGGCAGGATCACCTCCCTCAACCTGCTGGCAACAGTCTTCCCAATGCGCCCCAGGATACCATTGGCCTTCTTGGCCACAAGGGCACATTGCTGGCTCATGGTCAACTTGTCATCCACCAGCACTCACAGATCTTTCTCTGCAGAACTGCTCTCCAGAAGGTCAGCCCCCAGCTTGTACTGGTGCGTGGGGTTATTTTTTCCCTAGGTGCAGGGCTCTGCACTTGCCCTTGTTGAACCTCAGGAGGTTGCTCTCCACCCAGCTCTCCAGCCTGTCCAGGTCTCTCTGAGTGGCAGCACAGCCCTCAGGTGTGTCAGCCACTCCTCCCCGTTTGGTATCGTCAGCAAACTTGCTTAGGAGGCACTCTGTCCCCTCATCCAGGTCATTGATGGATAAGTTGAACAGGATGGGACCCAGTACTGAGCTCTGGGGGATGCCACTAGCCACAGGCCTCCAACTAGACTCCACACCACTGATGACAACCCTCTGAGCTCTGCCTTTCAACCAGTTCTCAATCCACCTCATTCTCCACTCGTCTAACCCACACTTCCTGAGCTTCTCTAGGAGGCTGTTACGGGAGACAGTGTCTTTTGCCTTGCTGAAGTAAAGATACACAATGTCCACTGCTCTCCCCTCATCTACTCAGCCAGTCATTCCATCCTAGAAGGCTATCAGGTTGGTTAAGCAGGATTTCCCCTTGGTGACTCCATGCTGCCCACTCCTGATCGCCTTCTTTTCCTCCATATGTCTGGAGATGACATCCAGAATGAGCTGTTCCATCACCTTAACAGGGATGGCGGTGAGGCTGATGGGCCTATAGTTGCCTGGGTCCTCCTTCTTGCCCTTCTTGAAGACTGGAGTGACATTGGCTTTCTTCCAGTCCTCAGGCACCTCTCTAGTTCTCCAGGACCTTTCAAAGATGATGGAGAGTGGCCTCGCAACAACATCCGCCAGCTCCCTCAGTACCCATGGGTGCATCCCATCTGGGCCCATGGATTTGTGGATATCTAGCTTGCCCAGAAGGTCTCTAATCCTCTAATCCTATCCTCCTCAACCAAAGGAAAGTCTTCCCTTCTCTGGACTTTCTCCCTCAAGTCCAGGCTGCAGGATTCCTGAGGGCTGCCTTAGCAGTGAAGACTGAAGCAAAGAAGGCATTCAGTAATTCTGCCTTCTCTGTATCCCTTGTCACCAGGGCCCCCGCCCCATTCAGTAGCAGGCCCACATTTTCCCTAGTCCTCCTCTTGTTGCTGATGTGTTTGAAGAAGCCCTTCCTGTTGTCCTTAACATCCCTTGCCAGACTCGATTCCAACTGGGCTTTAGCCTTCCTCGCAGCATCTCTACATACTCTGACTGCATTCCTATAATTCTTCCAGGTTGCCTGTCCCTTCTTCCACATTCTGTGTATTTTCTATATTTTTATACTGTCTTAAGGAGTGAACAGTTTTTCCCACTGAGGGATCTTGTACTTTAATTAGTTAATCTTGCTAATTGGAGGGAATCTTCCTTGTCCTCAAGCTTGTTCTCATTTGGAGATTGATCTCCCTGGATCTGTAGCTCTTTCACTTAAGGTCAGCAACACGAAAGTCATGAATAATGGTTTGACCTGGCATTGGGCCCATGGTTTCATGCTGCTGCTTCTCCATTCTTGGTCTGGTTCTTTGAACAGAAGTCGAGGAATTGACTCCATATGATCAAGTATACAGTCAAGTTCTTTTAGGATCTGACTCAGCAGTTTCAAAAGAAGGAATCAAATTTTCCATCAGTATTTTCTGTTCTCAGGGATTTGTTAGACATGCTTTTTTTGTCTGCATCCTGGGAAGAGGCGTAGCCCTGTTGACTCCTCCTCTGCAAGGTGAGGAGGGATTCAGAACTGAGGGATTTTGTTTTGCTTTGTTTTGTTTTGTAGTGGCTCTTCAATTACCTGAAGAGCTTGTGCCTGACCTTCTCATGAGTGTTGGTGTGCTTCATCCACCTACACCATCTTGGGCATCTGTATTAGTTAATTTGGGTATATTTTGAAAAAGAGATCTGTTTCTAGTGAAGATGAAGTCTGATGAGCAGATTACCATTTGCCTTTGTAAATGTTTTTCTTTTTCCATTGCCTTTAACAAAACTAAAGCAATATGATGATCACTTACAGTGATAACTTTCTCTCAGTGTCTAATATTTAATGAGTCAGGATGTTTTCAAATAATTTCATGCCTTTCTCATGCCCTTGATGTCAGGAAGTTAAAAAAAATGCTGTTTGATCAGTGAGTAAAAAACTAACAATAAATGGCTGTGGCTCCCCAGCTAAAAATTTCCTCTGATGATAAAAGTCATTCATCTACCACAGACATTAGTTTTACTAAGAGGTACCAGACATTCATTCTTCTTTTTAACATGAAATTTTCATTTGTAGAGAGTATTTTTGGTGTAATGGGGGTTTTCTGACATTAAAGTAAAAATTTTCAACTCCAGTCATAAATGCTGAATTTTATGCATTTTTGACTACATGAAAAGTTTGGGAAGTCAGTGTTATTCTTATAGTGATTTTTTTGAGAGGAAGAAATCTAAGAAAATACTGTATTTCTTAAAGATTCCAATTTCAAAGTAATTTAAATAAACTAAAACAATATTTACTTTTTTCCCCCAAAATTTAACTCTCTTCCTGTGAAGTAAATTCTGTAATTTTCACAAAGATATAGCATATTCCCTGTTAGTGGGATTTCCTGAGGCTTTCCTTTATGATTTGTTTTTAACTTTGAGTTATTGCAAGTGTTCTAACAAAATTGTTTTTAGTACAGTTCAGTGTAAGGTTATAAAATCTGAATGTAAGAAATGCAGGCCACATTTGCACAATAAGGTGTGTATTCTGAAAAGCAGCGATTCAAAATAATATCCTGAAAGTAATAACAGATAAGCAGTTGTGGGTTATGATCCGGTATCTAATGTACTAATATGAATCTTAAATTTATGAGCAGAGACTCTATGTATTTTTTTTTATTTTACTCTGTATTTATCATCAGTATCAGCAGCTAGGGATGGGTCATGAGTATCATTTCTTGCATTACATATAACTGTAGTATGCTGCAAGACTTATATAAGGAAATGTTTGCCGCTTGTTTGTCTGCATTCTGTATTTTTTCCAAAATATAATTATTCTGGAATAATTACGTCTGGGTGTATCTTCTCCTATGTTGTTTCCACATGCAGGTGAGGAGAGAAAATTTAAAAGAAATAATGATTCTAGACTGATTAGTGTATAATAAATAATAAATACTTTGCTAAATTTTGAAATATAGATGAGTGTTAATGCTACACTCTGCAGACTTGGTCTAGAATCTACTAGATTTAACTTCTCTCCATTCAGTGAAATTTCTTTGAGAACTATTAAACCAGACTTTAATATTTACTATAGTAGTTGCAGTTAAGGCAATTTGCAATTTTGAATGGGATTTTATGGAGCATTCAGGTGATTTATTGAGCTCTAGAAATAGTCTTATATTGACTGAATTTCTTTGTCTTTCTCAACAGTGAAACGAGGCATCTCTCTGCTCGTTAACATGTGGCCAGTGACAGTAATCTTAATTGCAGCCACCACTGTTGCCAGCTTCCAAAAGCAGCAGTAAATCCTGCTTCTGGAGCTGTGGTTACGTGAGCAGATGAGCTCAGCTTGCCACTGCCTAGAAAGAGAGGTCCTGTCTGCTCCTCAGCTTGCTTTCTCCTACTCCTCATTGTGCAACTAGTCTCCTTCTTGTGCCATCTCTCCTGTTCATCTGACATTACTGTAAACTGATTTGGCTTCTTTTTTTCTTCTTGGTTAGTTTTCTGCCAGGTCAGTGAGATGAACTCACAGAACTCCTGTAAACACTTCAGCTAGTAAAAGTCAGATGCTGGGAATGTGCCTAGAAGCAGGGAATGGAGAAAAAGGCGCTCTGCCTTTTAGTGGTGGTAAAATTCTTACCAGCTCGCCTCATGATGTAGAAATACTCTGACTTCCTGTGTCACACAATAGCAAAGCTACTCCTGAAGTTTGCACTTGGCAGGAGTTTCCCCAAAACATGCCAGCAGACATGATTTCCTGCTTCAGGCAATGTAGTTAAAGCACAATATAGTCTTTTATATAATCAAATCTAAAAATACAAACAAAATTGTCTGTTAGGATTAATTCTTTATTAAACTCCATGATATTTATCATGAATTGTTCCTTCATCCTTTAGGTGATTATTGATTTTTTTCCTCTTCCTAATATATTCCTTTTTTACTGGGGGTTGTATTCAGGTGTTTTGAACAAAAGTGTTCATTCTGGGTATGCATGCAATCTTTCTCCTTTGCTTGCTGTCTCACACACTAAATTCTACTTTTTTATATATATATTTCTTGGATAATATAGTTTACACTATAATTTAGACTGTATGTAATATACATACTCTTATTTACTCTTCTTAGCTTTCATTATCTAGTTCAATACCTCCTTTTTATTTCATGCCTAATGCAATGAGGTTCGTAAACCAGTGGGTTGAACGTTATGCAATATTTCCGATATTGTTAATAACAAGCAGGAAAAATTATTACATTGAGATGATTTTCAATTATTTTGTAACAACTCTTCTCAATGCTCACTCTTTGTTGAAAATTATTAAAACCTTCTTTAGCTTTTTTGTGTTAGCAAATTCTCTGTTCCTCCATGTGTTCACATTTCCAGTTTGTCTACTTTTTTCTCTAGCATTGCTGATATTTTAGTAGAAGTTCTAACTTTTTCTGTAAAAATACTTTGATTGGAAGAATTTTATTCTGTTTATTTTGTTACTTGTTACTTTTATCTCCCAATCCTGTTGTATTCTTTAGCTATTCTTCCTTTCTAGCATAACTTTGTCTTCTTTTTGTTGAGCTGTTTTTGAAAAAAAAATCACCTTAATCGTTTCTAGTTCCTGTATTTTTCCAGATAACTGTAAACTGTGATGTCTTGAAGCTGTCGTAGTAATTCTTCAGTTTCATATGCAGTATTGCAATATTCCATGCTCCCTTCCTGCCTCTTTGGTTACAGAACAATCTCCCAGAATAACAGAACCATTGAAAATGTAAGAGGTGAAGACAAGGCACAAGTAAACCATATCATGTTTATGCAACCTTGTATGTGTATTGAAACATCTCATCTGAAGCAGCTTCATTCTTATTCGGTCCTATTGGTTGCAGTGCTAACTAATAATTACTACAACACTGCTGATTCAGATACAATCATAGACAGCTTTTTCAGTGTTAGGGGAAGAGTTTCTTCAAATTGTTTCTGATCTGCTGCTGCATTTGTATTAGGGCAGTGATTTGTGGTCAAGTATTTCATTTTCACAGTAATTCCTTTCTTGACATCATATATTCTTTACTGTCATGTTCCTGAGTTTATTCCTTTTCCCTTGACCTTGACCATTTTCTTCCTGTAAGTCTAATCAAAGAAAATCAGAGAAAGGATGACTTTATTTTCTGAGACTGCAGCACCTATATAGCTTCTAAATCTTTGATAAATATCCATTGCTAGGCTAGTCTGGTGGTCTTATTGTTAATTTCTATCACTATTGTTAATTTCTATCACATTATCACCTAGATAATCATAGTAAAGGAGCAGAATCTGCTGACTGTACAACACAATTCAAAATAAGAAGCTCAAGACTCTTGTCTGTATCTATTCCTTTTAAATTCTGAAATGTGTTTTATGAATGTGATTAAGTGTTTGAAAATATTTATTTAATTGAAACAGAAGACTTCCGAAGATGGAGAGATACTCTGAAAGAATATGCTCAGAAAACTACAGAAAAGTTATGGAAATATTGTATATGTCTCAGTTAATTATAACTAGTAACTTAGATTAAATTTACATTTTGATGAAATATGAAGAGTATCGGATTGTTTAAAGTTTTTGAGACAAGATAATGAATAAGGAAGGATAAAATATGAAGTGTGAAACAGTACTTTGATTAGTTCTGAAAACTAGGTTCTGGGTTATCACTCAAAATAAGATCATGCATGGAAGCGTTATCTAGTTCACCAGCTACTGTGATGAGAATAATGTATTCAGTTAAATGTAAATTATATCAGGGAAAATGACATTTAATCTTTGTCCATATGCAAGATTATGTTACCCTCATTTCATTCGTCTGTAGACTTACTGCATCTAATCTGGTTTATAGGCTGACATGCTGGATATTATCCTCTGGGTCCAGAGTTAGAAGAGGAAAATGTCTAAATATTACATTCTTAGTTATTAAGGGATGATTTATTTGTACATCACTTTAAACAATCTGCATTGTGATTTGACCAAAACGTAGGCTATTTTGTAAGTTTTAGTTATTATTATAATTTTAGATGTAGAAGGTTTTATGAATTTTGAAAATAAATTTAACCTATTATTTAACTTTGTCATTAGTCTACTTTTGCAGTGATAGATTTTCAGGATTTAACTACTCCATACGGTTTCTAGTTACAGAGAACTTTTTAGCATTATGAGTGCATTCTCTTTGATTCTTGGAGCTTCTTTGTCTTCTCTCCTGCAATATGCTGAAACTGGCAAAATCACCAAAACAGTGTATATAGAAGCATATCCTTTGGCATTCACTTTTAAAACCATATTGGGTACTTTACCTATTTTTCTTTTTTGTTTATATATATATACACACATATAAATGTCTTTGGAAATTTATTCCAGTTTCTTTAGCTAGTAGATTCTGTTTGTTTGTGATCTAATGAAAATCAGTGACTTAACTTTTCTTTATGCAGGCAGTCTTGATTTTGATTTATAATAATCCAGTTTTCTGCTAACGGCCCTTGAGATGGGATTCATCTGACCAAATGTAGTTGCCTACTAAAGAAATGCTGTGAGAAAGAAAATAAGGTATTTGTAAAATGTACTGTGCATGTGCAATTAGAAAAATTATCTGCATACAGACAGATGTCCTACTGACACTGACTGCTGATGCCATAAGCAAAGTTTAGTAATAGTCTAGGAAATAACTGTTTTGCATTTGTGAATCAGTATGATTTGGTGCCACACCTTGAACTGTACATACTACCTAACCCTTATTCTGAATAAAGAGAATTTAATAAGAGTTAGCCCTGCACACTGAATGATCTTCCTTCATTTGCCAGTCTATCTACATTTTTACCAATGTTAGAAAATTTTGAATTATTTGTTTGAATTGTCATTTCATAAGAATAACCTGAGGACTTTATATTTGAGAAGATATATTTTATGTTAAAGCTCAAGTTTAGTAAGGAATGAAAGCATTTTTGTTTCTTTCTCTTAAAATCATCTTTGGTCAACTTAGTTCTCTACATAAGAGATCATAAGATCAGAGTCTCTTGAGTGCTAGACTTAGTCAGGGACAATGAAGTCTTCTTGTCTTTAAATTTCAAAGCTTTCTTTTCCTTGGAATCCAAAGGGTTTGTTCTCTTGTCTTTGATATGATATTGAAAATTAGCAGAAGTGTCTGATTTCACTTTACCACTAATGCAAATAACAAAAGTAACATCATCATGAAAACAATAATTTTTCATTTTTAAAATGAAAAATCTTAACTAATAATATAACACAATCATCGTAGGCATTCAGAGATTATTTTCCCTTTGGCAATGTCCAGTATTCCTACTCACATGTTCTTAGATCACTTCTATCATTTAGTTACTCTAACATCATACCATTTTTCATTTCTCTGTCTTTTCTACTTTTGATAGTACCTGTGCTGATTGTTTATTTCTCCTTCTTTTCCTATGTGTAACTGTATTGTCCACTCTTATGTCTGTATTGTTGATCTGAAAATTGCTAGCCTCTTGTTTGTTGTGTAGGTCTATTCAGGTGTAAGGCATAAGGTTTTGCAAGATACATTCAAACTTTTTCCTTAGTAGTCTTGTATATGAGGAATCAACATTCTTTCTTGGTTGCAAAGACACTGCCACTACATCTTACAAATTTTTGAAGGCTGAGAGTTAACAAGTCTGATCATTTTAATGCCTGTTTAGATGTACTTGTAAAGTCTTCCAGACAGATTCTTGATGTTGGAAAGCAGGTTTGACATCTACATTTCAACTTATATTTAACTTCAGTGTAGTTAATGTTTAAACAATTTACTCCTCTTTGTTCCTCTTTACCTAAGATCTATAGAGTTACAAATTATCTCAGTTTGTAAAAAAAGCCTTCCAAAGATATAAATACCTTCTGACTTTACATCCCATGTCCTACCATAGCAGAGTTGCTACCGCTTAATGATATTCTTTTTCAAGATATTTTTGCCTTTTGATGATATCTTTAAAATTTTGCTTTCTTGTTTGCTTTAAACTAATCCTTTCCTGCAAAGGAATGTGCCAACCATCAGGAATACTCAAAGAACTATTCAAAAATATGGAGTCCATATGATGAAGATAGTTTTTTCCTTCTATTTATTGATTTATATATAAACTTTGACAATTTCTCTATTCTAATTTGATGACAGAGGGAAAGTGACAAAATTCATTTTAAGTTCTTATTTTTTAATTTTCATTCTGAGATTAATAAGTATAGATTTTTTACATAATAGTAAGTTATTACATAATAAAGCGTAATCTTACTGCCAAACTCTGGGTAGAGTTTACGTCTGCATTTCAGTGCAGGCACTGTGCTGAAAAGTATATCACCTTAAATCATGTTCAGTCCCTGTACTATGTCTTTTTCCATATATCACAGAAGATATCTTTAAAAATTTTTAAACTTCAGAAATTAATGGAGAATTTGTACTAATGTATATAGCCTACTAACAAAATGTTCCTATACTGAATGTATATTTCCCTCCTCATGGCAGCATTGAAAATTAATTTCTGAATGTGAAATGTAAATATTTGGAAAGGGTAAGTACGTTCACATACTGTACAAGCAAAAACAACTGTTCAAATTACTAGAATCTCAAAATAGTTCTTCTAGATTTTTTTTTTTTTTTTTTGAGAAATCAGGACTTTTTTTAAACAGGCACATCAAAACCTTCTACAGTATAGCCTCTGATATCTGATCATGCCTATATCAGTTGTAATTAGCCTGAAAATCTCTTAAGTCATCTTTAAGTCCCTTTACTATTGCAAACTTCAGTCTCTGGCATGAATGTTTTTTAATCTCATCTACAATATGGATTGTTTTAGGATATTAGTTTTTCTAACTGATTTCATACCTAGCCTGTGCATATTTAGTTTTTCTGTGGCAACACTGAATAATCACCTGAAACATTTTTGCAGTTTTTTAAAAGTTAAAATCTCACTAGTTGCTATATGATTAATTTTTTCCTTGTGCCATTACCAACTTGAAATATTTTTGATGAATAAATGTAAAGTAAAAGCTAAATGGTTACATAAACATGAAATTTTTGAGTCTTCTTTTCTTCAAGATCCAAGGAAATAATTTGTACCAAGTAATTTTCTCTGAAAGCTTAAATGCATTTACCATCTCCAGTTCAGAAAGCATTAGTGAGACTTTCTGAATTCCTTCAATTCTGTTTATTATATTGATTTATTATACAAATATTTCAGTATCTTGTCACTGAACTATTAGTTCAATTAAATAATTGAACTAAAGTTTCAATTAAGTGAGCCTTCTAAATAGGAAGTCGTTAGGTCCATCTTAGTCAACCCGGTAAGTGCCAAGTGGAAGGCCATCATTTCCTCTTGAGAATGAAAGTACTGAGTAACACCATACTCAAGACTTCAAACAGGAACTTCAGTTATGACTATTTCATACAACACTGCAAAATTTTAGAGAACAGGCACCTTGGCATATAGGATGCAAAATTTGCTCTTTTATGAGCTTAATAATTCCAGTGTTTTTAATAATCACATAAATTCACCAAGAGAAAGTCTATTTTAAGCTGTGTAACAAATGATTTTTGTTCATTGTTCTGGTATTCATGAGGTTCTTTCTGACAGAAAGGAAGAAACTTGGATGTTGTCTATCTTCCTTTTGATTGAGAAACTACTCCCGTATAAGTTTCTAGAGAATTCAGTATAAAAATAAGGATGGAGAATTTGAGATTTGTAATCAGTAACACTTGCAGTGAATAAAATTAGAAAACAGCAGGTAAATGTAGTCTTCACAGTAGAAACAGTATTGAAATTAAAATTATTCTTAAAATATTTTATAGTATTGAATAAAATTTGACCTTTAAAATTCCCACCAAAGTTTTAATTTCTCCTACATCTGTCTATATCTGAAGAAATGTATTTAGTGAAACAAAAAAGAGCTGTACAGTGTTTTACTTGTTTACTTTTGAAGTTACATCCTTCTATAAAAATACCTTGGTGAGTTTGGAAAACTGCATTTTAATGGCAGTAGTTTTAGTTGGTCCTGAATTGATGTCACTTTTAAAAATGCAAAATGACTATTAATTTTTGAACCTTAAAATATATATTTAATAGGCAGTTATATTGAAAATATAGACACTCATATTTTTACCATAAAAAATACTACATGTTCTGAAGAAAAATATGTACCCTTAGCTTCTGCCTGGTAGCAGAAGGAATGACTGATATTGGCTTAGTCATTTACACGTAGCTCATCTGGGTTTTATTTCTGATGCTGTCAGATTTAAAAGAACTACCAATTTTATTGAGACTGGTGAGGTACTTTATACTTGTAGGTTTATTACCTGTTTGAGAAGCTACAAAATATTGAAGCTCTTTAATAACAAGCGCTTTATATTGCCTTGTGTCAGCAAATTTCCTAGATTAATACCTTCTGTTTGATTGATAGAATCCTACTATGCTTTTTATATGGTTCTAAGGCATGAATTTTTGCAAGACCTTAAAGTAAATTAATGAATGCCTTATGAATACATCGTTTTCTTTCTTTTAGTTGAGTCATACAACTTCCTTTCGTGCTATGATTAGCTGCAATACCTATTTTATTCTGACTTTCATCAGTATTCTTATTAGTTGTTCTCAGTTGACAGCTGAACTGTCCAATACTATATTACTCCAAATTAATTCCTTCTTATAATGTTAGTAAGTCTGATAACAGTTACTGCTCACGTAACTTCCATGACTTTTTTAACTTCACAGTTACTGAAGTATCTTCTTTCAGAGATTGTGAAACTGATAATTATCTAAACTGTGAGCAGTTGTTCTCAAGGTGTATTTAACTTTGAAATTCCTGTTTCTATTTCAGACTAGAAGCAGAGGTTCTGTTTTGATTTTTTCCCGTTATACCAATTAACCTATAAAAGACATTAATTCTATCTCAAAACCTTGCCCTGTCCTAGATTCTATGTACAATTAAAGTATTTGTATGCACTGTTTGTATGTGTTAAGGAAAATAAAGATGGAAAAAAAATTAAGAATTTTAATAGGTCAGAAACTCACTAATTTGCTACAAATCTAAATATTTTTACAACCCTGTTTAATACATAAGCTAGACTTCATGCTGCTGATTGCAACTCTTTGAGCCCAGCAGATTAGCTAGTTTTCAGTCCAAATCACTGACCACTTATCTAGTCTGTACTTCCCATACTAGCCCATACAGTGACTGGAAGCCAGTCATTAATGATCTGGATGATGGGACCAAATGCATCCTCAGCAGGTTCACAGATGATACCAAACTGTGAGGAGTGGCTGGTAAGACCACATGGGTATGTAGCTATTCAGACCGATTTCGACTGGCTAGAGAAATAAGCAGAGACAAAAGCCATGAAGTCCAACAAAGAGAAGTCCAAAGTCCTCCACCTCGAGAGGAGTAACATGGCTAACCAGCTGGAAAGCAGCTTTGCAAAGAAGGACCTGGGTTTCTGACACCACATTGAACACAAGACAGCAGTGTGCCCTCGTACCAAAGAAGGCCAATGGTATCCTGGGCTGCACTAGGCAGAGCGTTGCCAGCAGGTCAGGGGAGGTGATCCTTCCCCTCTGTGCAGCCCTGGTGAGCCACACATGGAGTGCTGGGTCCAATTCTGGCCTCCCCTCCCCGGTATAAAAGAGGTAGGGAGCTGCCGGAGAGAGTCCAGCAAAGGACCACAAAGGGAGGGGCACATCTCTCATATGAGGAGGCTGAGAGAGCTGGGCCTGTTCAGCCTAGGGAGAAGAAAGCTCAAGGGGAATCTTATCAATCCATAAAAATAGCTGATCTGGAACAGTAAAGACAGAGCCAGCTTCTTCCTCAGTCCCGGTGACAGGACAAGAGGCAATGGGTGCAAACTGAAACTCAGGCAATTCTATCTGTATCTAAGATACACTTTTCTGCTGTGCGGGTAGTTGAACAGTGGAACAGGTTGTTTAGAGTAGCTGTAGAGTCTCCATCCTTGGAGATACTCAAAACCGAACTAGACACAGGCCTGAGCAACCTGCTGTAGCAGAGCCTACTTGAGCAAGCTGGTTGGAGCAGATGATCTCCACAGTTCCCTTTAAATTTCATCTATTCCATGATAATATTTTTCTGATTATTTTATTATTATTATACTACTATGGGCATTATTATTGAAAATGGTAGAAATCAGTATCTCATGAGTTGCACCACTGTCAGAGAGAATATTTGAACAAGACCTCAGAATCAGCCATTTGCCAATTTACCGTTTATGCCTTTTACAGCGTACACTTTATGTAAGAATTAAACTGGCAGTGACAATGCAGAGAACAGACTTAGCCTATCTGATGCATCTCCACATTTATCTTTAGTTTAACCACCATTCAAAAAATGATGTCCCAGAGAGTATGTGAAAAACCTTTTTTGTACATTTTTTGTGGGGAGGATGTGAGTTCAGCTAAGTGGGATATTAAAAGGCTTTTAGAAGAATCTTAAAGTCTTAGAAGAATCAACATTCTTACTGCTTCCTATGCATTTTAGTCATAGAAGTTCTGCCTCTTTCTGTTAAAATTTATCTTCATATGATATGTGTTATTTTCATGTTCTTTTTTGTCTTTACGGTTAATTTAAAGCCAGACTAGCACTTAAATTTAGTTAATTCCTTGCTGTCAAACCCCCAAACCCTACACACATGGGTATTCCTTTCTTCTAGACATATTTGTGCAGTCTGCCAAAATCTGGTTCGAAGTATAAAGCTTCATCTGTACAAATAGTCTTCAACTTACCTGCTATAATTGGCTCAGTTCTTTCAGATTCAAATCTGTAACAGATGATAGTGTAAGATATAGTTGAGGAAGAACAATAGCAAAAAAAATCGTTAGAATGTAGGAGATGATGCAGTCCCTTTTGTATTGTACTAAATGTTTTATCTTTTTTTAGCAGTAATGTTGCTGATAAAGCCATGTGTTAACATGCTAAGATATCTGTCCTTGTAAAAGGACAACAGAATCATGACTTCCTTTGATGCTATATGCAAATCATTCGCTCACAAGAGGACCCTTGGTAGAAAAAAATAGTTGTTTAATTCAAATTATATGCAGATAGGATTTGAAATGGTTTTAACAATCCTCATTTATCTGCTTTTCGTGTAGGTAAAAAGAATCCATCTAGCAAAAGTAAAATTCTGCTTGATGAAAAAGAGTCAATTTTGTCTCACACCAGGATGCAAAATAGTGGGAGACAAGTGAAAAGCAACTGTCACAGAACATGTCTTCACAGATATTAACAGCAGCTAAGTTGTGATTATGGATGGATAGACTTATCTTCCATTGATTATAATCCTATCATCTTTATAGAATTTGCTGTTTGAAATGCTCTTCATATCTGTAGATGTAGAATTAAATCAGCATCTTTGGTAGTCCTCCATATTGTTCAAATATTTTACTTCAAGTCTTGGTAATCTCCATCACTACCTGGATTTATTGGGTTTTTAATCCTTTTTTTCTTGAAAAATATTGAATTAGATTGATTGTAATAATTTCAGCACAGCTAGGAGACATGTTGTCTGTTAATGATGTCTACTAAACCTGCATGGAGTTTATGTACCTCTTGACAGGTACATATGAAATATCTAAACAAAAAAAAAAAAAAAAAAAAGAACTTTCTAGTCTGTGGGCTCCTTTTACCACTTCTGTTGATTGAATTTAGCTATTCCTGATGCTGAAATTCTTATGTAGCATCTTAATCCATACAGCACTGCTTCTGTGGGCTAAAAATCTGTCCCAAATTTGGGGCACGGAGGATTTTGTCATCACTTAGAGGTCAGGAAGATAGGGGGACCCTTGTGCTAACTTTTCAAACATTTCTTAAAACAAATTATCTGCATTCTTATTAAGTCTGCTATTGTGTTGATTTTTGTTATATGTTTAAAATCTCTTCCATAACAAGTTCCATGCTTTTCTTCAACATTTCCTCTTTATATTTGTGCTATTACTTCAGAAGTGGCTTTACATTGATTTAATCACTCTTTTCCTTAAGACCTTTTCTGAAACCTCCTCCTCTTTTGCTGAAATTGCTGGATTTTCTTAGGAAGTATTTAAAGCTAATCAACTCTGTGTTCTGTCTTCATCCTTTAAAAGACCATTTGGGCAGTAGCTTATATTAACTGCTTGGACATCATCATATGATAGATATGTACTGACATAGAGCTGAATTTAACTTTCCTTACTGTATGTCAAAGCCTACTATTACTTATTTATTTTTATTTTGGAATCTTTGTATCCTTTTTTGTGATCCAATGTTTTTATGATCTTATGAGAAATTTCTGGTAATACTTCAAGACTCTCTCTTTTCACCAAATGCAGTAATTTTGGACTGGAGAGTACTGACTTCTGTACTTCTGTCCTGGTTTTGTTTTGTTTTGTTTGGTTGGTTGGTTTTGGGGGGTTGTTTGTTTTTCTTTTTTCTTTTCTTTTTTTTTTTTCTTTTTTTTTTTTTTTTTGCTATTTTGAAAGAAAGACTGAGACTCAGTCTTGTCCAATATTCATTTTAGCATAGTCATCATTCACTGACATATGCTGTCCAACTACTTCAGTTGTAATTTCCTCAATTTCTTTCTGCATAAGATAATTAGGCCTTAAAATGTCACTTTGACAGTTTGCTAGCCTTCCTACTCTATATATTAATATATTTATAGATCCAGCTATATATCATTTTTTCATTATTGCATACATCTTTTATCCCATCTAGACTTGAAATAACACAGAATTTCTATGGTTCTTAGAGATCTTGGAGTTATTTGTGCGTGGGAAGAGGTCTTCTATCTGTTAGTCAAAACACAGTTTGGGCAATTTTGGAGCTCATTTCATTCCTTGCAGTCCAAGAAAACCCGTGACAGATGCAGAGCTTTCTTCTTCTTCCAGGAAATATAACCTAGTGCACTTTTTTTTTTTTTTTTTTTCCCTCACCATGATTTTTATTATTATTGTCCACATCATCCTCAGGAACTAATTTGCTAGGGTACTGATGGGAGCAGAAATTTAACCTCCCCCAATTTTGAGCTTTGCAGGAAGTGTGAAAATAGTCACAGATGAAAATCAAAGGATACCACAAAGTATCTTCAGTTCATTTTATTGGCAAACTAGCCCTAACTACATACATAGTGAATGTGTAATATTCCTTCATAATTTTGGTAGAAGTTAACAGTTTTTATTTTCTTCAGTGATTTGAAGACTATTCTTTCCTATGATATCAAAAAATCTCAGAGATCAACAAGATCTTTTCTACTTAAGAGAAACTCAAGTGGACTCCCAACATGTATGTGATTCTATTAGACGTTATGCTGTTTTTCAGTTAAATTATATCTAATTCAGCCTATTTTTTTGTCTTAACTTCCACTTTTGCATTCAATCCAGTTTGAACTCACACCTCCAATTTACTATGTAGCTTCTCTACACAACAAAAAAGGCTGGTTCAAGCAGAAAAGAGGGTGCCCTAGCCTGAGGTGACATGATCTGGGGCTATTTTTCCTAGTATCTCTTGATATAACTCTACTAGTTTTCATTAAATGCAACATACGCTCTTTTGAGCCAGGATCAGAAAGGAAGGCATCTAGTGTATACAGGGAGTGCCCTAACCTAAAGTTACTTTTGTTTTCTTTCTCCTGCACCTTGTGTACAAGTAGTTTGCACAAGCTTCAACAGTTACAACAAAGTAGACATCCACTACATTTGGCTACAATATTCTTTGAATTGCTTGGGATATGTCAATCATTATTTAATCAAGGAATCTGTTCGATTGCTATAGCCCTGTGAAAACTAATTTTCCAATCACAGATGAGTGTCTTAACCATGAGGGATACCACCAAAATCAGTATTTCTTGAAAAAATATATTCCTGAAATTTATCGCTGAACTAAAAAGGAAAAAAAAAAAGCTGCAACTAAGAAGAAATTTCTCTACATACTCCCTATAAAAGATTGTTAATAATAAAACTATTAATAAAATTTCCATTTTGATAATTGCATCACAATTGTACAGATGCATAGAAATGAAAGATCACTGGCCTTGTATACGTTAGCCAAAAACAAATTTTCCAAAAATTCCATCCTGAGGGTTGAAACATAAACAGCATAGAACAGAGTGATATATATGTTGAATACTGATGCTTATGCTGTAATACTGGCACCTTTCAGTGGTGATTTGTTAACAAGTCCTGCCCCTTAAGACAGATACAGACCAGAGCACAACTGAAAGTCTAGTACCACAAACAACAAACTGCTACAATTTCACTGGATGGCGAAATGTAAAAATTCAACTTTTGAGCTTCACAAGACTTTTCAGAAAGTAGGCACAGTCTCAGGGAATCGGTTTCTTTCTATGCTTATAATGAGAAGATTGTTTCCACTCTAATTGCAGGATCATTATCACAACTTCATATTGACAGTTAAAGAATAAAAAGCAATTTTACATTGACAGTCACCGTATTTTAGTCTGGTATTCTAAGGAAAGAAACCAATCATGCTTCATATCAAAAACATTTTTGTGAATTTTTTTCCCTTTTTCACATGAGGTTGTTACAGTTCAATATACTTTCACCCCATGACTATTTTAACATTGAAGCTTTTAAGTGTTTGATTTTCAGGATATATCATATTGTCACAAGCAAATATTCCCCACAGAGATAAAGCTGCATCACAATAAAAGATCCTTGAAATTGTAATAACATTTCTCTTCTTTCATCTGCCTTCCTACTACTTGAGAAATATAACCACAAGAATGTACTGCAAATGCACATCAGAGAGGGCTTGAAAATGTAAATCAGTTGTGACCAAGCATACAAATATCATGGCACCAAGAGTATACATAGATAAAAATTCTTACATAGTAGTGCTTTCTATCATCTCATGGATTATTAAAATTAATAATATATTCATCTAAATTTTGATATAATGACAAACAGTTTGTGTACTAGAAGAGTGTAACTGTCTATATATGTTAGCTGATTCTGATTATTCTCACTGTTAAAAAAAAAAAAATAGCATATGCTTCCTGGTAATTAGTCATTAGGATATGCACATATAGAAATGAAGAGTTACAAGTTCTTGTAATAACTAATATTGATTAGTTCAAATAAAATAGAATATTCATGAAATTGAACTTACAGAAACTTTCTACACAATCTATGGAATTGATTGAGGACTGAGTCCACTTGTAGACTTCAGTGTTCACATATACTCCCCTTGAAATTGCAACAATTCCATATGTTTACAGAATGAAATGAACACTACTAAATCCCAGCTAGCAATGTTCTCTAGTATTAAAAAAAAATCGGTTAGTCCAAACTCAGCAAATAAATAATAGAATAATAACATATGAGAGAAAATTGAGAAATCTTATACTTAAAATTTCAGTTGGTAAAACAAACTGTAAAGATAACACACTGCACCTTAAAAAGAAATGGAACTAACTTGAAGGATTCATTTTGGTCGCTTGCTTGGTTTCTAAAGGAAACATGGATACTGTAGAAACAAACAAAAAACAGTGGTATGTCGTATAAAGGATGAATGACATCATTGAAGTAACAATTTAGCTATAGTTCTGATCTGAATATCTTTCTGGTTTTTTTTCAGTAGAGCTCAAACAGATTTTCATATTCAGATCTAAATTACTACTATAACTTAAAAAATCAGAATCTGTCCTTCTATAAATACTTAAAAGGTGACCTGTCTGATTTCTAAATCCATATAAAAATAAAGAATAATAACGAATGAAGCAGATACTTGTAATGAAACAATATCATGTATGTATGGATTAAGTAATGAGAAGAAGACATTTTGTCTTAAAAACAATCGTTATATCCTAGATTAGTAGTAAAAAATATATTCATGTCTGAATGCTCTTTGATGGCTTACATAAAATTAATTAGCAACTGGCATTCTCTTCCTTCATGTGTAATCTTACACCTTTGAATGTTTAACCCTTAATGTCATTGATCAAAGCAAAATCAACAAGACAAAAACTTTGTTTCTTATTATACTAACAATCCTGTCTTTTTCTATCATCCTGGAAAGTTACTCAATTCTCTCTGAAGTCCAGTTACGAGTAAATCTTTTTATACAGTTCCTTTTTTCTTCTAGCTGCATGTCTAGGCCAAATCTACCAATTCCTTCTAAGTAACATCACCTGAAAATATCCTTTGCTATTCTTCTATCCCACTTTTAGTACAGTGACAAAAATGCATAGATATCAGGGGGTTTGCACTCTGGTAATTGCTTTCCTCCAGGAATAATATAATACCTACATAGATCTTTCTTCAATAGATCAAGTGTTTGATCTATTGATCAGGCCAATATTATCACTGTTATTCAGGTAAGATCCAAGGAGGCACAAAATATTTCCAATTCTGTCTTTGGCCTGTTGCATTAGAAGGTCAGTGGCTCCTCAGTCCCACTCAGTGCTGTAGCCAACAGCTCCAAGACTAAGGCCAGTTGCAGTCATGCCACTGTGAATGGCATCAACAATAATAATAGCAATAACAGCATTGGCAGCAGCTCCTGCTGACTCCTAAGTTGCAACAAGAGAAATTCTAATCAAGTATTAGGAAAATTCTCAGTGAGGATGGTCAGACGTTAGAAGAGGTTGTCCAGAGATGTTGTGGAATCTTCACCTGTGGAAATACTCAAAACTCAACTGGACAAGGCCTTGAGAAACCTGATCTAACTTTGAAGTTGAGTCTAAGTTGGGAATTTTCTCTGCTTTGAGCAGTGAGATGGACTTGATAACCTCCAGAGGTCTCTTCCAACTTAAATTATTCTATGCTTTTGCTCTATTTTTTGTTTAGTAATCTCTGTCTCCTAAGAAAATGAGCCAAACTTACCATGTACGATTTTCATTCTCTCTCATTTAATTTATCTGATGCACATAAAATCCACTGTGCTTTCTCATGTCTCTGACAACATATTTTGGTGTCAGTTTGTTGATTCCTGCTGTGATTGATCCTTTCCAATAGTAAATTGACTTTTGCCAGTACAACTACTCTCATCTTGTCTTGGTACTTATTTCACTCTACCTATTCTGTGTTCTGTCCAGATCAGATTTCTTCTTCACAGTGGTGCATGGTCGGAGGATGAGAAAAGAGAAATAAATTGAAATCAAACAGGTTCTGATAGGTTGCCCAGAGAGGCTGTGCAGTTGCCATCCTCAGAGGTTTTCAAGATCTGACTAGACCCTGAGCAACCTGGGCTAATCTCATAGCTGACACTGTTCTGAGCAGAAAGTGCTAGAGACCTCCTGAGGTCCCTTCCAACATGAATGATTCTATAATTCTATATTCACTGCGACACCATATGCGTTGAACTTCCCCTGCTCCAGCAATATTAAATTCAGATTCCTCTTAGAGAACATTTCTCATGGATTGAGTCTTTCAGCAGCTATCTGAATAGAATAAGGGAAAGGTGTATACTAGAAGTATCTGGACTAGAAACTAGCCAGACAACATATTATTTTACTGAACTGTGATGTCTAATCATGTCAGAATAAATTCTTTGGACTGATGCTCTATTTCTCTCTATCAATACTAGACACCAAATAGAAGGGTATTGAGCCAAAATACTAGCACTAACAGCAGTTTACGTGAATAAACAGTACACAAAAAGATGACGTTATGGAATGGGTGAAACAGCTACTTTTCTATGACTGATTTTCTTTGTGGTGATTTGCTGACATGTACATTTACGTTGCAGGTGTATATAAGACTGAGCACTGAAAGCTAGAAATCTTTTTGTCCCTGCAGTTTGCCTGCAGTGAGCTCTAGCTCTTTTTTGATGCATGTCCATCAACAGTGCAGCATGCACTTTTTTCTATTACTCTCAACTCTAGAATTTCAAGATTCTATTAAAGAGACTACAGGAAAGAAAAAGGAATGTAAATAACATATAATTGATATATTTTGAAGAACAGTGAGTACAAATAGCGTAAAAGTTTTTTGTCAGCCTTCCCACATCAGTTTCAATTTGTACTCTCCTTCAGTTGTTATTCAGTTGAAGAAGGGATCTAGAGTTCCTAGCTGAATATAGACAGAGGAGCAGTTCTCAAATCCAATTTCATACCTGGAGGTTTTGACAATGTTGGTAAAATATAAATAAAGGTTCAAGGTAAATCTCTGTACGTCTCAGAGACAGAAACATTTTGCAATAATGCCAGCAGAGTCACTTAGCTCTGGTGAGGCATGCAATGATGATGGCAGGTGTCTATAATTCCACAGGTTCTCACACAATCAGCTATCTGAAGAGGCAGTTTATGCAATAATATAGCCAATCACGTACATGACAGAAGTGTGAAGATGAAATAGGGAGCCCTTCTGAAGAGAAGAGTGAATAGTTCATATCTCCAGAATATTCCACTACACCAGAACCTGTAAAATGTGACAGGGTTGCTGGAGATGCCAAAGCAAATTGATTAATGCTCTCTAGGATTGTCAGGAAGGTGTTGTAAAGGTAAATCTCTTCACAGATTTTTTCCTTGAATAGCAACAGTGAATTAAATATATAATTCATGTCTTAGCAATAGTAGACAACCGTTTGCACTGTTACTTCACTGGATGCATCTACTTTAATGTTTTAGTTCTAATCAGGAATGCACTTTTAGAACTGAATCTCACATTTTGTTTGTTTGTTTGGTGAGTAATTTCCTAAATGGCTTAATAATATTGCAGAGTTGTTAAAATGTGCTGGATGTCTATCCTTGAGCTGGAACAAGCTGTATAGGTTAGAGCTTATGGCAAGTACTCCACTGTTGTAAAATAATTGTAATAATGTATCAGGGATATTGCATACCAATTAGATGCTGGTGACAAGCTGCTTCAAGCTGCTGGTGATGATGCAAGAAGCACCACATTTGATTCTGTATGTGTTTAGATATACGCATGCTTTCTAGGGCATTGTTGTGTTTGTAAAGTAAACTATTAATGCCCTCGGAACAGGTATGTATGCTCAACTAGGTTATGCTAGTAAAAAAAACCACTTTATTCGGGAGACCACAGCTTGAAAACTGCTGAGGAAAAACAGAATTGTAACAGGGGCCTCCAAAAGCACAAGCACAACATGACAGCAGAGACCTTTAGGGTGTAAGAACAGTATGATACCAAGAGTTCCTGGGTTATGAAAAACTCAGTGGTCAATTACTTGTCATTAAAGTAATGTAATGTAGGCAGCTGGGTCAAGACAGTTTTGGGACTAATAACTAGAAAAAAGGACAAGTATCCAACATGTAAAACATATGTAAAACATATGTAAAACATACCATATATAGTTAATATATAGTTAATTTGGATATAATGAGGACATGAATAGTAGAGTAATGAAGAAAGAGCAAGAAAGCAGACTGTGTTAGCAAATGTATAAAAGTGGTGCCAAATAAACCTAAGACTGAGGAGGCAGAGATCGACATCAATATTACCCTCCTCCCAGCAGAGAACTTGGGATGCTGATCACCTGCCATAACCCCATTTTATTGAGGAAGACTAGCATTATTGACTTCAGGACCCAGATTAGCTTTGTAAGAATGAGCAGAGCATTAGAGCATTAGAGAAAAGTGTAGGTACTAGAAACCTTACGTATATCAGCCTTAACAGTTTCATTATTAGAGATGGGCAGTAATAATTGGATAATTTGGACCTTAAGTGTAAGTACAGCCTTATCTAGACTGATAATAATTTTTTAATCAGATAGTTAAAACTTTAATTAGATGAACCATAAATTCTGCATTTCACACATTAAGTGTATTTCTTTAGCCCACAGAAATTGCACAGTGTTTGGTCTGCTAACCTCATCCTTGAGGCTTGACGATCGCATTTGGATGCAGCAGCTGATGGAGAATGTAGGCAACCTAGGTTGTAATTTAGACACAACAACATAAATTTAGCATGCTAACTAGAGATGATCCTTGTTTGCTAAGCCTTTTAAAGAGCTTTAGGAGTTTTATTTTCACCTTCATTTTTTCACCAGAAAATTCAGACTTCCATTTCCTGAGGCACATTAAGGTTGCCAGTAGCTGCACATACATGTTTATGGCTTCATTTCCTAACTCAGGTACTTATGACTGTTGCAAATTTGTATGTCCTTGCAGCCCCTCAGATCACTGTCTCTTAGCCAAGTTTGAAAATTGCATTTTCAAACTATTAGTTTGACTTTCAAGACAAAGAGATCGTACTAAGAAGACTGCCAATCAAAGTAATAACATTTCTTTTTTTGGCATAACCCACATTACTTTTTATATAAATCAAACAATATTTAGGGAAAGTAAAATTACAATGAAAGTTTCAACTTTTGGCATCACAGAGTTTCATTCAACTGGGACTTGCTGGAATCTTCATGTAAGAAAGAAAAGATAGAAGAAACACAAAAAGCATAATCTAGTTGTGTATGGAATTGAGTGAAAATGGCCTCATCTTTTAAATGCCAAAATCCAGAAATAAGAATGAAGTGCAGACATATAGAAATAGGATTTTTTTTCTCAGCATAGTTCCAACTACGCTGAGAAACTCAGCAAATTCCAAGTGATTAAATTTGAAAACATACAAAATTATCAGAATGCAATGCTCCCACAAGCATGAACAAGGCCTATGCTCTTTGAGTCTCAGAATTTCCAGAAACAGCTTTCTTTTGGTCTCATTGTTTCATTTTCCCACACATAATGCAAAAAAAGAAAAATATCTTATCTTTGTGATTATAAGAAAACTCTTCAATTATGCAACAATGAAGAACTATCTGAAGAAGCATTGAAAACATGTTTCCAACAGAAACATCTGCATGGAGAATAAACCGAGCTCTATAATCTGCTTATAGACAAAATTATAACAAAAATTTAGTGACTTGAACCTGAACCTCAGCAAATTTAAATGGGAAATAAACCACACTATTTAGGCTCTAGGGTTTATTCATATTGTCATGTTGACTGAAATAAAAAGTTTTAGTTTCTGTTTTTCCTTAAAAAATTCATCAGATTTCATAAAACTTTTCCTATTTCTACAAAAAGTATTTGAAATATTATTACTTCTGCATTTAGCGGTTATAGCACACGAGAAATTGTCTCCTATAAGAATTAATTGAGATTTGCTATCAGTTTAAGACAAGCAAGGAAAAGATTCTAAATGGGCAACTGCTAAATGCCTTATAAATATTTCAGCAATAATTATCTAACTGAACAATGCAGAGTAAAGTTCCATCCTCCAAAGACTTAAAAAAAAGTTGGCAGTTAAAAAACATTCATTTCCTTTATGTTTGGAAAGAGATGAGACTTCTTTTGTGTGGGGAGGGATAATTTTACATCTAGCTTTTAGTGTCATCTCACTTTCAGAGCCATTATTATTCTGATTTTGGGAGGGGGCTTAAGGATGTCACATCTGAATTTGACAGGAAAATAAAAATACTCTGGCTGTTTGGATACAGAGTTTTTCATTTTTTAAAGTCAGGTTGCTTTTGTTTTGTTTACAAAATAAGTTCTTTATAAAGTGAACAAATTCTTTAAGATCTATTTCAGCAGTTTGTAATTTCATAACTTTTTAAAGGAGATTATGACTTCTTCCTGTAGCTCAGTATTCAATCCTTAGACCTAGATCTTCAGATTTAGAATGTAGTGGGCAGGCAAACATATATTGTACTGTAAGGCATATGGGATTAGAATTGTTATCTTTATTCAAGATGGAGTAAAGGAGGATAAGAAATCTATCATTCTTCCCCTTTCCTCTTTAGCTGTTGTTTTTAGTGTACCCATTCCATCTTTTCAGATGCAGTCCAGTAATTTTCTATTAAAGAGAGCGGTAGGATGGGATTTTGTGCAATTCTCTAATTGTGGTAGAATGAGAAGGGAACTGAAGAAACTGCTCCACTAGCTGAGCCTCTAGCTATTCAAAGTTTCCAGTTGCGTTCTAGAAAGCTGTAGCATAACTTTATGAATAGTGGTAGCCAACTCATCACAACCTCATTTGATTTTCTGGATTTTTATGAGGTTGGTAAGTACTTGTAGCCCAGTTTTACAAATGAGAAGCTAATGCTGAAATACTGTTTCCCAGAAGCCACAGGTGGAGTTTGTCAGAAATAGAATCAGAATGCAGTGATTTTATCTTCTCAATCCAGTATTAATCCTTTAAACAATGATGCTTCTCGGTTATTTTGAAATATTTCTTTTTGTAGTTCTTCATGGCAACCATCAGTATATGACTGAGTGAACTGCTGGGACAGGAGTCCTTTTGATGAAGCCCTTTTCTCTCAGTTTGTAAACTACTCTGACAACTTCAGGGTTACACAGTGCACATTTACACCAGCTTTTTAGCTGGGATCAGAAGAGCGCTTCTGAAACCAACTTGTCATTCACATCCACTTACTGCCCTTTTTCACATTGCAGAGTGTGTCCAAGAATATCTACTTTGTTGCTTTTCCGATAAAACTAAATCACAAGTTGCTCAATAGGAGTGCTCCTGATATGTTGTACCTACTAACAGATATTCAGTTCATTGGACCAGACCAGAGCTAGTCTGAAGTAAAAGCCCTGGAAACGTGTGGTATGGAGGCTCTGTCCTTGGCAGTAACTATTCCACTTCCCAGGTCTGCTCCTATTGAGCTGCACTGCTTGTTAGTAGAAAGCCTGTTGCCAAACACAGCCTTGGAAACCTAGTGGAGCACTAAAGGAAAACACATATAAACACTTCTTTCTTTGCAGCAGAGTGTACTAGTCTGGATTGAAAGTAACTGCAAAATAGAGCAATTGCTTTCAACCTAGATCAGTTCCCTATTTTTGTTCTTTGCGAAGCCCTACACAAAATTGCATAGGGAAGACTGATCTAGCATGGGGGTATGAATCAGCTGCAGAGACTGCTTATAAAAGGCTAAGCACAGGCCACTTAATCTGCCATTTCTTCTAAAAAAAAATGCCTAGGAAAGCTATAGCCTTAGACCTATATTCACATGGACTTTAGGGGTAGCACTTCTGTCCTAACTTTAAGGTGTTTAACACCTAAAATCCAGCACTTTGACTTAAACGCATATATACTTTTGTGAATCTGGGCCCAAAAGATATCACCCTTAGAAAATAACTGTGCAAAAATGTTCACGTTAAGCAGCTGAGACTGTTTCGCAGAGGAAAAAAGCTAGCAAAATAGTTCAACATAAGAAATCCCTACACTTCTAGGCACTACAGCAGCTAGTATAGCAGTAAACCATTCAGTTTTCAAAAGTTAGCTCTGCTTTAGTGGTCTTTTTCTGCTCTAAACAGAATTCAATACTAGTACTGCACAGTGCATGATATTCCAATGATTTTTTCTCCTCTAAAAATAGGCCCACAAGGCTTTACATACTTTTCTCTCTGCTGACAGTTAATCTGAATATAAAAATTGACCAAATATAACTAATTTTGAATGTTACATTTTAAAATTGCTTCTTCTACAGATTTTATTCCGAATCATACACGAATACTTTATTTTTAGCATGTGTTTTATAAAAGCGCTGTAATAACTTTATGAACAGGAATTATTTCAGCCATAACTGTCTTAGCAACTATTTAACAGTGCACAGTGCAGTGCAGAACTTTAGGGTAGGAATTCACTAACAGAAACACTCAACTGAAGCAAGAAAGCTCCCGAGCAAATTTTGTCACTAGCTCTCAGTTCAAGCCAACCTTTCAGAGTCGATGACTTACGATACACAATTCGTAGGGATTGTCATAGGGCTGAAAAAACAACAATTGAAGGGCTGAATGACTGACTTGAGGGGGTCCTATTCTCTTTTATGAAAAACCCAGACATTATTAGATACTGTTCTTAATTGGAGTAAATCTCATTTTCTGTATTTTTAATATTTCCATGACATAGAAATTAATTTATTTGCACAGCTGAACAAGAGTTTAATACAGCAGTATTACTTTAATATATTGTGAATATTGTTGTCATGGGCTCCAGATTGTCATCTCACCTATTATCCTCCTATCTAATACTTAGTTTTCACAAAACTTTTTAATTTCTAAATAATGTGAAACAAAATTTTTACTACATTTTTGGAATTAAGCTCGTTAATCAAACACATTAAGCTTGTACAAGGTATTATCACTAGTAATTTTACATTACCAAACATATTTACCAGAACATGTAATGAGACTTAATTACCACATCTTTAAGTATGTAATAACTGCCAGGGAAAAAAATAACCTCTTTTCATATTTAGTTCTATGGCAGCCTAAGTTGATTTAATTACAAACCACCATAGAGGTGCCATTCCCTCTCCCTCCCCTTCAGTGACTGTGGTGGCATTCTGATTCTGCTGAACTATTTCAGCACGTTCTCCAGCAAAAAGTTATTTTAACAAAATAATGTGAATAGTCTCCTGCTGGCTCAGCACACTGAAATGGCTCAGTGCTGGGCCAGACAAATACTAAAGTTAGTGTAAAAGGAGAAGTATGTGAAAGGGTGGGCAGGACTTTGGCAACTGAAAATTAGGATTTCAACTTTTGTAAAAACAAAGCCATAGCAGTTCTGCTTCAATAAAGCTAAGGCATATAAAAGAATTTCAGTTTGGAAACATGAGGAGCAGGATCATTATGTGATAGTCTTACTTTTTTCCTTTCTCTGGACCTCCTCTCTCAGGGCCAAGATACTAAATTAAGATCTTTGATCTAGTCCAGCATGACCCTTCATGTATGTGTATATGATGAAAATGTAGAGTTGGCTGAGAATAGCTCTCCTAATATTTTAGTGGTTATCACATCTGCTTTACATGCTGAAGGTCCTGGGTTCAAGCTCCAGTGGAACCAGCACCAGGAAATCTTTGGGAGGTTGGACTAGATGATTTCCAGGGGTCCCTTCCAGCCTTACTGATTCTGTGTGATTCTTTATGCTGGAGTACACACAAATACACCATGATAATATTTATGAGCATTATAAAGAACTCAAGATTAGAGAAATTATAAAAGGTAAATTTTAACTAAATCTGATAAATATTATTAAAAAAATAAATAAAACCCACACATTTTATTTTATTTACTGGCCAACAACATTCTTGTAACTTGCAATATGTAGAATTGTGAGATGTGATTTGGCATCCAAAAAAAACATCTTTAACTGTAAAGAAGTGTATATGTTACAGCTATGTCTGTGTCAGTAAGCAGTGCAATAGAAGATCAGCAAAGGAAAAGATCTGATGCTGAGATCAGCGTTATAATATTGACCACATTATAAGCTTTTCAGAGGACTTGCCTTATTCTGACAAGTCTGGCTCTTGTGTGGCCCTCTGGTTTGAGAACCCATTTGTGACACTAGCAATTAGTGCTCCTGGGGCACATCTTCCAGTCTGTTTTCACCTGAAAAGACTCCAGTTCATTCACTTCCAAACTGCTTCATGGTGCAAACCAGAGCACCAAGCTGGGGATGATTCTGAGATTCACTTCAAAAACACACTTCTGATCTCATCTAAAATAGTAATGTGGATGTATCCTTGGTGAATTTGCGCTTTTCTAATTATTGGACTGTAGATAGAAGAATTCTCACAATCAGGAAAAAAATCAAACTTTAGTGGAATTGATGTGCTTACAAACCTTGTGAGACTAATAAAGCAAGGGAAAAAAAAGACTGTATTTTAATTTGTAGAATGAAAGAAGGAAAGGAAGAAATATATGAGCAGTTGTCACTCTTCTGACTTCTCCTTGATGAAAAATAAGTATTTCCCTTTATATTAAAGGAAATTGCTTGGCAAGCATCAGGAAAGAAATCTAAATTATATAAAATAGCTACATTATACTCCAGCTAAGAATCAGAGATGGAGGACTTTCTGAGGACAAAATGCTAGACAGCAGTCTGTAACGTAGGCACATTTGACTTAACCAAACAGCTTATCTTTATTATCACTAATAAAAAAACTTTTCTGGAGTGACAAAATAAAGTAATTCTGTATTCGGCTTATGACTTTCAGTAGTGTCTCAAGGCAATAACGAGATACAGTATCTTTTTATAAAATCACATGTCTGATTTTTCTTTCAAGTTCTGGTGCTTTAGAAGCATTTTTAATGTTTGCTGACCTTTTTCCAGTAATTTCATTTTAGGACCTTAGAATTGATTTCTCTCATTTTGACTTTTGAAGCAATAAGATGGGCTTTGATCTGTTGTCCAAATTTACGCAGTAGCCCCGTAAGTACCTTTTGAGTATTGGATGTGGCACCATTTAAAGCACATCAAGAGTGCACATGTGAAGAAAGCTATCTCAATTTCTTTTTGCATATAAGAAGCTCTTGTCTGATACATATTGATGGATTTTGCTCTTTTGATACTGACTGCTTGCAATATTGATATTTTAAAAAGGATTGGTTTGGAACTCTGAGTACCCATTGGGATATCTCACTGTGCCTCTTGAGTCATTTGAAGTTTCTAATTCAGTTTTGGATATGTCTCCACAGCAAATTAAAACATGACTGTAGCGTGGATTAGCCATCTATGTTATTTTAATCCAGTTAGGATTAGTAAGTGAAGACATAACAGTACAGGCTTTGCTGCTTATGGCCAGTCAGAGTAGACAATCTTGAGGATGCTCAGTCCAGATTTGGATGATTACCAGTTGTTAAGACTTGTGTTTCCAAGTCTTAACTACTACTGTTAATTATGTCTATTAGGGAAAACTGTAGGAGTCTCACCAAATACTACAATCATGCCATTTTTTTGCTGTGTTGTAGGTAACTGCCAAAATGTTGAATTTACTGCGTACATGAGTGGTGGTTAAGATGATGGGCTTATCTGTGTTAAAAGTCCAGCAGATCTGTGTATACTAACTTCAGAACCCAAGGTACTGGGGATCCTAACTTTTGCATGTGCACTTGCTCTCTGAGAACAAGTTATGTCTCTGCAATGTTATGCCTCTGCTTGTTCTACCAAGCCAAGACTCTACCACACTGTATGGATGAGGGTATTTTGATTGATGGTTCTAGCAAAGCTTTGTATGTTAACACAGCATTGCATGGGTTGCGTATTGTTTCATCCCTTCCAGCTTGAGTATTTCTTCATCACATAGCGTAATTTATTTGATTTACTTAATATAGCTTATATTTTACTTGAAGATCAAATTAAGATTTGTAAGCAATTTTTGATTCCAATACACAAGGAAATGGATGATGACATTTTCTGTGGGGAAATCAGTGGATCAATAGTGGGACTACGCTACGTTAGCCAAGTGAGATGTTTTTTTGTTCAACACCTTTTATACAGACTTATACAAGGGGAGGATGAGACAAAGACCCTGACAGTGGTTATATAGATTTTTGCTAGATACCATCACTTTTATATCTGCCCTAAGACAACAGCATGGATGAATACATTCCATTCTGTTGGTATAATGCACCTTAAACAAATACATTTTTGAGTTTGAATGCAAAGAATTAAGATGTCATGATTTTTTTTTCTAAAAAGTTCAAGATGATAGTGCCATATGATATTTTCAGGGAAGACTACAAACGCTTTTTCAGGCAAGACAGGCTGAGTGGTCCTATTACTTTTGATCCCTATAACTTAAAGCTAAATATTAAAAAAAAAAAATGTTGTTGGAGGGAAAGAAAAGATCAGGTTAGCTAACAGTCTTCCTGTAAGGAAGCTGACAGGAACTCAGCAGATTAAAAACTGGAAAATTTTTCAGTCTTCCCAAATGTCATCAAAATACATTACCCTAGATCAAATAAAAATATGTCTTCAGCCATTAAATTTGATTATGAAGTGACTAGTCATACTTTTTGTATGAAATATTATATAAAAATAGTAGGATCTCAACCTATTCTAGTTTGTGGAAGTAAAAACATTTTTCTCTTAATATTATGATTCCTGGAGTCTAATATTTGAAAATGTCATTTATTTCTCACACAACACTTAAACAGTTACTTACTTTTTCTAACTGGAATAAAACAACCTGTATCTGCATATGCAGCCTAAGAAGCCTTGTAACTCTTCATGCAGCACTGCTGCTGAAAGAATTAGTCACCAGTTTCTTCCTGTTCTGCTCCATGCCACTCCCTTCTGTGCATCAGCTTAAATGTTCATACATCTTTGCAGTAAATCATCTTAGGGATCTGATCTACTTCACAAACCAACCTAGAGAAAGCAAAACAAAATAAAATGCTTCATTCTTGAACAAGTCCTGTGAAAGCTTGTGTCAGTAATAGAGGGCAGTAACATTTAATGAGGCAAACGAGGTAGGCAAGACCATTTATCCCAGTATCCTTGCCAATTTTTTCTGACTTAAAATGATCATGAAATTATAATGATAGTCTTCCAGAACATCATTGGTTGTCCTATGCAGGTACCTCTTTAGATCCTTGAGTATGCGTACAATTTGAAACTCAGTTAGAAAACTTGACCATGTAGCTCAGTTCTCAAATAATTAATCACTGTTTAAACTTGGCCTCAATTTTTCTTAGTCATTTTCCTAATGTGCCATCATTGAAAAGTTGAAGAATGCAACATGATACGATGGTTTTAAGTGCTCAGGACTCAAGGAAAAAGTGTGCTTTTTCTCCCTTTGCTTAATGGTTTGTATCTTTTATCTTGTCACATAGTTCAGTGGCGTAGAATTACAATAAATTAGTTTTGCAATTATCAAACTGTTCAACTTCTCTTTGGCATTTAACGAACCTAAGAAGCTGTTTATTGCTTCATATACTTTGCCATCATGAATATTAGCCTTTAATTAACTGGAACTCTTATCTTAATCTCTCTAACTGTGTGGCAATGAAATATTTTTGTTAGGTTGAAAAAGGTAGTATTTGTTGCTGTTTCTCTAACAAATGGAAAATTTTCAGAATGACTTTTTTAGTCAGTAATTACAACATTATAAAAGGTAGGAAGAAGAAACTCAATCACAAGAAAAAACTTTGCATGATATCTTTGTATATATTTTAATTAAAATCATAGAATCACAGAGAAGCCTAGATTGGGAGGGACCTCTGGAGATCATCTGTTCCACCTTCTTTTGAAAGCCAGGTCGTAGATTAGTTTATTCAGGTCCCTATCAAGATGAATCTTGAATATTTCATGGAAGAAAGACTCTATCACTTCTCTGGGCAGCCTATTCCAATATTTAATTTTTCTCATGGTGAAGAACTTTCTTTTTTTTTTTTTTGGTATCCAAATTATCAGAATTTCCCCTGAAGCAACTTGTGTCTATTGCCTCTTGTCCTATCACTGCGCTCCTTGTGAACTGAGAACCTCCATCTTCTTTGTAAATAATAACTTTCAGATATTAGAAGACCATGTTTAGATCTTCCCCTGAGCCTGTGTTCTATGTTGAACAATCCCAGTTCCTCCAGCTTTCTGTCAAGGTCTTCAGAATTCTAATCAGCTTGATGGTGCTCTGCTTGACCCACTACAATTTTTCAATTTTTTTTCAGGAACTGAGGGAACCAAAACTAAACCAAGTACAAGTGTGTCCTAACAAATGCTTAATAGGGTGGAATTCCTTGATATGATAACTATAGTCTTACTGCTGAACTCCAGGACACAGTTTGTCTTCATTGATGCAAAAGCACTGCAGACTCAAGTTTAATACTGTCAGTGAGGACCCCAAGTTCCTTTTCAACAAAGTCACACCACAACCTGTCTTGTACTTGTACTACTTGTCCTGCAGTCTGAGATCATTCCATCTCATATGCAGGACAATATATTTATTAAATCCCATGCAAGTCTTGTTGGCCGTCTTCTAGACTGTTAGGGTCTCTCTGTATGATGGCTGTTCCTTCCGGTATAGAAACCACTCCACACAGTATGATGTTATATGCAGACTTGATCAGAATGCCATCATCCTGTCATTCAGAATGTCATTCACGTTTATAAAGCTATTGAATAGTATCAGACGCAGTGTAAACTCCTAGAAACTCAATTATTGACCAGCTGTATATTTGAGCTAGTAAAAACACATCAGTCTTCTCTTATAAGCTAAAACTGTGAAATTTCTGTACAAATTTGAAAAGCGTAATTTATATAAAAAGCTTTGTAAATCATATTATTTTAAATGTCACAAAAATCAATAGGGTTTATCCCTCCAATTTCTAGAATTTTTCCCTATAATTATGGACAACACATGTTTTCAAAAACATTGAAAATCATCACATTATAGCTAGGGAGATCTTAATGAGTTGTATATGGAGAAATGCTAAATCTGTGTGAGGAAAAGAAGTGTTAGGAAAGACTGTTCAACATTCATCTATTGTGAGAAAAGTCTCTTCTATAGGAAGAGCATAAAACAGGAAAAATTGACTTTTTCCTGAAGAAGTTGATTGATCTAAAGATTTCAAAACAGCTTGCCATGATGGGTACTCCATTCCAGAATTTATTATTTTTTATTACCTTTTTATAGTAGTTAATCCTAATCCAGGATTAGGATTCCTGCATTGTGATAGTCTGCAGAGAACAAAAAAAAAATCTGATCTCAAAAAGTAGGTAATTTAACTATGGGAAATAAATAAATAAAATAATATAAATGCAGATAGATCTATAATTAAAAAAAAAGTAAAAAAACGTACTTGGGAAGTTGACAATATTATCAGTGAAGCTGTTGGATAACTATTATCTTGGTAAAGAGTTTAAGAAAAGTTTTGAATGTAGAAAATTCAGTAGCCTCATGTCCGGTGATCAATATAGGAAAAGCATGATGATGGTGATGATACTTGTTTGAAAATTGTATAGGTGAATAATAGAAGCTGACAGCTTTAGTCAGCTGAAGCTGAGAATAATAAACACAACTTTAAGTTTATGTAGATAGGAGAGAATTGTGGCAGTTACTGTGATGTTTTCTGCAGCTGTGTTCTTGATATCAGTAGATAAAATCACAACCTGTCAAAGCGAGAGAAAATAACATCCTAGTAATTAATGCTCAAGATGGTGAGACTCTGGAAGAAAGATATATTCTGTGTATGGATAGAGAAGGCTGTACATTATCTAATTCTTGCACAAGAATTCAGCAAGATACATGGCTAAAATGACCTCAAGAGAGGTCTACATTTAAGAATGATGTTCAGATCTGAATACCGCTTATGATAGTGATGTTCTCTTTAGTAGTAAAGAAAGGGGGGAAAGGAAACTATCTGTAAAAAGGTAAAGAGTCTTAGCTCAGTGCAGCCACTCCAGCAAGTATCTCTTAATCTATTTTTCTCAGATGCTCACAGAACGAACAAGTTGGCTCATTGCAGTGACCCTAAAATTTAGCAACAGTTCAATCATATAAGGTATCATTTCTTCACTGCAGGGATAGTTTCACTCTTTTCCTGAATGCTGATATTTCTTTATTCTAGGCAGACGTTAGGCTATTCCTGTCTATATTGTCTGATCACTTTGGGGTCTGTTGCTCTTCCTTGTAGTCCTGTAATTCTGTTACAGACTTGTACTCTGATTACAGACTAAACTGACAAGAAAATCTTCTTTAAGACAAAAGAAAAACGATAGATCCCTCTATCTGGACTACAGTCTAGCATTCGGTATGTCACTACTTTACTAGTTTTGTGGCACAAGAATTATGTGGTAAGTTGGTTAAGAGACTCCATATTGAAGAGGAGACAGTAACATGTAATGCTGAAAGGAAAGATATGATAATAGAAGAAAGTTATTAATGGAACTCCTCAATAATTGGTTTTAGGGCTACCCTTATTTAACATTTTCATTAATGACCTTGGCAAAAAAAATAGGATTGTAAAATGAAATATATGGTTGACATGTAGTTTGGAAGTGTTATTAATACAGATGAAGATCAGAATGTCACACGAATGGGAGTGGAAGCTCCTGAGAACTGGTGCAATAGAAATGGAATTAAATAGGATGGTACAAAGTACAAGGTTATGCACTTAGAATGAATGACAAGAAATGCTGTTATTAACATGGGGCTCATCAATTGGAAAAGATAGTTGCTGTGTGGCAGTTTATCAAAGATGACTGTGTGATGCCAGTGTGACATTGCCGTGAGAGAGTAAATGTAATGCTGGGAGATCTGTTAGATAGACTGTATCTAGCACTAATTGTATTTTTGATCACTGATAATGTGGTTTTAATAAACCTGAATAGATTTCTCTTCCATCAGCTTTTCCAGTCATACCTTGACTACTCATAAACTTTTAGAATTCACAACACTGAACTTTAGCAAGGAATTCTACAAATTCACTATTCATTGCATGAATAAATAACAACTTTTGTTTGTCCCAAACTTGTCACTTACTAGATTTTTTTGAAACCCTCTACTTTTACTGAAAGAGAGAGTGAAAAATCAGTTCTTATCCATTCTTTTTATGAAGTCATGATATTATAAATCTTTATTATCTACCTCCCTAGTCATCATTTTGTTCAGGCTGAAGAATCCCGATTTATTCCTTTCTTCTATAAAATCCATTCCATACCTACAGTCATTTCTGTTATCCTTCTCTAAAACTTTTCTACTTCTATTGTATCCTTTTTTGAGGTGGAGGATCAGACTAGATGTATTACTTGAGATGTAGTTTCTAACCGTCAAAGTAAGGATGATGTACAACAGTCTTTCAACAGTAAAACAACAAATAATTAGATTTGTGATCAATTTATGAAAGACTTTGTATGACACAATTGTCTGGAATAATAGAGAAATGGACTAGATAACAAAGTTCCTTCCACTCCTAGTTTCTTTCTCCCTGAATGAAGAGTAGGAGGAAGTTCAGTTAATACAACAATATTTTCTAGAAATTTTGCAAAGGTGCAGTAGAAAAAAGTTCATTTTAAAATTACTAGCACGAGTTTGGAGAAAGAAAATTTTCTGGTTTCAGATAAGATTTAGTCTGGGATTGTGCTAGCCACTGATGATGATGAGACTCTGCAAGAAATAATTAAGGCTGTAGCTCGTATAATAAAGACAACATATTTCTTACCAATATTTTAAGTTAGACTATAACAGACAGTTAGACTTATAATCTGTGAGACTGGAGCATCTGTCTTATGAAGAAAGGCTGCAAAAGCTGGGTTGATTTAGCCTGGAGAAGAGACGACTGAGAGGGGATCTCATCAATGTATACAAATACCTTAAGGGAAGGTCTCAAGAGGAGAGGGCCAGACTCTTTTCAGTGGTAGCCAGCAATAGGACAAGAAGCAGTGGGCACAAACTGAACCACAGGAAATGTTTCCACCTGAATGTGAGGAAAAACTTCTTTACTCTGAGAATGATAGAGCACTGGAACAGGTTGCCCAGAGAGGTTCTGGAGTCTCCTTCTCTGGAGATATTCAAAATCTGCCTGGATGCAACCCTGTGCAACGTGCTCTAGGTGACCCTGCTTGAGCAGGGGGGTTGGACTAGATGATCTGCAGAGGTCCTTTCCAACCTCAACCATCCTGTGGTTCCGTGAATACTATACTGCTTTCTTATCTGTTTCTATTTTGATCTATAAAAATTAAGCTTTTTCTAAAACTATATTACCATTAAGTTATGTTTTGTTTGTTTGTTTGTTGTTTTTTTTAAGGTAAGAGGTCCCCCAATTGCAGGAGCATTTAAAGAAAGACCAACAAAGCCCACAGCATTTCGCAAGTTTTACGAACGAGGAGACTTCCCAATTGCCCTTGAGCATGATACAAAAGGAAACAAAATAGCCTGGAAGGTAAGTCAGGGCACAGCTGTGACAGCCAGATGAGCTTATTGAAGTGACATCTCTCATTGCCAAAGTTAGCTTATTAGTAAATAAACTGGAGTAATTTCTTAGCAAATGGAAGATGGTGGGGAAGCTGTTAGAGAAAGGCCCTTGAGTCAGCTGTCTACCTTGGCTAACAATTAAATTATATGTTGCAAAAAAGGAAGATGACAGAGCTGCTTTGCCTTAGAGAATTGTCTCATGCCCGATTCATCCCTATTTTTATGAGGAACTGGCAATGCAGCCTATTTCAGGCAGTCCATCAAATGAAGGAAGTAGCTAGATACAGTGAGCAGCAGCCATTTATCTCCCCCAAATTTCACCTTCCTGCAGGACACTTCCAAATAGAAGCTTTAATTACCTAAATGGATAGGTCAAGATTGCTTGCTCCCTGAAAATGCAGAGCAGAATACAAACGAAGGCAGATTCTCATTCCACAGCTGTACTCAGTCTACAGCATATGTCAGACAGCGTAATCGCTGTCATACGTGCCCCTGTTAGAGGTTGACCTCCACTGCTGAAACCATTACAGCTCCGACATTTCTCTGACAAAAGGTTAATTGGCTTCAAAATAAATGTATTGCCTAATGACTCCATTCTAATGCGGCTGTGTTTCTCTCTAAAAGGCTTGGTGATGTTATTTGTAAAACTTGCCAATCTTCTAAGTAACTACTGCAGACTTTTAAATTTAATTTGAAAAATGAATGCTGATCTTTAACCTGATCCTACTATTTAATTATTTTGGTTACCATAAATTACTTTATTTTTGTGTTATTTATTGGACTAGAATAAGATTTTTCTGGAAGCGGTGATGGTTACAGAAAATGAACACAAAATGCCTGAGAAAAATACCTCAGGTTTGCAGGGTGATTTGAATTGCTCATGTCAAGAACACGATCCCAATTTTAAATGCATGGCTGTGTTAATTCAGCACACAAAAAAAGAGGGATTTTGCAATCTTAGAACTGATTCTTCTTTTAATGAAGCCAATAGGATTAAGCCTATAGTGTGGTTAAGTGACACTATATGGTTTCTTAGTAACTACATTTTTTGCTTACTGAAGTATAGAAGAGATAATTGTGCTGTGAGATATTACAATTGTTTGCCCGTAGCAGTGTTTAATCAGTACTGTAACAATAAATAGTTCTTGCAGCAAGGGGAGGCTTTAGCCAATATGACCTGACCAACAATCAGAATGAGATTCCAACGTTTCCTGTGCCTGGCCTTTAGATAACCTAAGTCACTCACCTTCAGGGTTAAAGCTCACAGATTTACAAAATGAGCCTGCACTCTAATCTTTCAAAACCAGGTAAGATCACAAAGGTAATCTGCAAAATTTTGAAAAAATACACAGAATTCAGTTTATATCCTGGGGCATTATAACATCTAATTTCTCAAATTCAGACTGAGAGACACAAATCATTTACCACATTTTGGTTGCTATTTGTTGCACAAATATTCCATTATAAGGCGTATAATTCCACTAAATGATGCTAGTGACTACTTAGTTGGCTTCTTCCTAAACTATTTGCTTTCTGTAAGCCTTCCAACCAAAGCTGAATGTCCAGAATAAATATTTGTTCCCTGTGTCTCAGAGTTTGAACTTTTTTTCCTGTCATAATTTGCAGCCCTAATGCCCTAATGTCCACCTATCGCAGTAAAGCATTGAACTATAGCTAGTGAGAGCTCATGTGAGAGACTGTGATCTCATGCAACAGTTGCCTTTCCTATTGCTGTTAAACCCCTCTTCCTAAATACCATCTCTGCTTACACACATGAAAACAGCATAACAGCAAACTGTTCCATTCCTACGCTAGCAGCATGGTCTAGTCCAACCTTATTTCCCTTATTCTGTGCCACATGATCCAGTATCACAGATCAATCCAAGCTGAGTTCTGAGGCAGCCACACATGAAAACAATATAGAGATAGTAGAATCACTTGAGGCTGTTTAATTTGGCACCCAACCATCATTGATTATTGTGCAGTTTAAGTAGATGAAGTAGGCAAATAACAGTTTTCCCGTTCAAACATTACTTTAGATAGATTCTAATGTCTTAGAGGCTGCCTACTGCTGCAGGAGGCCGAGAAATATTAACCATTAGTTAATATTTAAAGATACAGATAAAATAAGGTCTGGGTTTTTTTTTTCATTTCTTTTAATAATATTCAAATAGTCAAAATATACAGCATAAGTTAAATGGCTAATTTTCATCAGTTCATCATATCTATTTGTAAATCTGATTAATTAAGCAGTTTATTTTAGAAATATATTTTGCTTAATACTGCTAAAATTCATGAAAATGAAAATAAAAAGCTTTTAATGATGAAATATGTTTAAAGTAGATGTTCTATAAAATCCTGCATTTGCTTGCATGAGTCAGATGGTTCTTGTGAAAGTAAAAAAAAGAACAAAAAATGATAACCATGATATTTTAATCATGCTTTAATTGTACCGTATCACTGTTTTATTGTGAAATTCTTTTTGTTCTATTTGTATGTGATGTTTCTCGTGATTCATTTCACTCTTGTTAGGTTTTCTACCCATTGGTGCATTAGAGAAAATGCAAGGGTATCTTAAAAACATGGTTCGTTCTGACAAAGGAAAATACTCTAGGATTTTCTTCTTGCCTGCAAAATATGCCATGTTTTGAATTTTTGAGGGGGCAGGGAAGGTAATTAATGAAACAAAACAAAATAGCCAAAATTATCAGACACTAAATATTTTTTAGAAAATAATTTGATCTCTCATTCACTCTATTATAGTTATATGGACACAACGATCTTCAGCTAGGGCAGAAGCATCTGAAATGTTTGTAACATTCATGAGATATGTTAATATATACCAAGAAATTTTGGCTAAAATGCACAGCTGAACCTTGATTTTATAAAATTCTGCATATGTCTAATCTTAAGCCCATGATTAATTTTGTATAACAGTTGGCTGTTACATACATATAATTGTAGACTAAGATAGGGAATAAATTTAAAGTTCAGGATCGATTCAAAACTATTTCCTAAAAAATACATGTGTTGACCCTCTGATTTTGAAATAATAATATCTTTTTTCAGTTAGGTTAAGTACTCTTAATTACTTCAAAAATGGACTAAGTTTAGGAAGAGGAACTCTTTCTCCAGATTATTCCTAAACATAGATAAGATTTAACTGTGCATATAAAAACCATGCTGCTTAAATTAGTATCTGTTCTTTAGAAAAAGAACCAACACAGATTAGATTTTACTACAAAACCATTATAGCACTATCTGTCTATTTTGTTAATTCTTAGCCTACATTTTTAAGTTCAGGAAAGCATCTCTTTGTATACTCCTGTAATATTAGCAATATAGTTTGAAGACTGTCATAGTACACGGCATAATTTCTGCATCCCCCTATATTTTGTTATTGTTGCAACTTCAGACAAACCTATTTCAAGCAAATGAAGGAAAACATAAACAGAGAGAGTATACTTACAGCCAAGTCCTGGTAAATCGCTAAATACAAGAACAGCAGGTTGAACCTAGTTTTAAAAAATAACATCCAGGAAAAAAAAAGGAATTTAAAAAGTTTTGATAATACCAAATTAAAGTTATCTGGTGTTATAAACTGTGATCAAATTAACATCTAAAAGAAGGTAGGACTGTCCAATCTTTGCTTGCAAAGTTGGAAAAGTTATCCCTTTATCACTTTTGAAAGGTGAACATAGAGAATGACTTATTACTTATGTCCATGAAAACAAAACCAGATATTTCCATCACTCACCAGTCAAATATGAGTTTGATGACAATTAAAACAAAAGGAAATACAAAATGAACTACAAAATGAACTCAAACACAAAATGAGCTCAAGACTTTTCATCCCCATTAAAGGAATCTACTAGCAGACAGTGAATTTCTTTTTTTTAGTGACATATAATCAATATAACATTTGAATATCTATATTAAATCCTTAGTTTACTTTGATGCCTTCTCTTCAATCATTAAGTGGGAGCATGTAGATATCATTATCTTAAAATTGATGTATAATATTCCTATTTTTGGATAAAGCAACAGCTTTTGAGATCTAACAATAAACTTTTCACTTAGTTGAGTTATTTGACAAAAGTTCAAGAATCTATGCAGATTTGATTTTGTCCACCAAAAGAAAATGAATACTAATTTAATATGGTTTGAAACTGTGTTTCTGATGTGTATCAAATGTAGGAGTTTAGATTTGGAATATAATTTGTTGTTAATTTAAAATTAGATAATAATAGAAAATGATCTTTTTAGAAAATAAATGTACTAAAATATTTATCTTGTAAGCCCTTTGACTACTTGTTTGGGATCCTGCAATTCTCTTTTTGCTTATATATATCACAGTTTTATTTTTAAATGGAGCAATATGTTCTTTTGAATGGTTTCCTACAGAACAGTGAAAAATAAGAGCTCAGGTCTGAGAGGGACTTTCACTTTTAAATATATATTACTGAATTTTAAAAGGTCAGAATCCAATTAAACTTATGACTAAGAGAGTTGATAAAACCAAGAATGGATTTCTGAATTATTAAGAATGTGTTTAAAAAAAGAAGTCTTTGAATATCCTAGAGAAAGTCATCAGAATGTTTGAAAAATCAGTTATTTAGGATGTAGGGTTAATTATGAAAATTGTTATGCAGAGAAGAAAAAGCAGCTATTCTTCAAAAGAACTTTTGCAATTTTAGAGAAAGGAAAACCAAATTCCAAAATGCAAAGGTCTCCAGTGGAAAAATGGCAAGCTGAACATGGTTACCAGTCTTTTGGTGTATTTTTTTTTCCAGCATAGATACTTGGTAAAGGATGTGACTTACCATTTTAGGTACTCTCCATCCCATCTCTCCTCTTTCACTTTCCACCCCTCCTTTTTCTCTTCCCCTCCCAGATATCACCAACGTAGTTTTCTTTTCTCAGTAGCAAAATTACTTCTTGTTGATAGAAATCAGATGCAGTGATAGAAGACAGCATTCTCCCACACTTAAAATTATGAGTTTGAATTATGCCATCCTTTTTCCTCATGCAGTCCACTGAAGGTTGTTTTAGGGAATGTGGACTTCAGGTAATTTGAACATGCCACAGGGCTGCACTGTTTATAAACATCCCTTGTCCCATGTTTGATTTTATTAGTCTGATGTATATTAGTATATATGAAATTCTGAACTGTATGATTAAGCTGGTACCAGCACCAAGAAAAATCTTTTTTTTTAATCTTTTCATGAAGGAACCTGAGCTTTTTGGTTTTATTTTTCTGAGAGTGCAGCTTCTTTTGTTTGACTGAGGGAAAAGTCTTAAGCAAGAGGTATTATATTTTGTTGTATCAACTGATACAGTTTGAAAAGCAAGATAAAATTTTTCAGGTGCACGAGCTCTCAGGTCATTTTTTGTGGAATTGTTTTAGCATTAATCAACATGAGTAAACACTGTGTATTATTTGTTTCCTATGTTGTAGTAAATAAGCTTATGTAACATTTTTGAAAGTTCAAATCACAAAACTAAAAAAAAAAAAAAAAAATGTAATGAGCTTGTTTTCCATAAAAATGACCCCAATAATATACTAAGCAATTTTTAGAGGTAACATATGATTATACAAGTTGGGATGATCTAATAGCTCATCACCCCCAAAAGAGGAATATCCAACTTTTCTTTACCTCTCCTGCTCTCCATTCGTAAGGTGCCCTTCACACTGGCTCTGTTATTAGGGCCACGTGTGAGTAAATTTGTCTCACTAACTCGAGAAAAAAAAAGGTGGATATGTTTTTGCTCAATTAGCAACATATTCACAGTCCTGTGAACTTTGCTTGCAAAAAGGTCTATGAGTGCTGAAGCAGTGTTGATGAGAGAGAGAAAAACATTAGTGAAGTACAAGGAAGAATGGGAGAGAAGAGAAGGGCCTCAAAATCTTTTTCTTTTGATAGAAATGAACTCAGATTAGTTTGGCTGCTTGTGGAACTGCAGCCTTAGATATCTGGAAGCAAAAAGAACAAACTGCTGATGAAAAACAGTGTTTTTTGTTTGGATTTATTTTTGTATATGGATTTTTTTTCTGCTTTGATTCTTCGCTAAACTATGTTTAACATCTTCTTAATAAAAGATGTTGAAAGGACAGTGTCATTTTAAAGAAAATTGAAAATCTCACACAAGTATTATTATACAAAATGAAAGCTTTTTGCAAGATAATATACAAAGAGGAATGGCAATGTATCATGATTAACTGTAGTGGGTACAGCACAGAGTGGTGCTAGTTTCTGTTTTATTTAATGTTTTCATTAATGTTTTAGGACAGAGCTCAGTGTTTTCTTCTGCGATAGACTTGCTTTTATCTTCTCCAGAGGATTTCTTTTTCTTTTTAGTCATTTCAGGGATCCTGTTTAATCCTGTCCCCAACACAGTTGTGTTGGAACAATACAAAATTGCAATATGAATTCAAAAAAGAGCAATTGGAAGCAGGAATATCTTAAACCAGACGTAATATATAATAATTTAGAGAGATTAGAAATATGAGTTGAGGGAAATAAATGAGATCTTGGAAAAAAATAATTATAAGCAATATCTCTAAAAAAAACCAATTATATTAGCATATTCAGTGTAAAGGAATAGTTTGGAAAATAATCATTTATTTTTAAAATAACAGTGAAACAGTCTACTATAGAGACAGTAATACAGCAAACATAAGATTGACATGGTAGCAAGAAAGAATTATTCAGTTTTAAACTACAAATGCAGCAATAGCTGTTGCATCATTTTACTTCAAAGATTAGTAACCTTTATGCTATGACTTACTGAAGTTTGCACAGCCAAATACTGTTCATAAACATTTGTGTATAGACTAGTGCCCTTCATAATTCTTTGTAACTCTGTGATACTTCATGATATCTTTATGATACTACTGCTCAACCAATGACTATCAAAGTCACTATTGTGCATATGATTTTTTCTTACTGTTTAAAATTATGGTTACAGTTCTGTGCTCCAACATTTCTTTCCTTCAAATATATAATACCAAAAAATAGCCACATTTCGATGCCTACAACCTAATTCTAATTTAAATGAAAAACCTTTAAATCACTTAAGCAATATTGTGTATGTACTGCACTTACACTGTCTCTATGGCCTGGAAGTAATATGAAAGAGCCCTAGAATAAATATTGTATCTTTTCTACTAAATAAAACAACAAAATTTCCATTGACTGCTTTAGAATGGGATCTTTACTGCTCTGGATAAATATTAACCATTATCTTTTTCCTTTTTCTCTTTATGATATCATAAATTGTCCTACTGAACTGTTGGTGTTGTAGTCCCTTATGATGCTCAATGGAATCCATTTCTGATCAGCTGTAAATTAAAATGTCCTGAGCCACTAAAGATATAGAAGTTATGATGATCCCTTTGATAATAGTAGATTTAAACCTCTTTCTTATACCAAGGAATTGCTAGTTATTGAAAAATATATTTAGTATTTTTAGAGTTTGTATCTAATTAAATTTATATTTAATAATTTAAGGTTATATTTATATTTAATAAGTTTGTTTTTATGTAATTGTTTTTTTCTTCAAAAGTCCTTAAGATTAACTAGCTTTTGTTTACACAATAACATAACTTACAAAGCTGATGTCTTTTGATTAAGGCAATGTTCTTAAAGTTGCCTTAATTAATCAAGTAAGTAATTTTGTGTACTTCTATTTTCCAATGCCATGATACATGTCGTTACAGAGGATGTTGGAACTATAGGTTTCTTAAGTATGAAATTTCTGCCTTGATTTCATTCCACCATTAAGTAACATTAATTCCAAATAAAAGAGACCTCTTTAAATCTTACTTTTCAATAATAGCTAACTAGAATGAATTTTTAACAGAAAAACACTTCTAAATCATGATGCATCAATTAAATGCATACTTAAAACAGTCGTTAAAAATTTAGATAGCCAATGGCTATATGAGCATGTGCTTCTTCTGGTGGCTCACTACTAACCACTACTAATATTAGTCTACAGATCATTCAAGATGTTACTCTTTTCTGTTCAATTCTTTTTTACTTCTGAAAAGAATACTTTGCAGATCTTAAGAAGCAATTTGTGGTGTGATTAAAGAAAGATTCATATCAAAACACTGTTTTCACTATTTTTTGTGAAATCACATAAAATTCAAAATAACTATTCCAATACAATTTTCTTATTGATTGTTTTTTGTTTCTGTATTTAACATAATACTTTAAGTGAATCACTGAATTAAGTCATATTATGGATCAGAGGCTACTGGCTGCAGTTTCTTCCATCTTACCACTTGTGGCTCAGAAATACTTAATTCTTTTCAGAGTTAGTTTTTTTACGGTTCTCTAGTCTTTACCATATCTTTCATATTTATAATTTAAGAATCTAATGGAATGTCTGTTTTCTACATGTTCCCGTAAAGTATTAAATATTAAATATTAAGAATGTGACATATACATTGGCTTAAGAGCTGAATAATTTGTTTCCTTTAAAGAGTAACAGATGTTTTCTTGGAATGACTGAGGTCTCCTTTCTTTCAACAACATCCAATGCTGAACTTGAGGACTAGCATTCAGCTGAAATTTGAAGCAGGCTTTGCACAGAGAAGTGTCAGTTCACCTGATTTCTATAGTGTAGAGCTGCCATATTTCATTTATTAACTCCTCTGTGTTTAATTAATAGTCGGATCTTATCCCAGGATTTTAGAAAACAGTAATCTCGTGGCAGTTAATTTACTATTCCTCCCCCCTCCCCCCCGCATACACAATTAAAGCCATCCCTTTATTTGATGTAAATTGCCATCTCTTGAAAGTGTATGGAATGAAAACCCAGTCATGTATCAGAAAAAACTTTAATTTAAATTTGCTAAATGACCTCTGAAAGCTAGATGAAAGATTTTCTGCTGAATGGGCTGGTGCTCCCTGCCTGTATAATTTATGTGAGAAATTAGTGTGAATGGTTCACTTTTATGGAGCAGAGCTGCTTGTAGCAAGCCTGCAGAAACAATTTTCCCCCAAGCCTCCATCTGTTCTTCAAACCAGGGCATATGCCATCTCATCGAGCTTGAAAGTCAACTGATTTATAACTCCTGAAAAGTGCATAGATTGAAAAGAAAGGTCGACTGCTGCTATGTGACAATGATTTGCTAGGCACTTGGATAAAGACAATTCACATTACTATGGACCTGAGGGGATACAAGTGATGTTGAAAGCTTCAAAACTTGGTAGATTGGCATGCAGGACAAAAACAAATTGCTCCTCCTCTTCGAGTTAAACAGTTACTTCTCTTCTTAAAGGCGAAAACTTTTAGATGGTATGTAGGTAATATAGCCAGGTTATCTGGTTTACTGTGTTTCAGACAGAATAGTCTTTTCCTAGATAAGAAGATTTCAGTCTAGAAGTGTCAGAGCTTGTTCCACTTTAATCTTTAAACTGAAAGCAGAAACACCTGTCTTAAAAAGCACTTGTTGTTTGTCAGAAGGTTCCGTTCAATGCCACAAATAAGGCTTTGATGAATTTTCTGTATCTACTCTTAAGGGTGAATTCTGAGCCATATTTCAGTTAATGAATGGTTCGTTCTCTGTCCATCACTTGCCATACTTCCTTTTTTTATCCAAATATTACAGAGTTCTCTGGCAAGTGACAAAGCAAGCAGAACTGACAACATGACCGTAGAAAATCAATGTGTGTTTGATGTGTTCATTTATGGCAGTGAAATGCTGTGACTCTTTTGATTTGAGGCTTAGGGACCACTTCTTCAAATATTGTGTAGTATCAAGTTTGTGCATTTTTAAGCCAAGAAACATAATGTTGAAATGTGGTAAAAAGGAGCCTTTTAATGTGAAAATTATTAGGCAGATTTTGACTTGGAAAACACGAAGAAACAGAATAAAAAGTATATGTGAATAACAGAAAGAATCGTCCTCCGCAAATATGAACTTGCAGCTTTTGTTTTAGTACTGAGCTATCTGTAGCAGCTGGAAGAAAAAACTGGCATTGTAACTTTTCACAATCATCTGGTGTTAAGTAGCCTTGAGTATCCTGACCAAACTCACAAAGACAAGTATGCTTTCTGAATATTGCATAACTCAATAAAAGAAGCACAGCAGGGCAGATTAGCTAGATCATTATTATGAATTATTTCCATTGTGTAAGTGGAATCTCAAACACTTAAGTCAGTATCCAGCATAATAGAATTAAAATTGATATGATGCGTATGCTGTTGACTGGCTAAAGATGATGCAAATGTATTTACTCTGAAGCTAATAAACTCCAAAAATTAAATACAACCTGTAAGCATTTTATTTCACTGCATTGAAGAGATGTGTTAAATATATAGATATAATGTGCATTTATTAAAAGGAACATTGTATGAAATAGAATTTGAGAGATTAATGAAAACTTAAGACTATAGATCTTTAAAAAAAAAGAGTGGAAAAGTTCACTATCACTGAAAACAGACATTCTAGAAACATATTCAACCAATGGCTCTACGTTAGAAATGTATTGTAGTGAATATCTGTTTCATCAAGTTTGCAATAACCCCTGTACATTTTGTTATTCTTTCACTGTTTCATTTTTGTTGTCTACTGTATGTATGTGCTAGAAATGTGCATGTGGCACAAATTCATCTCTCTTAGTTCCATTTCATTTCCTATACACTTTCCAAAGCATAAATTAGCTCATTATCATTTCAGTATCATTTTCTTGTCACTAGCTTCTATGGATCTTTCACATCAAATTCATTTTCATATCTACAGATGTTCTACAGAGTTCTGATTTGGGCACAGCACTTCCCTTATTCCTCACTTTTTTATTCTATTAATTAACGTTAACAAATCTTTGAGATATTAATGGCCAAAGACCTTTAAAAATACAACTCAAATTAAAATCCTACTGTTTACTTTGTGCTTCTATGATATAAAAGACAATGTGCCATATTAGCTGATCTTCATGTGATTTTTTTTTTACTTAATAAATTCACAGACGTGTTCATATGCTTGCAGAAAAAAACATGTGAATCAGGTGAAAACAGTGAAAATGGCAGTCCTTTTTATGCCTGTGACAAAATCTGATGTCCTGTTAATGTGCGGCTGCTTGTGTGGAAAGAGGAAAAGCTATCAGGAGATGTAAAGTTGCATAGTATACATAAGTTTAGGAATTTAGGGTAGTCACAGATATTAAGACTCCTTTCAGAGTTAAGATAAACTTTACTGTTTAAAATTCTTGTCTGCGTACAATTTTGAGTCAGTTTCAATTTGAGCTCAAATATTACTTGGAAATTTTGTGACTTAGCTGTAAATTTCTAGTTTAAGCTAAAGACCAGGAAAGCTACATTTCCTCATTTTTTGTAGAATTGAAACTGTATTCTATTTCTTGTTTCTGCTATGTTGTTTTTCGTTAATTATATACTTGATGCCTTTCTGAAGAGATGGAAAAAATAGCTTGTCAAAACTCTTCAGCAATGTTAATGAAATTGCCCTGATTTTTCTCTAAAAACTATAAATAGTATATAGTCATAGTCACCATATTACAAACTGCCCCAAAATTAGAACATTTTTTGTTATTTTTTTAGAAAAAGGTTATCTAGTAAGTTGCTGCTTTTCCAAAAGAAACTGATCTTTACTGACTTTATGCATGAAAATTCATTCATTTTTCCCGTGGAACCTATTCAAGTAAATTATTTTCAAATTAAATCAGAAATATGTAACAAAATAATATTTGCAATATTCTTATCATTTTTCATGATAATTTTGATATATTTATTTCTGTAATATAATCAAGGAAGCCTAGCAGTCTAGCTCCACTAAATTCCTCATGGTTTGTATAACAAATTTGAAAGGAAGAAGTGAATATGACTTCCTGTTCATCTAACTGGTTAATAAAGACTGCTTGCTACCAGTCTCTCAGAGATTTCTTGTCTCTAGACATTTCAGATTACAGAAAAAAAGGTAATAATTATGCTTTCCTTTTACAGAGTTGCAGATAATTAGGACAATACATGGATTTGCTATCAGGACATAGAAAGCTTTCATGGATTTACCACCTCAAAATGTGGTTTAAACTATCTCATTGACTTTACATGAAGTCGATTTGGAATGCTAATATGATGCATTAGTTAGACACAGCTGGTAACCATCAAATAAGAGGTAACAATCATTGAGAGCAGGAACTTCAACCTCATACTTGTTTCGCAAATAGTCATTTATTCAGGTTTTGAAAGTATTATCACCTAATATGGTACCATGTTAAAATAATCCTTAAATAAATAGTTTAATTTTTAGATATGTACCAGTACTGATCCAGTACTTCAAGGTATTGACTAGTATTAGATTGTTTAATTAAAACTGAAAGATAGCAAATACATGTAAGGACTGCTAGAATTCATAGAATCCTAGAATCAGTCAGGTTGGAAGGGACCTCTGGAGATCATCTAGTCCAACCTCCCCACTCAGCAGGGTCACCTAGAGCATGGTAGACAGGGTTGCATCCAGGCGGGCCTTGAAGATCTCCAGAGAAGGAGACTCCACCTTTCTGCCTGCCTTTCTGGGCAACCTCTTCCAGTGCTCTGTCATTCCCACAGGGAAGAAATTCCCCCTCATGTTCAGGCAGAACTTCCTGTGCTTCAGTTTCTGCCCATTGCCTCTTGTCCTGTCACATGGGACAACTGAAAAGAGTTTGTCCCCGTCCCCTTGACACCCTTCCTTCTGGTACTTCTACACATTGATAAGATCCCCTCTCAGTCTTCTCTTCCCTAGGCTGAACAGGCCCAGCTCTCACAGCCGTTCCTCCTAGGGCAGATGCTCCAGCCCTCTGATCAATTTTGTAGCCCTACGCTTGACTCTCTCTAGCTTCCTGATAAACCTTACAATGTAAAAGTGAGTTCTCTGCAGGAGTGTTAGGTTTTCTCTGTCTCAATAATTAATTCCATGCCTATGTATGTGTAATATACATATGCCTATGTATAGCTTCAGTATAAAGTGGCAGCCTTTTACACTGCTGTTACCTCTGTGACGAACTTAAAAACTATTATTACCCTATCCTTCCACAAGCCAAGGCAGAAGAACATTAGAACAGTTGTTTTAATGGTTGTTTTATTTTTTAAACAATATATCAACTGTGAAATCGCTTCTGTGCACATTTTCATTTGTAGATAAGGAAAATTGTGACATAACATGATAAACTTCTAAAATTTTATCTAGATAAAGCCTTCTACCTTTTATTTCCAGGAATTTAAAAAAGTAATTGTATCTGATCTGAGTTATCAGAAATAATTAATCTTATATGCAAAAGTCTTCCATGTTGCATGGAAGAACATCTTCCATGTTCAACCATACAAATTGAATTTCACTAAACCAGTGTAACCTGCCATGATCAAAGATATAACATGCATCTATCTGTAATTCTGCTATTCAGCAAAACATAATGCCTGAGTCTCATTGTTTGGTGGGTGCTTATTAGAGTACTCTGAAATACATGGTAAAGTTGTTAAATAATCAGGTTCTTTGTTTATGAATTCCCTTTGAATTCAATATATCTAAATTATTGACTTAGCCAAATATCTCTACTAACTGTACTGAACAGTTGACTTTTTACTGCTATTTACTTCTTAACTTTAAACTTTTTTTTTTTTTTTTTTTTTTTCTCATAGCAATGTTCGGTCTATCCTACAACACATGCTACTTTTTTATGAAAAACCCTGAAAAAAGCCATTCTAATGGCCTTCTAGAGAAAGACTTTCAGTTAAAGTAGAGCTTATGTCAAGTGTTTCTCTGTTGCATACAAGTTTATTGATCTTTCAAAAATTCTGATAAAGAGATTCAGTTTTCCGTAGCAAAACTGTTATCTTTATATCCTACAAAATTTTCTGCTGGGTAATTGTTATTATATTTTTTAAATAATCATTCCAACTTGTTTACCAGCTACAGGTCTAATAGGTACTATTCTGTAACTGCTAAGGTGGGTTATTACATTTCTTGTTCACCAGATCTTTGGTCAAGTTGTTGCTATTATATTTTGTTATAGCATTAAACACTCTGTACTCCTTTCAAATGCCTACTATCTGATATAGTTTATGAGCTTATTCCAGAATCATGTCTTTTTTTTTCTTTTTTGCTACATTGTTTACTGCTGTTGGCACTTAATGCTTAATTACTATTGAAAAGAAAGGCTGTGAGTATGTATCTTGCTTGTATACTATAAGTTCAAAACTATAACAAAGACAGTATTTACTTTCTCATCAAAGTCCTTGCCTTTCTAAATTTCTGTCTGAGATCTCAGATCATTTTGAGTATCCACAAACTTACTGTCACATATTATGCTTTGGCGCTTTAAAATAGTTCTCATTGTTTATATACATTTAAGTGAAAGTTCTTAGGCTTTTCCTTATTTTTTTTACAAGTATCACATAAATTTATGCTTATTGACTCCACTAGAGTTAGATTTTTAAAGTCAAAAATTTGACAGATTTCTGGTTCTTGAAGTGAAATGAAATGTTGAAGAATGATGGACTTGTAATAGCAGCTCTGCAGAAGAGGACCTGTTTGGTCCTTGTGGACAGGAAAGTCATGATGACTCTGCTGTGTACCCTTGCAGCAGTGAAGGCTAACCACATATTGGATTGCATTAGCAATTCAAAACCAGGGAGTTGAGGGAAATGATTGTTCCCCTTTCCTCAGCAGTTGTGAGGCTGCATCTGGAATTCTTAGCTTTAGGCCCATAAAAGTAGAAAACAGGTATTATCAAACTAGAGACAGTCCAGTGGGAGGGTCACTAAGATGGTCAAGGACCTGGAGCACATGACATGTGAAGAGAGGCTGAAGGAATTGGGTTTGGTAAGCTGGGAAGAGAAGGCTCACAGAGATTTAATTAGTTTTTCACTACTGAAGGTGTGTTAATAGAGAGGATACTTCTCAGTGGTGCACAACAAAAGGGCAAGAGGCCACAGTTACAATATGCAACAAAGGAAAGAAAAATAAATTGTTCACTAGGAGAATGGTTAAACAGGGAAACCGGTTGAACCGATAAGCTGTGGAATCTCCATCCCTGGAGATATACAAAAACTCAACTGGGCAAGGCCCTAAGCAAACTAATCTCACTTTAAAGTAATCTTTGCTTTAGGCAGGGGGTTGAACAAAATGATCTCCAGAGCTCTCTTCTAGAGTAAATTATTCTGTGATTACATGCAAGTAGTATCATTAGACTGATGATCATGCAATATTATTTTATATTTCTGCATTACTTTTCTTTTGAAAATGTCAAAATATATTATTATTTAATGAATAAGACCTCACAGTGCTTTTGAAACATAGATGTTTCACAGATGAAGACACTAAGGCATAGAAATAATTGGACAATATTAAATAATATTAACTGCCTTAAAGCATTTCCGTTATATCCTTAATGATACTTTAACTTAAAACACATTTCCTCCATATGCTGTGTTGATAACATATATATATATATATATATACATTTATTTTGGAAATAATTTACATAATTTTCTTGCCGTATCAGATAAATTAAAAATTGCATTTGTAACATATATGAGATTTCTATTCATATTCAGTTTACTATAACTAACCCCCAGCTTTAGATCCTACATTCAACACACTGTAGTGACTCACTAAACTTGTGTTGTCAGTCTGATTCTTCTTGAAGACTTTGAAATTCTTATGGTTTACTAGGAGAAATCCTTTTTTGATGCAGTAAAGATGATAGAAATGTTTAAAATGGTTATGATTAGTTCATTGACATTGTACAAAGTGCTTTGGGCCTCTGGATTTCATGTGATGCAAATGAAAGAAGAAGAATTTAAACAGTTCCTGTCATGTAGTATTGGGTTCTAAATGTGATGCAAATAGACAGGCTTAACTTCTTTTTTCTTTTTACATTACAAACAATGACGGAAATTTATATTTAAAGTACTGCAGAAATCTCCTACAGAGCTAATGAATATCAGCATCTAGAGGCAAAATATTAAATAACATTTCATTTACCTTCCTAATGTTTGGGGTTTTTTCACCCATACAATCACTTAAATTAGGTCATGGCTATTAGCACATCTGAACAATCAAACAGATTTTATTGTGTGTAATTCCAAATTAAGAAGTGTTTCCAGATTTTAAAAATCATTATAAATATCTTAGCATAGACTCCTACAGACATAATCAGTTGATCATAATTCCTGATTTACTCATTTTATCTGTATGCTCAGTAGATTTAGGACAATTTGTAGAAATGAACTGTGATCCAGGCAGTTAGTCTTTCTGTCTAAGCCATTTGATTTTCCTATCTTCTACCTTGTGATTGGTGTTTGAAGATTTTGTTAAATTTTCTTTAAATCTCATGTAAAAGGGCCATGTGTGCATGGCATACAAGTATATTTCAAGAAGAGGGTAATGCCTACATATTTATTTTTCCTTGAAACATACTGTTCCTATGACATCAAAGAAAATGTTGAATGACAAAAATTTTGAGTAACAAGATTGATATCTGAAGTTCTCTGTGAACATGTCTGGCACTCTGTTGCAGCAGCACAAAAGAATTCTGAGTTGTAACTCTTTAAAACAAATCTTATAAAAAGCTATTTCCCTCCTATTAATATTTATTCATTCCTTTACTACTTTCTTAATGGAGACGTCTGGTTATGAAATCCATCTCTTTCAAAATCGTGTTGTAACCAATAGAGGAAAATAAATCGGAATTTTTAGACAAAGAACAACCAAAATCCTGATAGGGTTAAATAATAAAAGTCCATTCATTTTTAGGACATATCTTTAATCTGCCATTGATCTGTCTGAAATGTTAAGACATTCAAAGACAATCACTAAAACAAGACGACGAGCTTAAATTTTACAGATCATTCTGTTCCTGAAGTTTAAAAAAAAAAAAATTTGAGAATTTATCATTTATAGAATAACAATTATGTAACAGAGCTATATTGCACATTTCAGAAGACTAAACAGTGATTTCAAGGCTTTAAGTGTCTATACCCATGAGGCATGGCAAAAATGACGTAACATCCACCAACCTTTTACTATGCTTATTATTGGCCTTCTAGATCTGCAAGATAGAATAAACACTTCTGTAAGTGTTTATTCCATCTCCCAATTCCATCTGTAGTTCCATGTCATGATATCCAATAGGAGCCAGCAAGCATTAAATGTGATAGTACTGCAAAGAGTTTTGAGTAAGTATAGTGCTACTTCTTCCCTTTTCCCCTTCTAGAAATATTAGCATTTATTTTCATGAATCTTAAAAAGGTTTCTTTTTTGGACCAATCTTTATGTTAAACAACTGGGTTATGTTATTCAGTTCCAGCATTCACTGATTTTAAATTTTCTTTTTCTTTTGAAGGGGTCCCTCTTACAAGCGGCTTGTATAGTAAGAATTTATATGGTTCTGAGTTAAAGAAATTTCATCTGAATATATGTGCAAGTAGTTTTTCATCTAAGTTATTTTTAATAAAAAATGAAAATTTTAATGAGGTAATTATTCTAGATCTAAAATAAAGCCTGTGTACATTCATGAGGGGACAAAGAAATCAGAATAAACACTTTAGGTTATTCCATAAATTCCTTCTATAGAGCTATTGGCTTTCTTTACAGATCCTTACTTAAAGGATACATATGTTGATTCATCCTACCCACAGAACCTATTTACAGTTCACAGTGGTAACATTACTAATTCAGTGATCTGGTACTGGATTTTCATGGAACACAATAATGTTTGGCATTTCTTCCAACACAGAGAATGTGAGTTTTGTCCTTCTCACAGCCACTGCTCATTCAGAGTTTATTATCATCAGAAATTTTCAGAAAACATATGCTGTAATCCTCAATTATTCATTAAATGTATGGAAAAATCTGTGGCAGTTCCATTGCACAAGAAGGAATAAATAGTTGATTTTCTAGGTTCCATTCTGGTGCCAGAATATCTGCCATAATCTAGAATAGAAGCTGTATTGCATTTCTATCTCAGTCATGGCACAACTTGTGCAAGGCACTGTGGAACACATCTCTTATAGCATCATCATATTGATTGAATCACAGAAAAGTTGATTGACTGACACTTCTCGATGTCATCAAGTACAACTTCCTGCCTAAAGCAGGACTGTTGCCAAAACTACATCAGATCAGCCGTGGCTCTCTTCAGTTGAGTCTTGAAAACTTCCAAGAACAGAGATTCCATAGTCTCCATGGCTAACTTGTTCCCATGATGCATTACCCTCCTGGTTAAAGCTTTTCCCTAATATCCCATTTGAACCTTCTAAACCCCAACTCGTGGCTGTTGTTCTTTGTTTTACCATCTGCCACTACTTAGAAGAGCTTGGCTGCACATCTCTCTAACTTCCGTTCAGGTGCTTGTAGCCTGCTATTAGATCACATTACGTGCCTCTGCTAGGCTGAATAAGCCCAGCTCGCTCAGCCTCTCCAGGTCATGTGCCACAGGTCCCTGAACATCTTGGTAGCCCTCCACTGAATCGTCTCCTGTTTCTTGGTATGTTTCCTAACGGTGTGGGACGAGGAAACTGGATATAGTATTCCAGATGTGACTTTACCAGTGTATAATAAAGGAGGATATTAACTTTCTCTGTCTGCTGACCCACACTCCTTTTAATGTAGTCCAGGATGTGGTTTACCTTATTTGTGATAAGAGCAATATTGGTTTTTATTCAACATGGCAATTACCATAGCCATCAAGTGTTTTCCAGCAGGTCTGCTACTCAGCCAGTCAGTTCCCAGACTGTACTGATGTGGAGGGGTATTCCATCCCAGCTGCAGGACTTGGCACTTCTTGCTGAGCTTCATGATGGCTTTTGTTGGCCTAGTCTTAGTTTCTTAAAGTCCCTCTAAATATAAGCTCTGTTATGCAGTTACTCATCATTCGTAATATCAGACTTTTCCTTTAGTGTTTGGGGAGGATGTGAAAAGGAAATAGAAAGTTCACATATTATAGAAAAGGCAATGATCACTTTTAATGTTACTAGGAAATTATAATATCCAAGTTGTGTGTGTGTGTCTGCATGGACATATATATATATATATATATATATATGTGCATATATGCTCATACACCAGTAAACTATGTATCCTGTAATCGCTTGATGCTGTTGCAGTATGAATGTTCAGTACTGCAATTGGTGCAATATTTTTGGATAACAGTAAGTGTCTGAAGGTAGAAAGTTTGAAATATCCTTCTATAATGCAAGTTAGTTCTTAAAAAAGAAAAACAAAAGAGAGAAAATATTATAAGCAAGTATATAAACTGTTCAGGTAGTATTCAAAAATATTTCCAATAAACCAGAAGAACTTGAGATAAGGAGTGAGAGAGAAGCTGGTTTTTATACAACTGTGAATGAAGAAAACTAGAATTATAGAATTCTGACGTTCAATTTTAGCTTTCTTTCTCGTATATAAAAATATTTAAAATTGAAGAACAGCTAACTGGGATTCTGCTCCAGATAAGACTTGTAAGACATGGGTAATTTTATTCATAAGAAGGATCTAATACAACAAAAAGGCAGTATAACATTTGATCTTTAAAAAAATATAAGCTTAACTCAGTGAAACTCATTTCTCTTCTTGGTTATGTTTACTGCTTTACTGTCTTCAGATGCTTAAATATTTTTGTACACTTTCTTCCTATTAACTTTTTGTTCTGTTTGGTAGTTTGGAATGATTAATATAAAGATGAGTTTTCAAGCATGAACTGGAGAAAATAGGAGACTGTAGAAATGTCTTCAAAGCCTATGAAGTGTAGTATTGGACAATCAGGCTACATCTAACCTATGGGATCTGAAAGTCCTTCCAGGCTCTTGAATCTGGGTGCACTCCTGTGGGTGCACTCTGTTCCTGTACTGAGGCTCGACCAAAGCAAGCAATGTGAATCTAACTGACCTGTAAAAATATTACCAGCCTAGTAGTATTTTGGCCCTTTTTCCTGTTCCTCAGTGTTATTTGAAAGAAAAACGGCTGCATTTAAAGATAGTCTTCTTCCGGTGAAGATACTAGACAAACTGGAGGGAAGTTTTGGTGGAGTTGAAGATTTTTGAGTCTCCCTGTCCTAATAATATTACTGGATTTCTGAGAAAATTTCTGTGTTCTGGTTCTGATCTGGTCTTCCATATGAAATCTGACAGCCAACAGTCTTCTTAGTTCATGTAGAAATAGTCTTAGTTTTTGGATTACATGTTCCATCCCTACTGATAAATGTTCTTGGGGTTGATATGATGCCATATAATTATTTTCCTTAAATTTTCAATTTGCTTCTTTAACAAGGGAGGAAATTACATACCTGACATACAACTAAAACTATATTTTGATTTATTATTAATTATAGAATCATATATTTTTTCTTAGGGTCTCTACTTCATCTAATTCACAGGATAGATAGTTCACTTGGGATAGAGCTACATAAGCATTTTCTGTTGTATCAGAATCAGATTAAAAATTCCATCTGCTAGTTCATGTCCTGTGCCACAGTTCACTGCTCCCTTTGTTGCACTTAGGTGTAACTCTATTAACCAGATCACTAAAATGATAGATTTTAAAACAAATAAAAATACTTGTGGGTGCGCTTTGTTTTGTTTTCTGTTTATTTTATTTTTAATCAGGTCATTGCAGTAACTTGGGGTAGAATGCAGCAACACAGTCATCTCTACTGGTGCAACTGAAAGGGCAGTAAACCATGGCAGAACAGCAGGAAAAAACAGCAGAAGGAGAGAGAGAAGACTTCTTAAATTGGTTTTACAGCTAGATAAAATTTAAGAAGACAAAATATCAAATAAATATTTCCTAGGAATATTATATGAGTAATATGTTGTTTCACATCCTTTTTACTGATGAGCTTTTTATAGTGCTTATTAGTGTAATATCGGACCACCTCATAATTGTACATCAGTTTATTTTCGCACGTTTGTTTTAGGTCAGGGATACACTGTTAATCCTGTCTTGTGAATAAAAAGAAAGGTGACAGAGGGAGATTTCATAGCAAATTTCTAACCTTAACCTAACTCTGATAATTATATTAATAATTTTAATGATTAATTTAATTAGAATCTAGTGATTTTCCTCTAAGACCTGACCATTTAGATTACTTAATTTTGTTTATTTTGATTAAAATACAGCTCCTACTGATTTATACTATTTTTAAGAAGGCTCTAATTGAATGACTTTCAAAACTATCCTTCAAAATTTTAAATAAATGTTTTAAAATTATTTAAAATATACTGTCTTAGTCTAATGAAATATGTATCTCTTGTTTCAGTAAAAAATTAGAAAATGTAGTTTTTACGCAGAGCTGAAACAATCATTTCTTCTTTTTTAAAATTTTTAATTTATCTATTTATTTGCATTTCTACTTGGCACTTCTTTAAATTATATCCAGGACTCTGAAGTATGGTTCCTGGAAAATAAAAAGTAGACAGTCAAGAACTTGTGAAAATTTTAAAGTAAAATACTCCATGGCCGTGGACCCTAGCTTTTTGGCAGAGGCAAAAAGAGAATATAACATTCCAGAGCATCCTTCAACTGCACCCATTCCTTCTTTTCCTAAATTTCTTTTTTCTTAGTAGCAATACACCTTCCAGATTCTCTACAAAAGAAGCAAAGGTTTTGTAGACAACAAACTGCTAATAAATTTACATGGTGTCTCTTCTTTTCATATGATTCTTTCTACGTAGTAAATAAATCAGTCCTGTTGGGAGGATGGGAGAAGGGAAGCTTGATTATATAATTAAAAACTGTATCATATTATTTTAAAGGACAAATATCACATTTTATATTGTGCAACAACTGTAATGATTGCTTTTTGTAAGATTATAGTGCCCGATGTTGCAACTTTAGAACATACACCCAGTAATGTAAGTTGTAGTTAGTAGTAAGTGTAGTAGTAGTAAGTTGTGTGTCCTGAAAGTATTCCCGAATTAGGGTTCAAATCAGTTTCTATTGTAGTGCCTTATTTTTATCCATTTATAAACCACTTCTAGCATACTGCACTTGCTAGATATATTGTGAAGAGAAATAAAATAATCTTTCTTTATTGTTGAATAAAGGGTTATCATATTAAAGAAAACAATAAAAAAATCAGAATTTCATATTTGTTTCTTTTTCCCTAGAAAGACTAGTTGATACATCTTAAACTTTTTGTAGAGCTATGAAAACTTATGCATCAATATACATTGAAGAAAATGCCTTTCAGTAAGCAGCTTTTATCTACGCCTTTTAATACCTTGAAACCCAATCTTACTCTCATGATATGAGTAGGAATGTTCTGCATTTTTATTTTGATGGAATCAAAAGCCAATCCATTTGTATGCTGACTGTGTTATTCTTGTGACCTGTTGGTGGTTTTGACTAACTGGATGCAGCTTAGTAAGAGCAGAAGGGATTTTGCATATATGACTGCTATCTTGAACCGTGTTTGAGATGGTTCGTTCTACCATCTCAAACTCTAAAATCAAGTGTTTAGCTCTGACTATAACTCTATGTGACACTAAGCCAGACTAAATCACTATTGCATGTCTACACTTGGCAGGAAGGTTCATTGCCATATAGAAACTCAGTGGAATATAAGCTATCTGAAATCTGAGAATAGTATAGAAGTTTTTCACAAAAGAAAAAAATAGTACAAATTCTTATTTTTGTAGATGTCAGAGTACAAAGTAAACTATATGATGTTGTATCTGTAAAACCAAAGGGCTACTCAAAGTTTAGGCATTTAATATAATGTCAAGGAATCCCTTGTCTGGAAGCACAACAATTTTCTGGAGTAGTTGCTACTGAGAAGAGACTCCAAAAATTAAACATGCATTTATACTTATGTAAATATATAAACTTATATAAAATACTTAAATTTTGTAGCCAGCTCAGATTATCATCTCTGTTCTGTTTTCCATTGAAGATTACATGCTCTCAATTGCCTGAACTTATATCAGAAATATCACAGAATAATTAATATCCAAAATTCATTTTAACTTAATCTGTATCTGTATTAATAATCTTTTAGCAAAGCCTTAATAACTGAAGCATTTAATTTCACAAATTTTCTATATCCCATCAATGATAGGAAAAATAACAATACAGGAAAACAGAATCTATAGTACATGTAATGGAAAAATGTAAGAAGACAGCTGAAACTGTTTCTTAACAAGCTGAGATCCGTTGCAGCAGAATCTCAATATTTATGGGAAATGTAATGGGAAATATCACTCATAACAACTACTTAGTTTTTCTGAGCTATGTTAACCATGGAGCACAGGAAGAATCCTTTAACTTCTCCACAGAAAGAGGAATAATTTTAAGATATTCTTTTCTAGAAAGTTCGTAAACATACCCAGGTCTTTCTTTTAACAATTGCTTTTAATATTATTTCAGTGGAATATGTAAATCCCATTCTACAAAGTTTTTATTTAGATTGCATGAGAGAGATGGATTTTGTTTTTAATATTGTGAAGACTTTCTATATAGGAAAGTGTTAAAATATTGTGATGAAATGCATATTGAAAATTCTATAATAAAATAATGTGTTTTATTAGTAGTTTGAATCTTTGTAAAGTTAATATATGAAGCAATTTAGAAAAACTGAACTTGCTTTAATTTAGTCAGTTACATTATACATAGTGAGATGAAAGTTTTTCTTCCATATACTGTCTTTTCAGTTTGACTAGAATATCTTCTTATGTGTACTGGTATAAAGACCTTGAAATGTTCTTTTTCTTCAGTAATTATCCAAGAAGAATAAAGTCCTGAGATCTAAAATAAATAGTAAAGGATGACATAAATCTCCTTGAATTGAGATGGGTCTGTTTCACTTATTTCCTTTATCAAAACTTGATAAAGAAGCATGTTGTAGTAGTGTCATGAAAAGCTTTGTCTGCTTTGTCTGAGCAACAGAACTGTACCCCCCAAAATTAGCAACTTTCCTTTGAAGGGCCCATCTCTAGTATTAGGTGCTTTGCATATTGAGGCAGGGGGATTAGTCGGTGCGGTTGCTCACTGAAGGGCAGGAGGTGATCTTGCAGTCTTTTTAGCTTTCTAATGTCCGGAATGCAGCAGCCTATAGAGTGTTTGCAGCACTGGTCACAACACACTGAGATGTACCTAAAGTGATGAAACAGGAGGGCAACTGCAACAAATACTGTCACAAATTTTAATATGTGCTGTTTGCCTCTATGATTCCTTTTTTTTTTTTTTCTTTTTTTTTTTTTTTTTTTTTTTTTTTTCCCCTAAGGTAACCTGAGGACATAAACCTCTAGACTACTAGGTGCCTTTGTGTAGCGGCTTGCTAAACATTGTTACTGAAGAAGTATTTGCTATTCTAATAAGAACCGCAATGGTTTTTTAGCATCTAGGAAAGCTTCTTCAGCATGGACTATACTGGTTGACAGGGAAATAGTTGCTATGGAACTATTTTCTGAGCTTGTATGGGACGGCAACATTTAGCATGATTTAATTTGTATCTCTTCCATGCTGCAATTTCTTCAGGATGATCTGTCCTTAGATTTCACCAGCAGTTTCCCAGGACGCATAACTCAGCTGTCTCCTAAGAAATAGTTGGAGTGTGTCCCCTTACCCCCAAAGCTTAGCAAGATTACTAACAGTAATGGAGATCAATCTAAAAAATTATTTAATATCTCCTTTAGAAGTTATCTAGTAGACAGGTTTCTAATAAACATACTTTTAAGAAAATGGAAGTGGCATTTCTGAGCTCTCTGACTAAACAAGTTCTTTTCCTAGTCATTTATGCTTTTATAAAGAGGGAATGAAATTTATAGGCTTTTCAACCAAGCCTTAGTTGTATACCATTTGGATAAAATGATCTCAGAACACCTGAAAACTCCCCTCAATTGCAAATCAGTATTTCCTGTGATACAGGACAAAACATACAGAATGTATAGTGTACAGAAAATGACAAACAGCAGCAAATCAAAAGGAAGTGTTTTGGCTATATTAAGTCCATTTATTTTTATTTTAAATCTAGATCAAAAGACAATACATGAACAACTTTTATTTGAAATGAATGTAAGTAAATATTTTCAGGTAACTATCAGTTAAGATTGGTCACATACGTTTGCATTTCATATTTATTAGTTGCAGCATGCTCTGAGCTTTCCATGTACTTGTCATGAATGTGTTTGTTATTTTATGGCAGAAGGAAGGTGTTATGTTAGATATTGCTAATGATCACCGACTCAAGGCTCTAAGTATGAAACACTTGGACCTTCCATTTCTACTGTTTATAGAGAGACCTGTATATAAAAATTTTTTATATCTTTATCTTCCTTTGAAATTAAGCTTCATATTGTGGGTTTAGTTTCATCCTCGTCTAAACAGACTCTCCCTACTTAAAATTTTACTTAAGCTATAGTTTATTAATACAAATACAGCTGAATAAAATACTTCTGTATGTGGCTGTGCTATTTTAACATGGAAAGAAGGTGTAGAAACAATAAATTGTAGCAAGAACATAAACTAAATTAACATTGCATTAAAGAAAAGCAACATAATTTCAAAATTGAAGGCATTAACAAAACTGTGAGCCCATACATTAAGGTATGCCTGGCTGTATTTACATATTCTTTTCTCAATAAATAAAAAATCAATTTATATTCATAATTCAAGAAGGGCTATTTTTAGGATTATACAAGGCATATTTTCTTTTCAGCCCAGAGGTACATTGCAATTTAAATAATAATTCTTTATATTTGACATTTATTTTGCCTCTGAGACCTCTTCTTACACAAAATATCGCTAAACGTACTGAAAAATTAACTAGACCACAGCGCTGAAGCTGCGGACGTCAGAATTCGTGTTTTGCCACCTAATGCCCTGCCTTGGCAGGGGATAAATTTGGATGTCGTCCAGGAGGCCTTGGCAAGGCGCTCTCCCGCGCGGGGAGGCCGGCGGGGACCGAGGGGAGCAGCCGCGCTGTCGCCATTAGGTGGCTCACGAGGAATGCGGCTGCGGCGAGCGCGCCGCGTCCCTCTCCTCCCCCTCGCCGCCCGCCCGCTGCCGCTGCGCTGAGATTTTTTTTTTTTTTTTTTTTTTTTTTTTCCCTAGCGTGCGAGTCATTTACGGGAAAGGGGAGAGAAAGACCCTGTCTTTGAGCTGCAGAATAGTAGGGACCTGGGTCCTGCTCTGAGGATGGTGTTCGCGAACTGTAGTCTGAGGAGAGCTCTATTTGCCTCGCATAACTGCTCGCGCCTTTGTTCCTCGTGTCCTTGGCAGAGGCTGAAAGAACCGGGCCTGTAATACTTGGGCCCTGCTGTGCCACTTAAAGAAATAATAAGCCATTGTCTTCATTAAGCGAGCCTTGTTTTAGCAAACAGGATTCCGATACGAAAAAGGGTACATTTTTAAGGGGGGAGAAGTAGAGACAGGGATGCTTTACAAAATTCCCTAGAGAAACGGCTTTCTTCCCACTATTTTATTGCTACTTACTGAGAAGATTCATATTCAAATAGGTTGGGGTTGTGAATCGGTCGCCTGCACATTCTCATGCACCCAGGAAGGCTATGATTATGGCTAATTACAATGACGAATGAAATCCTAACAAGAGTGCTCAATCAGATTGCTGTTCATGCATGAAGCAACTAAGACTCGCCAGTGGAGGTGTGATTTTGGTAATTACAAACAATGGGGCTAAGTTGAGAAAAGCTTAGTAAATCTGCTCAAGACAAAATAAGGTCTAATTAATCACTTTAAGTTCTGAATTCTCCAGATGATCTGCATGCTCTGTTCTATTTAGCATTCCTTTAATAGACTCGGTCTAAGCAGTAAGAATGCTTCCTTTTTGCGCATAGTTCCAGGAGATGGAATGCAACTGTTTCAAAATATTCTGACTTTCTCGTCGTGACAATCACTTTGCAACCTGTTTTTTCAGCCACCTAAACGGCATGTTAGAAAAATAAGCATGCTGTTATGTGCCTTGCTAGCAGCATCATTATCTACTTCGAGAAAAACTGAAGTTACTTTAAGTTGTCATATAGTTGTCGCATTGACCTCCTTCCCAAACCTTCTTTTACTGAAGTAAATGGGAATTTTGACCTTACCCCCAAAGACAGCAGATCTTAAATCTGTTTTAGAAGACAGTTGTGCTCTAATGTAAATAAATTACTAAATATTCGTAATACATTTTGAAGTTTTGTTCCTTCTTTTTGAATAAAGAAATATTAGCAACATATGTGCTAATGAAGTCAAATGAAGTCTAATCTTTTGACAACAAAGCTCCAAGGGCAGGGCAGTTTTTGTTTAATATATTAATATGCCTTCTAAATTTTATTTTAAACATTCTAATACACAAGCCAATATTTTAATACTAAAAAATTTTAGATTGGATTGTACTTATACAGTCATGCAAGTAACCACAACTTAGCTTCAGTACATTAGTGAACATTTGATGAATTATTTTCTTCTTATACATTAAGTTAGTATGAAAGGATCACCTGGGTATTGGACATCAGTGAAATCTTCCTTTTGCAAATCATTTGATAGGAACCATTTATGAACCCTTTGAACTGTTAAGAGCAACAGATGCTTAAGTTTGATATTAAATAATAGTAGTTCTTGATATTAAGATGACCAGCATATTTCTGTTTGTACTCAAAGAGACATCTATGTTCCTCTCAATATATGGTTATTAAGTATTCAGAAAGCGTATAGAATAAATTCCCTTTATTGTTCTATTGTGTGAAAAAAACACAAACTATAAAGTAAATAGCATTTGTTTTGTGCCATTGATGTTTGTTTGGATAATCCTTTATTAATCTTTATTGGGTCTGTTTCTGTCATTCAGATAAGTCAGCAACTTCTCCAAAGCCACTTTTTTAATACAAAGATACTACAATTGGTATACAAAATACATTTTCCTTGCCCAAAATGAGATGGATGCACTGTTTGAAAATTTCAGTGAATATATCAATACTTGACTAGAGAAAGTTTTAAGCAATGGTATTTTGTGAAATCTCTGCTTTAGACATGATAAAGCTGATCTGAAGTGTTAAAATAACTTTTTAAGCTTAATAAATTGGTGTAAAGTTTCTTTCGGTACTTGTTTCATGTGATCTTATAAATTTATTAATAGCCTTGCTGTTCATGAATAAAACTTTTATCCCTGATTCTTCTGAAATAAATGTCACATTTATACCATGCACCAATGTATTATCTAAATAGCTATATTCTTGCATTATCTGTTCTCTTAAAAGACATGATTTTCTTAGTGGGGTTCAGCTATGGAGGCCTTAAGAGCAATAGATAGGAAATTTGTGGCAAGTCTCTTAACAAGTTTAATAGGAATTCAGTCATATTCCCACAATATAATTTTGAATAATCCAGTAATACACCATCTGTCATCAAGGATCACAGAACCACTGCTTTCCACCAGACCCAGACTTTTCTGATCACTCATGGTTTATGTATGATGCTTCATGAAATAACTGAGCCAATCAAATAACTTGCTGCTACCAAAATGGCAATTTTTCCTCGCAGGCTCCTGCCGCTTCCCTTGGGTAAGTTCAGCTGCAAAAGTGATCCCTCCAAGGGATGATGCTGCTCGCTGAACTAACAGCAGTTCGTGTTCTGCTGGTTTGGCGAGCTGCACTGGAGAGTACCAAGGCAAGCAAGAAAGGAGGGTAGCACACAGTTCGGGGAAGGAGGAGCAAGTGGCATCTTCTTCATCTGTATCAGGCAGCATGATTGTGTTAGGCAGCTCTGGAAACCGCATCCCAAGTAATCCTCGCTTGTGTTTTGGGCCCTTAGTTCTCTTCGTTCCATTAACAAAATTGTTCAAGGAGTGTCCTTCAAAAGTTGTTTACCTCCTTGGATTGCCTCTATTGTGTCTTACATACATATACTCTTATACGGAAAGCCTTTGTGTGATCTTGTTTCCCGTAGTCCTGTGAGTTAAAGCCATTTAGGCCATCTACTAAACATTCAGATACTTAAAAAAATAGTCAGACAATGCATTTCCTAAGTAGGGCACACACACCACTCATAATCTAAGAAACTATGAAAGTAATCATTTTACCTAGTTGTAGTATCTCACTTGTTATAGTATAAATGAGAAACTTACTTGAGTATGGCCATATGCTGAACTTGAAAATCTTGTGGTAAATGCAGTTATATGACGCAGATACGGCAATCTTACCTGTGGATTTACCCACTACTGAGACAAATTATGTTTGTTCCTGCCTCTGTACATCTTCACATTGCCACTTCTTATTTTGGTAAGTATACTAAGAGGAGTGTTTCCATATTTTCTCCAAAGGAAGGAGCCTCTCCACTGATGTGAAAACCAGAATAGGAAATAATAATTCCTGTAAGAGAATTCCAACAAGGATAGCTCTTTAGGGCAGGAACGAATATGAGGTGTATATTGTTAGATAGCTATACCTATCTGCTCTATTCCAAAGGATCCCTTTAAAAGATACTTCTTAGCCCTGCTAAACTGTGAAAATGATTTTAGAAACATATATGAAAAAATCTTTTAAATATATTTGTCATAGTTTTATAAGATCATTAGTTTTTCTTGAAGATACCATTAGTTGAAATTTTAGTACTAAAGGAACATTATAATTGGAGAGAGAATAAAATTAAGACTACTCACATTACAAGTCTATAAAATAGAATTTCTTTAGAATATGAAACAGTTATAGAGTATATAGAGGTATGCTGCAATAGAAAGATTTAATTGGTATTCATTTTTGGATGGCCTACATATTGTCTAGAAAATGTTTATTTTCCAGTGTAATGTTTTCTCATTGTAAAAATATGGAGCTCCAGTAGGGCTATCTAAATGGCTCTTTATCTTATCAAGAAATGAATTTAACAGATTGGCTTATGTAAGATGTTATTTAAGGTAACCTGAAAGAAAATCTAATTTTATTACTATTAACAGTAATATTGTTAATAGTATAGTCTACAGCATATTGTAGCTTTAAACATTTTGTCTCCCTGAATTTAGTTATATATCCTCCATGAAATCTAAGAAAAGTAGTTTAGAGAGCTTTTCTAATAGATAGCTTTATAGTGACAGGTAAGATGACATTTTGTACACTTAATTGAGTTTCTGTGCTAAATAAAAATAAAACAGAACTGTTGCATGAAGTTACTTCATATAGCCTGAAAAAAGTCCCAATCTCAGAAAAAATATAGCTGCTCTAGCTAGGATTCTGACTTAGCTAATTTATTCTGCTTGTTATAAAATTTTGGGATATAGGAAATTTAGCTGCTCTAATGGCATCTCTGACAATTTATTCCTATAAACATGATCTTGGAAATTTTACTTTTGAAAGAGGATGCATATTATTGTCAGGATATCCTAGAAAACTTATCCAGGCTACAGCAGTACCCTATGCTGTCCAGTGTTAGAGTTATTATGGATCAGGAAGCTGCAGCAGTTCTCAATCTACCCTACTCTTACTTATCTCAAAGACACATAGTGTAGGACAGATAAGGGGCTAAAATACCTGGATAGACTAGTGCTATAATATATTACTCCTATTATATGATGATATGATATTGTTTCATATTATTTATATACTATGTAATGCAGCATATAAAAGACATTCTGCAGGTAATGAATAAAATTAGTCATTACATTTTTGAGGTTGCCAACCATTTCTTTCATAATTATTTTTTCATAATTACAATACCATTATTTTTACTCTTCATTTCAATCAAAACCAGAAACTAATACCACCTTTTTGCTAAGACCTATTATATTTTGCAATGTTTTCCTTTTTCTTGAGGCACTGAAAGTTTTTATAAAAGTACTAAAGGGAAAATCAAGATTACTGGTTGTAGAACAAGCAAAATGTATCTTACAGAGCTGATTCTTATACAATGGATAGTAGGAGACTTTAATTTTCCAAATGTAGACAGATGTCAAATACCCGTATTCCTATATGGCTTTCTTTACCAAATATTCAATGAACCCATAAGGTGAATTCTGTTTTAGAGAGCAATGAGAGTCTTACTGATACTCAAAAAAAATCATCTTCTATCAAATGATCATGAACCAATTCAGTTCATTTTAAATTTTGCAAGACAGGCTGCAGTAGATATAACATTATGAGTTTTAGAAGGGCGCTTTTTCAAAAGCAGGATCTTAGCGAGTTAGGGAGCTAGACTGAGGATAAAAACATAATAAAAACCAAAATTGTTTGAACCAATTATCCATGCAGTGACTAGACTCCTACAGAAAAGTAAGAACAAGCCTATATGATATTTTCTGTATAATGCTGTGCCAGCTCCCAATTAGTTTCAGCCAAAGAACTTTCTTGACTACGATATATTTTGTCTGTTCTGTAGCACTCAGTGGTATTTATTTCAAGGATTTTTCCAGTCTCTCCTTGAACCGTGTAAGTTTCGTGCATCTACAACATCCTTTGGCATGCAGTTTTACAGACCTAGTCCCACTTTGTGACACTTCCTTTCGTTTGCTTGAGCAAAATGGCTCTAACTATTGTAAACCTAAGATCTTGCTCCCATGTGGTAATGGTTAGCACAAAGTCCATCATGTTATGTATGAAACTGGAATAATTTTTCCTTGTGTGCATCATTTTACATTGATCTTCACTGAATTTTGTCTAACATTTTATTGCCTGATCTTTTGCAAGGGTCTCTTCACCATCATCATTTTGAATATCTTTTTACCTTTGCAAACTTCATTACTGCTCACCCTTTTCCAGATCATATCTGAATGTGTTTAACAAGGCAGAATCCAGCGTAGAGTTCTGCAGGACCCCAGTGGTGATTTCCCTTCAACTATAAGAATTGTCTATTTAAAGCCCCGTTTTTCCTGTCACTTAACAAGGTATTTGTCTATGCCAGGATCTTCTCTTTTTGTCCCATGATTGGATCATCAGGATTTGCCCACAGAGGAGGTAGGAAAATAATTTAAGGGTGGAAATGCTTTCAAATGCTTGTATTCTGAACTAGATGAAAAGTGAGTGAAAGGGTGACAAATTTCCTAGGCTATGTAGAATACATACAGAACTTACTAGAGTAGGTAAAGAGATTGAATAGCAAGGTGTAAAACAAAAGCAGAACAAGCAAAGTGTAATGTAGCTGGACTACCTATAGAAATCAAAGCAAAGCAAGACTTCTTTGGTAGGCATTTTGATATGGCACAAAGACTAAACTACTACATGCCTAAATTTTTGATATGTAAGGGGAAGTGATAGTGTTTCTAATGAACACAAGGACCAGGCAGTGGAAATGAAATCCTAATGTTCATGTGGAAAGCTGAACTTTGATTGATTGGTAAGACAAAATCTCTATCCTAAAATATTGAAAGAAATGGCACATTGAATCTCAGGTCCAGTGACTGGTCAAATGAAAAAAGAGAGCAAAATATTGATGAGGGAAGCTATGTAACCATTACTTACTTTCAGTACAGAAATACAGCCTTATATTAGGATGTGAAAGAAAATATAATTAAGAAACTGGAACTAAAAGGTTATTGGAATAAAATGCAACTTATGTAAACACTTATGAAACAGTCTATTAAAGATAAATCATGAATTTACTGTCATTTTTCTAAGATACCTGAACACTCAAACTGTAATGCAGTGGTCCTAATGTATCTAGGTTTAAGTAAAGCATTTTTATCTCTTTGGAAATTACTATTTGAGAAGATGAGAATGACTGCAAGAATTTTAGGATGGATTGTAAAATAGTTAAATATTATAGCTTTTGTATTAAAAAGGAGTTGACTGATCCTGTTTCATATGTTTTCTAGTGACATAGGGTTAAGAAGTAGGTGTGTATTCATTAAATTTGCAAATAATGCAAAATTGGAAGGTGTTACCAGTGCAGAGAAGGATAATAAATAAGGAAAGTTAGACAAGCTGGTCAGCTGGAATGCTAGAAATGGTTTAAAACAGTACTAAAAAGTCATGTGTATAGAGAATAATAGAAAAAGTTATTCATAGTAATATTAACCTGCTTCTTATTATTTTTTCTCAGTGATGTAAGTGGAAATTTGCTCTTAAATTGACCTAAATGAGACAGAGGATAAAAAAGATCTGGCTATGTCAATTGACTGGAGGATGGCTATGGGCTGCTGGTATGATGCAACCCTGAAGAAAGCTATGTAATTTTAAAAAGTAGTAGTGAGGAGTTTTTAGTAGAGAAAGAAAATTAGCATTGTGCAAGGCAATGCTAAGATGTCATCTGGAATATTGTGTAGTTCCACTCACCTCTGTCTGAAGAAAACTAACTTGCATTGTAGCAGATGTGGAGAAAGACTCTTAGGATGACTTGGAGAATGAAATGTCCATTTTACAGGGAGATTTAAGGAGAATGTTTTTTAGTTGAGCCAAACAAAACTTGAGAGGGAATATGGCTACTCAGAGTAAATACATATAAATTGTGACAAGAAATTTAGTCAGGAGTCAAATTCCGGAATAACCATCTCCCAAACTGCACAAAGCAGCAGTTTGAAAAGCCATTGGAAGGGATGTTTTGCCAAAATTGTAATTCCTGGTGATAATGAAATCCTGGAGATAATAAAATAAAAGATTTTGTGCATGACTCTATAGGTATGAGTCTGGGTTTTGAAAGAGTAAGGGTTACTATTTTTTCCACTGTATTTATTGCATTCTTCAGGGGTTCTTTTTGTTGCCAATAAGAGTGAATAGCAAACCTCCTTTTTTATGAATACATAATTTTTCTTCTTATTTATTTATTTATTTATTTGCTTTTGAAGCACCAAACATTTCTATAATTAACAACAGGATATTGAGAAACAATTTTTCTCCAGAAGATTGATTTATATAACACAACAAGTACTTTCTGTTACTAGGAATGGGTTCTGTCATCATAAAGCAAGCTAAAATAAAAGACAGATTAAGTAATCCCAATAAATTTATTCTGTACATTTGTTGAGAATGAGATTTTTGATTTGTTTCTGGTTCTGTCCAGTGAACTTCTAGAAGATTGGGCAAAAATCTTTCAACTCTAACTATATATGAAGTTTTTATTTGACTTTTTAGCAATATTCATGAAACGTTTAAATAATATTATCATAAAATGGTCATATAAAGACTCCTCATTCTATTGACATAAATGAAAACAAAAAATGTGCAACAGCACGCAGAGGACATATGTAGTATTTCCTCTTATCAAAAATCTCATTTTTCTTTACTGTGACAATATGCTTAAATTATAAATATTAATTTCAAGGAGACACCAGGACTTATGTATCTCTCAACAGAAGTATTACATTTGATAGCTAGCTCAGATATGTTCATTATAAACTAAATTAAAAAAAAAAATCTAATCTTCCCCACAGTTTGGGGTTAAAAAGTGCTTTTCTCTTTTCTAGCCAAAGTAAAAACAAGAGAAGTTGTGTTTTACTGCAGATCTACAAAATGGAATGTTACTTACTAAATTTTATTTTGGAATGCAATTCGTTAGATTTTTTTTATTTAAATAGCCTATCAACCTGTGAATACATCATGCAAAAATTGTAGTTATGACAGGAATGAAGTAGCAAAATAATCTTTCCAAATACTTTGGAAAGTCTCTATTTACTAATCTTTTTGTAATTTTAATGAACTTGATAAGTTTCCCAATAATTTGTAATCAAATATATGTTAACATGCCTTAAGCACATGAATTTAGTGTGTCAAATAATAAAAACATAACAGCTAAATATTTATCCTTTTACTAAAAAGGTTATCATCTTTTATATACTAACATTGCAAAACACTGTTGAAGATTGTTGTTGACATATGCTGTGGGGTTTTAGTAGGAAAATTTAGTGCAGTCTTCAAGCACAAAGATTTGTCATTCATAAAGAGACAAAAATCTTCTGTCAACTGATCTGTTTAGAACTCCATGAATAGTTACTGTAGTTTCTGTTATAACTATGGGACAACATTTTTCCCTTCTGGACAGTCAAAAGAAAAGGAAGAAAGAAAGACTAACAGCTGATTTCTTGGTCTTGACAGAGAGTTTGTTACTAACCCAAAAGGAATAGACATGAACTGGTTGCTGGGTAACCTACAGCTGCTCCAGTAAGAATATCTTATGGCAAGTGTTCCTCAGGGCAGTGATATTTAGGACCGTGTGAGAAATTAGAAGAAAAGCTGTCTAAACATAAGTACTGAAAACATATCTTATTTTTGCTGAAAGTTTTACAGGACATATTTGTGATTCTGCTTCCCCTTTTAAAATAAAAATTTAAATAAAATGACTACCCAACTGCTTCTTGGTTTTATATGAATTGACTGAATTTTAATATAATACAATTTAATTGATCTAAAGTAAGACATATGTGTTAATGAATCCTGCTAAACCTCTGTTGCCAGAAACAATGCTGCCATGTTAAATCACATAGATGTGGCTTAATTAATCTCTATATGAAAATTTTAAAATATTTTTAGTGCCTGCACTGTCGTACGACAATAAATGCTGAAGTAGCACATGCTTCTGTATAGCTTAGAACTTAAAGTTATTCATTACAATCAAAACCAGAACAGTGTATCGCTTTGCTAAGAACATTTTCATTAATCAATTAATTTTAAATCATAGAAGTTCTTTTGAGCTTTCATTCCATATTGCTTTTCCTCCATCCTGCTCAATACCTCCTCATTTCTTCCTGAAACTGCTGAGAAAATCTTGCTATATCCCATAATGCTTCTACTACAGCTGGAAGCAGAATTAATTTTTTAAATTGAAACTAATCTAGTTGACTGGTGAGTGAGAAGAGAAAAGCAGAGCACTCTGCTAGGAAAATGCACTTCTGCATTTCACTTATGAAACAGTAATTTTCCAGAAGTATAATTATCAGTTTCTTCAACCCAAAACATTTTCCATGCAACTTAGAAAAACACAAGTTTTCTGTATCAGTCTGACAGACTATTGAGACATTAGGCTAATACATTAACATATATTTGAGTAATAATTATAGTCATAACATATATAGAGAATAATACAGTTCTAAAGGAATACCTAAATGGAAACACTACAAGATGAGATATGTATATAATTCATTCTAAAATGTGTGTTGTTTAATAAAAATCTAGGTGGCCAGAATGTTGTTAATGATATTTAAAGTAATCAGGGATGACTTACCTAATAAGAGACAGGATTTTAAAAAGTACTGGGCTACAGAAATAAATAGTTAGAGGAAGTCAGCACTGCCTACAATTCATCATTCACAAACCATATACTTCCTTTAGAAAGTCATAAAATAGCTGTTCAAAGAATCTCTTGAAATGAGAATGTATTGTAAGGATGCTACTAATGCCTTTCTGCAATAAACATGGTTGTGTAAAACAACACTTATATCACACTGCAGTAGATGAACACATAGTTAATACTATGTAATGGTTCAATACCAAGTGAGAGAGATTTTAGTGGCATACTTTTTTTTTTTTTTTTGCTTTCAGCAATATTACACTGCTTTTTAAAAAGTCTTATGCTTATAAAACAAGCTTTGCATATCTTAAAGTAGGACTATTTTAAATAGTTAAAATATTTATCAAATTTACTTCTACCTATGAAATACCTCTGATAAGATTGGTTCCAAGAATGAAAAATAAATTTATTAAATCATATTATTAACAAATTCTGTAGTCATTTCAGCATTGTAGTATCACTAACCTCACCCTTACTTTGTCCATCATTTCTTCTCCAATTATTTTCTTCAATTTTACGATTAAATAGATCAGTTCCTGTGCATGATAATGAAGTGATGCAGGTATGTTCTGTCAGGCAGAGAAATAAATAAGTTTCTCTGGCAGTCTGTTTCTACATTCACTTTTTGGCATATTATATGTTTAAAGTTCCTTTGACTAGATATCATTTGCCTAGTTGCAGGAGTAGTACCTATTTTATTTCTATTACTAAATTACACTGAGAAAGAATTCACATCTTTTTAATTTTTCAATATTCATCTCATGTAATTGACTGAAGATTGTGTCACTTCAAACTGCAATTAAGGCCTGCTATAATGTTACTAAAGTGGATAGAAAGCCTCTTTTTCATTTTAATAAGCATTATCCAGCCCTGAATGAGGACAAAACAGGTTGCACAGGAATTCAGTGAATATTGAAAATCTAGATACGTTGTTCTGCTATCCAAAGGTAGATCCCAAATTCCAGTGATCATTTTCTTTTTTTAATTAAGAGCCCAAGAAAATTTTGGAGTGTATTAATCATACAAACAAGAAGATACTATCACACTAATTCCAACCAAATGTCTATTTGTCTTGTTTCCAATAGTGATTAGGATGAAATGCACAGGGAGGAAGTATCAGAAACAGGGTAAATATTTCTTTCGTATTGCCCTGATATATCCTCCCACCTTCCAATGATCAATAGTTTAGGGACTTCCTAATCTGGAGGCTGAATTCAGGTGTTTGCATGTAGGGAGACTAGAGGGACCTATTCTGATCTTTTTAAATGTATTTATACATTTGATCTCCAGCATATTCTTTGTCAGTAAATTCTGCAATTTCATTATGCATTGTATGAAAAAGTACTTCCTTGCATCTTAAACTTATGTCTAATTATTTATGAATTCACTCCACTTACACTGTTTGTGATTTCTGATATCATACTCAGTCATCACATATTCTAGACTGAACAGTTATAATCTACTTAAGTCTCTCTACTTAAAAAAACTATTCTCTCTGATAGTCATTGCTGCCATATCTTTCCATATCTTTTATACCTCATTATACACTCTTCAAAGTGGTGTGACTAGAAATATAAACAGCAATCAAACATCATGGATTTACTGTCTCATCTAATGAAGTTCTCAGACTAATTATTAATGTTTGTAATAGTTACAGCCATTTTATTTACCTCTTTGACCTGGGCCAAACATTGTACTTGCAGTTTCAAAGAACTATATGCAAGGGCTCCAAGATCTCTTTCCTGAGAGGTAATTGCTATTTTAGAACTCATCACTACACTGCTGTAATTAGGATTGTTTGATTATTTTCCCCATGTATATTACTCTGCATTTACCAACACTAAATTTCATCTGTCATCGTTGTCAGCTTTTTCTAGAGCATTTTCAAATATGATGAAGAGCATGTACCAGTACATATCCCTTCAGGATCTTACTAGAGACTTGCCTGTTTTGAAAACTGACTATTCTGTTCCACCTCTCATTATTCTACCCCTCGTTAATGTCCCACAACAAATTATTAATTTATGAAAGAAATTTCCTAGTTACCTTATGGCTGCTTATTTTCTGTAAGAATCTTGTGGTAGATTTTGGGCTATATGCACACCTGCAACTTCAGACATCTACGTTAGCCAAATAGCCATTGTAGGCTCCTTCTGCAGAGAATGTAGAAAGAGGAGCTTTTCCTGAAGACAAGTCCAAGCTATCTCTACATTAGCAAGTAGAAAGGTGCAATAGAAGTAGACCCATGAAATAGTACTGATAACTGCACTCACACTTTATTTGTTTCAGAAAGTTTATTTCTGAGTAGGTTTGATTTTGTGGATTGAATACCCCTTAGCAGCTGGAACAGACTAGCTGTGCTCCTGGAGCACATCTTTTGATTTAGTTTTGTCTAAGAGAAGTCCAATTCAAGCACTCTTAAGTCCACCTTATGACCTAATTGAGGATGATTAGGAGATTTGCTTCAAAAGCACACTCCTGCACCAATCTACTGTGCTAATGTAGACAGACAGAATAACCTAGACCCCTACTTAGAATCAGCCCACAGAAGACTTTTCTTGACTATCCACAGTAGACTCTAGGGGTATTAACTTGCTACATTAGGGGCTTACAGGTATGAATACACCATGTTATAAAAGTTTAAAGAAATATCAATATAAAAACAGAACCATCCTTGTTCATACACTTGATGGTTGTTATATGACTTTTGAGATTTCTTTGAATCATTCCAAATATATCATATTTATGTACATGTCCATTAATTTTATGATTCATTTAACCAGTTCCAGTGATGTAAGATTTATTCACATTTATCATGTTCTATTCTGCTGATAATCGTAGCTACTTAAGTACCATGCAGCAGGTGATGCAGTAATTTCACAGTTATAGCTTCCTTTAAGTTAATTTGTTAGCTTTGATACTTTGTTATAGCTTTGATACTAATAAATATTATTTAAACTTAGAATTTCAATCTATAGAGCTTCTGGTATATCTTCCTGCAGCTAACATTTACCTCATTTTATTTGCTTCCTTTAGCATGTAATGGCACCCATTCAACAGAAAGACCTATTTAATTATAATTTATACCTTGATATACCTCTCACTAATTTTCTTCCTTCCACCACATTTCCAAGGTGTCTATTTGTCCATTCTCCCACTTATCCCACTCAATGTCCTGTACTTTGAAAAGGTGTAGGTTTCAAGCAAGACAAATACTTCCAGTTGTGATACTTATACCCTGTAGTGCTTCTGAAGAGTGTTCCCCAGCAAAAAAACATACTGCTTTATGTTTCTATTCTCCTTTATTCCTTTGAATAAATATCTTTTTTTAATGTACCGGGGCTTCATGATCTTGTGAATAACATTTATACCTTCCATTGCATGAGTTACATTCCTTCTATATTGTCCAAAATTGAGGAGCTACTTTATCCCTCTTTATTTTTTTATGATTTCCAATATGTCTTAACTTACAAAGGAATGTATGATCTCAGGAAGTAACAAAAATAACACAGGTTGACCTCAGCTTAAATATTAGGATCTACACTCTAGTGATGATACAGGTAATATATTTGCTGAGAACTCAAAATATCTTTAACATGTCTTCAATGCTTGAAAAAAGGTTAAGTAAATAAATATCATTGTCTGGCATTTTTGTTTGAGATATGATTTTTATACAGCATTATGTCACTACTGTGAAGAGATATAGTGATTAGAAATTACTGAAAAAGATGCATACAAGCCGAAAGTTGTGAAAATTCATAACTATTTTTCTCTGAAGTTCTTGGTAAACTTTGGAAAAAGAGTATAGTTCAAAATTTTATCTACAATTTATTATAGTACCATTATAAAGAAAAAAAGTGATATTAAATACTGATTTCATGCTTGCAAAACAGATTATTGCATTAATTTTTCACTAGGGCATGGACAACACAATAGGAGGCAACTGTATATTTAGTATGGAGGTAATTACTAAAAAATGTTCTTTTCTCTTACGGTGCTGAAATACATGCTGAAAAAAAGTGCAGTTTAATACATAAACTTTGATTACTCATAATGGATTGTTATATAAAAAGATATACTTTATAGTCATAGGATCAGATTGAAAGGGACCTGCCTAGGTCATGTTATCTAAATCCACACTCAAACCAGGGACAACTTAGGTCCTGTTGCTCACAGCCATGTCCAGCTTAATTTTGAACATCTCCAAGAACAGAGATTCTATAACCACTCTGTGCAAACCAATATCTGACCGCTGTCACAGTGAATTTTTTTTCTGTGTATGTTGCTCAAATTTCCCATGTTGCAATATGTGTCCATTGTCTCTCATCCTTTTGCAGCACCCTTCTGAGAAGAGTCTGACTCCTTTATCTCCATAGCCTTGCATTAGGTAGCTGAAGACAGCTATAAGACCTCCCTTAATTTCTCTTCTTAAGGCTGAACAAATCAATTCTCTTAGGCTCTCTTCATATGTCATTTGCTCTAGCTCCCTAACCATCTTGATGGCCTTCTGCTGGATTCGCTCCAGTATATCAATTTCTTTCTTGTTATGGGGATCTGAAAACTGGACAGAGTACTCGATATGGTCTCTGGAGTACTGAGTAGAGGGGAAGAATCACTTTCAACCTGATTATAGAAATTACAGATTATAGAGAACTCCCTTGGCCCACTCAGATACATTTCCCCTGGTCCCACAGACTTCTGTATGTCAAGTTTGCTTAAGTGGTCTATGATTTGATTTTCCTTTACCGTGGATAATGCTTTACCCCTTCCTTTGAAAAGGTTGCCCTTGAAGACCACTAGCTCTTTTGGCCCCTTTATCCTGCAGGGCAGTTTCCCATGGTAACCTGCCCTGAACAAGCCAGAGTTAGCTCTCCTGAAGTCCAGGGCAATACTTTTACTTTACCTGCCTCTCTTATTTTTGGATTCTGCACTCCACAATCTCTTGGTCACTGTAACTAAAGCTGACTTTGTCCTTCATGTATGGCCAGTTCTTTCTTGTTTGTGAGTAGGAAGTCCAGCACAGCTCCTCACCTGTCAACTTGTCAATCACTTGCATCAGGAAATTGTTAACAGTACATCCCAGAAATCTCCTGGATTGCTTAAGCCCAGCTATATTGCCTTTCCAGCAGATACCAGGGTGGTTAAAATCTCCTGTGAGTACCTGCAATAGTGAGACTTCCTTGAGCTGTTTAAAGAAGGCTCCATCTACTTCCTTTTCTGGCTCAGGCCATCTGTAGCAGACAGCTACCCTGACTCATGTTATTCTGTCCCCTAATTCTCACCCATAAGCTCCAGACTAACTTGTCACTCATACCAAGACAAAACCATTGAAAAGGAGTAGTTACTCCTTTGCATAACGTCCAGCTCTCATCTTCTGTGCCTTTCCAGACGGTCTTTTCTGTAGAGCCTGCATCAATTTGAGGGAGCATGCTAATCATGGGACTTATCCTACCACATCTCTGTAATTTCAATGAGATCATAGCTCTCCATCAGAGCATGCACTTCTAATTCCTCCTGTTTGTTTTCTGTACCACTCCCACCTGGTCTTTCCCCCTCACCATCAGAACTGCGGAAACACCATCTGGGCCTACGTGCTATTCCCTGTTGTCCCCAGACCTCTGCAATCACTCTTGATACACTCAAGGTCTCTTGTGGCAGTATCATTGGTGCCCATGTGGATAGGCAGCTGGAGGAAATAGTCCAAGGACTGGACAAGCCTCTGCAGTCTCTCTGTACTCTCTTTCCCCCAGCAAGCAACAAATCTCAGATATAAAGTCAGGCCAGCAATGGATGCCTCTGTCACTCATGGGAGGGAATTTTATATCTATCAGCCACTTTTTTTCTCTGAATTCAGATTTTCTCCCATATAAAATTTCAGTTGATAGCCAGGTATCAATGAAGCAATGTCAGAAAGTCTGTTCTATACTGGACAGAGAGATGGAAAGAGAGGTAAACTGAACAAACCATTTTTTATTATGAAGGAATGTAGGATAAATCTTTGGGAAAACAGATTTCATTCAGTCTGCTGCTCATAAATTCTTTCTCCTGTATTCTTATTTAAATGGCTGACCATTTTTGATAGAACACAGATTCTTTAAAAGTACATTGACACATTTGGTCAAGAAGAATATACCATCCATGTAAACTGTCAGCTTGTATTAAAGAAATGTATTACAGGCAGGACTGTAGTTTGCTAATCTCTGAGCTGTAAGAGATAATATAAATTTTGAGAAGAAAAATAGAAAACTCAAAATACAGATACTAACTTTAAAACTATTCAGAAATCTCACACACTAATGGGGAATATATTCTTTGCATAAGAAGTGGAAGTGTGTGAAAATCACAATTATGCAGGTTACTTATAAGTAAAGTCTCATTTTCAGAAAACATTTTGTCTTTAGCAGGAGGCTGTCTGGAATGTGTTTCATTAGGCATGTTAACAAAGTTGTAGTAGACACAAGAAAATTATTCATGAAGCACACCTAAGTCAGTGAATGACTGCTTTTGTTTTGTTGTGGAAATCAAAACTCTTTCTGAAAGCTGCTGATAATTCTGACAGTACTGATGGAAAGAAAAGACGAGATACATAGGTTAAAAAGTTTGTTGCTAATTAGTACGTTCAGTTAGTGTTAAAATGTAGTGGCCCATCTGTATGTGAATTGTTTCTGAGAGATAGTATAGTACAACAGAAAAACTTACAACAGGACCCTTTCTATCATTGACTGCCAAACAATTGACAACTAACCAAGGAATTTTTTTTTTTAGTTTGTATTCTTAATATTATTTTACAGCCCCATTGTCATTATTGTACTTTCTTAACATTGAGAATGGTCTTGAAACAATTTGAATTCCAAATATCAAGCATTTTAGAGTACTTTTATTATTCGTTATTAGTACTTTTTCTTTTATTATTCGTTGGGTATTTTTTTTCTTGTAATGAACTGTTCATATTGAGTAGTTCTTTAATATGTGAGCACTTTCATTCCTATGTCAGACTGCTGATAGGTGCTGCACAATGAGGTGGGGATTCTTCACTGAGTGCAGTACCTTTGAACATATATTTCAAATGACAGAGGCATTCTACGTCTGTGCACTGCAGGAATACAGTGCAAACTATAAACTCGGAGCCTTCTTTCCCTGGGAAGATGCAATTGATAATTTCACAGGCTCGGAGAAAAATATTGACCTTTACGTACACAAGGTGGAGTATATCCACTAGTTGCCATTAAACTTCATTCCAAAGAATGATGGACTTTTTATTTGTTTTGCCTCCTGCTAGTCATTGTTGATATTATAAATGACCACATTATGTTTTTAAATGAAAAGCTATATGATTCTAGCTGACAACCATATAGTTTGTATGACTGTTCAGAAGAAGGTCAACCTTTTTTTTTTGTTTTAAAAATCCAGAAGACTACATTAAAAATTGGAGTATTACTTTAACTATTGTTTCTTTGTCAAATTCATCATCCATACTGTAAAATTACTTCTGCACAGCAACTATTGAATACTGGAATTGTCATACTACATCAGGGACAGGGTCAGCCCAGTCCTTTATGTATTCTGCCTTCAGCAGTGGCCAGAACTAGTGGAAAGAAAAGGAAGCCCCAGTACACAAATGTATAATAACATGAAAAATTTTTCATAGTGTATTTGCAAATTAACTGCAACTCTGAAGCACAGAGTAGTATCTCATACTCCTAATGCCAAAAGTACTTTTAAAAGGATTGGCTGTTATGCCTTGTGTTATAATATTTTTGAATTAATTGCTCAGTATGTTATCAATAAGATAGTCAACTGATTATTCAGTTATTTGAATCTCCCTAAATTTTTTGCCTTAACAACATTATATGATAATGAGTTCCACAAATTAATTATGCACTTTATGAATAAGTATTTCCTACTTTTAGGATTAAATTTCTCACTTCTTAATTTCACTGAGTATCCTACTGTTCTTTGCAGCAGGAAGAACAGAAGCTCCCAATCTATCTTCATTTATGCCATTCATTATTTCATATACTTTTAGTATAACCATTTTTATTCATCTCCTTTTTGAAGTAATCAATCACAGATTTTCAATCTCTGAGATTTTTTTTCTATGCTCTTAATCAATCTCACTGTTTCACAGTCTCTGAACTGTCTTTAATCATGAGGCTTCTTTTGAACAGTAATGACCATTACTTCCTACGGTATTTCAGATTGTAGGAATTACTTTGTCATTGTAATCTTTTTCTGTATTTCTTTCTATTCTGTGTTTTATAAATCCTAACTTTCCGCTTACTCCTTAGACACGGCATCCCAATGAGCAGGATCTTCATTACTGATCTTTGGATGGATAATGCACTGGTCTTTTTCTTGGATTCATTTAGCAAAATTAACCTATTTGAAAATCTGTAGAGTATAGGAGTAGTTTCTTTCACTTATGTATGGATTGCTTTGTATTTAGTAACAGTCATTACATTTCAGGTCTGGTGTTCTTTCAGTTAGTTTGGTGAAGTCACTTTCTGTCTTCCGTGGAATCATCAAGAGAGTAATGATGTCAGCAAAGTTTTACCTCTTTGCTACTAACTTTCTTTTACATAGCTCTAATAAATGTCTTAAACCATGCTGATTTTAAGCCAGAATCTTAGGGCACATTGTTGTTAATTTTTACCTTTTAGTATTCATTCTTTACAGTATAAAATCTTTACTCCAGAAACATCCTCAGACAACTCAAAGCATCTTTACTGTTGTCAAATTATCTCCTGTTTTCTCAGCAATCATGTAAAAATCTTTGTCATAAAGCAATCAAGTTCCATGTTATTTTAACTTCACTTAGTATTCTCCATGACTCCTACTGATAAATTATTCTGGGACTTTGTTCATAATGATTAGAAATTTTTCCTTTTGTGATTAAATTTGTTTATGCACAGAATATATCCTATCTTCTTTTGCTGGTATTGTCCTTCAGCTGAAATCATTCTTTTTTTCTATTCTTTATTGTCTATCCTCTTTTACACTTTCTATGCTTTGAGCACTACAAGGTATAGAGAAACATCATAATTTTCTACATGACATAACTTTCTGTAATCTTTCTGAAATAACAGTATTTCTTTTCACTTTTTTATTTCTTTATTGTTTTTCATAGTGGTATCAAAATCATAGTATTTTAGAATCTTTGTTCTTCTGGAACACACAGCACTAAGAGTATGTAAGCTTTGAGTCTGTATTTCTGAGAAAGACTTAAAACAAGCCAGTAGTAAAACCAAGAGTCTGTAACAGCCTGTTATTCTCAGCTGCTACATTAAGCAATAAAAAAGTGATTTATTAGTTTTTAAGCTAGATCTCAAGGATATCTTTTCTGAAGTAATGAATGCAGATCATTGTTTACTATCTAAATCAGCCTTGTCAGAGAAAAATTATCAATTTTTTTTTTAAGTCAAAATAAACATTAATTCTTTTGTGGTCTGTGATCAAACAGTCATGAACGGCTGTTTTTCTTCTTATAGTTGCATATCAAATTTGAATAAGAGAACAAAGTTATCTAGGCTGAAGTACACATCTTTTTATTAAAGATGTGTATTTGACTTGCAGTCACTGCTTGAATCAATATCTATCTAATAAACTGATAGGACTTTATATTCTGATCACTTTCTATTTAAGAGTTTATTTTAATTTTTTGGAGTTTGCATTTATGTTTACAATACTAAATATTAAACCCAGCCTTATCTGTAATACATTGTAAAGCACTAGCAATGCCAGTATAATTCTGTATATTTTCTTTGAGAGATCGGACTACATCAGTAAACAACAGTGGCGTGGGACTTTATGGCCCACAGTAAAAGAAATAAAACCTATTAAAGACGCCTGAGTATATATTTGAAATTTGGCAGGCATTTAGGAAGAAAATTACTGGATGCCATTGCTCAGAGACCCAACTAAATTAGACTAAAGTGTATTTTACTATGGGGAAGAATTATCGTAAACTTGCAACATGAAAGTTCAATAGAAAATGGAGATTACTTTTTTTGAAACACAAATGCCTAGTATTTCTTAATATTCTGTCCAACTCTTGTATACTATACTTCCATATATCTGTCTTTTCTCAACCTATTTCTAGTTTCTCATGTACTAATTCGTGTACTGTCTTTTTGTGGGACTTACCTCCACAAAATATTTAGACTATCTCATGAGTTCCTAAAAGTAAACAAGCTACACTGAAGTCAGTAAGAATCATGCCTGAGTAAGTACTTCAGGATTTGCCTCTCAGCATACTGTTTCACTAGATACGCTAGCCAGAAGGTCACTGAAGATGTTTAACAGGATACATACATTACTTCTGATTTTTAAATTATTGAAAGGCATAGAAGACTTTCTCACTTTCTTATAAATATGCTCATGGAGAACATGTAGTTTTGCTAGGTAGGGAGGAATTGGATCATCTCAGTTTTAAAAGCTAAAAACAACTAAAAAGCACCAGTGAATCAAAGAACCCTCCTGTTTCTAACTTTTGACTGTAAAGCCATTTGTCCTCCTATGAATCTGCTTTTTCCATTTAAAAAATAACTACCATGAAATTAGTATGTAATCAGTTGGATTTTGTATAGGTAATGGGGGCACTTGCTTCTGTTTTATGATATCAAATATCAAGGTACTACTGACTGACTGTCATATTGATATTCCATTCATTTTTCTGGGTATACCATTAAAAATATGTACATTTTGGTAGAAAAATTTACTTATTGTAGTTTAATAGTGAAAGTTGGAAAACTCATTTTAAATTGCTATGACATAGGTAAAGAAATATAATTTATAGGATAATTCCTGAAAAGAGAAAAAGTGAATGGAAATGCAAGTGAAGGAAATAATTGTATTAGCAGACTAATAAAGAGCAAAAATTTAAGATTTAAAAGATTGAGGTAGTTGTTTCTTTAAAATATTTGGTGTAAGATGCATTTATTAGTTTGAAGATACGAAATTACAATGGGTTATGCACCTAGGATTAAAACAGATTAAAGTATAGAATTTTTGAAGTGGAAGTGGTATGACAATGCATATTATTCTGTACATCTGCATTACAGTCTTTCAGTCTTGGACAAAGCTGATGTGATCAGAATGGAAAAAGTAAAAACAGATGAGATAGAGAGAGGGAGGAGTGCAAAAATTGTATTGTAAAAGCAGGGAAAGTAAAAAGGGATTAGCAGAATTTGAGAAAAAGGGACTAAGAAAAGAAGAAATTTAAAACAGGATTTTAAAAAGTTAGTGAAGAAGAATAAGTAGAGAAAGAGGAAGCAAGTTCCAGTCAAAAGCCCACCCAGGAAAAATGGACTGAAAATGAAGGTCATCAAGGATTTTCTATGTGTAGATATGAGGATAATTTCTGTTCTTGTCTTGGGCCTGTAAATCTTGTACTCTAGTATACAAGTAAAAAAGACATAGATTTAATACAAAGAAGTAGAAGAAATAAGGTAAACTCTTTTTAAAGTGAAAATTGTATTCAAACTCAAAGATTTACTCTTTTCTCTCATCCAGTGTCAGTGCATATCTATTAGCGATAATGTTATATCGTGTTTTTCTTAACATTAGAATCTTCTGTGAAAGAAACTCCATTAAATTGTTCAATGAATACATTAGATTTCATTCACTTTCTCAAATAACTTTCAAAAAAATCTGAAGCTTCAAGAAGTCTTTATTTATTGAAATCTGATGATACTAGTTTTATTTCTGAAGTAATTTGAAACTGTTGGGAGACAGTGAATATACAATTACTTAAGACCAGTGACTGTATTGAGAAAATTGGCTACTTATCTGGGACATTATGTTTGCTAAAGGAAGAGCAGTTACATGTATATATTTCATTCAATCATTTTCAAGTTCAGTAACCATACTGATATATGTATATATAGTTTTTCTGTCTCAAATGTCTTTTATATAAATTAGAAACATCTCCTGACAGCATCAAAATAAATATCTACTCTGAGAAGTGATTGTAAAAAAATGTCAGCTCCGCATTCAGTAGATCTATTTCTACTGTGGCATTTGAGTCATATCTGACACTAGTGACAAAAATATTTTTAATTCTGTTACCTAGCTTCAGTTACAGCAGTGAGACCCCACAAAGGGAAGAAAGATTGAATAACTTCAGTCAGAATATGACTTGAAAAATTTGTATTGAGGCTGACGATTGATGAGGTCTGAAGACCGATAAAATTCAGACTCTAGATCATATTTCTTCCTTTGGTAACTCTTATTATCCAGGAAACAGAAAACTAATTTCCTAAGAAGAATGCAATGTTTTGGAGAATCCCTTCATGCAAATTTATAAATTCTTTTTGATTTCATTAACTATGCTTTCTGAATATAATCTCCAAACTGGATTAAAATTTCCATTTTATGAGAGAAGATGGAACACATTTCCATATTGGAGGTAATACAACATAGTTCATTAACAACTGAGTGTCCTTAGCTACGTGGTATTTTCGGGTAACAGTAGCAATATCTCCCTGAGCTTCACAGTCTGGACCATTGACCTTGAATCACCTGTGGCAGCAGCCTCACTTGCACGTGGTGAGACTGATAAATTCCTGGATGAAAAATATATGAATATCCATCTTTTAGAGCAAGTGGGTGCTCTATCAAAGTAGAGAGAGATTAAGTTTAAGTTGGATAGTATGGGGCTCTGGTGATTGGGGCTGTTTCAGTGGTTTTGGTGGCTCAGAGGACAGTGATACTTGGGATCTGCTGTAATCTGGCTATTCCATTCTTTGTGTTCACAACCCGACTGTGCCTGGCTTTCGCAATAGATGTGATGTCTTTGGTGTTAGAGCTCCTTCAGATAAACAACTGAACTGCATGTGAACAGGAGCTCTTCTTCTGGGTGCCTGGAAAAGTGAATAGCTGCCATGAAAATAAACAAACTGCATCCTATGTGATGTTTTTAGAAGACACAAGATATGATTTCATTACACAGGACTTCTGACTACCAGGATTATCTGGTGGGTTTTGGAGGGCGCTTTCATTATGGGAACCTCATAGGTCCATTTTTTAAAACAGCATTTCAGTGGGCAGGAAATAATTTGCAAATGGATTTTTCTTGTTTTGCCTTGATCTGTCAGTCTTCAATAAAAATTAGTATCATAAAGTTCTTTGGTAAAGACTAGATTTTTTTTCCATCATTGACTAGATCATTGACAAGTAGACCCAAACCTGGATTTCTAGAAGGTTATATTCAAGATACTCAATGCAGTACTGAGGGTCTTTATAAGGGTGATGCACTGTTTCTAGTATACATGGAGCTTGACCATAGAATCCTGTAGTTACAAGGATATGGACTGAAGGTTTGCTCTTACGAAGTGCTCTGGAATACTCCTGTTCTCAGAGCATTGATCAGCCGTAACTCAAAATCAGGGAGTTTATCACCTTTGGGGTACCAAAGTCTTTTGAACTGGTTATTTAACAACATGATAACTGTCCAGATGGAAGAGCTGAGACAGAATTTACTTGTTAGTGAATCTGCTAGTAGGCCTCGAATGGCATAGAAATTTTTTTGAAACAGTAGTTGAGTAAAAGACAGTGTTACCATATGACTTAGGAGCCACAGATTACTAATTATCAGCAGTCCAGTGTGTATTAAGTAAATCTTTTAAACATAAAAATGAATTCTTAGATTTTTTTTCTAAAGTTGTCACTGTGTACTCTATAATCTTCTACTGTCCTTGTTGTAGTATTTTTCTCTGTAATTGTCAGTGTAAATAAATAAGAAGAAATCTTTGATAGCAATGTACTGAAGCATTTCACTAGCAGGACATCTCCAACAGGTAGTATGTTCACAGGTGCTCTGTAAGATCTCAAAAGCAGGACCAGAAGAAAAATGCTTAAAATATATGTTACAAATTTAACTTGAGTTTTCAACTAAGCATAAAGTTTGGCCAAGAAGAGAGGTTTCACACAGAACCTTTAAAGAGAGAGAACTGTTAGTGTGTTTTATTTTGTTCATATTTCTTCATATTTCATCAGCTTAACTGAATGTGGTATTGTGGTGTCAGCAACACTTCACTCCCTCATGTAAACATCGAAGCATATATTTGCAGTTTAACTTTGATTATTCAGAATTGCCAAAGGCATTTCAAAGTAAAATTGGCAGTTTTCTAAAAAAAATAATTTTGTTTGAAAAATACCTCAGTTTTTGCACACAAAAGTACTTTGTGGAAACATTTTTTATCTGAGCTGCTGACAAATCATAAAAATTCCTCCTGTAAACCTATTCAGTTTCCTGATAAGCCACTGAGAAAACAATTTTCGAGTTCCTACAGCTCTAACACACCTCTGTCCTGTGAATGGTGTCATAAGTCTTCAGGGACAGGGAAAACAGCATGACAACGCTCATTGCTCCAAGGCTAGGGACCAAGGCTTCTGAAATCCAGTTATTTGTCAGCAATATGATTTTTGATGAGAATGTTAGTTTTAGTTAGAAACTATTAACATTCTTTTGTTGTTGCTAAACTAAAACAACATGCTTATGTAGACATTTTTGCATTGCACAACATGTCAGTATTTCTCTCAGACTGGAAACATACAGCGTCAAGAGGAAGTAATTGCTGACTCTGTTGGAGTTCCCATTTGAGTCTCTCCAACTCCCGTTGCCAGGATCCTTCTCCAGCTATTCTAAATTCCCCACAAATGCCTTTCCCATTGCCTGTGGCACTTGTTCTTTGTTGTGATATAAGCCACATTTAGCAAACACCAGCCATTTGTGATGAAACTGGAAACATCTTGCACCTTTTTTTACCTTCAGTAATTGAAACTGGTGGCAGAATTGAATTAGTGGGGAAAAATGCCCAGTGTTTACAGAAAAAAATTGCTGAAGTTTGTGTGATTCCCTTCTTTCCCTAACTAGCAATAAGCCCCTTCTTGTCTTTTGCTCTTCATGAAATACATGAAATACAAATGATTGAAGACCCGCATAACACATAAAGGAAAGAATGACTAAAAAGGACAAAAATAATTTACTAACCAGTCCTCAGCACACCAAGGTTAACATTAGCCCTCCAGCTCTTCTCTAAATTGTGTGGAAAACAGTTTCTCAACAATTTTTAGCTTAAGAAAAAATTCGTATTATGCACTCATTATAAGTTTTAAAAAGTTAATATAAACAAATAACCAGTTTTTGCATCATTCACAATGGCCCAATATTTTATGACACAACTGTGATGCTTTGCATTCTTTGTTGACAACCATATTTTGTCCTGTTTAGTAAACTGTCAATTCTAAGTATGTAGATAATCAAAGAACTTTATAACTAAATACATTATAGAATAATGGGTAATAAAAATACTGGCAGAAGTAATACCCATCTCATGGGAGTCAACTAATTTGGCAATTCACTGAAATATGTTTGTACATAAGAGAAAGGGGATGTCATATTTAACAATTTTTTACCTTTGCTTCTGCCACTTTAGACTTCCTTTGACTTTTTGTAGAATGAACTGCAAATCTGTTGTATGGGAGGAAATTACTACTAAAAGATATGACAATGGATAATAACATTTGAAAGAGTACATAACTCTAACATTCAAAAGTTGTAACTACAAGTAGTATCATGGAAGTATCATGTACATGTACATTATCATGGAAGCAGATAGAAAGGGAAAAAAATGCATGATTTTGTTGATAAAAAGATAGCTAAAATGGAGACTGTTAAAATGAGGATTTTTGGACTACAGAGAGATTTCTAACACTTGTGAGGTATCAGACCTAGGACCAAGGTGTTTAATGAGGGAAAAGAATTAAAGAGTACTAGATGATGCAAAGTTAGAAAGCTTTGCCACTGTCAAAGAAGCCTAGATCTCCATAGCAGAAAGTTGAATCACTTTAAAAACTAGAATAACTAAACTAAGATTAAATTGAATAGTAAGATAGCTTGCTTCACACAAGGGACTCTTCAACTGGAAGAAATGAAGGAAAATTGGGGTTCAAAGAGAATAGTATGATTGCATGATGACTGTAAACTGCAAGCATAATATAAAAATGCTAGTGGAATTCTGAAATGAACAGAGTATTTTAATAAAGAGAGAGAATTTTTAGTAATGTTTTGCAAGGCATTGGTATGGCCTCACAGAACTGTATTCTGTTCTCAGGATCTCCAGATGGTCTTACTTATAACTGGAACAAGTGCAGAGAAGGCTACTAAAATGAGCAAGGGTATATCAAATCCATCTTATGAGAAAAAAATTGTAAGAGTTTTCTTTAGCATAAAACAATAAAAGATGAAAGAGAGTATTCACAGAGGGATATTAAATATCCCTTCATAGTTAGTGCATTATTAAGGTCTTTTTCACCAGATTGGGAGTAAGGGAAGAATTCTTATTGGTCATATTTAAATGAATTTGGGGTTTTTTTGGCTTTCATTTTCATCTTTGTCAGCAGGAATGCATGGTCAACTATCTGTCATCATTTAGGCATTTCATGTAACAAATTATGTGGTCTACTTTGTAAGATAAAAATGGAATGGATCTTCTTTGGAAATTTCTAGAAATTTTTTCCATTATGTATCTACCTATCGGAGGAGGGTTTCAGAGGAGTGGAATGGATGTGCCAGCTGCAACTTTCCAGTGCTATGTTCCTTTGTAAATAGCAGGTTGAACTAGGGGCTGCATTCATTGGGGCACTAACGAACGTATGTGCCTCCTGTGGCAACAGTCAGGAGACTGAATTGCTCTGAAGAGGTGCCATGTCCCTCTGTAGTTTAAGAAAAGGTGGACACTTAATTTATGCCTCCTGAATTTTACTTCAATGGCTCTACTTAAAGTTGTGGCTTTGAGAGTATGTCTGATTTTCTGAGTCAGAGCTTGACCCAGTTCTGATCCTGCTCTGGATATGCACCAGGTACACACCAGCTTCCCTCCCACCTCACATATATGTTAATGTCTGTGGGAAAGAAAAGGATCATGATGTGCATCAGCCCTGTCCTCTGTTTGGCTGAGTGAGACTAGAGCCCTTGATCTTGGTGCCGTCTCCACGCTCCTCTGTTCATAGCCGGAGGCATTTCTTCCCTTCATTGATTATAGATAGGGCTAGATGGTGCTAAGTGGTCAATCCAAATCATTCCTTGGCCAAATGCTTATTATTTAGGTATTGATATGCTATAGTTAGACACTTGAAGCAATCTGATTATGTATGATAGAAGAGTTCATCATAACTGATAATAGTCTAAGGATTCTGTCTAAGAATAAATCTTTGTCGACTTTTAAAACTTGTCCCTTTTAATTAAAGGTGGTTGAGACATAAAGGGCAAAATCATGTGCAATATATATACTGATTTTTAATTAGTGTGGTATACTTGTTTAGCAAGAAATGATAGATGGGTGTGGCGAGCAGAGCTCAAGCGGAGAATTGAGATAGAGTGTAGAAAGAGGAGGTGGGGAGAACAGGATGAAGAAAGGTGACATGTTCAAGGAACTGAGGAGAGACAAGGCAGTACTGAGTATTTAGGAAGTGGGTGCAAGGGAGGCAGAAGTTGGGGTAGCAGCAATGAATATTAAGGGTTGACAATGAGGATAGTAAATACTGTTTCAGCTTATGGACTAATAGAAGAAAGCAATTTTGACGGCTCCATTCTGGTGGTTGTCATTGCAGTACTGTGTATATGCCTTTGTAAGATCATTGCTAAGATGCTGTATCTACTACTAGAGATGAAACTGTGATGTTGGCCTAAATATTGCTTGCACAATTATTTCTTTCATGGTAATTTCTAAACATTTCAGTATTAATATAAATACATGCAAGTTACTGAATAAAAATGTAGGTGATAATAAAGTGAATTTTAAACAATAGTCTATTGATTATTTCAACCTTGCAATTGAAAATTACTGAAAGGCTCAGAAGGATTTTTCTGCATCCATTAAGTATGTACTTTTAATATTTCACTTTTCTTAGTTTAATATTTTTTTGATAGTATTTTTTTAATTTTAAAAATCAGCATTTATTGTTATTTTATTCCTCACAAACAGGAATCTTTCAAACTCAAAAACAGATACTCAACAGGAAATGTGAGCTATTGATAGCTTTTCTATTGTTAGTGATGTTTTGTATTTATGTATTTAATCAAGAAAGATAATTTCCTTACATGTTATATATTTATTATTTTGCTTATTCTAACCTATATTTTTATTATTATAAATACCAAATTCATATATGGAATGAACTCACTTTTTTCACAGTAATTATCTTATTTATACTTGTGGGGAATTTCACAGAGCTCGTAAAGATAGATTAGAAGGGCAGAAAAGAGCTAACAGGAAAATTCGACGAAACAGGTTTAAAAAGGGGGGGACTGACAATTGGAAGAACCAGTAAGAAATTGCTTCATCTTAACATGTTTGAATGATACTGGAGACTGCAGACAGTGATAAGGACTGCTATGTCTTGCGTGAGCTGGGGATTTCTGGTGAGCGGTGCTTAGACTCACATGTCAGTTAATTTGTCTCAGGGCCTGCGTAGCACTGTAAGTGTTTGACTGACAGTGCTTGCTCTCTCTCATTCTTTCTCCCCTGTTGTCCTGCTAATGAAGGCCAATCATTCAAGTTTAAACAGGAAAAGCAGTGATGACAACTTCTATACTAAGATGTTTTTGCACTTATAAGTGGCTTTTAGTCTGTAGCGCAGACTTCTGTATTATTCACAAGTAACCAAAACAAATTGCATTAGAGAATTAAATTTCCTTGGGAAAAGAGAGACACTATCTCATAAGACAAAGTGAAATTAAAGTCAATGTAATTTTTAGCTATTCTAGGGAAAGCATGTGAGTTTAACATGTCTCTAAAGAAATAAAACCATATTTTGTGCCTAGAGAAAAAAAAGAATTGACTATGTAGCCATAAAACTTGCACATTTATTTGTCATTATGTTTTTCCAGCTTGTGAATATAGGATGTTAATTAGTCCAGTATTCTGTAAATCATTCCTCTTAAAGTTTGTTTCCTCTGATAACTTCTGTAGATACTTTGGCTCTTTGCTGTGATTAAGATAAAATGACCTCCAGTATGCTATTTGTATAGTGTAAATACAAAATTCAGCTATCCTATATGCTGAAATGCCAATATATTTAAAACCATGAATTTTTTCATTATGCATTGACAGTGTTTTAAGCCAAAATCTTAGTAAAGAACTCAAAATAAAACTTAGAATTGATGCATTATGGAGGAGTAAAACAAAAAGGTGATGAAATAGGGTCACCATACTTCCTGCTCTGTTCAGAACTCTTGCTTGAATGCCAGAGGTCCAGTTTTCAAAGTCACTTTTATGAATTTTTGGTGCTCAGCGTATCCCTCCATATCAGAACAGTTTTTGAAATTGTATTTTAATGTGGCTGACTGATAAGCTGTTATGTTTCTACAAGTATGTGTTCCTGTCTATTTAACAAATCATAGTATAAATTCAGTAGTTAAATCCCCATTGTTAATTTTTACTTGTTACAAGCCAAATATATTGCTTTTTCTAAGCATTCAGATAAACCATGTGTCACATTTTCCATCAGACATGTTAGATAGTAAAGTATAGTAAGCTTCCATATGTCTTATTAGTAGCTGCTTGCTTTTCCACAAGATATTATTTAGATTGCATAGCAAGTTTTGCAGCCCCCTTGACCTGCAGATTCAAATCTAGCTAACTGCTACTGAAGTAGTTGAATGCCCATATGTCCTGAGAATCTTTGCTGATGCCTGACTAGACCCAGAAGACAGATCTCCACTGGTCCTCTGCCAGTGAAGATCTTGCCTTGCCTTGCTTTTCTAGATTTCACATGTATCCTGATTCACTTCAGTTGTTCTCAGACCCCCAGAAGACTTCCTAGCAAAGTTTCTGGATGTGGATGGATCTATGATGGGGCATCATTTCTGTAGAATGACTAGAGCTGGTCGTTCAATATGGAACTTACTATTTTTGTCTGTTTTTCTCAGCTGTTATTTGTTCTGTGATACTGCACTGTTCCAAAGGACCCTATGATTATTGTTCTTCTAATTTTCAGAGTTAGTGAATAGAATTTTGCATTATTCATGCCAGAGACGTATGAATTTAGAAAAAAATAGAAAGCTTCATTGTGAAGTGATTGTACAGAGAAAAGATGACTTAAGATGAGAGATAGTACAGAAAATAAAAGAACATTTAGAATCTTCTTGCTTGAAGATTTATTATTTTGATTCAGTTTGAATGTATAGGGATCTTTTGATAAGTATATTGCACAGTAGTACATTGATAGGTGTATATGAAAATAACTGTTTGGCTACTTAGTTTGATTATGAATATCCTTACTGTATTTTTCTTCAAGTGTGTTTACATTATATATAACACACTTCTTTCGTTTAGGCGCATTCATGGCCTACTACTGTTATCTCTTCTGACCGAAGCGATTAATTAGATATGAGGGCTTTGTACAATTTTAGGAGAAACTGGTAAACATGTTCATGTTTTTTAAAGCAATTTTATTTATTTACAAATATGTATAAAGCCCTACAATCTTGAACATTAGCGGCATTCAGCAACTAGAGACAGCCTGCATTCATGATGCCAGCTCTCTTAGCCTTCACTCTGAACTAGACGCCTGCTTTTTTCCTAGAACATATAGCACAGTTTTTTTTTCCTTTTTTTCTTGAAGTTGATTATCTCCATCCAAAACTGAGTTGCCTCATTCATGTGCAAACTCATCTCTGCCCAAAACAATACTCAGAAAAGCTCTTGCTTCCCCTAATATCCTACAGTTCCTTAGCAGCTTTTCATTTTGCTTTTTTTGGGATGCTTACATGTTTCTTACAGCCATTTTTAATGAAGGAAGTAGCTTAAAAATACAATTTCTCCTGAGATCTGATCCAATCAGTTATCTCATTAGTAACTTCACTGTGACTTAGAAAAATGATTGAGGCTATTGAACATAATAGCAACTAAAGAAATCAGCATGCTAGAGGAAAACCAAAAACCACAGAGATATATCCATATTTTTTATGAATAAGGTTTATGGACAGTAAGAAAGCAACAAAAGATAAAATTCAAGAAGACAAAACAAGAGAAAGAGCAAGATAAGGATTTTTATTTTAAATATGAAGTTCTAAGGAGAAACTATGTAAATAAAACTAAATGCACTAAAAATGCTTATTTTAGGGGGCCTGGGGACTATTCAGCCTCTTATTTCATTAAAAAATATTGCACTATTGCTATAGTATGATACTAAAGCACTAAGAGAAAAGAATTCATCTTTTGACTAAGAACTCATGATCAGTAACAAATCCCATCTTCTGGACTTGCATGTAAACAGAGGGACTGATGACGAAGTTTGTTGCTTGTTTTTTGTTACCTGTAGCGTACTGAGTCCATATGTTATTATTACATATTTTCATCAAAATAAACAGTATACAAACGGTGGAAAGATTGTCTTTATTTTTAAATTCTCTCTTCGTGTAAAATTACACCCCAAATTTTTGGTTTAAATGTTTATTATTTCTTGATTCTTTTAAGCCATTTAGAATTATACTCCAAGACTTGTCATTATAGGACACAATTCAATAGCAGTTATATTTATAATAGCAAAAGTTATTCTTACCTTTACACAGAATTTTTTTCTCAGTTTGACCTGTACAATACAGGTTCAAAACTACTGAAATAGTGATTCTTCTGAGATAAAGAAGTGTTTCATTTGACTTCCAAGTTCTGTTAATATTAGTGAAAAGAAAACTGTCACCTTTTTAAACTATCCTGATCCTTAGACACTAACTGTCAAATGAATATTGAAATTACGGAAATCCTGTGCTATACTGAAACTTCTTTTTTAACAACATCCACAACAATGTACACTTTATATGGGAATTGAATTTGAAATGCTGTTTATTTCAGGTGTTCAGGTATTGAAATTAATTTCAGACATTAAAGTTTCAGGAGTTTGGAAGTTTATTAATTTCACAATTTAATTTTTGTGTTGTCATATTCATTTTCTGGATGCTGGTGGTTTTAGGTAAATTTCATTATGAGGCTGTAGAACTGCAAAGAAAATTGAATCAAGGTAAGAATTACATGAGACACACAAAATATGAAATCACTGAGTTGTGCAAAATTCTACTGATAACATTGAAACTGGCACCTTTCTCTAAAACCTCTTGAATTTCAAAAGCATATGAAGTAAAGCTGACAATATCAGCTCTCAGTAGGCATGAGCAATCAGATGCCTGTCATCTAATGTTTACATCTACAATATGTGGAATAAAATTTGTTGAATCAATCTGTTCCTGAACACAAGGGAAAATTGTAATAGTTTGGTCAGCTAGATGTGCACTAGCAGATCTATCTTTTTCATCTGTTAGTTAGTGCTATAAGCAGTCTGTATCTGGGAGTAGGTGTATTAAAAATAAATTACTTGGAAATGGTAGGTGGTTGTGGCAGACTGAATAAAAGCTGGAGGATCTTATTGTAGACATTTCTGGAAATGTGTCATGGCTAATGAAGATTGTCTGGAAATTGCAGGCTTGAGAATATGCAGCCCTTTTCTTCAACAAATTAAATATTTTCTTCTATTTTGCTCATATCAGTGATTTCCTTCTCTCTGTCATTTGCAGAGTATTTTACCCCATTACCAGGTTCTGGTAACCTCACCAGAACTCCTTTCCTTGCCTCCTCCTGGTCTTTTATGGGCTCCATAGCGTAATTATCTTCTTTTGTATATAGCCTGGAATTTATCCTTATTACTCAATAATCTATAATGCTTTTGGACTGCAGAGAGATTTTGCCCAGTCCCTATGCCTTTTTCTCTCTATATATATATGTATGAGCAGAGAAGAATAAATTAATGTTTGGCAAGAGCAGGTAAATGTAAAGGCTAGACAAACTGAGTAAAAGAACTTCCATTATACCACCTATGTTCCTACAAGTGAAGATATTTCAAAACAAATGTATGTTTTTATCTGAAATTCTGAAGTGTTCTGCAACAAATACTTATGTAATTTCAGCCTTCACAGTCTAAATTTGTGGCAATGTCTTCAGAAGCTGTCAGTGCAAATATGTTTACCAAGCAGATGTGAATGCAGATAGTAGTAATACGTCACATAAAAGAATCGGAAAGTGAAGGCTTAGTCCAAGATAATTTCCTAACTCCGCTTTTGAAACACAATGTTTAAATGTGAAAACGTAAAATCACAGTTCAGTTAGCAGAGTTGCAAGTTTTGAATTGTATATTTAAATTACAGTTAATATACTTCCATGCTGTTTGTTGTCATAAAAAGAAGGGGAAAAAAGCTTAGGTGACAGAAGTAGACTGTCTGTCTGTGTGATTTTGTTCATGTTTTAAACTTAACCTATTTTGATGATCTGAAAAGGAGTAGTTAACTGATCAGGCACATTTGATTCTTTTGATTTGGAGTGTTGGAAGCAGTTTTCATGACATGCTGGTTTGATTCAGCTCTCACAAAAGCTTGTAAAAGATAAGGAGGTTGTCAGAAAGATATTATTGGATGCTTAGGGACAGCTTTTGAAGTTACTCTCAGCTGACAGCTAATGAGAAGTGTTCTTTGGTAACTTACACTTCAATGTGGATAGATATTATGGTTATTTTTTTGCTTTGTTTGCAAAAGTATGGCTTTGTTTGCTGTCTATCTATAATACAAAATCTACCTTACCACAAAACAGATAGCTTGTTAATTCTCTTTTTCTATTTTTTTCTGATGGGTATCTTTATTACTGTGTGTCGTTGCTGAACAGCAATGTTTTGGCATATCAAGGATGACAGAAAGCTTGAATTCAAAACTGAACTGTTAGTGTGATATTGCAGTGAATATGTTTGCCTTGACAGCAAGAAATATTTTTTCCCCAAATGCTAAATACGTTTTATAAGATGAGAAGAGTCCTGCATATGCAGCACTCATAAGGTTTTGAAGAGTTTAGTTATAAGTATTTCTCTTGACAGAGGTTACTTGAGATGTATTTGACTGAAGTTACAGGAAGAAGTGGCAGTTGATTTCTTTCTCCAGGTGTACTTTGTAGTAATCCCTGATTTTTTTCTATTTTGCCTCCTATATATGTTAAGATAGTTTTGATACCCACATTAAAGTGGTGTGATAAAGTAATACTGTTGAGAGCTGAAGGCACTATGTCATGGAAAGAGTTAGTTTTAAATATTTAGATTTGTCACTTTAAGAATGTATAGGAAATAAAGAAGTCAAGGAAACTAAGTGAAGGAAGCATGGTCTGATACAATTACCTTCAGTTTCAATGTTCTCATCTGTTATCTTCGAAGGATTAGATGTTCAAGAATTTTCTCTTCTCCTTATGTGAATGAGGAAAAGTATTTATTAATATGGTATCAAACATTCAGAATTTAATTTAAAAACCTTGACCTAAACTTTATATACCTTAAACTTTATACCTGTAACTTAGACTTGGCTAAATGATTTTAAAAGAGAAAATTTAATGCAACTAGCCCTACTCAGGAGTTTTTGCCATGAGCAGATGAAGAAGGGATGTGAGTTTCTATTGCTCATGTCTCACAAAAAGCACAAGAGGTCTCAAAATGAAATTTATTAGACATCATTCCCATTTTCAGTAAAAGATGCTGAACTGAACTATGATGGAGATAGCACTCTGGTAACATTGTCTCCTTTGTACCCAGAAATCTCCACATCAGGAGATTTCTTCAGTTTAGTAATACATGACAATCATCCATTATTTCAGAATTAGTGTAGTTAATGAGCCTTTGGAATAAGCTGAGTATTAGGATTGGATCTACTGACCCATCATCATCAAACAAAATTATTGTGAATACATTGATACAATCCTAGGTTTTTGAACTGTGAAGTAGGTTCTTGCCACAGTACATCCAGCGACAGTCAGACACTTGGTTTTACAAGGCCTCCTTTCCAGCATTCCTGTTTAGGTTTCTCTCCTTCTGAGGAAATATGGAAATTGAGAGGAGAAATGGTACTTGCTATACTTTCTCCCCAACATGGAGTCTGGAAATAGCTAAGAATTATCCTGTACTAAAGAGGTGGAATTATTCTTGTTTGACATGCAGTTTCCACAGCATCTTGGTCACAGCTGTGCTGTGGTTACTGAACAGACTTTAGAGCCCGAGTTTATCTGACTATTAAAAATTGGAAGATTGAGTATTATTCTCTTGGCATAGATTGAATTTCCTTGCTCATAATTTTATTTGAGGGCATACCTCACCAGCAGGCAAATGCTTCTAAATAATGATGAAAGAAACTGCAATGCTTACAAGTTTAAAAATGATAAAAAGTCGAAGTTTAATTACACAGTGCATAAGAAATCCATGGAACATATCCTCACAGGATACCACTGAGGCTAAGAAATTATTCATATCAAGAATTAGAACATTAATTGTTGATTAAATAAAATTTTGAAAGGGATACAGACCTCCTGCTTAAAAGCCTCATTTACCAGTGTTCGAAACAAATCCTTTTAACGGGCATTTCTTACACTTTTTCTGAAGTATCAGTATTAGCAATTATTAGTATTAGCTATTAGCTATTACTAGACATAAGTCTGCTGCTCTAAGTCTGCTGCTTTTATTTTCTCTTTTCCATTTTCTCCTTCCTCTTCCCACAGCTCCTGTGCAAAGGTAACATAAGGGGCCATCCAGTGTTTTGGGTTGTAGTGAGTGCCAGATTCTCCACACATTGCGCCTCAGTCCGAAAATAGAGACATGGCCTCTGGATTTAGAAAATACCTTCACTCTCTGAAATTATAGGTCAATACTTCGCCTCCTTTAGACTTCCAGATGACTTCACTTTATGATGAAATAGCAACATCAGTTGAGTTTGCATGGATGGGTATTGAAGTTTGAACTGATACCTGAGATATAAAAAACTTAGTCATCTGTCTCTACTTCCCATAAAGAATTATCCAAACATTATGTCCCCTAACATTTAATTGAAATTTCAGACTTTTATATAATTTGTGATTACTAAAGTGGAATAGTACAAAATAAATGCTTGTAACATTGGAACTGTTGATATCTAGATAGTAAAGATCTTGTTTCGGTTTATTTTGGTATTGTCAAGAAGAAATCTTTTGTTACAATGATAATGCCATGGGAGATAAAACCACAAACATCAATCTTAACGGAGTATTAATTCTGAAATTTGATTATGATCACTTAAATCTCAATATGTTTAATTATTTTCAGTGTTCATCATTGTATGAGAATATTCATCTTGAATGCTTGTCTGGTGTGATTAGATTAAACTGTTATAAGATTTAATTGATCTTACTGAATTTCATATTACAGGGACAAAGCTGTAAGTACTGTAGCAGCCACTGAATGGTCTATCAAATATAATTTGGATTACTAAATTAATGAAAATAATTGTTACTCTTTTTAAAAAGTGATTAAGAGAATTTTGAATAAGTATTTGCTTAAAACTTTGATTCCTGCAAAAATCTGGGTAATAGGGTGGCTATTGCAGATTTTGTGCAAGTGAAACAGTTACTTTTTTTTAAATAAGTATTAAATGTGCTAATGTAATTATGTACATGTGTATCCATATACATATATACATACATACATGTTCATTAGGCATAACTGATGCTTTAGAATGATGACATGTGAAATAATAAAGAGACTAGTCATAGGTTTTGAGTTGGTCCAGTAGTGTCTACATGCCATGCTTTCAGCTTCGCTCCACAGCCCATTTGACAGCTATTAATGTAAATCTTTAACAGATTGTATTTTCCTTCTTATTTATTTTCCCACTTTTTGGATCTGATATTACATTTTATATAAATATGTGTTTATATGGGCTTTTATATTACATTTCAATCTCAAAGGAGCTTTACTGGCAGTCTAAGCCTATTGCAGTATGATGGCAAGCAATGACACATAAAACATACGGTCAAGAAAATGTGTGGAAAAAGTTGTCTTAAGAAGATTTTTTTTTTAGCCTGATAATGCAGCAAAATTAATTTCCTGCCTAGGTGCTAAGATGATACAAACAATGTTAAACCATTTCTGGAGGCAAATGCCCCAGCTTAGTCCAAAGAGACATTTAACTTACTTCATTGCATCTTCAGGATAGCATATTTAAGTTACTAAAGTAATATCACATGTAAAAATTGATATAACTGTACAACTTTATTTAGCCATGGTGGAATAAAATAAACCAATATTGAAAACATTTGTGCAATGGTTAAAAAAATATATAATTGTTTATGTTTAGCTACATTATATCATACCATTTTGATAGGTAGGCAGACAAGGGAATGATTTGGGTGATTAAAGGGTAGTGTTATTGCTTTAGGACTCAGTCCCTGGTACTCTTTTCAGCTATTTTACTCTCTTTTTCTCTGGGACAAGTTCAGAATTCTTAATAAGATTGCTGAGGTTACACTATACTGCATTTGAATTTCTCTAAAAAACACTCTGTAATGCATTAACTTAACTGACCAGTATATCTGAAAATTCACAGTCGATTCTATTTGATTGATTAGTATAGTATATATACAGTCTCCTATGTATTGTCTTTGAATTATTTTGCCAAGGAACAATTTTTAACACATTATACCCAAGTCTGATTATATGGCAACTTATTCACATTATTCTTTGATTAGAAGATATTAATAAAGCTAGTATTTTTGAAGCTTCTGCAGCTGGTGATATTAGCAGTATCTGAATTTACAGCAACTCTATTGGCAGATTTCTGTGGTATATTCATCTATTTTGAGGAGTCGGGCTTTCACATATATTTCTGTGTCAAAGCATACCTGGGATATTCCTGTGTTCAATGAAAAATTCTAATTTCTCAACTAACTATAGTTAGCTGTCAGATACCATACTACTATCTTTCTCGTCTGTCCATTAGAAAGTGTACTGTAGAAGTCAGCTTTTCTACTCTTTACTGTCTTTACTGTCAAATTAACTTTATTTTAAAGATTACTTTAAAAAAAAGACAGACTATCACATTACTTAGCATATTTTTGAGGAATTCGTATTGTTAGAGTTTAATGACTTTGTGGATATTTGTATTTGAGAAAAATTATTTAAATGGAGAATGACCAGAGCTTAGCTGTCGGTCTTTGCTTTTCAGAGTTACTTACTTCTTCCTTTACAGACTACATCAGAATGATTACCCCAACCTCTACAACCCCATTAACAATCATTAAATTAAAAAGGAAAGAAGACCTGAGAACTGAGAACATGGCTAGAAACTGGTCACAAATCCATATAACCACATAAACCAATCATGAGTATTGATATGACAAGTTAGTCCAATATGGGAAAGACATGCCAAACAAGTGACTTATACATACTGAAGGACTGCGAATAGCATTTAGAAATCTCAGTTCCGGGACTGAATTTTGACTCAAGGTTATAGTCTTTCTCTGTGTACAGAGCTAGACCCAAAGCTGCTGAAGTTAATGAGAATCATTTTGCTTGCTTTAGTGGGATTTGTTCAGACCAACAAAGAGTGTTTAATTTTTAACAACGAAACCCAAATGAAGGGCCATTACTTATTTTGCCTACATTAACTTCCTTTCTCCCTCCCATATACAGTTGTATTTCTTATGATGTGGAAACCAGGTAGCCTTTTTTTAGCTTGTAATCTTACTTTTGTATGTAACATTGTTTTTAATTTGTTTAATTTTTATTTCTGACTTACTAATTTCTTATTTACTTATGCTACTTAACTGTGAATGAATATAGCTGTGGCCAACAAAGTGTTTGAAAAGAAAGAAATTAGCCATTTCAGTTCATATGTATAAATGTGATTTTGCAAGTCTCCTACTCATAAAAGTTTTTGCTATTTGTTTACTTGGTCAGTGGAAAAACAGAATAGTATTTCTAGTGAATCTAGAGTACACAAAATACTTAAAAGTGTCTATGAAAAATCTTATTAGGTGAATGTATAAGGATTAGGTGAATGTATAAGGATAAATGTGTGCAACACATATCATTACTATAGTTTATGGCTAGATACAACATGATGTGTTGACCTCTTCAGGTCAGGGTTTCGAGGACAGTTTAAAAATACAATGACCTAATTTCATTTCGTCTAGCTATGTTACATATAAAACTATGTTATAAAAACCTTGTTTGTTTCACATTCAGTTTGCAACATACTGGAAGGAATAGTTCATATTTTGCTGATAAATTGAATAAAAAAGACGAACTGGACAATGATTTTCTGTAATATAATCTGACTTGCTGTACTGTATGATACTGGATTTGTATAATGTAATTCTTGAGGTTTGAAGAGATAATAAAGCAGGGTACTAGCAATCATTTTACTGATAGTTATTTTACTTGAGTGGTTTACTGTCCACAAATATGTATTTCCTTTGCACTTGTTGCTTCCAAAGATCAAAGATCAACCAGAACTATGATTGCTGTAGTATACTGATGTTATTGATCCAAGCCTCTTATTGTAGAAATTTTTCTTTTTCTATAGTCCTCAGATGCAGATTCATCTAGCGTGACAAAAAAAGTTCTTGTGTCAATACGGTGAATGATTCAGATTTAAAGCATTGCTGTCCCAGATTGTTAGTATACTAAATAACCTTAGTAAATGTTTCTTTCTTTCTGCTAGAGTACACTTAATCCTCTAACTCAAACAGGCTGCATATGAGGGAAGCATGTAGCAGTTGAATGTCTATACCATTTTTTATGGAGATAAGTTTAATTCTGAGTTGAGAATGCAAGAGCATATTTTTAATCATTAAGATTTAACTGTTTTCTTAATAGTTTCTGCTTTTAGAAGGAGGTGATTAGGAACAAGTTTCAAGTTTACTGGGAGAATTTGATGTATTTGATGTATTAATCTTATCTTCAGTTCACTGTCTATGCAGGTTTGTATGTTAGGATTTTATATTGGCAACCATTGCCACAACATCTGCTTGACCAGTTAATGGAATTCAATGTGTTTAGTAATATAGAGATGCCTACAAATTAGCTCCACAAAATGTTTTAGAAAAAAAAATATAGGATATAAAAAGAATACTGGTATCTTTCATAATGGAATTTTGAATTGTTTCTTTGTTTCTGCAAGTAATATATAGAGCACTATTAAATCAGAAATATATATTAATGCAATAGAAACAAAGCTGGCATGTCTCATGGCAGCAATGCTGATGTGTAATCAGTTACATAGAAATCAGAATGTAAAATGACATACTTTGTACTACTATTCTAAAGTACCTTGTGCTTTCTAAATATATATATGACTTTATTTTCCATTCTTAAATTTAGACACTCAATAATATAGACTCTCTTATAAAATTGTATATTTTCAGCATTACAAGTCATATACAAATGTTATATATTGTGAAGATAAATATTCAAGATAATTTTAGCATAGAAACAAAAAAGTATAATTAAAGAACATAAAATATATTATGTCAAAGAGAAAAAGACATATACTTTGACATTTTAAGCAGGGTTTCCTCATCACAGTTTTGATTAGAAAATAATCCTTTACTGACTCACTCAATAGCTAAGCAAGAATAAAACATTTTAGTGTAAGAAATTTCATGTGAATTTAGGTAAATGGCCATTGGGGTTGTCCAAATTTACATAGCAATTTTATATTTTAAATTGCAAAAGAAAAACCACCCCACCCTGTCTATTTTTTTTCTAATCTAATGAAATAAAAACTTGAATATTACCATACATTTTAAAATTTTAAATCCAAACTGCATCTAATTTCTAAATCCAAGTATCTCAAGTCAGTGTCTGACCAATAGTTGGCCCTTTTGAAGGGCTGCATTTTTGTTTACCTAAATATACAAAATGGATACCAAATTCAGAAAGTGTTGCTGAGTTATCAGATTTGGATGAGGTTACTCAGTTTTCATAATGTGAACATTGTATCTGATGTCTGACGAAAACTTCTTTTGTGGTGGCATGTGTCTCTGCATACATAATCCAAATGGCTACATAAGTTATCACAGATATTTCCAAAAATGATTGTCCACAAAAGACCAAATAAGTAACTTATGTATTTAAGTTTCTGTTGAATTTGTTGTCAACACACAGGCTCCAAAAAAATATCAGCAAAAGTCATGTAAATGTCATTGACTGAAATTCATTGGAAGCCTTCTTTCCACTTGCAAAATGTCATCTTCAGTGTCACCATGAGTATGAGTTGTGTTAAATGACACAATTCACAAGTACTAATGCCAGATGCCACATTAGTCTCCTTGCAAATAGGGTTATTTTTAACTTTATGAGAGTAATATTATCTAATCAACTCAGCTTGCTTAATATTCTTCAATGATACACATCTTCACATATTTTTGTTCAGATATGTATTTATGAAAAAAGTTACCTAAGCAAACATTCTTTTTTGTTTTTGCAAATATTTTTGTGTTCTGCACTTCACTTAAGTTTGTGTAAGTTATATTGAGTTCCAGTTCCACATTTTTCTTGATGAACTAAGCAGGCCCATGGTTTGGCCTTGATCATTTACATAGTCATGCTCAGTATGCAGTTAGTATGGCCCCTGGCATGGTTTTGTCTAGAGTTCTCCTAGATAACATTCATCCATGATTCTCTGTAAGGAAATACCAAGACTATTTGTGGTATGCAATTTAAAGACAACTACCCTGTTTTAGACTTTAAGAGAATTTAGTTGTATGGAAGTGACTGGTGCCATACTGCTGGACCTTGGGGTCAGAGGATAGCTCCTGGTCTGTTTTAAGTTATAAATATAGATTCAGTTCATGCAGACACTTATTAGCCATATTGTAATTGTCAGTTCTGAAAGTTTTGTACCAGTCTTGAGTTTTGACTTACTTGAAACTGCATTGAGTTTCACAAGGAGAGGCTTTTAACTTTTCCGTGATAAACAGATGTTTGTTCCAAAATTTGGCTTTGAAATTTACAGTAATCTCCTGGCTCTCTTGTTTTATAGTTTGTTCTTGAAATACAGTGGACATCGCCACCATAATATTTGGTATCAGCCAGCAGATGGTGCAGTATTCCCTTTGATTTTTGAGGCTCTGACAATTTCTGGGAACAGTTCATTCAATATTTGATTTACCCTTCTACAGTTTTCCTCTATGAGCTTTCACCATTGCAAGCATATTGTCTAATGTGTTTCATTCCATCATACAATGACTGAAAAGTGCAAAATGATTTCAGAGCCATCTTCTAGGACTCTTGGAGGCAATGGGACAAAGAGTTTCTTGTGGTTGGCCTCTTCTTAGACAATCCGTCTGTTCCAAAACTGTTCTTGGTGCAAGCTCCTTCCCAGACACACTAACAATGAGAAAGTGTTGTTTTTCCTCTCTTATTATTAGTCCTGCAGTTAGTGAGGATTCACATACTGTGACCCTGGTTGCTCCAACTTTTTTAAAGAAGTTTTGATTGAAGAACTTTTATTTGTTAGTAAGAAACTAGAGTTTCTGGCCTACATTTACAGCATTTATGGTGTGTCCCTATACATTTCAATATCTGGACCTGGGAAGGAGTATCATCATCACGAGTAGAGAGCTGAACTAAATGTGCCTATTGGGCTAATGGAAGTGATTCTCAAACGGATGTGCGTCTAAATCACTGTTTGCTTTAAAAGTTGGGGGATAGCTTTCAGAAACTGTGAAGACAGTGTGTTACCCAATGGCTTTGTCAATATATATACCAGAGAGCCCTTACAGCTTCTTTGCACTCTTTGAAAATCCCTTGGTTTTCTGTCACCCTTTGGTCTTAAAGATCATTAAGTTGACCAAGGTTCTCTGCTTTAAGAGATACTGTTAATCATTACAGAGCTGAACCTAGTTCTTGTAGCTCTGGGGCAGCCACAAGATAGGACAGACATTTTTTACTCATTCCTTACTTCACTGTAATGGAAAAGTGATTTCTCTCAGTAAATGTATCCACCCTTGTAAAAACAATTTTACCATATACAGTATTGGTCTAGTATTAAAAAATTATTATAATACCTTTTTACATTATTTACTATTAAATATGTATACTGAGCAAAATGTGTTGGGTGCTAACAACAGCAGTTTCTGCAACTGAGTTGAAAATTAGTTTGTTACTTAGTTATATTAATGAACCCAATAGGTCTCAATAAGCTCTACAGATTTACTGATTAGAGGTCAAGAGCAATTGGGCCACCTTTAAACTGATTTGCTTTGCAAATAAGCTTAATCAGTATGGAAGTAAAGTTCATTTAAAAGACTTACGCTAGAGCTCTTAGGAAGTGGATGAATGTCCACTAGTCTGTGTATTTAAGTTGCATTTGTTACTTGATTTTTAAAATGGAATAGTTTAGATCTGGCAAAATACTGAATGTAGATGTCAGAGTTTTGATTTTTAAACTGGTATCTTTGCCTTTGTCTTCAGTTCCTTTCACAAATTAGTTCAGCAAATGTACTGACAGTAGAAATGTGGCTTGCATTGCTGTATACGATGTAATATGTTTTGCTATGACAAATTACTGCCTCGTCTGAATCCATACTGTAAATCACTTGGATTTTATTAAATGTTTTTAAGATATTGTAGTACATACGAGGTTATGTGTGTCCATTGAATTAATGATGGAAGAGTTGTAACCAAAAGTAGCCAACTTAAATTCATACAAAATTTGAAATAAGCAACTAGGTGAAGTTGCTTGTCAATGAGTAGCACTCCTCTTCAGGTGTACTCCTCGTAGTGATGTCCCAGCTCCAGTCAAGAACTCCTAATTCGGCCTTGCAGCGGTGATACAGCAGTAATGCAACCAGAATGGCTCACAAGAGGATGGCTTCATCTCACTGATGCTTTTGTGGCAAACTCCCCTTCTGCAAGACTCATCCCATTAATAGACAAGGCAGCGCCAGGCTCATAAAAGAAGCTCCAGACCTAAAGACAGAGAACTGTCCTCACTGTCCTTACTTTCTTCCCAGATAAACTTAATTTTTTACATGAACTTAATGAACTTTTCCCCTGCAGCTCTTGGAGAAGAGTGCTTTAGAGTCCATAAAAATCTTTTTATCATCCTTCTTTGGCTGGCACTGTTTGTATCTCTTTAAGTCTTCTTACGGAATGGCATTCCAGAAGCCATAGAAAGTTATATGGCTTACAGAAGATTCAAGATGGTAACAATTAGAGAAGACTATTACAAAAATCAAAACTGTTCCTTGCTTTTGTGATTTTAAAAACCTTTACTCAAGAAAATATGCGTATTAGAATGTAATTCTTCTTAATACTGCCTATATTATTGATCTTTGCTTTAGGTAAGGCTTTCTAGAAATCAGAACAGACCATTGAGTGCACCTCTTTGAAAGAAGGACCATCTTTTCTTTATGTCTGCACAATTACCAGCATGTTAGGCCTTAATATTGATCAATGAGCTTACCAGAAGCTGCAGTATTATAAGCTGTAAAAATAGTTTATAGTTTTTACTTTTCTACCTTGCATTCTATCTTTCACAACAGTGGTAAATCACTTCATCTTGTCAACCAGTTTCAATTATTTGCAATAATCCATAATTGCTATCATTCTGAATAATACTTTTAATTTTAAATTATTGTGGTCTCTGATAACATAAGAAGCAGAATCATTTCTGCTACTAATCCCCAGGGCACTCCACCATTAGCCTTTTTGTTTCTTCTACTGTAACTGGCTTTTAATTCATGAAAGGACTTCATCTTGCCTCCTGTGGCTACTAGGTTAACTTAATAATCTTCTGGAAAGGACTCTATTGAAAGCTTTTTGAAATCCTAATTCAATATCTACAGAGCCAGATATCCTTTATCTATTATTCTGTTAACTCTTAAAACCATCTCTTAGGTTGCTTTCAACAAGCCAGATCTGCAGAGTACAGTCCACAGATTGCTGTTCTGTCTTAGCAACACTGTTTTAGAAAAACAAGAGATATATAAAACCTTTCATTATAAGGCATTAGCTTCTCAATACTTGCTAAACTTGTGAAACTACCAGCTGAGTCGCTGGGCTCTTGTACATTTAGGATTCTGATTACACTTCTGAGAAGTATAGATCTCTTTAAAAAATCAACCTGAAAAGTAGGTTGTTCTCATTAAGAGAATTTTGCAAATGCGGTGTGAAATCAATAAGATTAATTAATAGGAAATGAGTGAATAGACTGTGAATTTACTGAGAGGATTGTGTCTTCATTTCTGTTTTGTATAATGCATAATAACAAAGATATCCCCAAATATGTAGTTACATCTCCATAGAGCCATAAAATGTGTGGGAAGAGTTTTCCTATGTTAGTTGTATAGGAAAGAAACACTAAAAATATTAATGCATATTGGAATAGGCATATGTTAGCCATAATATTCTTTTTTCTGATACCTCTCAAAACTGTCCCATAGTGAGTTTTTGAATTTGTGAGCAAGATAGCTTTTCCTACAGAAAGCTATCAGCAATCCTTTTACTTTTTCAGAAAAAAATAATGAAATAAAGAAATAGCTCAATCACATCTATATACAAAAGTGCATTAGCTCTACACAAAATGCTATTCTCTCTTTGGATTCACTTTGTAATTGCACAGTTGCTCCAAAGTAAAATATTAATGAAGACTCACCTTAAATCATTTGCAGAAATGTCTCTTTTTCTTTTCCTGATGAGGAGAGTGATCAGACTACCACTATTTTTATTCTATTTATTATGGCATTTCTACCTTCTTTCCTATTTAGAGATAAATGTCAAGACTCAGAAGGTAGTAGGAACAGGCTAATGCAGAACTCCTTAGAAAAATCACTCTTATAATTTGCCTTTGAGCTGTTTTGTTTCTTCATTTTTATTATATTCAAAGGAAAGTATTGTGAATCAATATGCAAATGCTAATGCATAAAGATGTGTTTAAAAGCTTCCTCAATTTCTAAAGCCATAAAATTGCCAATGTGTCACTATTTGTATGTCTTAAACTTAATTGCGTAGATGGGCAATATTAGTTAGCATTGCACTGAAAAAGATCTCCTGATATTTTATGCTATGGCTTAATTATTCAAACAATATTAATCTTCAGATAGTTGTTTTTAATTTTGCCTATGAACACTTTTTTCTGTGTGGCTTTATCCCAGTGTTTCCTCTTACCTGTATTTTTTTTTGTTGTTTTTATGTTATTTTCATGTAAACCAAAAAAGTCAAGCTTATTTGACAGACAGCTTTACATGAAAAATTGGCATAGGAAACAGAAGTGCATACTAAAAAATAAGAAAACAATTGCTTGGGCACTAGCTTTCAGAATGGCATTGAATAAGTTAATATTCTCTCCTGATTTACCTTAATAATTAATTCCTGAAAATTAAAATACAATGTTATATTTCATGTTATTAAAATGGTAGCAAAAATTCTTTGAGGGAAACCTTTTTTTTCTATAAAGTAAATTTTAAATAAGTTCTGTACTGAGATGCTGCATTGTATGTGTTGTGTTGGGATGGACAAACTGATCCATATGCTTCTAACACAATTTAAAATGAACTCCATGTTGCTCAAAGTAGATAAACCAAGATCAACATGTCTGTGTAAAAAGGATAGTGGGAGAGGCCTGCAGCCACCTCCTTACTGTCCTACTGATTTCAGGTTCTGCCATGGAGAGGAGGGAATTAATCTCCACAGTGACAGGCGAATGTGCAAGAGGCAAAAAACAAAGCTTCCTCTTCTTGCCTATTACTGGGACACTGTTTTCCTCTTTGCTTCCCTTTTCAGAGAGGAGGTATCCCCTTGTGCCTAATTAAATGCTTGCAAAATTGAAAGTTTCTACTTCACAATTATAATTATTCCTGTATTCTATAGTGATGGGATGGATTCTGCCCTCTGCTCCTCACTGCTGTCCAAGTGCAGTGGTGGAGGAGTCACAGATGTCACAGATGAAGGTGGAACTTAATCTTACTGGGGGCTGTGGTCCTCTGATGAGCCATTCATTCCAATTCACCTGCCACAGTATGCATGTATTATATATAAAACACTGTGTGATTGTTATAAATGCCAGTTATTTTTACACATCATGTAAAGCTCATATTAGGCAATTACAAATGAAAGAGATTAGCAAAATGTAGGTAAATAATAAAGCATCTCTTCAAGTCAAAGTCAGTTATTATTTATGTCCTAATCTAAAGTTTCATATTTATCATACTTGTGGAACTCTTGCAACATGTTCGTAAGTTGTGTAAAGAAAAAACATGGGACAATTGGATATGCCTAACAAGTCTATGAGCAGCAAGAAGACTATAAAAAGAAAAAGAAACAGTCTGAGGTAGTGGAGAGTTTTTTTTTTTTTTTTTTTTTCCTGCTACTGAGATAATAGCATGGCCCATTATTTGCTTCACTCAATTCTTGAATACATTACACATTTATCTGACTGATGTTTACAGAATGCTTTTCTCAGGGTGCATTTGGCTTCTGTTCATAATGCCATCCATCAATTAATAGAAAGCAATCCTTTAAGCATAGTCTGTAGCTATTTGTATTATTAGAATAATAATACATTTTGCATGCCTTTTTAGAAGACAATTGATTCAGATATCAGAATCAGATATTGATTCAGAATCTGATCTAATCAAACCCCAAATAAACAATAATAAGTTAAAAAGTATTTGATTTCCTTTTTAAGTATTGGGTATCTTATGTATCTTACATGTCTGTTATTTCCACCGAAGAATTAGTGGGAACAAAATCGAGATGTCCTATATTAGGCAAATTGATGATAATAACGGTTGAGCTCTCACCAGTGCCTTGTATAATAACATTAATGCTTCCCTATCTATCCTGGAAATATCTGATATATTTTAGATCATATTTGCCCTTTTCATATCTGCATCATATTGGTGTCTCATAATGATTAATTAGTCTGCTCAAGTCTATTCCCTGTCTTACTAAATCATACTGATGAACTTCTATACTGTAGCAGGAATTCTTAGTCTATCATTTTAGCATTGCATGTTGTACTGCTAGGCTTAAATCCAGACTTTCTGGTCATCCTGTTTCTCCTGTATGATACTCTGACCCTCTTCTACACTGGCAAGACCTGCTTGTTCTGTATCCTCAGCAAAGTGTATATTTATAAAATCTAAATCCAGGTAGCACGACTACACTATCTGGGCCTCAGCATTACTAGTAGCAATTGTTCTGCAAATGGTATCCGTGCAATGTCTGCTGTAATGACGTATGTTTGGGTATTTGTTTTCTCAGTAGTATTACAGAGGTCTTTATCCAACTCCAGGCATTGGTGTTCACAGTGGATTATGAATAAGTAGATAAGTCTTACCATCTTGCAAATAATTTCTGTTTAGCCATGCTTCTCATTCATGTGGCTCAAGCCAGAGCCAGAAGAAAGTAGACACATTTTGCTATGAATGTCGCCCATAATTGGAAAAGAATCCACGTGGATTTGAAAGCAGTCTCAGCTGAGACAAAACAGCAGAAAGGTGAGAGAGGGAGGCAACAGGGTCAATTAGTCTGTGGGAATAAGGGTTCGTATTGCTTCATTTTGAAGGTGCATGTAGGATAGTTATATGCCCCTGAGCTAGCGAAGAGAAAAGGAAAAGCATTTAGAATATATTTACTTTACTTTCTAAGTATGCATCACAGTTGTGAACTCTTTCATATCATACTCTTCTCCTTAGACTCTTAGACTTAAATTTTATTGTGTTCAAATTTCATTTAAAGGAGCAATAGGTCATCAAGGTATAAAAAATATGATAGAAAAATGAACTATACTTTGTTACATAAAATACAATAGAACAATATTCTCCCTAGCATTTACCAATTATTTTTATTTATGACAGCATTACTGTTGTTATTAACATGAAGGCAATAGGGAAGAAATTAAATTGAATATGATTATCTTTGTAAAATTTCTGTATTTTTTCTTTTTTACAAAAAGCAATATTTGATGTGTCAGAGTTGAATTCAGGTGCCCAGTACAGTAATACTCCCAAAGTTTTGTTGCTTATTCCTTTAATTTATCCATGTAAAGCAACTATATTCATTAGTCATTTAACTTCTTGTATGACGCAAATATTTACAAAATATAGATAAGGCTCTAAATTCAGTTTTACTGAGTTACAAAGATTTCTGTTAGAGTCTCTGTCTATTTTCCCCTTTGCCATTATCTGTTTCTCTTAAAGTTCAATAATCTTTTGTCTTCCACTTGTTTTAAGATAGGTACTTTATACTTTTATTATGGGATGCAAAGTATAGGCACAACTTCTGTTACTTTTTTAGGTAGAATGCAATAATTTAAACTAAAACTCTTTCAGTAGAGAATCTTTGTAGTATAAGCCTATTAAAAGGTTAACTGCAGCAGACTGAAATACAGAACAATTTATTGCTAGAAAACTTATAAGGAAAAAATATACTAAATAAAACAGCAAAATTGGATTTTGAACAATAAAGGCCATATGGTAAGTTACCATATTAAAAGTTGTATTTGATTACGTCTAGGTAGTGTTAATGAGCATTAGTTACTCCATAGTGACAATTAAAGCTAGCATCCCATTGTGGATCAAGTGACAAAGCTACTACCAGTAAGAAACCAAAAACAAGGCTTCATCTTGACTACAGTTAGAAAATGTTCAGCGCAATCTTGAAAAAAAAATTAGAAAAGAAGTTCAAAATTGGGGATATTCAGGAGTGCTTCTGCTTTTCTCTTTCCATGAACTTAGAAAACAAGAGAGGAAATAGCTGGAAGTTTTCAAATGTAGGTGGTACAGAATGGAAAACAAATCTTAAAAAGAATTACTCTTGCTTTGCTAAAATTGTTTGTCCTTTTCAAAGCAACAATTCCAGAGCTTATTCTAATATATAATTCCTTAGATAAAAATAAATCAGTTTGTAAACAGTTAATGTTTTTAGGACATCTAGTCCTATTTTTGGATAATCATTACATCTAAAACTTGGTATTATATGGTCAATTGAGTTTAACTGTGTGAAATGGTATGGAAAATTAATTTGTTTATATACCTTAAACACCAGGTTCTAAAATTCCTGTTTACTTTATAGATTATCAGATTACTTTAAGTATGATTGTTTAAGGAAGGCCGAGGATATCTTTATTGTCAAACCTCTGTACCTTGAGTTCTCTCAGATAGTTTGCTTTCATCATTTAATGGGCAGATTAGCCAAGAAGCTTCTTTTTACTGTTTACTGCGTAGGCTCTTTGCCTGGCTTCTCATTATCTCAGCAGACTTGCCTCTCGCCTTTCACTCCTTCATAGGAACAGATTTGCTACTGGACAGATTATTTCTAATTGTGATATGGCCATTATTTTACTCACATCTTGCTGGGCATTGATTTATTGTATATGTTGGCAAAACAAAAAGTACAGATGAAATACTGTTTATTTTTCACCTAGGACTACTTTAGTACATACAACTGTCATGTAAGTTTTGTGAAATGTGCACATTCTTACTGATTCTAGTACAGCTGCTTTCGTTGTGTGATCATTTTTTACAGTAATCTAATTTTTATTGGGTTGGCTACTTTTTATATATTTTTATTAGGTTGGTTCTTACATCAAAAAACACTAGTATAGAGGTTCAGAATAATTACTGTGAGATTTATTCGTTGAAATCCATTGCAGTGTTGCTGTCAGTTGTGGGTAAGTTTTGCCAAAAATTTGAGCCTTAATCAGCATTTTTTGTGGGTGGAAATGAAATTAACAAAGAATTTTGTGGGTGTAAACAAAAAAAAATCACATTTTTCTCAGAACAGCTGTATAATAGCCACTTTGGAAAGCTAAATAATAAACACAGAAGGAAAAGGTTTCATGCAGTAGAATATAAGGCAAAATATTTCTGGCTTCCATATTGTAGGAGTTATTATAGAGCACAAAATGCTAAGTAAAATTGGCTGTATACTTGGACAGCTGACACTTCAAGAAATGAGACAGAAATCAGAGTTCTTTTCAGAGCAATACCAGTTGCCAACACTGATGGGTTCAGAACTAATAAGCAGTAAGGACTACACGCAAATGCTGGATCCTCTACAGCTTGTAATACCTGTATTTTAGAGATTTTGTTTCAAAATCAGACTTTTATGTCATGTAAAATTCAAGTTCCTATTTTTACACCCAGAAATCATGTTCCTCTTAAAGTTTACATATCATTCAGATGTATATGTAATGCCCAAATGTTAAACGATGTTTTTAGATAGCAGTAATATCTTCTATTGATCAGGTTTTGTCACTAGAAAAAATAGAAGCTTTTGAACACATAAGCCTTCTTTGTGCCTGAAATAGAAAATGCAGATTCTGAGAGTAAAGAACTGAGAACAATTGCTCAGCATTTAAACATCTTTAAGAAAAAAAAAAGTAATTGGTATATACAGACTAGAGGAGATGTAGTAGAGAGAGAGAGAGAAAAGAAATAAGGAATTTTGATATGTGTTTTGAGGAAAATACTTGCAAATTCTGATGCAAGGATGTTTATCCAAAAAGAACGTTTTTCCAGGGAAAAATTCTCCAGTTTGAAAGATCTATCACAAATCCACATAGGGAATTCAGTTTTTTAAAAACATTACTGATTGTATATCTCATTTTCACTTCTAATTTTACCCTAGAAACAAGTAGCTGTTGTAGATTGCTTCCAATTTTCTGGTAGTAGCACATTGACAATTCATAACAAAAAATTGCAATCTAATAATTATAAACTACAAAAATATAAAAAGAAAAAAATTGAAGCAGTAAAGCCTAAGTCCTATTGACAGAGGATAGAAATAGTTGTCAGGCAGCAGCGATTGCGATGGCTGCTGGTGGGGCTGGGTCAGGCCTGGCCGCTAGGGCACAGGGCTCCGGGGCAGCAGGGGCAGCAGGGGTGAGGGATTGGGGGGGGGATCCTTAGTGCCCTGAGAATAACTTGCTGATTCTTCATCCTGCTTTTTGGTAAATGTATTTTTGATCACCTGACTGTTTTTTACTTGATGCGGGTTTGTATCTACAGTGAATAATTTGGCCTCAGAGTCAAGTTTGTCACCAGAAGTCTGTAGTTGCTATATTGCCTCCTTCTGTTCTCCATGACTATGAGGGCACATTTCTTTTACCAGCTCACAAACATATTCTGTAGCATGTTCAAGAAATAGAAAAAACATAATTTAATAGAATTTAAATAAGTTCTGATTCTCCTCTTGTAAAGGTCTTTCTTTATATGTGGTTGCTTGGGACTGTTATTTTTGAACTTTCTCATGAGTTTAATATTTCTTTGTGAAAAGCAAGCAAACAAAAAAGATCAAACCATCATATATGATATTTTGAGTCCTCTTCTAGGAAATGTGGATTTCATTTTTTTCTTCTTCCATAGGGTTCAGTACAGGGACTTGATTTCCCTGTGTGTAGGTAATAATTCATGTGTGTAGGTGAATGGGTATTGCCCAATGGTTCTTTTTAATCTCTTGTTAAAGATAAACAATGTGTGAGATTGTGTAAGTATGTAATTGGCTTTACAGCTACCAGTAGTAAGATAGTCATAGAAAATGTAAAAGACATAATTTCAATTATCTCTTCCAATTAATATTCATTTATAATATATGGATCTGCTCCAACAGGGAAGTTGGAAGTGGTCCAGTCAGCTGAGTTTTGCAAGACTTGGGTTCAGATCTGCTCAGAGGCAACAGGGAGGAATATTAGTCTTGGTGGCAAGCAAAGAATGTGTCTTCTACTTGCCAAATGTCTTATAGTTGTAACATCTGAACATCCTAAAGCAAATTTCTCAGGTTAAACAAATATCCAGCTTTTCATCTGTGGCCAATAATCAGCTTTTCATCTAAACTGTGGAAGAAAAGCCCCAAATAAAGCAGCCAGTAATTGAACTTGGGTTTTACACTTCTCAGTTATCTCAAGAATAATCTGAGAAATTTGCTTTAGGATATTTGTAGCTTCAGCTGGGTCTATGTGAGAAAGCTTGTTAACTGTGAAGAAAGAAGCCTCTACTCAATTCTGCAATATATTTTCAGTGGAAAAGTAGGATAGCAAATAAGCAGTGGTGTTTTAAAGACAGAGGTGGGTGCCTAAAGATATAGATAGGTGTCTAAGTGATTTTGAGGATCGCATTCTCTTCTGAGAAAGCGCTTTGTGGTTGAGTCACTTCTTAGCTATATTCAGAGCTCTGATAGGCAGAAAGCAACCAGCCGCTGATTCTCTCCATGCTCCTAAGTGCATATAACAGCCGACTGCTGAGTGATAGAAGAAAGAAACAGGAAGATAGAGTGCAAAATCCTTGAAAAGTCTATAATTTGGGATGGTACATAGCTGAATCAGCACACTTTCGTACTTTAGGATTGGAGAAACCATCCTATAGGAAATCAAATGTCTAATTTCTCTGTCTTTTTTCACATTAGAGACCGAAAGAGAGAGATGTTTTTTTTTCTTTGAAATTCTGCTCTGAAATCAATAGCAGATAAAAGGTCATTATTCTGGGAAGTTGGGAATTCTGTACCAGTACTGATATTTGTACAGTGCTGGATTTTTGTTGATTACAATATTCTTCTTCTTACTATCTTTCAAGCAACCAAGTGAATATATAAAGATCTGGTTTTCCTCTGTTACTGGAATAAACAGAACTTAATTCTGAAAATAGTTTGATTAATTCCAATGGGGAACTTGCAAAGTAAGGTGCATAAGTAAGGTTATCAGATTCTGATATTGACTTACTAGAAAGCTCTCAAATGCTAATTTCAGATATTTGAATCTCTAACATTGTCTAACCAAAGACTGAGCCGAGCAGTACAGAAATTAGACCACAAACTATATTGAGACTTCATATTATACAACAATACAAAATGAATTATTGTTTACTAAACACACCTATATGGATGGCATGAAATGTCTATTGGTCTGATCACGTTACATTAGCTTTTATTAAATTGCATCTCTTTATTTATTTTGTATTTTCAGGTAGAGATTGAGAAACTGGACTATCATTATTATCTGCCTTTGTTTTTTGATGGGCTTACTGAAATGGCATTTCCATATGAGTTTTTTGCTCGGCAAGGAATCCATGACATGCTGGAACATGGTGGAAACAAGATTCTTCCTGTCATTCCTCAGCTCATTATCCCAATAAAAAGTAAGTGAACATGTGGGAAAAAAAAAACCCTAAAATTGAATTTATATAGTGTAGCTTTTTGACAAGTTGCTAATTAAGCAATAAAAAAAGACAGGCTGTGCGTTTCATGGAGATTATTGCTAACCTGAGTAAATTGTAAGGTATGAGGCCAGAAGGCTTATGCCTTCAATCACCTGATATGTGCAGTAATCCCAAGAAAATAGACTATCTCATTAGTATTTTTCATATAATAAAGCGACTCTTGGTCTTTGGAAGCGTGATGTAACATATTCTTATCAGCTTTGTGTATATTGGTTATATAAATCCATGATTTAGCTGAAAGGAGAAAACACCATGCGTGTGCGCACACACGCACACACGCACACACACACAAATTGAGAGTTTTGCCTCACTGATGAAAGCTGTAATTAAAATTTTATTATTTTAAAAAATATATTGACTTTGAAGCTTTTTTACATTCGAAATATTTTTAATGGAAAAGTTATGTGAAAGGTAACAAATGATGTGTCTGTGGGCGTAATGCTAATAAAACTCTCTTTCAGTTACATTGTTTTGCCCTTTCCTGTTTCTTTAGGTCATGTCTTGAGTAGCTGTTATTCTGAACCATCATCCTTCTCCAGTTAGGCATTATGATTTTTACATCTGTGTGCTACACCTACACTAACAAATTAGACAGTGTCATGCTACATTCCTGGACACTGGAAGATATTAATTCTTAGAATGGTCTCTGATGTGGTTTTTAGCCATGCTAACTAGTGTTGGAGATGATTTTCAAGTTAAGTTATCCCCAAGGCTGGGGATGATTCCCTATAGGCAATTTGGATGCAGTCTTTTTTTTTTTTTTTTTTTTTTTTTGGAGACTATGGAATTAATAGGATTGACTAATACTATTCTGTGCCAGTTAGCATCCATTCAATTTACCAGTTGCAATAATGTAATCATCAGGTACATTGCCCATGTGTTTTAAAGATGGCTTCTATTTTATCTTTGGTTAGCAGGTCAGGCCTATTTTTGGTCAAGTCTTTGCTCAGGCTTATGTTCTGCAGGTGAGTCAGAATTCATGCTAATACAGAACAAAACCAAGTTGTTGTATTTGTGATACAGAATGAATAAAGTCAGACTGAATTTTGGGAACAAAGAAAAGAGAATATAGTTTGGAGTCTGTAATACTGAAGTATTTTTGTTGGAAGAATCAGAACTGTTTTTCTTTTCTTCGCTTTATTCTCCTTTTAAAAAGATTAATTAGAGATATCATTATCTGTATTTTAACATACTAGTAGATTTTTAAACTGTCAACAGGAATATGTAACTGGCAATAAATGCCCAGTTACTCTGTAAGCAACAGAGTGCTCTAAGGGCCAAGTGCAAGGTAGTTCAGACCTATGAAAGGTTATGAAAACTACCTTACTGTTTTTTTTCTAAAAGGGGATACATAAAGAAAGGAATCATGTAATTTCTTTAAATCTGTATCTCCAATATTCAAAAGCAACATATCTGGATATTGGCAACACCCAAATATATTTATAGTAGCATAACTTTCAAAAAAGCTGAAATAATTCCTTCAGAAAAGATTGCAAGATTATGTTCATAGCTTCATGGATAGGATTTAACAGTCTTGCTGAAACTTGAATCTAACTTAAAAATGATTGCCTACAAGCTTTAGCTTCTACATAGCTTTTAATATTAGAAAGAGATTGATAAGTAAAGATATTTATATCGAATTGATATATAGCCTTTTAAACAGAATTATAAATTAGGTTGCTGGAATACATTCACGAATCTACTAGTTAAATTTAGTTGATGATTCTCTTGTATTTTATCGCACACAGATTATTCTTTTATTTTAAAAGTCTTTTTCGGCTTTAATGTGTGAAGACTCTAAATATTATCAGTGATAATTCTCCCTAAATAAAGTCATATTAATGTTAAAAATGATACTGTCATCTCAAGGAATCTGGAAGTGTAGGCCTCTAAGAGTTTTAAAATTTTCTATGCCTCTGTAATATAGCAGTATAGTCAGAGCTGTATATTTCTGTGACTCGGCTGCATCCACAATAAACTCAGCTATGTTTTACACATATTACTGTCTCTGAAGTGTCCTGCTGGGTGAGTTATATCTGATTAGCCAGTCTTGTTCTAGACCCCACCATATTTCTACTGTGAAAGAGCAAACCAATTGATTGTTAGGCAAGGGAATATGTGAGACAGAGAGGAATGGGATAAAAGAAAGACAGAAGAATAACTCTATAAGTAGAATGCTTTTAAAAACAGTTTTCTCTCCTGCATATGTATCAAAGGAAAATACTAACGAAGGGCTGTTCTCTAAAGACTTTTGAAATTAAAGATTTCTCTATTATATTTTAATGATATGAAGTGAAATTCATCCTCTTCCCTAAGCCACATGCTCTTCCTTAAATTAACACTTTTTGAATGGTATACACGTTTAAAATGATATTATTTAATGAACATATGGGTTATTGTAAGCCAAATCCTTTCAATGAATTGTCTTCCAGCTATGCAAACAGGAAATGACTAACAAAAAGGAGATAACTGTAATTAACAGGTCCAGGCGTTTTTTCTGAAGACAGCTGGAGTGAGATTAAAATAATATGGATATATGCAATTTATTTGAAATATAATTGCAAATCCTTATTTTTCACATTGAAAAAACACTTTTTTGGGAAATTCAAAACAAGAAAAGAAAATAACAAGTTAAAAGCATTGATTTCTCAAAAAGAATAATATTCAGAATATATTTGATTTTTTTGAAAAATCAAAATGTATTTTACCTTACAGTGACAAATGATGACAAAATAGTTTACATATACAGCAATTCCATGGTGTAAAAAGTAGGAAAAACAAATTACCTATGTGCATCAAACTTACAAGAGAATAAATCCAACTAAAAATTAAAAAATGAAAAATCATACAGTGTAAGGAATTCAGAGTTGTCCCTCCATATCGCGGAAAATGTAGGCAAACCCATTGTTTGCAAAGAATAAAGTACTTCGTAGAAGTATTACATTAGTTTTGATGCACAACATACAGTGGAATATCTTCTCCCTTGCCAGGAAGAGCTGTATTATTGTTTTCACACTATAGAGATGGAAAGAGGTAGAAGGAGCCCAATTTTGCCCCATGTCACGAGCGATATCTGTGGCGCAAAGAGGAACAGATCTTACAAACCCCTGGTGTGGGAAGCAAAGCTACCTGTAAGTCATATCAGACTTTCCTTATTTTCAGGAAACGGGAGAGTCTGTCTGGCCTCACCGTGGCTTTCAGTAACGGCTTTATATTAAAGCCAACCTGTTGCCTCAAGTTGTCTATAGACAGTCAAGAATAGCTAGAAAGGGGGGCATGGAGGTGAGAGATGCCTATTGTCTTTAGTATTTGTTTGCAAATGGAAAAGTCCTGTTAAAGATTCTGTCTGATCATTAGGAGAATGTAAAATTCCTTTTGACATCTTTCTCCTGGCAAATGACTGCTTGTAATACTAGATTTGCCAGAATACGTGACAAGTCATAGAAGCTGTAATTCCTTTCGCTGGCCTTCCTTAGGCTTTCACAATTCTTAGATTCCTGCAGAAACTGCAGAATTCCCCAGCTTCAACAGGACACGCACATGCAAACATAAACACTGAATGGGGTAGCAAGTTCGGTACAGCTTTTCCAATTTTTCTATGCACAATATCAGGGACATCCTACTCAGCAGGTGGAAGCACCTAATTTCCTATCACTGGCACCTGTTATTCTGCGTTAATAGTAACTGTGTGTCCTTTACATTTTCTTTGCTGTCAGGGTAGCTGTAAGAGGTTCCAACACCTTCGCACCCATGGTGCCAAGCCACTTCGCTGCCACGGACTTGTGCTAGTGCAGCACTTTGTGGAACACCTCTGAGAATCTGATTTACTGATGTATTCCAAATTAAAAATGAATAAAAAAAAACAAAGTCCTTCCAAAGTGAAGTTAATTTTAAAGGCAGATCATTTCAATGGTCTAGTTTATAGCTTCACAGGTGAACAAATAGTATGCAATATTACTGGAGTTAAAATAAGCAATTGGAGCAGATCAGAAGATCAACTCCAATTCTGATCAAGTAGATCGGAACTTCTTAATACAGCTTTGCTAATGAAGAAAATCATATGAAATTAAACACTTAGATATCTTGGATCCTTGCCAGACCCTTGCCAGAAACCTTTTCTACTCCATGTTATGAATCCTAAAATGGACATGCAGGTGATCTGAGTTTGGGCCTAGAAATTAATAAAACACAAGTCTTTGCACTAAACTCTCTTTATTACAGAAAATTACTTAAAATGTGACCAAGATGGAGTATTGTTTATTCACAATTACAGCCAGCAGAGCAACACTGCTGACTGAGTCAGAAAAGAATAAACTCCATTTTAAACAATATTGGAATTTTATTTTCTGAGGCTATTTCTGTGGTCTTAAAAATGTCTTCTCCAGCAGAGTAGATCAGGGATATCTTAAGCTTTATTGAAAGCTCATTTTCCTTAAGGAAAATAGATCTTTTGTTAGTTAGATACAGAGAAATGGGCTGAAGAATCCTCCATCAATGTGACCTTCAGACACCTTGCTAATAGTTTAATAAATTCCTAAATTAAAATGATTTCTATTTTCTTTTACTCCACATCCTATCGATATCTAAAATGTGGATTGATGTCTTTGACAATAGTGTGGATATTCCATATTTAGTATTAAATCAAGGTCACTGTTGCATTTAGATGAGTGAAGTTTAAATTGTTGCTAACAGCTGTTGTAAGCACATTTATATTTGTATTTCTTCTCGTATATCGTCACTATATTTTCCAATTTAATATTCGTTAAATACTTCCTTCTTTCACAGAATGCTAAAATATTTTTATGCAATAAATCTGGCTCCCTGGACTGTATATTCTCTTCTTTTTTGTAAATCATGTAAATTGCTTCCTATCATCTACAGAAAATAAACCTTTAATAGAACTTCTATCTTCCTCTTGACTGAATTTTGTTCTAAAGAATCAGTCCTAGTTCTTAAGAGCAGGGACTGAAGACTAATTGTAAACAGGCTTATCTTTATAGACTTAAAATGTTTTTATAGAAAGCAAATGTCTTCTTTTTAATTCTTGATTCTCAAATATAGAAGCATTTATCTCCCATAGCCTTCATCACATACTACAAGTGATTGCAATTAGTAGGTTTATGTTAGGTTCTGTAGCTCAAAACTGGTCACTCCAAGAAGTTTCAAATAGTATAGAAATTATATTCATTATTACTCCTGTAAATCCTGTCTATGAAGAGAAACTGTGTTTCTCATTCCATAAAAATAATTCTCACTCATGTTTGGAAAGTGAAATCTGCAATTAACTTCTCTCATTTTTGAAGTGGGAGTTAGGACTATCCTCTCCGCAGATGTCACATTTATTAATGCTGAATTTCATCCACATTTTGTCATCCAGTTATTCAGTACTATAAAGATCTTCTGCAGCCCTTCAGAGCTGTCCCATGTCTTTGCCATCTGGAATAACTTGATATCATAAGAAAATTTTTCCACTCACTAGTAACCACTTCTTCCAAATCACCTATAAATCTGCGGAAGAGCATGAAATTCAGCACAGATTCCTGCAGTTCTCTACTAGTGATCCCCTTCCTCTATGAACCTGACCATTTATTGTTACCCCCATTTCTTATCACTAAAAAATTGTTTATTTTTATGAAAACTATGGCAGTTAAGTGTTTCAAGAACCTTCAGTGAGGGATCTTATTCAACACATTTCAGAAATTTAAGAAAATTGTGTTACCTGACTTTTCCTGTCCACATTCATCTTTATTTCTTCAAGGACCTACAATACATTTACAACACTTTCTATTAATTGCTGTAGTATAGATGTCAGTATTACTGGTCTCCAGTTCCCCAGATCCTTCCTCAAATCCTTTTTAAAACGAGTATCACACTTCACTGATAACAAGGCTGTTTTCATTGAGCAGTTTAGTATCTTGAGGGCAGCACAGGGGAAGGAATACACAGCTAGAGATGGATGGGAGCTCAGTATGCTAGCACAGCCACTGAGAAGAAGGTTTCAGGGACTATCCTTGCTGTACCTTTATGCTAATTAATAGCACTCTGCGGGCAAATGTTAAGAGTTGAGGTTTTACAGGTGCTGATCAAGGGAAACAGTACAATTAAAAATACAATTAAAGTTAAAAAAAAGGCTCTGACTTTGTCTTCATGCTCTGCTACCTCATGTTTCTTGCAAATATCAATAATCTAGTGATGGATCTTAGCCTTTTCTGTGTCTTAGGCTTTGGTTTTACTGGACAGACTCTTTGGTGACAGAACTGCCTGAAGGTTTTGCTTCCTTGTGCCCTATTCCTCCTTCCCATCACCTTACTGCACATCATCACTGCAGTTGTGCTTGTACAGCTGTATTGTACATTGGATCAGGAGCTTAACTGACTTAAAAAACAGGAACATGAAATTGTTATTTTGGTTTTTGCTTGCTCTAGATAGAAACTCTTTATTTTGTAACAGAGCCCTAGTTACTGTTTTATAAAATTAGCACAATATTTTTTAGTATATCAGTCAGGAAGTTAAGTGTTATGCATTTGGAAAGTTTTGGATGAAATGGTGTTTAAGATAAGCATATATCAGTTTAATCAATTATGTTTTGAGGATACTTCATATTGTGCCTCTGTGAATCTAAGAAAAGAAACTCTTGAGCTTTAAACTCAACAAGATCAAGTAGGCCACAACAATAGCGGTATCTTTAGTCTGAGGACTTATTGCCCTGCAGGAGATCTGCTCTAAGTATGTTGTTCTGCTTTAGGCAGAGCATCTTCTAAACAAGTGCATTTACAAACGAGGGGAAAGAAATGAATGCTAACTAAACTGGTTTTACTTTTTGGTTTTGAGACCTAAATAGAAAATGGAAACTGACAGTGCATTTCTAAACACAGATCCACAGATCTCTTTGGAAAATGGATTAAAAATAATGAAAGGTTAGCTCAGATTAACCAGGATTAAATTATCACATAATTTTAATTGAACTACGAATATCTAAACTTTAGTGTTTAGGTAAAAGATGGAAATTTGCAGAATACAATTTGATTCTGTTAAGTCTACACTTTCAATCTGGGAAAGAAATTTCTGAAGTGATCTTTTTAGTGAAAATACATTGTTTTATGGAAAAGATCCACTGTATACTGGCAGAATTTTGGTCATGTTTCCTCACTTACAAAATTTATGAATTCCAAAGATGAGAACTGTGGTTTCTATTACAGATGACATCTGAAACTGGGATAGGATTCTCCAAACTGCCAGATAAAAACAAAACATCAACTAATTTTGCTTCTAGGTCTTTTTCTTTGAGATGATAGAAGCATTACTCAAGGAAAAGATCTGAACTTTTAAAAACAGCCATTTCTATTGCTTCATATATAAGCTTCTTCTGTCTAAACTGATAAATAAGCAAGCAGCACATACCTGGAGGAAAGTCTCTGCTGCTAAAATTAACAAAAGAAAATTCTGAATTTGCTTACATTGTCAATGCAATTTAATGAAACAGTTTTTCACTGCAGTTGTCAATGAATTGGTGGTATATATCAGCTCATTGCTAACAAGTTTTGATACACAACACTGTGAAATACCTTCCAAAAAATGCACAGTATTTCAAATAAACTTTCAAATTTCATAATTGTTACTGTGCTTTTGAATGGAAGAAACACTGAGCTTACTCAGAGGCTGAGCTTTTACATCAGATATTTATCCTATAACATTTTTTCAATTTGTCTTTTATTATGGTGAACTTCAGAAAACATATGTTTGAAAACGAACATTAGCAGGAGAATTTAAAATGTGTATGAAATACATGCCTCATTATATTCTTGCATTGACCAATTTATTCAGGTCAGAGCATCTCCTGGAAAAGTGTGTGCAGGCTCATCACAGGTAAAATTGTTGAGCTGATAACGTTGAAGGAGAAAACATTGGAACCACCAAGCAACAGAGTCAATTTATTATTTTTTTCAAAAGTTGCTACATAACAGAATTCTACAGTTCATAGCATGCTGAGCAAAAGGGAAATATATAGAATTAAGGGAGGAAAAGCCCCTAACACCCATTAGCAAATGGAGAGGTATCTGTGAAAGGCAGAACAGTTCATTCGTTCTGCTCTAGTTGTCAGTATCTGCATCTTAACAGTAGAATTCTAGGTCAAGAGGCAATAGCGAGTGTGCTTTCAAATTAGGATAATTTTGATTTTTTACATGTTTTATTCTTTAGAGAAATATAGTTGCCCTATATTAAGGATTTTAGAAAGGGCTGCTTGACTCCTATATAAGGAAACTAGTACTTTCATACTTCTGTTGCTTTAGTAACCTCCAGATATCACTGACACTTTTCAGACCTTTGAAATGCACTTATTACATACACAGCATTAAAATTTTCTTTCTTTGATTCATGTGGGAGAATGGTCCGCAGCAATGGTAGTACACAGAAAATAGTTACCAGATTTTTAAAAAATAAACATATGTTTGAAATTGATATATCTTTGGGACAGGAATTGTCTCTAATTAAATGTTTATACAGTGCCTAATATAGTCAAGCCAGGAGCTGGTTGACTGTTATGCATGCCACAGTCCAAATATTTAATAACAACAACAGTTCTGCAGTTTCTTTTGATATTTACAAGTGTTTTCCAAACACATGCTGCAGATTTTTACAATTCGAAGGGCTTCAGGCTCAAGTTCTGCAGTCTATTTGGTTCTACCGTATCCATCACTGGCACTCAATCTCTTGATCCAAATTCTGTCTTTTGTCATGTGTGTCAAACTGAGGAGAGGATGTGGCTGTATTGTGGGGGCTGGGATAGATATCCAAGTGATTTGTCTAGTATGCAGAAGAAATAAGTGTCAATGTTACCATTCAGAGTTCCAATAAGTACCATTATAGCACAGTTCGGGTGTAAGGAAACATTCATTTACCCTTACTTGTGTGATAGGTTCTGTGATGAGCTGTTTTGGGGAAACTTTATTCTGGATCCAGAATATGTTCAATATTCAATTTGCTGCAATAATTGAGGCTACAGAGACATAATTCACACACTTGACTTATATTAAGGGATTCATCCTTACCTGGACAATCATGGCTTGCACTTAAACCAGAGTTGTCTTTGCAGAAAACAGAATTCTGAAAACAGAAAGACTGTCTGAAAACCTTTGGGAGCCAACTGCAGATAAAGACTTCCTTCTGTGGGTTGTTGGACAGCCCATTCCCACTTACATGTCACTCTTTGCATGCCAAAAAATAAAGGCCCTCATCCTATAGGCCAGCTTCTACAGTCAGGAAGAACCCTTCTGGAAGTAGGTACAGTTCATGTGTTAGGTAGAGATTTAGAGGTCGTGATACCTGCTAGGAGTTAAGCTTTACAATAATTATTCTGCTGAAAATTGCAAGGGTTAGTGGTAATTTCCCTCATAGTTCAGTTAGCAATTATTTCAGTCTAATCGTGGATAAGCCTATATGTTCTAACTTCAGAGTAATTTTACACTTAAAGGCACCTCTTTGACTTGGAGTCACCCCATGATGTGCTAGAGCCTCTTTATACCTGAGACTTTCTAACTCTGTTGTGTAGCAGGACTAGTGTTAGTATGCTGTTAGTGAGCATGCAAAGAGGCATGAAAAGAGACATTACGTATTAGCTGATTTTCAAGAATTGTCTCCACAACCAATCCGCCTTTCCCTTCAGAGGAATCTCGCTGTGATTTTTAATAGTGTGCAGGCATGAGAAAAGGAGCGGCAGCGATGAAGCACAGTGCCCTTGCTTGACAAGGTGGAATAACTGACATTGCTGTCATATGAGAATGCTATCACATTCCCCATGGAACAGCATATATTATATATACTGACAAAACTTAGTACTGGAAATACTGAATCTCATTACTTAAATAAAAAGAGACAATTCTTGAGGAAGTTATTAGCAAATAACCTATCTTTAAATTTAGGTGTATTCTTGACTATATTTTTTTCCAAATGCTAATACTTAGATTATGTTCAGTCACATTTTTAAGTATTTCAGTGCTTCTAACATCTGTAGTATTGAATTTGAGTTTATCTTTTACAGTTTTTGTTTTCATAGTGCAATGATGTTAAGGTCTGTGTAAGTGGGTAGAGCACTGAGGAATTAGAGCAATATATAATAGCACACCAAATATGACAACTGCCCCCAGCTGCATAGTTCAGAGGAGGCCTTATAACTAGAGAGATTTTGGAAAAAAAAAACACAAAACTTTTCAAGCATGATTCATTTTTAATTACAAAAGAGAATGCAAAGTACTTGCTTTTATTAAAACTAAGAAGGAACAGAAACAAAAGGTACTCATGAAATGTCTTAGTGTCATAGGATTAGAAGCATGACACTGAAAGCTAAGACAAAAATCTAAGTAGGCAAGACAAAATCTTTTTTTTTTTTTTCTAGAATGTCTTTTAAAAAAAGCCTACAAGTTTTTTTTTCTTTCCTATAAACATTTGCTTCATTGTACTGATTCTCAGAATAGCAAGAATTGTTAGCTGAATGAATAAAATAATTGCAAAATAAGTGGGAACAAACATACAAATAGGCTAATTGTTGCACTAGAATGTGTCTGTTGTCAACCTTTGCAGGTTGTCTTGCAGTTGTATGGTTCCATTGGCTCCAAATGGTACTTACTGAACTTATTTATTTATTTATTTATTTGGACCAGGCCAGTATTACACAGGCAGCATGAGGGAATAATGAGCTGCATTCTCTGGGTTACTGAAGAGTCAGCACAAATTGTGGGAACAAATAACAATCAGACAAGGCAGTGTTTTATAACATCAGGACTGCAATCCATCTTTGGGATCTTTCAAAGCTGGGCTAATAAAGGCCCACTTACAATCCCCAGTAGCATACAGTTTAATTAAATTTGTCCATTAGAGGACTCCTCCCCCTCCCTTTACATTTTAGAAATTAATTCTACTTTCTGCCTGTCGTTCTTTCTACATCACAGATGCACTGAGCCTTCGTAACCGACAGGTCATCTGCATTACGCTGAAAGTCCTCCAGCACCTGGTGGTATCAGCTGACATGGTGGGGGAGGCCTTGGTGCCCTATTATCGGCAAATCCTCCCAGTCCTAAACATCTTTAAGAATATGAATGGTGAGTTATGCTAACAGACACTGTGTCTTTCAACCCCTAAGGTAAAAAGGGGCTTGAGGCAGGGTTAATTAACAATGTAGTTAAGATTTATTACTGTATATAAACTCAAATCCATTTGGAGCTCTAAATAATGTAACCCCCCTCTTGATATTCCCTAAGGATGCACTAAAATTAACAATTTCATTTATTACTCCTTGCACGCACAGCTTATTTAACACAGTAGAGAAGCACTGAAGCAGTTCTGTAATCTTCCAATAATTAAATTGTAAAGTTTTGTAACAGTCTTTTGAATACATTAATAAATTGCAAAGGTTTTTTCCTCTCTCCCAGCATGTTGGTAATAGGTCCAGTCTTTGGTTCTGTTCTGTGCTCACTCACTAGCTAAAATCACTGTTACCCGCTACTGCTTGTTGGTTTAGGAAAGAATAAAAATAAGAGTAGAAATCAAGTTAGTTAATTTGATGGACGAGAGAACTCCTCCTTATAGAAGACTTTTAAGTTACGTAGTGTCTAGAAAAACAGTGGAGTTTGATGTTATTACTGTCTACTTAGCAGGTTGGATTTTATTTAGAACTAGTTTGTATCCACACTGGAGTATATTATTTTCTTTGTAGTGCAAAACTCTACTGCCGGTTCCAGTCTTTAATAACTATAGTACTGTGAGTGTCATATACTGTGATTATATTTAGACCACAGTCACAGGGTGAAATCAACATGATGTATCTTGCTTTCTTCAAACTACTATTTATTATCTTGTTTCTGTAGTAAATCTGTTGCTATACTATCTGTTCAATTACGTCCCAAGTTACGGACTTTAACATTGTGTTATGTTATTCACATGTAGCTATATGAGTTAAAAGAAATTAATTCCTCATGATCTTGCAGATGAAGTCCTGGCAGGTTTTCCATGAAATTCATGGCATTTCAATAGTTACCTACAGGATTACTTCCTATCATACTTTTCTGTTTGTGTTACTACACAGTCTGTTGTCTTATGCTCACCCTTTTAATACTTCTGATTGAAAAACAGCTGTCCAAAGAGTGACTTGGAGAATTAAATGAGATTTAGATTTTAGGCTCCTTTAAATACATGCATGTACGTGACTTTTAATTAGTCAGAAACTTCAGTAACAAATGGAATACTACAAATACAAGGTGTTTCAGATGACAACTGTGGCTTTCTAGAAGTCATGGCTTGAAAGAATAGGAATAAAATGTATAGATTGAGCTCACTGAATTTCAGCAGGGCTCCTTGTGAATTAGAAGATTCCTCTTAATAGAGCCAATTTCAGTGTCTGGCACAAAATACAGACTGTAGAAAGAAGAGTTTTCATTGATTAATGAACGTACAATGCACATTTTTCCAAATTTCAGCCTGAAGTAGGCCATAAATCCTCTTGACTAAGCTGAGCTGCAGTGGTTTCAGATGAATAATAGGGAAAGCTCATGTATACTAAGTACCTAACGTAATAAGGTATTAAGCATGTCCAAAATATGTCCTGAGTTTAGATCAAATTGATATCAAACTGAAACATATTTTCAACATTTTTGTGTGACATCTGTGCTATGTGAATTTGTGCCTAGTATCATAGTACACTAAACCTTCATGTCTGACATTCAAGAACTAAAAGATGAGACTCATCCATCAATAGACATAAAGAAAGAGAATAACTCTGTTTCATATCTTACTTTGCTAAAAATCAATAATCAGTAGTGACAGTCCAAACATTTAAGCTTGTGGCTTCTAACTTCAGTTATCAAATCTTCTTATATTGTATATTAAATTTTAAAAACTGCAAGTAGGCCTAGTGATTTAGTGTATAATTTTTGTTTTCAAATACAGATTTGTAGAAGTCACCACAGTATAAAAGACATTGAATTAGAGCTATATATAAAGCTAAGCTATTTAGGACAACACGGAGGTAAAAATAATTTGAAAAATTCTAATTTAAAGAAATAGTTCAAAATTAAAATCTTTAAAACATTACTGTTTTAGGAGTTAAGGTTTTGAATGTTCACTGTTATCAGCAATGAAAGGGGTAGTAGTAGAAAGGCCTGCCATTTGAGACTGTTCAACTTAGCATTTGCATTCTGATGATAGTGGAATATTCTTCCTCTGCTTCCTCTGAAAAGCTTTTATTTCTTTCCTCCTTCACTAGTGTTTGGGAGAAAATGTATGGTTCTTTCTCTCTGCTTTCCATCTCTCATGTGCTTAATAGGCAATTGAGGTCCTGATCTTTGCTCCCAGTTCTTCTGAAGATTTAAAGATTGATTCAGGCTGTATTTTCCACTGCTTGTTCTGGAAGGTAGGGAGAGGGACTCTTATGCTCTTCTTCCTTCTTTTCTGTGTAGCTTGAGAAAAAAGAAACTGTGGTGTATCTTGCAGGAGTGGCATGCTTTGAGATCTGTTAAGTGTGACATTGGAAGTTTGTCCAGAATTAAAGTAGCTGCCTTTTAGCAAATGCCATCTCACTAGATCAACCATAAGTATCTGCTGGAAGCAACTTTTTCTCAAATTCAGCATCTGTGAATATTACCCTCACATTACCCTTACAATAGACAGGCTTCAAAGCAAGGGAACGTTACAAAAATGTATTAGTAACACCTTAAGGTCAGCATCAACTGAAGGTAACTGGTGACCAGTTCAGAACAAACCAAATGATGCAATTCTTCGTGCAGAGTGACATCAGGCTTTGGAACCCCTAATCCCAAGTTGTATCAATACCAAAACTCTACATAGGTTCGGAGGAGGCTGAATAAGGTCATAAAAAAGAATCTATTGGTTGTTACTAAAGCACATAAACCACCTGTGGCTTGTGGCATTTCTAAATTTCAAAATACTGGAACCTAAGAAAGTATTCATGTGAAATATCATAAATGCTTATCCTACATTCACATTGTCTAGTCATCTGCTTTTGGCTGCTGTCAGAGACACAGTTCTGGACTAGATGGGGATTTGCTATTATCCAAGACATGTATCTTTACGTTCTTCTCACATTGGTCCCTAGTAGACTTGCAGAAAATACTCAAATCCCACTGAGTTCCTATATGTTCTGGAACACAGGTTCCTCAGAAATTTTATTTACATTAAATGCCTCTATTTGGCTGAATCATGATTTCCCCCGCAATATCAGACAGGTATATAAATAAAACAGTAAAAAACATGCACTGATGAGATCTTAGGATATCAGAAACAGGCATTTAATAAAACAAATATAAAATACAGTCAGCTTCAGCTTGACATGTGCTTATCTCTCGAGTTGTTCTCCAGCCAAAGGAATGGGTAAGTCACCATTCAGAGTAACACTCTTGACTCCCAAGTGTTACCTTAACTCGGAGTCTAAAGACCATTTGAGAAGCTGTCAGTCCAGGACACTTAATTCTAAGCAATTCTTTCTAACCTCCCATCTGTTTCAGTTTCGCAGCCAGCAACAGTGAAACAAACATTGTTTGTCAGAACCATCAGGTGATGTTGTGGAGCAAAAGTGGAAGCAGTCTTGATGTCTCTCCCTGTAGGCAGCCACTTGGTGTAGGTGACTGTGGTTCCCACTGCAGATTTTACTTAATTAGCCTGGGAGAATGTGAACTACCTACTCCTTTTTTTTTTTTTTTTTTTTTTTTTTTTCCTGGTATCAGATGCCTTTAAAGATGATTTCTCTTTGCTCCTATTCAGCCTGCTGGAAAACTGCTTCTTAAACAGTCTTAAATGTTGCTTTGTAGAGAGCTCTTAATGCATTCGTTTTTAATTATATACAAAATATTGAATATAAACATAAGCACTGAATTTATGGTGGGTTATCTCATAATGCTTATATTACCTTTCTGCTTCCCTTTTCTGTTGTGCTTTTGGAGATTTCCACTTTTTCTACTTTCATCTATTGTCCTCCACATTACTTTGCCATTATTTTGTATATATAGTCCTGTTTGTAAATTAGCCATTTCTAATATGAATGTCTTTTGCTTTATAATGATGTCCCCCAAACATGGTTTTCTCTGGAAATAAGTGTGTTTATAATGATTATGTTGTCTTGAAGGTTGTATAATACCAGCAAAAATGTTAAAGGACTATTAGCCTTTTTGGAATAGAAGATAATATAGCTATTTCATTTTAAATTTTTAGCACCTGTACTTAAAATCTTAAATATTTTTGTCAACTCTTCATAAAGTGTCTATTGACTTGTGTAATGTCTCCTTCTGAAGTACATTTCTCTATTAATTTTGTAGTTTCATATATCAAAGAAATAATTTCAGTTCTGTTTTCTGGATTCTCTGTAATTTTATAGCAGTCGGTGAAAGCACACAGTATAATGGAAATTGCCATTGGCCAAGAAATTAAGGTATGCAAAATATATTTTATAGTTAGAGTTTGTGAGCTGCAAAACAGACATAGTTTAGATGTGAGAGTGCCAGGCATATATTCTGTAATTTGAATCTCTGGAATTGTAGTTATGGAGGAGAAGATATGTAAGATGAATGTGGAAGAATTCTGTCATTTTGTATCTGTTCATATTTCTTATATATAGGTGACCTTACTATTAGGATTTTGGGGGAACTTAAAAAGAGGAGAATAGGATGAAAAATGAATCTAAAATTTGTAATTATGGAAAACATCTAAAACATATGCTCACAGAGTTGAGTCATAAAATATGTTTTTTCTCCCTGTTTGTCAGCTAAAAATAAGTCAATACAACTTAAATTACAAATCCCAGTGGGAAAGATCCAGGCTTCTTAAGTTAGGTACCTAGTCTGTCTGTAAAGCTAAAGGAGAGATTTTAATGCATTTTTTGAAGGCTCTAATTAGTGAGCAAGGAGATTCCTAGCCCCCCAAAAACATGTTTGATATATATGAATTTGTGTCCTCTCTGTAGCTTAAGCCCCTGACTCACATCAGACGTATCTGTCCATGTGGGCTCCTGAGTGCTCTGCTGAAGAGCACTGAAACCTAAAAGAGCAAGGTTCAGTTGGTGGTGATGCTACCACCTCTACTCAGTAATCTTCTGTCTCAAGTATTTGTGTGGAAAGTGAGAGATCTCTAACTGGCTACAGTGTGCACTGAAAAAGGATTGAAGCTTGAAACAGTTGGCCAGAGTCATAAGGCCAGCTGGAGAACGAGAAGAAGGCACATGACTTTATCTCAGTGATTAGGGAATGCTCCTGGGATGTAGGAGCTGTTGGTCTAATCTCTGCAGACTGAGGAGGGACTAGCAATCTCTCAGTAAGCTCTCTAACAAATGGACTTTTATGAAAATATGCTAAATATGTTACAAGAAACAAAAGAGTCATGATAATGATTACCAAGTCTATTATGAATCCAGTAAGGTCCCTTTATTTTTCACTTAAATTTGTAATAAGTTAAATGTAGTCTTATGAAACTCATTTCAGTCTTGAGAAGAGGAAAGTAAAAATATTTATACAATCAAATGGAAATAATTCTTTTTTGTGCATCATAAAATCTCTTGTCATTTTGGGTGTGTCATTTTCAAAGCTGTCTTTTATAAATCTGTGAGGTATCTGAGGAAAATACAATTTAAGAACAAATAGAATGAGTTTATTCTTTTGCGACAGCAGGCAGAAAATAAAAATAAAAATAAAAAGGACAAAAGGGATTCTTCAAAGCTTGGAAGATACTGTTACTGTACATGTATGCCAGAATACAGCTGGAAACAAAGAACTGTTTATTAATAAGATTAGACAGTTGTAGAACAGCAGATTTCTGTGTTTAATTTACCTGTCTGGTAAATGAAAGTTTCATTAATCTAATTTAGCAACTATTGTATGCAGTCGAGTTCAAGCAGTCTTAACAACTGTGCTACTTCAATTCATAGACAAAAAAAAATTCATGTCATCAATTTATATTATTCAATAATGATCAGTAATAGCTTTTAAAAAAACATTGCAGAAAAAATCCTGTAGGACGGATAAAAAGATATTATTAGCATTGACAAGCCTCTGACAGAAAACTTTGGGGGGGCACTACACTGTGGTGGGATATCTTCCATCCCTCCAGCATGGCAGTCTCAGCTATGACCTGCTTCAGTCACTGTTAGGCAGACAGTGATGACAGGGCATACCGGAGCCCACGTTTGTTTGGCTGCAACACAAATGCTCTGACACACCAGCAACTTAAAGCTAACATGAAGTTCTGCAAGCCTCCACCTATCTGGTCAGTCCTTCAAAATAAAATTGTAGAGATATGACTGAGAATATCTGATGCGGCTGAACTGTAACATGCAGTGAAGTGTGAAACCACAAAACAGAGTAATTCTGCATGCTTTAAAGTGCCTGAACTTCACTTAGGAAAAAAATATTCTCCTATCTGAGAGGTATTTTACAGGCTTTGGAGTGCTATAGTTAACAAAATACAATAGTGCTCTGTATACTTGAAAGGAAGAGGTAGCGTTTTGAGAAGTGTTTAATTACAGAGGCAAGAGACTGTGCCTACAGGTAACAATTTCCACGTATGCGGGATGGAAGTATTTCAGAAGTGCTTGTCTATTCCAGCAGCAGTGATGCTCCTCAGGGTGGTTCATGCTTATTACTAAGAAGCAGCAATTGTCCTTTAATGTGATTGAATACGCTCTAAAGAAAATCTCTTGTCCAGACCGTTTCAACTGTCTGCTCCTTCCACGGAGAAATCCAAAGGTACTTACACAAAGTACGTCAATATATTCTAAAATCATTTACAGTTTGCCACCTGTGGGTGTTCAGAAATCATTTTTCAGGTTCCAGAAAAAGCATGGCTTTAACACCAAATTTTATAAATTAATCTATTTGAGGTTCTCTTCATTTCTCTCCATTTCTCCTCTGAATTTTGAGCTTTTAGATTATTCTCAGATGACTTTTTTTTCTGATTTCTGCTGCTACTAAGAAGATTAGGTGCTTTTATCCTTTTTTAAAGCAGAAAATTGGGATTCCCCCAAATTAGTTGATCTGTAGTGGAGGTTTGGATAAAACCACCAAATATTGTTGACAAAAATAGTCATGTTTGTATATTAGACTTAGGAGAGCAGTCATATAAACTGTATACTAAATCCACGTTTTCAGATTGTTGATATGGTCCGTTGTGACACTTATTCTTCATAATCCTATAAGTATTTTCAAGCCCTTTCCGTGGCTTCAAGGTTGGGTTTTTTTTTTTTTTTTTTTTTTTTTTTGAATTTCATTTTTTATAATTATGATTTCTGAAATTTAAAAGCAAAGATTCTGAAATGGCTTCAAGGACAACACTTCAAGGAAATAAGACTATCATGATAACACAGTTAACAAACTGAGCGTTTGTTTGAAATAAAAAATAAGTTCTGATATATTTTCAGTTTTCTAATATATCCTTAGTTCAAGAGGATTCAAATCCTAAGTTCTGATTTATGAATATCTACTGAAAAATACTGTAATGGAACATCACACTGCACCAAGCTTACAGTTTGTCCAAAAGAGAGTCCCTTGTGCTAGTATATCATCTCTGTAAGTAGATAATAATAAATGCATTAAACTCAAAAAATAATTACTGTACTGGTGAGAAGCAAAACGTTTTACTGTCATTCTGAAGTGTAATTATTGATATTATTTTACAGCCTTCCCATGATTTATAGTTCTAAGAATGTTTATTTGACAATTATCCTTGAATGTTTTTTAAAATTTCAATATATTTTTCGCCTGTAAGATTAGCTGATGATCTTTTAAATGCTGTTTTTCAAAGGTGTCGTTTTTTATCAAAAAGCTCATCTTGAAAGCAAATCTCTCCCAAAATAATGTTTCATACAGTAATTGACTGGGGAGTAGGAGGAAAGTAATCTTCAAAAGTTACCAGCTGTCTTCTCGTTTATTTTGTTGCACATTGGCCAATCCCTGCATCTTTCAGTCATGATTCCTACACATCGAGTTACAGAAAATCCAGTGGAATTCTGAATTACTAAAGACTGGAAGTTACCAAGACCCACCTGTTTCAGGACATTTGTTGTTTTAGTATTTTATAACACAAAGCATGTAGTTTTAAGCTGATGATATAGTAAACTTTTTGTGTATAATCAAAATCCTGTCAGATACTTTATAACACATTCAGAGAATTATAACACTTAGATCATAATTGCTGGATAATTTCTAATTACTTTCTAATTTCTTAGCTGAAAATACAGCATCAGTCTGTGTAAAATAAAACTGACTCAGCAGTGATTAAATTGGTGTTATTAACACTTAGCACTTACTTTTATTGTGTTAATAGCCTAATTAATTCAGCATCTTGAATGCTTGATAAAAGAAAAACGAAAGGCTCACCAAATCAAAAGACATATATTGCATCCATTATTTTCTCTTTACTGCTTTTAATTACTTGAGTATGTGGACCCAAGCAAAGGAGGGTTGTCTATTGGATGAAACACAGAGGTGAGAGGACTTCTGAATTCGTGGGGAAAGTCACAGATAAATCAGATGGTGGAAAGGTCATATCCTTCCTGTACTTCAGTGTATATAACTGCAAAATAGGTATAACTGCAAGGGCTGGTAGGCCTCAATCAACAATTTATCTTTTACAAAGTTCCAAGAATGTGCATGTTTGAGTGAAATAGTGTTTTCACAAAGTTAAGAGGTCATATCATGCTTTGCTGAAATACTTTTGAGAGATTTGTATTCCAATGGGAAATAATCGCCTTTGGAAAATCCACTTTTGAGGAAGATTTGAACATCCAGAACAAAACTTAGGCAGATGTACACTGGTATCTGCAGGTCTGCCTTTTCTGCATGCTTATACCTGCCTTAGTGCAAACAGGTGAGATGCTCTCAAAATAAGGTAAGGAAGTGCCTAAGTTACCCAAGAAGCCCATCTTGTAGGCATGCTTTGAGCAAATCTAATACATACAGAGCAGGCACAGTCATCTTCATTCATCTTGTCTGCAGCTTTTTTTCTGCTTTTTTCCGGAATGAAATGCATGTGAGCACAGGAACTAGAACCCACAGTTCCTTGCTGCTGTTTGACTGCCTGACTGCCATGTACAAGCTCTCACTTCATCTGTACTTTCTTTCTCTGGGGTGTTTCTAAATTCTTTGCTGTACCTGACCCAGCTACAGTGTGAGGATGGTGCATGGATTTGTCAAGGCGACTACCTGCAGAAGCAGTTAGCTCAGCACATGATGCCCCAGCTTGCTGGGATTACAGCTCCGTAGGCTCGCAGCCCCCAGAGCTGTCCCTGTCAGATCAGAATTGCCTTTACCTTTGTGCAGTCCTGATTCAAGCCCCCAAAGGTTTAGAAGAACAGCATCTCCGACCTACCTCTTGCACTTTTCTTTTCAGTTGGTGTGCTTTAGGCAGCTGTCTGTGGACATCCTCCTCACTCTTCTGAAGCTTCTGATTCAGTTTGTAAAGAGTAGACACACCTATATGTGGTCTCTAGATGTTAAGGCTTTCTCTAGATCTGTCCTTTACAAGCAAGATAGATTCCTAAAAACTGGAAGCCTGCTACCCTTCCAATTAAGAGCTATTCCTTTCTTCTTGGTGATTTATTTCTGTATTTTTTACACAGTAGGACTGCATATAGAGGGGTTGAGAGATTATTTCTTTAGTTGAGCTAGCACTATGCACTTCATTTAGAATTGCTCTCAGAATACAGATTAAATAACAGAAAATATTTTATTTCTGTATAACTTCACTTCTCATATATGTTTACAAACAAATGTGTTGAAGGTTGAGAAGACATATGGTTTCAACTTGTCACACTTATTAAGGTAACATATTTTTTATTTTAAATATGCGTCTAAAATATGTGTTCATGTAATGATTCTAACTAGGTTATGTTTATTTATTGCAGATATTTTTAATTTTTGTGCTCAAATAGGATTCTGTTCTGCAGAGACTATTTCTGTGAAAATCAGTGCGAAGTTGCCAGAATCATAGAAATTGGCTCTGCACCTGGCTTTCAGTAATCAAAAAGTAGGGAACTGGAAGAGAGATGCTTTGGAGGAAGAGGGAACTCCTTGTCTGGGCAATAGTTTTCCTTGTGGTGTGTCTCCCTCGCCCTCAAGGAAACAGATTAAAGGCCTGTGTAATGGAATGATACAGGTAGGAATATAAGTGATTGTGGTTGCACTACAATTAAACCACCAAAATACACAGATAGTTAAAATGTTTTTTATTGTTCAGTTATTATTCTATTAGATCATTTCAGCTCCTTTCAAGAAATGCCTTTTCTGGTAGAGTGATCTCCAAAATCTAGGCAAGAAAGTTGATTTTGCCAGAACTATATCTATGGACTATTGATTTCTTTATATATAGATTACATGTAGATATGCAATATAGATTGCATATCCATCATCCCCCTTTTCAGGCATGGAGGATACCTATTTTTGTTATAATGCCCTCTGACTCTCACAGATGCTGATGTGATTAGCCCGTGACAAACTTGACTTCTTTGGCAGGCTTGTACCAATTGAAGAGTATCTTTTATCTTTTTTAAACTGAGATTTGGATTAGCTACATTAGACATTTGTGCTCGGAGTATTCAAATACTGGTCTCTGCATCTAATCCATAAACTTCTGGTTCAACTAGAATTTATATTTTAGAAAAAAATACTACTTATGTATTAAGACTTCCCCATGTACAAACCCAATTAATTTCCCTGTTATTTTCTCTTTGAAATCTAAATTAAACACAAAAGAAAAGGTAAAAAGCTTAGCTCTACCTGCTTAATTTTATGTATTATACTACAGATTTAATCAAATTTTTAGCTGCTATTTATAATGTAACACAAATATTTTGTACATTTTTTACAACTTCAAAAAAACATATAACATCACCATTTCTTTTTACTGAATTGTATTTTTCACTGTTGTGTTCGTATTGTACATCTTACTGACACACATTTCCATACTTATTTTTTTCCTCTGTAAGTGTATCTAACTTTCCTTTTATTATTTAACCACCTGCCTTTACTGTAATTTGACAACCAAGTGTTTATGAAATAGTTCCGCTATTTTATATTTGTCCGAAATACTTATCAGAACATATTCAGGAAATACCATATTAAAAATTTTTTATACTGAAATGTTTATTTCAAGTTTAGCTTTGAAGCAATTAACTCCTTTTTTAACATACAAGTTCATGGATAATATATCAAGTCTATTTTAAGGATTAGAATGATTTATATATAAAATTTCTTTGTCAATTTTGTGATTGCATATTTTATTGTCTCTTTTAATACATACTGCAGCCAGTTTGAATGATGACTATGATGTTGTTGCCCAGAGCATTCTTAAAAACATTAAAATCTTGTATATGCATAGTCTCTAACACATAATGGTAATAATGATAATAAATCAAGAAATAATTTATCTTGAAGTAGTCAGAAATTTTATCATTACCTTATCATTTTCTTTTTATTGTAAGATTTCAGTAGAACTGTTTATCTCAACTGATTTTGAGAGTGACTTGACATCACTACTAAACCTGAAAGATGATGAATATTCTTAATCAAATAATACTATTGACTTAATTTCTGCTCATGTACTGTATCATATTTTTGTGAGATTTTATTTGAACATGAAAGTGTCTAATATTTACACAGATATCTGCAAGTGAACAAAGAGAATTCAGTTGGACCATTCACAGTAAATCTGATAAACTCCAGTGGATGCTATATTCCATACTTTGTCCTTCTACCTAGGAAAAAAAAAAAAAGTTTTAGGTAAAAAAAGTATAACTTAATATGATGATAAGGATTACTTCAAAGATGTAGAAAAACGGACTGGCTTTAAAAACAAGTCTTAATTATTAAGCTTGTTTGGATAATTTATCAAACATAAAATTGTTCTAGGGATTAGAAAAGAGAAAGGAGAAGGAAACTAGGGATAGAGATTAGGTAGGAAGGCATTCCCTGCTTATGCTGTTTGGTGGCTCTGTAACAATATACAAGCCCTATAATGCAGGATGACATAATATTAAAACCAGGCTAAACAGACTTTGATTCCATCTACAAACTACTTAAAAACCAGTATCAGCTAACAGTGTGGCATCATGTCAAGGCACACTTATAAAGAGATTTAATACTCCAACAGTGCCTCTTCCCAAATAGAAGGAATTTGGAAAGATGTTAAGTAGCAGTAGCTACACAATATTAGTTGGATGCTATAAAAAAAAATCCCTACAAACAAAAAACCCAAATAACACTATTTCAATTAAGAATCATACTACTGCCCCAAATTCATTATTTAGAACTCTTGAAAGAAAACTCATCATTTTTTTTTAAAGGACTATGAGTCTGTCTTTTTATGTCAATCTGTTGTTGATGCACGAGCAAAATAACAAAAACCCATGGATTCTGCAGGAAGCGTTTCAATGAATTATTAAGAGTAAAGCTTGCAAAAACAGAGATCTAAGCAAGACAAATACAATATGTACAGCATGAAGTGTATGCTTGTTATGTTCTTATTTTGCTTTTTTCTTACTTTATTCTTGAGTTGCTGTCTGAAGTAGATCAGTCTTTCAAATTGCACAAGTAGTCATAATTGCAGCTAAATTTGTTCCATCTGAAAGATCTTTCGGATTACAACACTTACTGTTCATAATTATGACATTTTATAACAGCTATTCTGCGGTGGATGCTAAATTAACTTGGTTAGAGGATATGCTTAAAATAACAAAGAACAAAGCAAAATCTTGTATGTGTATCCTTTTCTTGTACCAAGAGTGACTTAGCATATTTATTAACAGAAAATATATTATATGTAATCTTCTATGTTTTCATGGATTATATATGTGTGGGTATGTGCACATATGTATATGTAATATACACACGCAAACAGAAATACTTAGAGTGTCTTTATATTTTAAAGTTCCTTTTTTCCATCTATTATTAGTCTGTTCCAGTACTTACTGCTGGTGTTTTCATCTAGACCATCCAAGTCAAATGTCCCATCAGACTGAAGCAGATAACACATACGGGTTTCCCCAGCCGATGGAACACATGACAGTGATAGGGCTACCAGTCACCACTGACTGCCTTTGAATCTCCAGTGAAGCAATCAGATGGATGAATTATAAGGGCTGCCTTTGGCCAATATGCAGAGCAAAGCTCATCAAATGGCACAGTACCTCTTGTGCCACTGCAAAGTGGCACTTTCTGCACCACCACCATCTTCTGATTGCTTTTACATGGATGTTTCTTGCTTCAGCTTCCTACTTGGCACATTCTATTTAACATAAAAATGTAGCAGTAGAGTTGCAAAAGTGTTTTAAAAGACACAGGAAAAAATTAACTACGTTTGAAATAAAGTCTAATCATTCATACAATTTTTTATATATATATATATATATATATATTATATATATATAAAAATTTACTAATTTAGCATATTAATCAGACACGAATGCCAGAGCACAGAAGTGAGACTGGAATATGTATTACAATTCCTATCATCTAAATTTAAACCATTGACATATTTAAGTATATACATAAGAGCTTTTTAATTGCTTTTCTGAATCAAGGCTAGGTTTCTCAGCAGCTTGTAGGCTCAACCTGCTCAGGAGAATTTAGATGCAGCTTAGATTAGCAGCAGCTCCTTACAAATAGATTACTCTGCAATTTTTGCATGAAGGACATCTATCTGTTGCAGTTTTTCTGTTGTCTTTAATTATTTCTCTACACATACTGGAGAGGGTCTATAAATCCTGCAACAAGAAATAACAGCTACTAATATTAACAACTAGTTACCTAGAAATTGTTAATTAAAAATGGTTAACTAAATATGTTCCTATAAAAAAACCAATGCCATACTTCAGCTACTTGCACTGTTTTATGAATTAAATACTTGCTCTTACGTGACATAAGAAAAGGCTTATATCCATATATATCCATGTTCTTATCTAATAACGTTTATTAATCTAATGATTGAAAAATAGGGGAAATTGTGGGATTAGCAGAACTGAATAATTGCATACAGCCAGCAGGTAAAACTCTGATCCATGTTCTGATAATATCTTATATGTCAATTCGTTAAACAGCCCTCTGTCTCTTTGGTACATATGATGTACCTTTGCCTATATGCACACATAACATTACTGGAAAAAATCGCTTTTATAGCCTATCATTTGACCAACAATCTATTTTTTTGAATCTCTCCATTATCTCCCATTTGAAGCATATCAAATATGTTGCTTATCTTTACTTTCAGAGCACTTAACAGCCTGTACTTTATATTATTCTTTACATTAGTTATCCATTATATGAACAGCTACTGTATTATCTGTCATGCGTTGTTCTGGTATGAACTGCAAGTCTACCCTTTTTAATTTTGTTCTTATAGCACCTTCCTTTTCTTCCTTCCATATTTCAGTTTCCTATAAACATCCACAAAATCAACTCATTTTATTTTTCAAATTCTCTTTTCCATAATACCTAAATTGGACATTGGGTAGAATCCTGATGTTCTGAGGCAATCACCTACAGTGCCAACAGTTACTGTATAACTGTTTTCTTTTACTATCGGCAGTCTTTGTGTATTGATATGTTATTTCTTTTTGTATACTTAATGTTCAAGTTCTCTTAGGTAGAAGCAGATATATTTATTATGTATTTGCATAGTGCCGTTAATGGCGAGCCCATGATCCTTGGTACCTGACTAGGATTCTTCATCATTACAGTGATACAACTACATACTAATGATGTCACTTTGAACTGAACTAGGAATTATGATTTGAGATAAATACAAGTGTAGTTTTGCCTTATATAATATCCTATATATTTCTATTATGAATATATTAATGTATGTAGATAGTGCAAACAGTTATAATCAGTGAACTACATGATTTATTTCCAGTGCACAGAAATTCTCCTTGTTAGTCGTAAGGAAATTATATATTCAGAATATGTATGTAATTAACAGATCAGAACAAATAAACTTTATCTTAACACCAACACAAGTTCTAACTGATACCCAGGAATGCAAGTAGAACCAGAAAATGGAAATTTATGTTTAAGGAATTTTCTCCTTCAGGAAACTTCACTTGTGCTTTTGAGACCTCTGTTTACCAAACCTCTTTTCTCATCTAACATTTTTTGCAAAATTTCATTTATTCCCTCATTCTTCTTTACTTTATGTTGACCTTAAAGACTTGATTTTTCTGTTTTTATTTTCTGAGCCAGCTCTGAGAATAAAAAATATTTTCAGCTGGACTATTTTGCTATTATTGTCATTGTGTATGTGTAAGAAAGAAGATTCCTTCAGCAAATGTCACTGTGAAAAGAGGTTAAATATATCTTTTAAATTAGCTTCTTCTTGACCAAAGTGAATGTGGGTGCAGTTACAGAAAAGAGAAGTAGTTTTTTAAAGATCTATATTGAGTGCTACATAGTATTACACTATGTATTTAGTAAAGCTAACCTTCCCACTACAGTAGGTATTGCAAGAAAGTGGTAAAATCTTTTAGGGGAACTGAAGAAAAAAAAATTACCCAACTTCTTCATTGCAGAGGAAAGTTCCTGAAATTACTGTATTTGAGAGAAATTTCTGTAGTTTCTGCTAAGGATAGTTCTCCTACTGTAGTACTGATGTCATGATTTGTCCCTCTTGTTATCAGTTTGTTACTCAGAAATTTCCAGCTCTTTCTTGTGCTTTTTCTCACAAATTATCCTGTGTTTCTTCTAACTTGATAGGCAAAGCCAGTGTACTTTTCAGTCTTGTTGGCTTGGGTGAGTGAGTACAGGATGAATGAAAAGAACTATCAAGACACATGCAGGCATACCTGAATCTCTTCAGATGGCTCTGTTTTGGGTTAGCAAGAACTCTACACTAACAGCAGCAAAGCCACACTGTGCACAATGTGCAATGTCAAATGCTGATTTGTACTTCAAAATGTAACTTTTATGTTGGATTTCTGACTGGCCTTGGGAAGAGATAGAAGTTAAGCTTTTTCTTTGGAGGAGCCTACATGTCTCAACGGACAGCAGAGAGCACCTGGAGAAATTAGCCATAGTAGAGGCAAAGTCAGCTTTACCGATAAGCTACCGATACGTTAGATTCTGTCCCAGCAGATTCCCCCGTGGTACCAAGGGTGGCTCATAACACGTATGTCTTGTATGTCCAGGATAACATACTAGGGAAAATCAGCATACCAAAGGATAATTTGCGTTGTAGGTTCTGTAGTGAAATCTGTGTGATATGTTAATTGAGCAGCATTACAACTGGTTGTGATGGGCACTATGAAAACGCATTTTCCCTGAGACACTAGAGACCTGCTCTGTTCTTGAAAGAGTCTGTTCCTGAAAGAGTGTAAATTGGCTGTGTTCTCTTCCTGTACACTGGACTCCCTCATGCTTTATTTAACCACCTACTAGTACTGCACACACTTTGATAAAACTGATATGAATGTAGATTTTGCTCCTATGAGGTATTTTTTTCTAATGCTTCTTTTAGGGAAGCTGTTAATCACTGTATCGTAAACCCAGCACAGAAAGAGATACAGCTATCCAGCCAAACTGAAATGATCAAAAGTGACTGGCATGCACATACTTGTCCGTGAGCAGGAAAATTGAGAATCAACCATTTGGAAGGTTGTGCTTGTATGGGCCAGATACAACTGAGTTTAGGGAGAGAAACAAAGATGTTGGTAGTGGGGAGTAAATCTAAAACTGCATGGCCCTCTTAGGCAGAATTCCTTGTCAGAAGCCTATAGAGTGTTTTTGCTGGCCTGGTGGGAACCAGTAGGCGCTAAAGAATCAATTGCTGGACGTATGGATGCCCTGTCATCCATCCATAGGCAGCCAAACAGCAAATTATTAAATCAAAAATATCCTTTCTGAGTTATTTAAAAAAAAAGGCAACCATTTCTTCCCTTTTTGAGAAATTCTGTTCTGGCAAAGATCGACATTTGTGTGATGACCCTGAAAGTTACATATTTTTCAGATTGGATATTTGTGTTAGTTAATATATGGCTAAAATTCAGCAGAGTTAAGATTATTACTTTAATCCAATTATTAATGAAAATTCTTCTGCCTTCCATGAAGGCTTTAGGTGAATTTGTCTCTTATGGAGAGATATTAAATGATTCTGTTGTACTAGGCTTGGAAAGATAATTATTATCATGGTATTTGATAACATGTTCAGTTAAATTTCCACTGGTATTTTCAGTAATCTTTTATTTTAAAGTGGCTTATAACTTGAATAATACAATCAATTCTGTGCAAAATTGACATGCAAAATATTGGACTGGGAATGAAGATTTTACAAAAGCAAGCGAACAAACATGCTACCATTTTTCACTTCTTGTGTATATAAAGATTCATATGTACAAAAAGGATGCCATGTGTAAAGAACCCACAAATCCATATCTTCCATTAATTTTTTTATATGAGAGAATGAGTAGACCAAAATATGTATCTACTTATCATATTCTTATAATCATCATCTGAATACTTTCATTTCTGTATTGAATCATGAAGAAGCCCATGAAACTCAAGACAGGAGCAGAGATTTGTTTGTGGATGCCAAATTAGAAAAAAACAAACCTTTGAAAATTAGATAAAGTAAATGGCGAGGAATTTAGATTTCAAAATATTACATAACTTGAACAGTATTTATAATATGGGCATATTGCAGATTCAGTTATGTTTCAAAATAGTACAGATGTTCTTCTTAGAGCATTTGAAGCCTTTTTTTCAAAAAAATTTTCTATTTGGAAAATAATAAAAAGATAATGTTACAGTGTTAATGTTATTTATAACATTATCTTTAATTGCAAGGCAAATACAAAGTACAAGTTGACCATTTATTTTAGATTCTTCCCTCTGATGCAACTTAATGGCTTCAGAATTTACTTTTGAGAATCTGACATAAGTTAATAATATAATTTCAGCCACGTCTCAGATCTTTAGGACATTTCTAGATCATATAATGAATATAAGTAATATTGAATAAGGGCTTCAATCTGCAATCATTGTGCATACAATTAGCTCTAAAGAGCTTACTCAGAATTGAGGCCTGTGAAATAGCAGGACTCTTAAATTCTCAAGATAAAAAGCTGACATTGAATCCAATGAGAATTTTGCCATGTTCCAAAGTTAAACACTGTATTTGTCAGTTGTGCTGTCTCTCTTTTTTAATTCATTGTTTGCTTCGTAGAGGGAGCAAAGATTTTTCTAAACTAGAATTCACAAAAGTATCAAAAGAAGTAATATAGAAGTATAGCACCAGTTTCCTATACAAGATGTTCTAATATCTCTGTTTAGATAAAATAAATTTTAAGGGGTAATATTAAGTCATAATATAGGAGTGTAGTATCTTATGTGATGAAATATAATGTAGTTCTCTTGCTCAGATTTTATTGAACAAAAATTGACATCTGTTTTCCTGATTACTTAGTGCTTCAGACATGGCTTAGGGACAAATGGCCATTCAGAGAGGAGTAGGATCTTTCTGCTCTTTATGTTTAAAAGAAATGCTGTCATTGTGAACCTTTGTCAATGTTTCTTCTTCTCTTCTTCTTCTTCATTTTTTTTTTTTTTTTCCCTTGGAATGACCAGTCATAGTTACTTGTTTTGTTTTGTTTTGCTTTGTTTTGTTTTTAAGAAATACTAATGTTCTCCCAATATAGTCTGTCATTTGGACTACATTCTGCTGCTGAGTTGCAACAACTGGAGCCATCTAGTCCCTTCAGTTCAAAAATGGTATGTTAATATCATCTCTTACTTCATCCTCATCAGCATCCTTGAGTTATCTTCCAGAAATAACAGATTTTTTCAAAGTAATTTCACCTAGTTCAGCCTAATGATGAGGAATGCCAGGGATTTATCTAACATTTGATTTATAAAAATTCCATCAGTTTCAGTTAATGGTATTTACATCTTCAACTGTTTTGACAGCTCTCTCTGCCTAAGACATGTCACATAAAAGGAGTTCAATGAATTGTCAGGATAAGTCTCTGCTCCACATTTCATCAAAAAATCATCTTAGTGCTACCATTTCTTTATATGGACAACAAAGAGTAAGTTTGCCATCCATAAAAATACACCTGGTCAACTTCTGATTCTTACCACAAGTGAGAGTTAAATTAGAAGTGTGTACAGCCTGCAACAGTCTACAGTCTGTAGCAGATCGTATCTAGTCCCATTAAGGAGTTAACATATAACTCTTCATTCATATTTTTCCTGGTTCTCTACTCTGGTAATTAAATGATCTTAAAATGTCTGCCTGAGATCTATGAAAGCCTTTAGATACTTCTGATCCTTGGTTATTACCTCCTGAGATTGCGTACATCACTGTAACATCAACCTTTAACCTCAGGTTTTGTAAATGCTGTAAAAATTTTCCTTTACAGAGACAACCTTTCTTCTGTAATGAAGCTTTCTGCATGACTGAATCCAACTGGATTTCTTGCTAACCCAGGCTGCAGGGGAGCCAGTACGGCTATAACCTTACAGCTAAATAAAACAAAGATAGAGACTGAGCTCAAGCATCAGTCATGTTGATCATCCATGTTGTTTAAGTGTTAGCACTCTCCCTGACATGGTTTTGGTCTGTGCCAACTAATGCATCTCTGAGTCATATCTTTTTTCTTTTGTGTCTTGGCATCTTTTTTGTTCATAAAGCATATACAGGATCATTCTTTCAGCAAACAAGGTAGAAAAAAACTTTGCAGACATGGGTACCTCATCCTACATAGTTTTCCTGTATTATTTTAGCGCATATTGCATCCTCAAACACCACTCTCAGCTCTCCATCCTGCCCTCATTCCACTCCTAGTTTGCATGCTATGAAAACACCACTCTACTGGGCTGCGAATAGAGTAAACTCATTATTTTAGACACTTTGAACAGAAGAGAACACAGAAATTATAATAATTTTTTCTGAGGATCAAATGAAAGTCACTTGGGGCCTAGAAGATAGTGTCAAGTGGTAGTTAGTATGCGTATGCGAACTAGCCTCAAACGGGTAAAGACGCAGAGTAACAGTTTATTCTTTCAGGAACTAAGCAGTTACTCTTGTTTCATCCAGGATGGTTTTATTTTTTTCTGTTCTAATGAATTAGTTATCCAGTCTGAGATGGCTTCACACTTTGCAAGTATTAGTGCACTACTGTGTGAATGATTGGTCCTCTGTCTATGAATTTAGCAGCTACAGGGAGCGCGTTGCAGCTACCTGGGTACATGGTCGCGTGGCAGCAGAAGATGCTAAACCAGCCAGCGTGTTACCTAAATTTTGTCCCCAGGAGGCTGGCAGCAACTTGCATTAGAAAGGACAGTGCCAGAATAGTGCTGTTCTAACATAAGCTTGCTTTTATCTCTTCCCTACAAATGGAACAATTCCTTAGCCCAGAAAAACATAGGGTTGGGTATGTTATGACAGAGTTGGATACAGAAGGGAAGGGTAGGTAGAAATTGGCACAGGAGGAGATGATCTGTCGTTTCTGCCACCTTTATACTGGTGGAGATTCCCGGTACTCATGGGGATTCTCCAGGGACAGTAACCAAGTAGCTGAGCAGTTAATTTATACACCCACAGTGCTGCAGATTGTTAAAGAAGTCAAGATTCTCTGTCAGGCTGAGTCTTTGAAAAGGAATGGATCTGCAGTTATTATTGTATCTTTAAACACTCTACATGCTCTTATGCAATGAAAAATGGTTTGTCAGGTGGCTAGAATATATGCAGATTATTCACTGGTTTGTTTTGTTTATGCAATTGAGTTAACTAGATCTAGAAGTTCAGACTTAGCAAATACAATAAAAAAAAGTCATATGTTAAACTGTACAGTGTTTTTGCTTTTTCTCTTCTTGGCAACAAAAATGGAAGAAGTGATCAACTCAGGAAAAAATCTCTCTTTTTTTTAATCGATAAAAATGACTGTATTTTGGTGGATCTGTATCTGGATACTGTCAAGGAAAAAAATGGATATCAAGCTTTTCTTGTAGTAGTTAACTTTCAAAGACTGTGGTCAGTGAATTCATTGTTCTCTGTGTTTATTTTTATATTTTTTGATCTGTTTTTTGGATTCAACCTAATTACTACATAATCACTTGTCATAACGTCCTGATTCTTCTGTGCTATCAGAGATACATAGGATATTATTCAAGGACAAGTTTATGCATGCATTTACTCCTCCAAAATTAACATTTAATGTGTTTTGTCTAAGAGAACTGTTAACCAATATTATGAGAACAAGGACCCCCTTACTACATTATTTTATATAGTTAGATGTGAGTGATATGTTGTTTATGCAAAGGAGCCATTTAAAGGCAATGAGTCCAGTTCTCATACCCTCATTCACACTGCAGTAATACCTTTTACAGCTCTTGGTCCCAGTGAAACATATTGCCTGGGAAAGTCAGGGAGTTTCATAAAGAAGGGCTGTTCAAAATCGTAAGAGCAGAATCTGGTACTAACAGAGGCAGAAAGGTTTAAGTGCAGAAGTTCACATTACCAGCTGCAGTGATAGCCACCATGCCATAAATTCATTTATCTGAACACTAATTGTATTCCACTGTTTCTATGTAAAATTATCTTCACATTGGTAAGTGGCAGTGAACGTACATATTTCTTTTAATGCCAATTAATTACATTTTTGTGTAACATCTGTCCCTGACCAAGGCAGGGACAGAATGCACCTTTTCTATTGTACTTTGCTGGACAGAAATCTTATTTAGCTGCTGCAGTATCATAATTATATCATTAAACTATGATTGTTTATCTTGAACAATGGAGCAGCATGCAATTTAAATGTGAAGAAAAGTAGATTTTTGAGAAATCTTGCACAATGGTAGACAAGTCCCTTAATGGGTTCAAATATCTCCCTGATTACTGTTTGGTCTCAGAAATTAGAAGACATCTGTATTTTTATATATTTTACCACTGGATTACTTCTTTGATCATCTTTCCAGGTCAGAGTACCTTCTCTTCCACAAATTTGTTAGTTCCCAGTATGTACATATACAATCGTAAGTACAGAAAGATGTTGAAAATTCTCTTAAAAGTATTTAGGGATTGGGATGAAGCATTTAGCATTTGAGTGAGTATATGTAATGAAATTGTAATAAAAAAACAAAATGTTTCCTGTAAAACGTATACAAAGTATACAAGTTTCAAATATTATTTGTTTAAAGGCTATAAATTACAGGAAAATCTACAGTGAGTCAGCCTTATTGAAATATAGCACAATAGGTATTGTCACAACATAACATAACTTAGTCTTTTATGGATTAAATTCATAGACTAAAATTTCATAATTTTATTTCAAGACCTTATTCATTATGGAATTTGTTTTAATTTAAAAGATGTATAGAATGGCAGAAAAATCAGTGTTTTCTAAGGGAAAGTGTTTTTGAAGTAAGTGGTATGTTAGATGAATTACTTCATTGAAGTTGCAGTGCAGGAAATGGAAAACTATTTTCAATAATAAAGTCTTTTTCAAAAGCAGCAGTCTCATTTTAAGTCATTCTCCTTTCAGATCTTTTTAACTTATTTGTAATAGATCATTTTATATGATATATTACACTGCTCTAAAGAAAGGGAGAGAGATTGATAGCAATGAAGAATAAAATTTCAAGATTTTTTCCTTTGGTTAGATACAATGCAGACAAGCACAACTAGAAGAGTGTTTCTTCTCCTCAAAGAGTATGAGAATGTATAAATTAATTTTAACTTAGATGTTTTCTATACTTTCACTGTTTTCATCAGTTTTTATACTCTCACTCCTGAAGACTTGCAGCTGTACACTGAAGTCATAGTTAAGTAAGTGCTGGTCTTCTGTCCTTTCTTCTAACAGATAAGCATCCTGAAATCCAAATTTCTTGCTTTGGATTTTGAAGAACATAAAGAAACCTGGAACATTTTAGAAACCTTATAAGCCTTTGTTAAAATTCAGAAAATCACTACTCTTCATGCTGTTTTTATAAGCCTTGTAGTTTTGTAAACATTATGGAATTTTATTTACTAAAGAATTTTAATTGAAGGCCTCTTTGCTATAGTTTAAATGACCACTTTGTTTCAGGGTAGAATAGTGCATTAATTTTAGGGAATTTTTTTTCTTTTTAATTCATTATTCTTTGAGTCATTGTTTAAAAGCTTGTGCTGCTTGTCATCTAGGAAAGAATGTGACAAACAATTCTCTAGTGTTATGTAATATATTGAATTTCTCATTTACACATCCTCAGAATTTTTTGCTTTATATATGTGCCATTTTACTCACAAATGTTTACATAGCAAATCAAAATAAATATAGTAAATTGCTAGTTATATTGAGAGCAAAAATGTATATAGTAGATTATATATATGACGCTTTAACATTTATATAGTTTATTTATTTGCAGCAACAATTTAGCAGTTGTAAGCAAATCTTAAAAAGACTATTTATATTTCTATACTTTTAGTCTGTTGCTAATATTCCTTTTTCCAAAACTTTTAACTGTTGTGTGTGAAATTTAAAAATTAACTTGAGCATTCAAAGAGAAATTATAATGGTACTTCAGCCTTAATTAAAAAAAAAAATGTTGTGCACAGCGTTTACACTTCTTTGAGATTTTCAGTGCTTAGGGCAAATGGCAGACACGTTCCATCCCATTACACATCTGTATTTTATTCTGTAGATGATGAACAACAGGGATTAAAATTAAGCTAGTGATATGATTCTACATGACTGATTGCAGATGAAGATTAGAGCCTTGATAAACCAGCAAAGAGGCTGCTCAGTGTGACATTTTGCTATGCAGGGTCCAATACATGTAAGTGAATGGAGGGGAGTGGTAGTATTAAATTGTAGAGTAACTGAGATTATATTTTCCTCCCGTTCTTCAGCATATTTTTTTTCCAGCTTTCGTTTCTCCCTGCCTTACATTTCTGTTTGTTACTTCTGTGCACAGTTTTTAAGCACTGTCCCACCAGTTGTAGTTCGCTGATGGTAGGGAAAAATTTTAAATGGCTGTTATGGACATCATTTGTATGCGTGTCTGTGGATGTGTGCATACGCATATACATACCCACGCACATGCATACATGCCACCCTATCATATGGGAAGAAATTTCTCACCTTTGGCAGTTGTGAAACTTGCATATTTGGTGTCCATGTCACAGGTACTTTGAAAACAGCATGCTGAGGCCAGCTAGGGAGTAAAAAAGCTGGTACTATAGTGTTGCGTCTCTTCTATGGATAGTTTACAAAAGCTAAAGGCTGTTACGTTGTATTTTGGGGGCAGATATTGGAAAAGAAGGTAATTGCTTGCGTTCATGTAACAATCTACAGTAAGCAGATCTCCCAAATAAAATATATTAATATATGATAACATATTATATAAATATTTCTTTATCATACAGATCATTGGCAACACTGTAGCATCATTTGTGCATCTAAGAAAACTAGGTCTTTGTGTCATCAAGGTGACTTCTTTTAAGGGCTTATTTTCTGTGATATGTTGCATGTTGGAGAGGAAGAATGATACCTTTCAAATACAGTATCCTCCATAGTAAACCTATACTCAAAACTAGTCAAGTGTTAGAAAATATTTCTCTCTCTGTTTTTATGCATTTCTGATCTGTCTGTGATGTTTTCTGACTTTGATAAGGGATATCTTTATAAGCTCATATCTACTGATAGTTTCAGATTTTAGCAGATAGTTCTAGGGTTGCCTCCTAGAAAGGATATTAAAAGTTTTATATATAAAGCAGAATTACCACAGAGATCCAGCTGCTCCGAGTCTTAGAGCATCTTTCAGGCACCCAAAGCCATTATTAATTGACCTTGGTAACTTCATTCAAAAGATACAAAACAACTTTCATGTGTATGTCAGTACAGATGGTGATAGCCCCAGAACTGTTACTTCAAGCCAGAGATCACAAGTTATTTTAAAAAGAGCATATCCCTTGAAATGCTTCCTACTGATCATGGTCCATTAACAGCAGCACGTTCCAGTGGGAGAAGGGCTAGTAAAGAGCTCTGCTTGGCTGCTTTAGGGCAGAGCCTGTGTTATGCAGTTTGCTGCACTAATTATGTACTCTTGATGAGCTCATTAGAGGACAATAAAGGGAAATGAGAACGGTTTGCAATATGTGTGGTCAAATTAGCCACACAGAGAAATGATGGTTTGTACTTAAATGCTGTTTCAAAAATGTTCATTAAAAAATGTAGACACTCATGTATTTACACCGTAATGATGCCTAAGCTAATTTTCTTTAATATGTTTATTTTTGAAGTTGGGATTTGGACCCTATTTATATCTGATTTGAATGCAAAGAAAAAACTGAAATGAGAAAATCAACAGGATGCCTAGAGCCATGTGCTTCATGGAAGTATACCAGTGTTGTTAATTATACAGACCGGAGTTTGTGGTCCATTTGCACCATTTTTGTTCTTAACAAAAATGAAGATGGAAATCTTATCTTCATTTAAGAAAGAGGACAATATTCTTAGGCATTTGAGTGCAGTTAGGATGATACTTTAGCTAAATCATGGTAACTTGAAGAAAAAATATGTTAAGGGTTTTTTTTAATAAACAATGTATATATACATACATTATTTCATATGCAAAATATTGGCATGGATAGAAGCTGACAGAAGTACTTATATTCATAATTTTATGGACTTCAAAAATACAACTTTTTTTCACTGTGGGTAAAGTTACTAGAAGTTACAAAGTTACTATAATTTATGAATGATGAAAGGACAGTAAAGAGGGTCTGTTTTTATGCCTGCATCCAAGTCAGATAAGACTGTCACAGCAGGAGAACAGAGGACCTTCTCCCCACACACTCAAAAGGTGGTATAACTGCATATGTATTCATTCCCTGCACTGACTCTGTCAAATGACCCAGAGTTTAAAAGTCTTTGCATTAACCTAGTTCATTGCAATAGGACATTAGGGGGGAACGGCTGCACGGGGCACTGTGCTGGCAGTTTTGATAGGGACGATAACTTTCAGTGGGGGGTTGACGTATTGAGCGGATGGGGACAGCTGGGGGGTGGCATCAGGCTCAGCTTGACCAGATTGGAGTGTGTTTAGAGCTGAATAAAACTTAAATGAATTGCTCAAGATTACACAGTAAGTGGCAAAACTGAATCCCAGGGTTCTGACCAACCAAATTTCATGCAACAGTTTTCAGTCAAATATATACGAAATTTGAGGTCAATTACAAGTCTATTTCTAAGTTTCAAAAAGACCCCTAAAGTGCTCAACAAACAACTTTATACATCATAAGTTTTCCTGGTGCTTGTTTCTTTTTTTTGTTTATTATAGCTTTTTCATTTCAGTTGTTTTCTCTCTTCTGTTTGGTCTCCTGTAACTGAATTCTATTAGCATGAACTAGAAATATCACATAGCTCTGCAGTCAATGCCAAATTTTTAATTTAGTGTCTTTATTGATAAGGCCTCTTTTTATTAACATGATAGCCACAATAACATGATAGTCCCCAAGAAACACTTTTTTCAGTTATTTTTTATGGTGAAATTTAATAATGTGAATATTTGGAATAAAATTACATCAGGAATTCTTATTCATTTGTAGATTTGATCATTTTCCAACAGCTTGCTGTACTTGTATCCATAACATTGACATTGGAGTAATGCATTTCAGACTGTGTGTAGTTAAATCATCTTTCAATTTCCAAGTAAGCTCTTTCTATAGATTTCTTTCTAGGACTTAAATTTGACCAACTTTCATGCTAGAAGAGCACATTCTTTCTAGTAAATGTAAAGAAATACTATTTATCATTTGTGAGTTGCCCAATTGTAAAATAAAAATATTTCAGAAGTTGTAGGCGCTTTGAGGGTCATAATTTCTTTTCAGAGCTTAAGTATATCTTGGGGAATAAGTGTTGAAAGAAATAAGCCATTATGTAATAAACTTTTTACCTAAAAACCTTCAGGCTGTTAATTTAAATAAAACAACTCAACCTTTATGAGTTCCTGAAAATGCTATACTTTTAAAGTAATTATAATATTGTAGTGGGTTTGATTCTTTTTCTAAAAGCAATATGAAATAACACAAATGTAGCACGATAATATCTGAGTTGTGTTATAAAGGTTATAGCTTGAGAATACAAATATAATTTTTGACATACATGCTACATCTCTTTAATAGCATATATTTTATTTTATTTTTCTTTCAGTGTTTAATGTTATTGATATGTGATCTAATCTAAACAAGATTTTTGATTATAAACTTCCTTCTGGTTTTTAATTTGTGATATAATATTTTCTTGTGATTTTTTTTTTTATTGTTGCAAACAATTATGTGGATGGGGGACTGTTGAATTGCGTATGGAGTAAAAACTGACTGGAAACTTTAATCATTGTTCCCTCCCCCCCCAAAAAAAATTATGATTGACTCAACTAATCTTCTTTATCTACTACCATTTCTAATACCTAATATTTCTCCAAAAAGCTAGTAACCAGATAGATAGAAAGAGAGATGGGGAAATGGTCAGAAGTGAACCAGTGGGAAAAATAGCTACAACCTGATGAATGTAATGGGAATTACAGTTCCTCAGTTTGCATGAGTGAAGTATAGAAGTCCATCAGTCTTACAGTTCAGACAGCAGGTAAATAAACTTTTGCTACTCTTTATGAGATGTAAAATATCTCTTTCTGATTAATGTTATAAAACAATAACTCTGCTTATAAAAAAGGAATAAAATATGAAGGGGCATGAATAGATTTTATGCAATCAGAAAAATATATATGTATATATATACATATATATATATATAATTTTATTGAGCAATGTAGTTCATATTTTTAATATTTTAAAAATCTTTTTTGTCACTTGAAAACTATGTAAACTATGTATATGTATTTATATATGTAGAGATATATAATATATATTTTTATGTAGTCAGAAATGTTATATATAAAAATAATATAGAAATTGTATATACACAGTATATGTATTTATAATATGAGAACTTTTTTTTTTCGTGATTTTTGTATATGACAGCTCAAGGTAAAAATAACTAAAATATAGATTATCTAATGTAAAATGATTTGAAAAATGACCTGTGAGTTCAAGTCATAGGATAACCTAGTGGTAAATTGTCACCACTTCATTTGATAATTCATTGGTACGATATTACATACCTTTATTCAAAGAAACTTGATATGATTACAGATTTTATTATTATAGATTTATCAAAGATTAATTTTAAAACAATAATTTTTCCAGATTGTGTGCTATTTTGCCGTAATTACCTTATTGGGGTGCATTGTGAAAACTTGTGGAATATGTATTCAGAAAGCTCAGCCTTAAAAAAAAGAAGTTAATTCATACTACTCGAATCTAAATAACTGAACTTCAGTTTGTAAGCCACTAGACAAAGCTTCAAATCTTCAATTTGTTAATTCACTAAGTTTTAATACAAAAGAGATTGTCCTGAACATCTACATTTATGTATTGTTGTTGAAGTGAATTGTCTCCATTTTCTTGGGACCATTTCTTCTTCTTCACTAATTATACAAAGTTCTTTTAACCTTAGCTGAGCCTTACTGCAGCTCAGTTTTTTCCACAAATCGAAAAATTAACTACACAAAATACCCTTGAGAGCCTACATTGATGCAACGTGTTCTTTAAAAACACACCTTTCTGTTACCAGTAGACAAATCTGTTGCCCCTTTCCGTTCCTGCACTTGATGCCTGCTCAGGGTGGCACTGTAGTCCAGAGAATTCATTCCTCTTCTCAGCTGTGGCTTGTTTTAACTACAACCTCCGTGGACTTTGGCTTCCTTTAGAAGTGGGAGAAGGGAGGGCAGAGAGAAGAAATAGGGCTACTCCAAGGAAAACTACTAGACAAAACTATATAACTCCTTGGTATTTCATTTTACTAGATTTTTTCAGTCAGTATTCCTGTCAGCCCATCTCATACAGGCTTAACCTTTTTCTTAAATTTAGCTCATAGTATCCTTCCAAACTCCAAATTTGTAGAACTAATGTCAGTCTGATCCAGTTCTCAATAAGGAAAGATTCCTACTGACTTTACCATTAATGTGAATTGGATCAGCCCATAAAGGGCAACAATTTGTGTTGCCTTTTAATTAGCTGAAGTGGCCAAGTTAGTCATTGCAGCCGAGTCAATGGGCTATGCATACAATTGGTGGTTCACCTCTTCTCAACTGAAAGTCCGCATGTGCTGTTAGAGGATATAATTCATTTTATCAGAGTGAAATCTGAACTGTTCTACAAATCAGTAATTATTTGAAAAGGAAAAAGTACCCTTTTTGCTGGACTGCGTTTGAGTAAGGAAATGATTGTGCACTTTTCTAAGCCAGAGCAGTTAAATTGCATGAAGTTTGGGTATATATTTGGACAAAATATTAAAGACTGAAATTTTACTTACTCTAAATGAAAATTAAAGACTCAATGAACTTGAAAAAGAAATAAATCTTGATTTGATACCATATCCAAAATCTTTCCCTCTCTGCTGAGGTATAATGAATGTATGAAGCTGTTGTTTATCTGGCTGCTCCATTTTACTGTCTGATGTTTTTATTCTTAGTATTACTTTGTATATCCAGAGTTTTAAAATTCTTTGGGCATTCTCTGAGACTGAGTCTATTAGTTCAAAGTACGCTAGAATTGTACTCATGCCTTCTTTTCCATTACACTTATAGTTAGGAAAGAGATAGTAGTTTATATTATTAGCTGTTCAATTCAACTGCTTTATAATAATTATTATAACTAGAATAACATTAGTAATGGGATTACTATTAAATTATTTAAAATAAATTATAAATTGCTCTCATTATTCGTTTCCATTTACAGATAGCCTCTCCTCCTGAAAGTTACAGTCTGTGTTTTGAATGCAAGCAGGTCTCCACAAAATCAGGTCTCTAAACAAAAATCAACAGCTTTCCCTCATCTGGAGTTAAACACAGTTCAAAAATCTTCTGTGTAGGTTTTATCCTGACTTGCAAAGTACTTGAGGTGCTTTGTAATGAACAAAAAGTAAGGTGAATAACACTAGCTACCTCATACATTTTACCTGGTTACACACTCTAAAAATCTGTTTGAAGTGATAATTACATACAGACTCTGTAATTTTTTATTGCAATCAGAAATCAATACAAAATTCAGTAGATGCAAAAGTATCCACTGAAATTGATGACAAACTTCCATTGACTACAGGGGGAATGAAATTGAGCTTGGAGTATAGAAGACAATTTTAAAAAAATCATTTTTAATTCTTTTAAATTTTATCAAGCAATGTAGTTCACATTTTTAATATTTTAAAAATCTTTTTTGCCACTTGAAAACTATTTGCAAACTTTATTTTGGTAATTAGTTTTAGTTGGAGAAAAAGAAAAAGACTTCATAAATAAGAGACTGCAGTTATTAAATCAGGAAGGGGCTGATTCTCCTTGACTTGAATGTCTGCTTATTAAAGCACCCACCAAAAGATGGTAGGAGGAGAAACAAAGTTCTCCCATCAGGTAGAAAGTGGATTTGAACTTTAGTATGTTACATATCTTCACAGAATGTTTTCTCAGTCTTTTCTCTAGATGTAATTCTACTTAGCACAGAATACTTATGTATTATTTGGCACAAAGACTTGAGTTTCAATATTTCATATTTCATATTCGCAGATGAATATCCTAAATTATTCTGTGTGTCAGCGAACATTTAAATAGCCCATGCAAACGAGAACAGATTTAAGAGGAGTCACTGAGAAAACCCAAATTTGGAATAATGTATAATATGATGATCAGAGCAGTTTCACTGCGAAGTAGGAAATGCACATATAAGTCCTTTCAATCAGAGAAGAAAATCTGAGTATATTCCTTCAATATCCTGGATGACTGCTTTACGAGATAGAAGGGAAACTGCCACCATTTCTTTACAGTTTTGTGAGGGGTCTAGGCCTTGGTTCCATTTGCTTCCTATTGTTTAAAATGTCTTAGATGGAAATAAAAATCTTCCCGTCTTTTGTTACAATGACATTTTTTTAAGAAGATCCAGGGATATTTTTCGGAAGGAGAAAAGTTTAAATTTTGACCAGAAGAAGTTAAAGATCTATTTTTCATGTAGCTCTAAAGCAATTTTAGTCTTGCGTAAGCTAAATTTTGTTTTACTTTGCAACACTGTCTGAACTTACTTGTATACATATTCTTATACTTATGACTATGCACAACAAAAATAGGTACAGTCTTTCTTTTTGCTGTTAGGTTAAAATCCATAGGTTAAAAACTACAACTCATAATGTTCACCCCAGGTTGAGAGTCTGAGCTGTGCATCTGGGAGGTTTAAAGCCGGATTTATGCTCAGCTTCTCATGGGCTATTTTAGGAGGTACATAAATGTCCTTGCATATGGTTGCAGAAACTTATCTCAGCTTCTGTATGAATTTCAGTACAGTGTACTAAAACACCATTTCTCTCATATATATATTTGGAATGCCCCCACGCCCTGGACTGGCTAGAGAGGGTCTCTAGTAAACCACAGGACTCGGGGTCTCCAGCAATAGCGTCCAATCTTTGACAATCAGGTTCCATTTTAAGGTACTGAAATACAGATGTAGACACATGATTTTTGTCCCCAAATTTTTGCAATTTTTGCCAGAAATTCAAAATAATTTTGTCAAATTTTTCAATCTCAGTTTAACTTTGTGACATGTACAATATGTGTTTTGTTCATAAAATAAAAAAAGGCATGAATGTTAGAGCCAAGAACATTTGTGTCTTTATCCTTTCATGCGCTAAGGATATTTATCATTTAAAGCAAGTGAAGATGAATTAATGGGTTCAGAAGTTCTCATAGTTCTAGCAAAGTCAAATTTGTCTGGCAGCTCTACTAAAGATACTGCTGGCTTTATTATTTTAGAAGCTGTGGATATATATATACTGTAACAAGTGTTAGAAGTCCATGCAGTGCTGACTCACTGTTTTCTAGCAACAGGCTCAGTCCTATCCCCTTTTTGATGGCTATTTTTCAGATGTTTTCAAAATTCAAGAGAATAATTTTATTAGAAGGTAAACCACTGCTTATCATACTCTTGGATGACTTCTTATGCCAAAGTGCCTATCCTATAGGTAACCCAAAGAATTTAAACCTTTGCCTGTGTATGGACTAGTATTTTACTTTCTTATATAAGGTGTGGGATTATAAAAGTGCATGGACACCATCATTCCAAGTGTAACAAAAAATACAACCCAGATCAAAGATGTTCCAAAGATATTGGAAAATTGGTAGCCCTTTATATGGCAACACTAATACAAAAGTAAGTACTAGCAAGAATCTCCTGCAAAAGAATCTCATTACTGACTTCACAAGGGTGAGGAGGAACATATTTGCACCAGATAGGTCATGTTTTATGTAAATATATCATACAAGATGATCATTATTTTGCTTATAATTTATAGTAAGTACATTTTCTATGATTTTGTTGTGAAATGAAATGTGGATCAAATGTAATTATAGTGACGAAAAAACTCGTTGAAGAAAGAGCAAATTTTCTTTCATCTGTGGTTTTTAAACACTTTTTAAAGATTTCTAGGTAAAACTTTTTTCCTGTGCTTGTATTTGTAAATAGCCAAGCAGAGTAAGTCACTATCCTATATGTTACTCAGGTCTAAAATAAGCGAGTAATTTTCCGCAGCTTCCTTTTCTGGATCTTCTCATCAATCCTTGTGCAAATTTTGGTGCTTTCTTCCCCATTTATAAGGCTAGATTGGTTGGTCTGGACTGATATAAAATCCCCTTCATCTAGGCCCTAGTGTTTGCGCATCATGACTGTAAGAAGCCCCTCTTTATTGGCTTCCTTAGCACTCAGTTACTCAATGGAAAGGGTACTCTTTTCATCCATACAAAATATAAGCAGTAAATTCCTTCAATTTGCTCCACTCTGTGTCATGTAATTCCCGTTACTGTTGTATTAGTCATCTAGCATTAGATGATGTTAGTCGTCGTACTATTACATTTTAATTTTATGATAGTATGGATTCCAAAGGCAATAATCTAAAGGTAATCATAAAAATTAGAAAAAGTATATTCAGTCACCCATTCCTTCCTCTGGAAGTAGAGGTCTGCTTTCTACAGTGTGTAGAGGCATAGTCGAGAGTAGTAATAAAATATTAATAGCTTTGTTTTTCACTTCAGAAATATAACATCCATTTATAAATAGGCTATACAACAGTATTAGATATTAAATTTTCCCATGTGTTTTGTTTCTTAAAGTGAGTAATGAGTTTAGAATTAGATAGAACTTTCAAGGAAGAAAAACAGCTGTAAAACTCTAGCTTAAAATGTGAAGACTTTCATGACTATAAAATAATTATAATTGCAGAGAATAAAAATGTTACTGCTATTTTTTTATTAGACCAAAATAAAGTTGAGAAATATTCTGTAGCTATTACTTGAGGTCAGAGAAAGAGATTTATCATTTTTTATAGTACTCTTTCAGTAAATTAGCTAGTGGAAAGTTCAAAAGCTTTGAAAAAAGTAGTATAAAAAGTTATTCACTTCTTAAAGTGATCATGCTTAATATCGTTTGCTAGAAAAAATTTAAGCAGAAAGGACATTATAGAATCTGAGTCATAAACTGTGCAGAGAATGCATGCTTGGGTAATTCAAGAGGTTGCAAATGTTTAAAGAATTAGTGCATTTATTAGAAAACCTAACTTACATTGGCATATATATTATTTATAACAACACTGCTACTATATCGTATACAGTTTCTACAGTGCAGCTGAACATTTTGTTATTTGTGTAAACATGAACAACAAAAAGATTGTTTATTCCCAGAACAGGAGAGAAAAGTATTCTAATTACAGTTTGCATTGTTTTGCCTGTGGGCCCCCCAAGAGCCAGTCCCTGATGGGAAGCTGATGCCTCACATTCAGTGGTGCATGAACTCAGGCTTTTTATTCTCCAATAGGAAAAAAAAAGTATCTGTGCAGTGCCATTTCTTGACTAATGCATGTAAAAGGTTATTGTACTTGATTCCTCTGCATCTGCACAGAGCTGACACAGAATCTATCCTTTTTTCTTTCTACTTCTGCATTTGACTATTGTTAGTTTCTTTCTTTATCAGCAAAAGACAACAGTGAAAACAGATTAGAATCAACTTATTATTTTTATGTCAATGAAAGGATTATTCTGTGAATTTATATACTGATATCTAAAGAATTGCTCATTATGATGCATTACTCAGGATATGAAGATGAAGGGAAAAGTAAACTCAAAATCACCTGTTCCTTTGGGCAAAATACGTAAGCTAGACCAAGAGCAATCAAATGTTATATTATTTACATGCCGTACAAATTTATTTTCTAAAAACAATGTTTGACAAAGTATTCAATTCTCTTAGAAGCATATAATAGACCCTACTAATACTCCTTTAGCTCTCCTTTATGCTCTGTTCTCTGAATAATTAAATCGTATGGAAAAATGTCAGAAGGCAAAATAAAATGTATTTATTCCAGCCATATCTTCCCACAGCATGACATGCCGTCTGAAAACAACGCTAAGCGTTTTATGCCATCTGTGCTCGTCGGGGATACATTTACAATGCATGTCACTATGAAATATTCCTTTTTGAGTTACACATAGTCAGCTTATAGCAATAAGCACCTAAATAGAGATCTGCAAAAAAGACAGCCATCAATACTTGGTTCAGTGTCCTCCACTTGTTTTTATCTTTGGGAGACAGAGCTTGTTCATCATCTTGTCGTTCACAGCTTTATACAAATAAAATATTATTATAAATCTTTGTTTCTGTATAATAGGAAATAGATTTTTCTTTTATGAGAAAGATGCTGAAAAATGAATATTAATAGTTTCTAAGTAAAATTCTAGTGTTCTTAGAGGACATAGCTTGATTTTTCACTTTTAAATATTTGTTTTAAAACTAATAAGAAAAATGCAAGTTAAAGAAAATACTGTTGTTTCCCAGGGGTTGAACATAGACATCTGATAAATACAAGAAGTTTTTGCTTCTAGTTTTGTGCAACTGATAATCATTGTATACTAGATCTCTAGTTTTCTGTAGAATCAAAGAATATATTGTTTCAGTCTGCACATGTTGTGTAAATGACATCTTTCAAGTCACTCTGTCAAGCAAAGCTAGTGTGTGTTTGAGACTAATTGTCTGCAATTATTACCAATGAAATTCCAATAATTCATTATATTTACATTTTTTGTGGCTTGTTAATACTACAACAGTTTCACAGCAAAAAAAATAGCACATCAAAATGGTCTTGAGTCTCCATTTTGTCCAAGGAGAGCTTTGACCCTCATGACAACAGGCCTGCTAGAAGCAGGTTGAAGCTTCTTGAGTCAGAAAGGTCCATTCTCAGCGAAAGTTAGCTCTTCACCAGCCCAGTCCTGATAGTATAGCTTTGCTATGAGATACCTTTGGGATAGTAAGACAGAGGATAAGCTACATTAACAAAATTTTGTTTTATCTTCCTACATATAGGGAGTCGCAGCACGAGTCTCTACCTTATATACTGAGGAATCTTTGGTCACTTATGCATTTTACTGTAAAATAGTTTTCTGTTATTAATTACTTAAATCTTTTTTAATTTTTTAAATCTTTTTTATTTTGGCTTAATCTTCACCACAGAAGTTCTTGTATGTGTATTTGTGTTACCGTTACTCTATGCATAAACACTCAACTTGAATATCAACTTTGTTTAATTTTTTTTCTTTCTATGCCAACACACTAGGTAAAAATCCAGTGATCTGAATTTTGAGTTTGATTCCTCCTATTTAGATAGTTCCAAGGATATCGAATATGTACACTCATTATTAAGTTAATAAAATTTAATAAAGAATAATCTTACAGCTCAGTTTGAAGCTTAAATGAAAACCTCTTTAAAAAAATCAATGGTTTAAAGTATGCTGTACAATGTGACGGTAATGTTGCAAGAATTTTTGAAGTACCATAGCAAAGGCTTAGAAAGCCACTGTACATCATAGGGAAAAGGTATTAAGTTTGCTTATTAAGAAATACTATTTTCTTATTATGACATTATTCACTTATCTCCCATTCCAAAAGACCATCTTAAAGAAAACTCAGCTTTGAAATGTTTAGGAGCCAGAATGTTGGGTATTAAGAAGTCAGTCTCCTGAAAATAAAAATCTGGATACATTAATTATTGCCCATTTCTATTGTATAGCAGTGTATAACTGAAATGTGGATTTCCTTCATTTTCAGTTTGGTTAAATCTGTCTAAAACAAGTTTGCGGTACTCGGTAGCTCTGTTAGTCACAATGAGGAACTCTGGGCATATACATGTACAGCATAATGCGTATGTAATATATGTGCTAATTTCTGAACAAGAACATTTTAAAATATATTATGAACAGTTCCATCTGGTTGAATGAGCTGTCAAAATGACTTTTTTTTATTAGAGTCAAGTGAAATTAAAAAAATATATATATTGTTTGTAGAGAAATCTCTCATTAGAGTAGCTGATAAAATTGGAGGAAAGGGATGTTTTCAGATAACTCAGGCTCCAATTGCAGGGTCATGTCAGACTGTACTATATTCTGAAATTTTTGAAGATGTTTTTTTTTTTCTCTGATTTGCTAAATTGCATCTGGTTTAAAGTTTCAGACGCAGAAGATTTCAAAGTTGTATTTTATGTTGACCAGTTGTCAGAATGACCATTAAATGTTGTTTCTTTTACCCAAGAAAGTCTGCTGTGCATGCGGTTTTGCAATGGTTTCTGTGTAAACAATTAGTTTTTGTGTGCAGCCAATCTGCTCCTCAACGCTAACTTTTAAAATATACCTCTTAGATCTTTACACCTAATTTATTTCAAGAAAGTCATGCATTTCTTTTGCATCCTCTGTGGCCTGCAGAAGAATTAGCAGAATTATCAGCCTACTACAATCCAAGCGATGCCAGTGCTACGCTATTTTTCTTTGTTGTTTGTGGATTCTTCAACAGAACCGAACATATTTCAGACAGATTTAATCTTAAAATATGCAGTACTAATTGTGAAAAAGGCAAGAGGAAGATAAAATCGGTGGAAACGAGATTAATCTCCTGTTAGATGTCAGATAGAGAGCAGTTTTCTTTGAACAAGGACACAAACAGTATGCTTTGTAAATGTAGTGAAGATTAAAAGTATGCATCATATATCAAAGACAGAGAAATATTTGCCAAAATGAATTTTAATGTGAAATAACATTTATGTAGTTATAACCTGTATTTAGCACTGGCAATAATGGACCCTATAGATCAAGTATGTTTTGTTAATGGAGAAAAATAATCTGCATGATGATAAAGTGGGAATAAGTAACAGATTAGACAGTTTAAAATAATGTGGGCTACCTATAAAAATATGAACGTTTAGTAAAACTGGTTTGTAGTGGCAAATGACCTTCATGGCTTCAGTCTCTAGGTAAATACTATCCATCTTCAGACAGCTAGTGAGTAACACATTGGTTCTGCTATTAGCTCTGTAGCAGCATGAAGAACTGTTTATAGTAATACAAATCACATACAATAGGAGTAACAAACACAGAAATGTACTTCATCAGAAACGTTCCTGACTTCTTTTTTGCTGTACTGCTGATTAAGCTCAGGAGAAGAAATTAATCTTCAGCTTTTTCAGCCTTATAGAGGCAGTCCTGTATTCCTGAGTAACATCTGTGTTTCTCCCACATTAATGTTTTTTAGACTGAAGGAAACATTTGCACTTCTGAGTCACCAGTCAGTGGTGACAGTTTGCTCATGCCTCAGGATACTGAGTCCGATAGTTTCATGCATATTAGTCATCTCATTTGCAAGACCTCTGCATGTTCTCTTCAGGCTTACCTTAGTACACAAATTTTAGCAGATGATACCACTTTGGTAGACTTTTAGAAACCATATAATGGAAGAAAGATAAATGGAATATTATGGGAACTTACACGTGACAGTCTATGAAAACTATTTTAAAATCTCCTTTTGTTATGCAATTTTTTGAGAGTAGGTTTGTCCCTTTTGTTTCCTAAAAAAATCAACTTATATGCCTTCAGTTAAAATTATGCATATTTATTTATATTTCTTTTATATACACATTATGAACTCCTGACTGCTAATTATAGTTAGCAGAGGTTTTGTCGTTGACTTCAGTGAAATACAATTTTCCAACTATGTGCATGCCTACAAAATCTTGTTTTCAGTGTAGACAGTTGACATTTGCTATTGTTAGGATCTGGCCTTCAATTCTTCTGTTGTCTTTGTTTATTTATTTATTTATTTTGTTATTGAAGCAGCAAGTGTGGCTGGTAGAGGGAAAAATGTTTCATGTTTACATGTGAATAAAACATACGAGTAGAGAATGGATTTACTGCCTTCTCCTATAAGGATTAGCTGTATTTTCTGCCACTTGTTGACATAACATGTACATGAAAATGGCATATCATAGAGGTTGATTAACATAAACAAAACATTAACAACAAAATTCTGTTGCTAGTAAGAAACTACTCTAGAAACTAGTAGAGAAACTGAGATGTTTCCATTTGACTGTTGTAGCTGATAAACCTGTTCAACCTGCTGAATTACAGGCTTAAAAAATGAATGTTAGCAGATATACCTTCAGGGCTCCCTGGACACTCAAGAAAATTCACCAAAATCTTGCACTGAAAAGAATACTGCATGCTGTGGCATCAAATAAAAACATCATTCCATCAACGAAAACAATATGTCACAATACATTCTGCTAATTTTCATTCCACACACAGCTTTTTAAATGAACTAATCAGAATATGAGTGCAGGGAATTAGGTGGTGTTTACTATTGATTTAGGTATGAAATGTTTCAAAGATATATTCTTAAATCTGTACAAAATAGAAGACATTGTATACATTTAAATTAAAATATCACAAATCCCATATACTCTGATCATTCTTCAGTGGGTCCTTAGTTCTCTCTAATGTTGTTTTTGCTATACTTGAATGTTATGAAAGAAATGAGATTTTGCCAGATTTTATCAGAAATTTCACTGTGAAGTTTGCTATAACAATATTTATTTACATTCATATTGAGATGCAGCCATTAGAAAACAGGATCTTCTTTCTGTCCTTTGAAATTAGCTACAAACATTAAACAAAAGACATAATCCATGACCAAATTCACTTTCTAGTTTCTTTTATGATTGCTAAAACTACAAAAAATATAATAATATGTGGTGAAGGTTGCTGATGTCAATTTTTAAACATAAATATTAAAGAAACCAAGCATCATGACCTGTGATTCATTCACCAATTTAGCAATCATTAACTATTAACACATAAACCATTGTCATATATGTTCATATGTAAATTTGAATAAGAAATCCAAATGTATAGAATAATCTTTATGTGATTGGACCTGTATGTGCACCTGGGTATATATGAGTGTGTGCATAAATGTATTATTTGTGTGTGTGTGTGTGTGTGTGTGTACATATTTATATATATCCTATCATATGGCAACTTAGAACATTGGGGACTAGATTAAGGGGAGGAGAAATATCTGACAAGTGGCAAAAGGGACTGAAAGATGTGACAATAGTGGGACTAAGGGTATAGTAAGGACTTTGACTGTAAACACTTGATATTTCACTCTGGAGTTTGGTAAATCTTTGTTGTCTCATATGTCATATGCTTTAAAAAATAGGAAAAATTATGGATAAAAGGTATAGAAATGCTTTATGTTGTTAATTAAGCACACAGCCTATTCTAGAGATTTCATCAATATTTATAGATATTGTAAATAAGGCATTTATAAATTTTTAACTAGTTAAGACTAGAGAGACCTGAAAAGACATGTTATGCCACTGTTTTCTCCTTTGTTAGTCAGTCATTTAAAAAAACTTCAAACTTTGAATCTTTCAACTGAATCACATAAAACATTCACAAATATTCAGTCTAAAAATAAGAGGTTTGAGCTGGGGCAGAAAATACTTTTTTAGCTCTTCAAAACCAGCAAAGTTCTTCTTAATATATTTTCCAGCCAGCTGTAACTATGGGTTTTAAACTAGTATGTCTATAATAATAACAATAATTCTAATTCCTTGGAGAGATTCTCTTGACAAAAGGCAGATAAAATAAACAGAAAAGAGAAACTCTCTCAATTCATTTAAGACAGTTAAATTGGTGTTAAACATTGTGTAAAGCATTTCTTTTTTGAACAGGATATTTAATGATGCATGTTGACATAGTATACATGGATTTCTCAGTTAACTTGTTTTGGAAATGTATGACATTTTGATTAAAATTGCAATATATCAAATTATTCAGACATACAGTGGGTGTGTTAAGAACTGACTCGCTAACAGATGTAAAAATGTAGTCGTTTATGGGAAGGCAGCAATGGCCACAAGCATACAGATCTCTCAGGGTATCATTTCCTGACCCAGTGTCAGTCAGTGTTTTGATTTATCATACAAATAATGTTATAAAACTTTTCTAGATAATTATGTCTGGTAACATATGAAAAATGAAAAATTAAGGTCATTACCTTAATCACCAGATCATAGTGAAATAAATTCATTTTAATATAGCTAGATACAAAGCAGTAAACCTGGAAACAAAACACATGCCCTGTACTTACATAGTAGGATTTGGTTTTGAAAACAGTGACTTGGGAAAGGCCATAAGGTCATTCAGGATGACCTCAGCATGAATTCTGCCTTACAGGAATTCTTAGTGCAGTATTATGGTTTAATGGGATAATACAATGTTTATAAGATAGAGATTATCAAGGAGAAGAAAAAGATGTCAGTGTACATATCACTATAAGCTGTTGTGACAATGCTGTATTCAGATCTGATATTCACGTATCAAGAAAGATGCAAAATATTGGAAAGAGTTCAGAGTTTTCTAGAATGAGAAAAGATGCTCTGAAACTTTAACTTTAGAGACTGTAGTTTTTTTGTGTATACGCTGGAGGAAAAGTTGAGAGATGACTTAGTGATTTAACATAGATAGCTACCCATGGCAAAAAGGGCAGAAGCTCTTGGTAGCTCTTAATTTTGTTAACAGAAGAACATGATTTCCAAAGACTAAAAGTTGTTACCTTCAATCTTGAATTACATTAAGTTCCAGTTATAAGTGTAATTATTATGCCTTGGAGCAAGTTATATGTATCATGTGGGAGACTTCACAATTGCCTTGAATAATGTCCTGGATAGATTTATTAAAGAGATATTTTAATCTGGGTCTTAGGGGTGAAAATTGACTTGTATATATAGCCATAGAATGTATGGCTATGTCTGTATTAGCAAATAATAAATATCCAGAGCCTGTTTTCTAGTGGCACAGCATTTGTGCTGGATGCACACTAACAAACAGTGTGGGCAGCTCTGGAATAGTGCTGGCCCATGCTCCAGCCCCATTTTGTTTTATTAGTACAGGTAGGGTCTGTATTTTAATGCTGTGCGGGAGACCAAACATCCAGAAAACATCCAGACTAATGTTACCACTCAGTTTTCTTGAATTGCACTGCAATAATTGTAATTATTATCTGTTTATTAAGACAGATTAAGAAGAGCGCTTAATTCTGCTAACAGATGAATGGAACCCTAATAAGTCACAAATTTCATAAATGAACTAATAAGATTTAGGTTCTCTAGCTACTAAGCAATATAAAACAGGTAATCTTTCCACTGAGCCACAGATCTGGAAGCAGGTTTTGCAACTTCAGAAGACTTAATGATATTTTAATTCAGTACTTCAAAAGATTCTTCTAGGTTAAACAGTCAGCCGTTACCCAATAAGTGAGGAATCAGGAGATGAATGCATAGACACATTCGGTCGAGCTGAGGCCACAGAGTTGCTGGATGTCCCACAGGTCCACAGGTTTCAAAGCTAAAGAGAAGTAGCCCATCTAATCTGACGCTGTAGCCTGATAACATGTAGTTGAAAAAACCTTATTTCTCATTGAAAAAGAAAAAATTCAAACGTTGACTGAACTTTCTCTTCCACAAAAGCATCCAGACCTTATCTGAAGCCACTGTGACCAAGTATTCTTACTGTTGAAGTTGCATGCCTAATCGGCTTTGAATTTGCAGTTTGCATTTAAATTTGAGTTTGATATTCAGCATTTTGTTCTAGTGATATCCCCTTCATAAGATCAAAGAGCCTTTTAGTAGATAGGATTTTTATTCCCATGAAGATGTTTATGCACTGTAATCAAGTTACCTTTCAGTCTTCTAAGCTGATAAACAGACTGAACTTCTGAAGTCTTCAATGTAAGGTGTTTACTCAGGTCTTGCAGCTTTTTTCTGTACCTCTGCCAATTTTTCAACATTTTTGTCTAGTAAGACACAGGATCAATACAAATATTCAAGAATCAATCTCACCAAGACTATAAAAAGAAAAAAAATCTCTCTCTGCTTCTTTCACTACACCTTTTTTTAATACCACCATAAATAAGTACTAGCTCCTTTGCACTGGAGATTTACATTTCCCATAAAGCCAAAAGTGCAAGGCTTTACACTGGACTTAAATATTTTTAGGTAATATTTCGTAATAACCAACAGAATTAGATGAAGAGAGTAGAAATACCAAGAGAGCTGGAAAGAACAGGTAAAGATGGAGATAGCCAGATGGCAAAAGACATCATTAAAATGGCAGTCTGCTGGCATACCCAGGAACAGCAGCCTGAATGACTGAAAGAAAAGCCAAGATACTGGAAAAGTTGTGTTGATTATTTATGGTGAAAATCTTTTCACTGAAACAATAATGAAACAATAACCCCTATAATACTGAAGGGAACCTGTGCTTCTGAAAATGCCTCATTTCTTATGAGGCTCAAAAGCAGCTGTACTTACCTCTAAAATGTTGTAATAGAAATTGCCCTGCTTGGATGCTTGGCTAAATTTTAATTCTGAAGATGCAAATGTTAGTAATTGTTATTCATAGCCTTTACAGAATTTTTCAATAATGAACATCAGAATTGTTTTATGAAAATTGGTTTTACTGTGATGTTGTGATGCTTATCATATAAGCCTTTGATGTTAATGTGCTGTTTCACTGGATTATCTGTAAGCATTTTAGAAAAAGTAATATTGACCAACTTCAGATATGTATAAAGAGAGAAACTGAGTCTTAGAGATAAATATATCCACCTATTCACTGTGCTAAGAGTACATCTCTTATCTTGTACTTCAACCACTGAGTTGCTGTGTTGCTGTAATACTAGCCACCCTTAATTTCTCCTAAAATGAAACAGGTACAATATGGGGTCATTTTATTTCATAGTATTCTAAAATAGTATATCTGATGCTGCCAGGTGGTTTCTGCAGTTTACTCCAGAAATGTCTTTTCTAGTATAACAGAAATCAGAAAATCTTGCAATTCTTTGGGATGATGGTGTGTCTAGTAGGATAAATAGAATGACAATATTTAAGATAAATAGATTAACAGATTCATTTTTCTCTTTTTATTTATCTTTTAAGATTAAATATATCTAAATATATTATCTAAGAACTGAGCTACATTTTTTTTGTTTTTCCTTACTTACAGGTCTCATACCCCAACATCTCATAAATGAAACCTACATTTTTTGGAAGGATGGATTTTTTTTTTTTTTTCAGTCTGAAATGGGTGAATTGATTTACAACATGTTACCCCAGGGTAATCAAAAAACATATTAGTGATTCTGTTGATTTCATACTTTTCTGCAAAGTTATATAGCTAAAACCAACTAAATGAACTGTCAACAGACTTATTTTGATGGGGCATATAACACAGTAGATAATTACTTCATTTTGCTTAGTGTAATTTAAATCTATAAACAGACATTAATTTTCTATGTAAAAATGGGTTGTCTGGTAGAGAACAGGAAGCAGAGAAGCACACTCAGTGACAAATATAGAATAAAGAATAAAAGTAGACTCATTCAGATATTTTGTGAGCTGATTGTTTGTTATATTTTAACAAATTAATTATTTGTTAAACTAAAATATATATTTGTTTTAAATACTAAAACCAGTGTTTCTTTTCGCTTCAGCGCAGTGTTCTTTTTTGCTTTATCTTTCACATGTGTTGCAGTACTGTATGTTAACGTCTTTGCAAGAAAGTGTGATTAGTCCTATAAGCTATTTCTACATTACTAAAAAAACTAATAGAAGTAAGTTGAGAGGCTAACTCACATTTAATATTTACAATCTTCAGCATCAGTAGACTCTCTGTTGCTGCCTGTGCTAAACATGTAGTAGCAGAAAAGGTAGGATGCTAATTGTCGTTGAAAGATGGTAAGCACAGCTAGGTTGGCAGCTTATTGACAGCACCTTGCAATGTCAAATGCTCACGTACAGAGCCAAATCTTGCCAGCAGTGGAACATCTCAAAATCTAAAACAGCATTACTGTTTTTTGTCCTACAAAGTTGTTACCTCTGTGTCAGGAAGTTCTGTGAATGTCCTGAAGGTAGATAACCTGAAATCTGATTTTCTGTAGGGCTGGATAACTGGAGCTCCCAGTGGCATTAGTGGAATTCTGGTTTCCTAGCACTTCTGAAATAAAGAAGACAGGAGAAGGAAGAAGCATAGCGTAGCCGGAAGTTCAGAATTAAATATTTGGAAAGGGCTGCACGATATTTTTCAGAGAAATAAATATCCTGAGTGGTGTGATGACAGAAGAAAATGGTAGTTATCTTTCAGGAAATACACATCTCTCTAGAACAGTCAAGCTGATTTGCAGTGCTTAGATATGTTAGAAAGGGAGCTAAAATTGATCTAGTGGATCAACTTGTTTGTCAATGTAATTCTAGTGTCTTCCTCTATTCACAGAATGAGAGAATAATCTTGCAGCCTTCTTGCACCATCCTCCCTTTCCTCAGTATGGGATAGCCTCTTTCAGAAAAGAGCAAGCCTTTAGATATTACATCAACAGTAACTGAAGTAGGTTTTCAGTGCTATGTCATACTTCAGTAGTTGAAAACCTGTCTCCTAGGAGAACAGTAGGCCAATAGACACATATAGTTATGCAGGAGCTCCACAAGATGCTGAAAAGATACAGAGGGGAAACTTATAGAAGAGTATTTTTAGGCAGTAATCAACAAAACTGACCTCACATCATATAGTCTTCCAAAAAATCTTTCACCCCTCTGCCTACCCTCTTAGTTTATCAGTTAACATTAACAACTGGAAAGTGTATAACGTCTACAGCAACCTTAACTTGATACATTGCATAAACTATATGTTTCACCATATATGTTTAAATAAACCAATTATTCACAGTAATGATATATTCAGGGAGAAAAGGACCCAACATACCTCTGTGGGGTTGTTCCAGCCAGAACAACAGTGCATTCGTAAAACTTGAAGATCTGAAGATTTTCTTTAAAACAGGTGGTTTAATGCTACCAAATTTCTTTTAAAAATAATTTGATTTGAAATGTGAACATTTTTCTCCATAAGTAGACTGATGCAGTAAGCAGACTTTCTGACTCAAAGCTGAAAAATTAACCTTTTTTAGCTGTTTTTGTAAGGTATTGGAATCATTTTTATTGTGAAAAATATACTTGACTACTGGATCAAGCATTACATTTACATCCACAAAACAGGAGAAGCTTCTGACATTTTTTTAATTTTAAATAGTGATTTCTGAAAGTCAAGCATTGAAAAATGTACCCAGAAATTTTCTAAGATCTTACATAAACCTTCCCCATATGACAGATTTTCTCTGTCAGTCAGGTTAAGGACAACCTGGTTTCATTCTGTGTTTATTTGTTACTGTTTCCCATGAAGAACTCTTTCTGTGGATTACTCCCTTTATACTGGGCCAAAATAGCTTGATTCTCTTGATATTTAAGAAATTTTTCAAAGATGTCTTTTGGGACAAGTCTGTATGCAAATGGGGTTAATTTATGCTGCAAAGGTGTGGTAACAGTAAGAATCATACATGTCTTTTCAAAAGTAACTGGAGTAAGCATGGGAGCTTGAGGTGAAGACGAGTAATGTAATTTCTTTCTGATTTTTAAATATGTCAGGTCTGACTTGGAGTTTTGGATAGGCATACCTGTTGTTTACAAGTTTTGACATTCAGAAGAAGTATATTGTAAAAGTAAATGAAAAAACATAATAATATAAGAACATATTTTTAAAGAAAATTTTGAATGCAAGAAACCCCATGAGTTGTTTGCAACTTTCACGATAAGGTTCTGTAGCAGTGAAGGTTAAAAATACTACCTAAAAATGGAAAAAAATCTTGCTCTCAGCAAGTGATCACCTCTATTTTAAAGACCATTTTCTATGGCCTCTTTATTGGAGACTAGGAATGAAGGAAGCATAATGTATTTTGTGTGTTTTACAGCTCTTCAGTTCCTACCAGTTTCATATGAACATACATTTTAAAATAGCTTGCATGTAGTTTGTAAACAAGTTTTCATTTCCTTCACACTGGAATTAAACTGTCTTATACTGCAAGAGAACACTTCATACAGTAACAGACAAAGTATCAAGTACACATTAGCAAAAAGGAATTTCTTCACCAGATGCATCCCTCTTTTTCAATAAAATCAACTTACTTCTTCTAAAGTCTTGAAGTTTTCAAATTCTGTTGCAGTAGTGTATATTGTTTATTAAAGGTTTACCTTGCTTTTCAAAATTTCTCTTCACAAGCCTGTGAGAAAGTGAATTTTTTAAGACTTCCAGAAAGAAGTGAAATCTCATAAAAATAGAATTTCTCTGAAATATGTCAGCAACCTCAAGAAAATGTCAAATGTTTAAAATGTATGTTCAGCTTACCTTAAACATTGTACAATACTCACTTTGGATCATATTTTAATTATGCAAATTTATTTCTCCCTACTTTTTCAGTCCTGAACAATTGTTTTTCTTTCAGAACCTGTTTGTAAGCTGGAAGATATTAAAATACATAGAAACATTCAGGCTCTCACAAGACAAAAAAGAATACTTTTTCCATGTTTTTCTTCTTTTTTTAATAAGTATATATTTTGCAGAATATAGAAGAAGTATTTGTGATGATGGAACTTACTCAAAGTAAATCATTTTTGTAGTTACCAAACTGTTTAATGTTTGATCATTTTCAAAAGCCTTTTAGTATTTTACATACCTTTTCTGAACTTCATCTATTCCTTCTACTAGCAGGTTCAGGTTTTTAAGAAATAATACATATTCCCATATTAATTCAGTAGCCAGCTCATACTTATGATGAGGTTAGTGAGTTGACAGGAGAATTTCAGGCTAGGGTTGCTGGACTTAGATGTGCTGTGCAGTTTCCCATTAGGACCAGAAGAAGAAATTTGTACTTTGATTTTTATATGCTATCTGATCGCCTATTGACGTTAGTGGTAGAGATCTTCTTAGCTTCTTCATCAGGCAGCACAGCAATTGCAGCTGTCAAAAAAAGTGCTGGGAGTTAGAACGTGTAAAAATAGTGGAGATACTGTTTGTCAGACCAGGTGCAAGAACTAAAAAATTCCATGCTTCACCAGAAAAAAAGAAGAAAGATAGATAGAAGAGAAAAAGCACAACGGAACCAAAAAATTCCTTCTACTAAATGCTAAAGTATAGTCGTTGGAAAGAATACAAGAGATCATTCCAGCTCCTTCATTGACTAAATTGTATTTTGTTCCTACAGATAGTTTCTAAAAAAACGACCTATTCTTTGTTTTCATATGTGCAGACACAATATCCGTTGTTTATTACAGTAATCATAGCATGCATAGTTTAAAATGTGGGACTGTGGGATAGGCTGAGTTTCTCTTTCTGGTTTGTCAGACACTAAAAATCACATTCTTTATTTATTACAGCTTCTTCTTTACTAGCCAAATTTCTGTCTTTAAACTAATTTCTTTTGCATTGTTTCTAGTACCCTGATCTGTTTGGAAATGTTGGGCTGTATTTTTCCCTATATTAGGTGAGATGTATTTTGCCCACCACTACCACTTTTGTTGAGATATTAAAAAAATCCCTCTCAAAACTTCTGAAGGCTAGCTATGTGTGTAGGTTCCCAGGGTCTGGTACGCTGGAGCACTTTGTCAAGTTTTGGACAGGCGCAGGCACCTGCAGCTTTATAGAGCATGTGGCTGTCGCAGGATGCGCCGCTGAGCAGAGCATCTGACAAACTCTGTTGGCTCCTGGGACCTCTGCTCCTGCTGCAGCGCTCCCTACCCTCCAGCTCAAGAACCTCTGCAGGAATGCAAAATGTAAATGCAAATGTTAACTATAAGGATTTATTTGATTTGTGTCTTGGCAGGCATTATTTCCTTCTTTCTGAAAAGGTATTATTGTGCAGGGTGTTGAAGGCTTACATGTAAAGGAATCATTTTGACTCAACTGACAGAGCTTAGATAGGTGATATGTAACCTAATTTTCTCTGTTCCTGATAATTTTGTTTAATAGCCTTCATGCATCAATGGCTGTTCACATCGATACATAGTAGTGTTTTAATGCAGAAGCACCCTGAAATAATATGTACTGTTTCTGATTATCAGAGAAAGCTCTGCTTAGGTTTCTTTAAGTATATTCCTAAACTTTAATGCATTTTGTTGCAGGATTGAAGGCTGCATTCTGACTTCGATAATGCCAAGTAAAAAAAATCCATAATTTTTGTTATTTTCTGGCAGTGATCCTCATTTTTGCTGACTCCATTTGTTGGGTTAAGGTCACATTACTATTTGCTACATTACTGGAATTTGGCACGCTCTCTCTTGTACTTGCGTGCAAAAGCTCTTGTCAAATTTTTGGAAAATTGTCAGCTGAACAATTTTGCCTGTGGGTTGTCAGAAAAGTGAGTGCAGGGCAGGACTCTTCTTGACAACTGATTATCAAGATATTTACCAGTTGCCTCAACAGTATGTCTCTGTATGCTGCTGTATTCAATTGAATGAAGGGAAAAAGAATTGCAGAACTGGTTTATGATTCTTTTATATAGCTTTTTTTTAGAGATCCACTTTTCTTTGAACATTGTTGTTTACTCTATCAAATAACTTTCACAACTTAAGAGCTTTCATAAAATGGCATCAAAAGAGCAGAGAGCTGATGCTGTCCTATAGTAGCTAGGAATATAATGTTGCGTCTGTTTTACATAAACCAAGACAAATAGATTTTAGCTATGACAGTTCTGAAGAGATGAGAAAAGAACTCAGCTCATCCTATCAAGCACCTGTTCTTTGGTACGCTAAAGAAGAAAAGCTATGAAGAGCGTATCTTATATCTGAGCTTAAATCAATTGGCCTGGGCACAGATATAGTCTGGGAGCCTACTATTCTCTTCTATTACTCTTCTATTAAGAGAAGATATATGGTAAGGATTTTGCAGAATTTCCCATATTTACAGACTAGGTTTTTCTATTTTTTAGCATACTAAGGAATTATTTTGCAATTTTAATAGACCCATTTTATAATGAAAAAGGCTAAAAATAGTATTTCCAGAAAAATGTCCTGAGGCTCAAGTAGAACTTTGATACTGATTTGAACCGGAGCAAGAGCCACTCTGAATCAAGACAAGAATTTACAGGAACATAGTGGATCAAGGGGAAAAAAAGCAGAAGATGAAAGAGGGCAGGCCAAGAATACAGTATTGAGGGCTTGTTAGAACAGTCTGTGGATCTCTGTTCACAGCAAGACTTGCTTTCAGGGCCAGTCTCTGCTAAAGAAAAGCAACACAACTTTCCATTACTCCTGTTACGAAGCTCACACTTACTATGTCATAACAGCAAATTGATGCTCAGTTCCATTATGAGCTTCAAAATAAGAAGATATTAACCTTGAACTCCCAGTGCCAAGATCACAAGCTAAACTGTGGTTGTGTCACACATTTGTGAACTCGTGCATGCTTTCATAACAGCACATTAGTGTCCAATGCCAAAGAATTACATTCCATGGATGCTGTTCAAGATCTATTGATAACAACTAGTGCTCAGCAGCAAATACCAATCACCAGTGTAGATTTCTCAAGGCAAAAAGATGAAAACAAGATAGAAGTCTTTCTATTTTTATGAAATTACTGAGTTATAAAAACTGAGCTATTCACATCTTACAGGAAAAATCTAAACTTTTGATAACATAATGTGCTGTTTCTTTCCAGTAGAAATGATAGGTTAAATATGAATATATTATGTTCATATTTTTCTTTTAAGTCTATCCTTTTAATTTGTTTCTCTTTTCTTTGTCATCTTGAAAGTTGTTTTTTTCTTGTATTTCTCAAGGATCATAAACAGTCATTAGCAAGTCAAATAACAGTGATTATCTTCATATCTTAAAGGCAGTAATAACTTACAAAAAGTATGTATCTCACACTGAGCTATCAGTCTTCACTATAAATCAAATCGTTTTTACAAAGATAGAATAAACAGAAGTGGCAAAAATTTTTGAAAAAATAAGTAGAATTAAACATGCTGATATGAGCAAAAAGTTTTTATGGCATAAGTACACAAATCCATGAATAGAATTGGTCAGCAAGATTTAGATTTAAAGGAAAGAAAGCTGTGGAATCAATATTGGTGATATTAACATCTAAATTAATTTATTCATTAATAATTTTGAAACCTATTTTCATCTAATATTGACACCCAAATGATAAGTCTGTATTTATTGCATAACATCACTGTAAAGAAAACTTCTGTTTCCTTGGGTACCTTAATTGCATTTTTATTACCTTAAAATGGTGGGGTTTCCTCTAAGTATGCACCTTACCTTTGAATTTCCAGTAATCATTGTACTTGGCGTTCGGACGATTGCTACATCTCCAAAATATTTTTTTATACTTACCTTACAGAAATATACTTTCAGCTTTAATTCCTCTTAATATATATTTTGTTTTTGGAAATCAAGATAATTTCTGGGAGGATTTTGTTCATTGTGAAAAAGCATTTCTTGTTTGTAAATTCAGCCTAGAACTTCATAGCATTTGCTTACAAGTGATATGATGCTGCTGCTAAAGGTGTAAATAGGAGACTTGTAATTGATTTGGAGCATCCATATTAAGGATTTAGATGATGTATGTTTGTAAGTTATACTCAGTCATAAATCTGTATTTTTCTGTTTTGAATGTCAGCATTTTTGTTCAGTTTGCATTTCATTATAGCATGAATGAAATGTTATTTTCAGCCATTATGTGAGTATTTATTACCCTTTATGCTTCTATAAATCTCTCCTTATGTTAGTCTTGATATCCAATAGGAGTGGTAATATTTGTCTTTTTTGTTTGTTTCTGCCAAATGCAGGTGCAGATGTGTAGTTAAACAGTTACCTTTGTAGCCAGATATGTCTCTTAGTCTCATTTTCAGAAGTGGTGCATTCAGGCAGATAAATCAAGACGTTAGTGTCATTGTAAAAAAATCAGCAGTCAGTTTTATAGGTGCTTTTATACTATGATTTAACACTGAATGGGCATTGTTTTCTTTACTATATAAAACAGTCAATAAAGACTTCCAAACTAAAGCCATCAGGCAATAGATTCAGTTCTCTGAATGAAATCCTTTCAGAATTCAGAAATAGATCTGAAACTAAGAAAGTAGTACTTTGAACATGTTCATTTAGAAATAGATTTAACTTTTTTAATGTAGGCATCTTACATTTCATTAGACAGTTTATGAACCTATTAAAACACTTTCAGAGTAACTTGCTTTTCAGTAGCTGAATCAGATAGTAAGGGTATCTTTTTGTCACACCAAGGAGTAAGACAAGCTGTCTCTTAGCAAGCGAGTTCGGGTACCAGGAGCAGTACAGTCATGTAAGCTTGCTCGAAGAAATGAGCCTTGCTGAAGAGTGACACTATATTGTCATATATTGCCTTGATAACTTGCAAAATTCGGGTATCTCCATGCAGGACTTAAGTCCTGCCTATATGTACCATATACACTAAGTGATGGAAAGACATAGGTGTTCTTGAGAAAACAGCAAGCTTGAGAGTGAATGCAGAACATTTCTGTTGTTTAATGGTAGCAGTATGCTGCTACATATATGAAAATAGTCATTCCACTTTGCCATTTGGTCGGTAGGTTTTAGTAAATGAACCCTATTTTGTCCCCCGTCGCTTGATTCTTCAATTAAAATGCAGTTGTTGCTTTAATTTTCAAACCTGCCCAATACCTTTTAAAGAATTGTCCCCATCCTGAGGCAGCCTCAAAAGTCTGTGTCTCCTCTGTGAATTCTTGCCATACTTATAGTCTCTTAACATTCACAGCTCTCACGCTGTGCTGCTCCAGCAATGTTAGCGATGAAGGGAATGCTTGCATACGCTGGCTCTTGGCATTCCCGTCGCGGCGGCGTCTCCGGCCTCTGAGACTGAAGCCAGAAGAGGTGTGTGGCAAAACATCTTGTGCTCTCTCTGCCCTAGACTTCCCACCACTGCGTACTAGTGAAACTGTAAAGGTGGTGGATTTATGAAAAAAACACCTAATGTTCTGTTATCAGGGAATTGAGACCTCGTTAGGTGTTTCGATAAAGTTAAGCTGGATGGAGCTGGGGTGTGATAAACACTTAACTATCCAGGTATTTTGCAAGGGGAGACTTTTCCAGTTTTGTATATTTTGCACTACTGATGCTGCTTTACTGTTGACCAAAAGCCTCAAATATTGTAAATCTCATTAAAAAGATATTAATTCTCAGAAGATACTCTGAGTAAATGTCTTTATTCCAGCAGTCTGTTAACCCAGTGTGTTTTAGATTGTATTACTGCAGCTGGCAGCATAGCTAGTTAACAGATAGTGATCTCTGTCCTACCTGCCATTTGCCTTTTTACCTAGAAGATGGGCTCTTCCACCCTGCCTTTCTGTGATCTGGAAGCACTTTATTAGTTCTGCTAGTGACACTTACAGGTTTTGCATCTTCATCTCTGTCTGGGAAGTGCAAGGCACTGCAGCTCTGTGAAGAGGGACAAGCCAGGAGCCAAGGGCACTGGCTGTGCCCTGACCAATAGGTCCCAGTCCCACAGGGTCCAAACACAGCAGATAGAGCAGGGTGCTGGTAACAGGGTCCATCAGCAGCCCCTGAAAAGGCAAAGTGATGAACTAGGGCCAGAGTCTATTCAGAGAGCCCAGTAAGGAGCAGCCGGAGGTGAGGCTGAAGAGCAGCACTCTTACAGCAAAGCCCAGCACAGCCACACAGGATGGTGTGAGACCCCAAGGGAGGCTGGGGGCCCTGACAGGCCCATTCCTGGCCAAGATGACCTATATTTATCATAACATAGGGGACTATTTTTAAAACTCTTACTACCTTTACACTTAGTGCATTCATATTTGTCACTCCTGGCAGACTCTTCCAATTATCATTAGCCTCTTTTAATTAAAAGTGGAAATTCTGGTAATCATCTCATTGTTTTGTACTATCAAGCAGGGCAAAGAAGGTAAGCTGATAAGCCAGACAGGAGTACAGCCTGTGCCAGGTATTTACTCTTTTCTACTATCTATTTTTTCCTGCATCATTTTGCAATATCGAATCAACCATACAGCTTAGGTATATAGGGCAATTATTTGCCATGTTTTTATATAAATGACAGTAAGAAATGGCAAATACAGATAAGTGCAAATAAGAAATTGTGAATTAAATAGCTGATGTACAGCAACTTGGTCTGTAATTGATTCTCGTTTGATATACATGATCTCTCGTATTTAAACCCTGTATTAAAATGATCTATAGTTTTTCCTGGTCCTCATAGTTCCCTCATTTCCCTCCTTGATTTTTCTTGGTGTTTCAAGAGGAAGAAGGAATTCATGAGGAAGAGGCAACATCTCTGACTTTATTTCCTTTTACTGTCTTCACTGATGTTTTATAAACTGATCTATAGATTAAGATTGGAAACAATGATTATAGTCGTCCGCTATGACTTGCATAGCATTTTATCCTGCATCTTGATTATAAGAATTTACTGTATCATAGTATCTTGTTATCTTCATGGCGGGGCTTCAAGGGCATTTCATCATTCAGTGTGGAAAAAGGATACTCTATTACTCTCAGTGGCAGTGTCTGGATTATTGAGCTCTTCTGAAAACATGTCAAATATTGTGTGCTTTTGATTCAGTGAAGTTCCCAGTGCAATGGATGCCTTTATAATTTCAAATTTTTTTTCTTGGGATGCAAAAGGGCCGTTTCTAGACTTGAGTCACAAAGTGGAGTTCTTAAATCGATTAAGAGAGCCCAAGGTCTATGAGAAGAACAAGGGAAGCAGGGCTCCTTTCTCCAGACACTCTCAAAGTTGTCGTGACTTTTCCCTCAAAACACAAACAAAAAAAACAAAAAGGGAGTACTATGTAAGTAAAAGTTAAAACTTCCCTAATAGTTAAAGGGTAGACTTGAGTCAATGAGACAGGCTTTTCTCCACACTTGAAGCCATAATGGTCCACATCAATTTTATAATAATAACTATTTAAAAAGAGTTTAACTTTTGGTGTTGCTATATGGTCCTGAAGATTTGAGTACAGATAAAATTACTTAAAATTTTTGCATTTATTGATAGGCCAAATAAAACTTTACTTAGATACAGTAGAAAATCTTCTTCATAGTCCCAGAGTGCAGGAACATCTTCTGAAATAAGTTAAACATGCTAGCCTTTCAACGAACTGCAAATTGCAAGATTTGAAGGAAAAACTTTTTCACTCTTGTGACAGTCAAGCACTGGAACAGATTGCCTTGAGAGGCTGTGCAGACTCTATCCTTGGAGGTTTTAAAGAGCCAACTGCATATAATCCCGAATAACCTGATCGGATCTCATAGCTGACCTTGCTTTCAGCATGAGGTTGAGCTAGAGACTTCCCGAGGTCCCTTTCAAGTTGAATGACCCAGTGATTCTCCAAGTCTATGATTTTGTGATGCAGCCTTTATTTCAGGAACAAAGCCCACAACACATTTCATACCAAATATAATTCTAGATTTCATGTAGAAATATGACCCATAATATTAATCATTTTTGTTTTGGAATAAAATAGTAAGTAGAACTGACAGTTGCCTAATACAGCTATATGCATGAAATCAGACCATGGCTTTTAGTGAAGAGTAATGTCAAAGCTTTATGTTCCATATGGATGTCACCAAAACGAATTGTGATTTCATCAACACAGCTGCTAGCTTTTTAATGACATATGGGAGTAACTTTTTTTGATCAATGTTCTTTGAGCAATGTTTCTTTTGCCTTCCAAATTTTTCTTGCCATGGTGGCTTTAAATATGAGCACAATTTAAAAAGGCAGTGGGAATTTCTGATAAAATGTTTGTACTTGTGTTAGCAATTTAACTTGAATCTCTAGAATCTACTATTTGCAGAAGAGCAGATATAATTTTGATTCATTCTGTAGTTATGAGATCGATATTTTAGTCTAAAATCTATTTTTTCATGTACAGCTGAATGTGAATTTAGACTTTAATGCATACACAGATTGGTGAAGGGTTTTCAGATTCTGATTCTACAAGATAGATTAGAAAGAAAAAGTGTTTTAAAAATTGAGGAAAGGAGAAATTGAACAAAACAGATCTGATGACAAAGACATAAAAACTGCATAATAAATCTCTCTTTGCTAGGCTATATTTAATGCTATCCAGGGCTATGTATGTGCTTCCTGAATTGTCTAAAACTGTGCATAAGGCTTCTTTATAAAAATACAAAAGTATTTTTTATGATATGTAAATCTCTGATTTACTTGAGGAACAAGTCAAGAATTTCAAATATTATTTCAAATAAAATAGGAAAATAAAGTTTGCAGTTTTTATTTTATTTTAAAAAATATCATACCATTTGAATTAATATATTTCAGTATGCATTTTGTACTGCAACAGGATGAGAAAGAGAGGAAAAAATATTTCTGATTTTAAAAAGTCTATTTTTTCTTGGAGAAAGTTTAAATTATATGGTAACAGTCCACTTTAGTTGATATGATAGATTTTTTTTTTTTTTTTTGTCTGAGAAAAAGAAAGTGGGAAAGGAAAACTCATTTTTGTACATCTACAAATAAAAGTGTGAGTCTTACCATATACAAGCACTCTGCAAGTTCATTTACTAAATAAGGCAATGGGATGGATACTCCCTAAATTCTTCTGCCACTCTTCCCTTTTATCAAAAGTCCTGGTAAACTTAAAGAATGAAGTAGATCATGTAATATGAAGCACTTAACAAAGCAATTGATAAGGAGATTTGTAATTATTAATATTGAAAATATTAATATTGTAAAACTGATAGAAAGTTTTGTATTAGATTGTAGAAAATAACGTGCAGTGACTTTAAACAATAATAATGTAATGTTTTTAAAAAGTAATAGAAAAATAGCTTTTAATGAGAAAATGACAGATCAGCCTAAAACAGTATTAATTTATCTAATGTTAATTATGCAAAAGTTAATTAATTTATGTAAAGTGTTACAAGCTTGTAAAATGCAAATCTTTTGTTAATAGTTGCATTTATAATTACACCTTTATGTTTTACATTTCATTTGTATGTAGTTTTTGCCCTCATAAGCGAGTGAGGTGGAAGGATGTGTTTGTGCTATACTGAGAAAGAACTACTCTAAATCTTGATAAATTATGAAAGCTACATCCATTCAGTTATCTTCTATAAGTGAAGGTAAACCAGCAGATATCTAATCACTGCTTTAATGAGACATCCCTAGCATTTTTAAGATTTCTTTTTATTTACTGTATTTGTATGTCGTTACCCAACCATATCAGCCTTTGGACTGTTTCATGACCAAAGGGCACAACTACCAAGTGCCGGCTGTCAGGCCAGAAGCACTGGGTAATGCATTTCAGAAGCCTCAGGGGGGAAGGTCTCTTAAAGATATGAGCTGCAGTGTGCAAGAAAGGACATAGATGCAAAGATGTAAATTGAAGTAATAATTTGGTGAGAAAAAAATATACGTCGTATCAATAAACATAAGTTATAGAATTTATATTTAGCAGTGAAATATAAAAATCCAACTATACTTTTTTTCTCTGAGCATGGGGATGGAGGACAGTGGTGCTGTGTTAAACTTGCATATAAATTATTTATTAGAAAAATGGCTACATACATGTTCTGTAGATATGCAAAACAAAATATTTTATGAAATAACACAAAAACTGTCAAACAAGTTTCAGTTCAAACAAAATGCATACGAAAAAGACAAGTCTTACTTGAGAAGAGGAATCAAATTTTAATATAACTTCAGTTCACATCTATTCAGTCTATATCAGAAAAGTGGTTAATTTCATTACTTTTTAAAAACATTCCTGTTTTAATTCTTGGTAACCTTTAACACTTGCACTGCTTGCAGGAGTCATTGAGACAATAAAAGATCTGTTTTTTTTCCTTTACCACTTGATTCCCTTGTGATATGTAGAGAGAATAGTAGTAATTTATTCATGTTCAACAGTTCTTCATTAATATCTGTTGGTGTGCATAATTCTGAAAATTCTTTTTTTTTTTTTTTTTTTTTTCTGGATCTTAACAATTCTTCAGAAGGAGCCCAATATCCTGGTTGGTATGCTGCATTACAGTTCAGCGATTCTTGCATCACGTTCAAAATTATTTTTGAGCACTATTTTAGTTGAGCAGTAGCATTCCCTTACTCATTGAACAGCTATGTAATTTGCCCTTGCTATCTGTAGTGACGGATAACCTCCGAGAGTCTATTTATTTAAAATTGATTATTCTGAATGACATTGACCCAACTTCCTTCGCTGGTGTCAAAAGAGGCTTGTAAACTCACCTCTCCCACTAGCAGTTTCTTCTTCAGTTTCTTTATAGGGCTGCCTGCATCCCCAGTTGACATCTGTGAGAGCATTACATGAGAAAGAGTCAGCGATGGCCTCTGGGGAGCTGGAATTGAGGTGGAAGGTCTCACATTAAAAAAGGCTTTTAGTTCTCGTTTAGTTTTGCTCGTAGGCATTATTCACAGCTTTGCTCTGTCTTCAAACAAAAAGAGCAGTGGCCCCACTAAAGGAAGAAAATCCAGAGTTATTGAATGTGCTTAGAATTAGTAAATATTATCTCTGTCTCTCAGAAGCCAATCCACAGCATGTCTTTAAAGCAAGAGAGACTCTGCCTTTCACTACCATCACCTTGTTATTTCCACACTATTTTCATTTTTAATGAAAATGGTATTTCTAATAGGAAATTTTTCATAGCACATAGTTTTGTATGTCCTTGGAGTTAAATTCTTCAATCTCTGTTGATTATTGTTGTGATAAGATGTTTTCTTGTTGGTACTAACTCATACTAACATATGAATGTTTACAATGAAATGCAGAAAAATATTGTTTCAGTGCTTTGTAATTCAGAGATAGATGTGTGAAGCTTCAGTACATATTTTAATGTATCTGTGTGCTAGCTGCAAAAATGTTCCAAAATAGGTCTAGCAAAAATCATATGCTTAAGCCTTGAGCTCTTACAACAATATCTTATTATGTTCTCTTGATTATGGGAATGTCAATGTATTGACTTGATCATTTTCATATTAGAGGGTTTAAACTGACCTAACATTTTACACTATTTTTTCACCTAACTATGTTTTTCCTGTATTAGTTTCAGATTTTTTACTTATTCTGTAAAATAAAACTAAATTTATTTAAGTAAACCTTTTTTGGCAAATAAGTAGGATTTGGTGTATTCATCATTGATGGAAGTGTTTTGACAGGAAAGGTAAATTTATATCTAAATTAAAAGAGCATAATACTCATTGATTTCCAAAAGGGAGCTATTTCCTCTCTTTTTCAAATAAATTGACCTGAAAAATTTTAACTGTCAAGATGCCCAGCAGTTAAAAGTGAACATAGCTCATGCATTTTTTGTCATTATGTTTGGCTTTACTTTCATCATTTTAAGAAAAGCAAATGTGCTAGAGATTGTAAATAAATAAATAAATCTGCCATTTTCCATAATTCTCTGTTTCATAATGAGAAAAGGACATAAAAGTGTTTATGTGAGTTCAATTAACCAAAGGACTGCTAAATATTTTAGAAGTGCAAAGTGAAAAATTTAATAATTATCATTAATTCAGAACAAAAACAGTCCTCTCACATTTATCTCAATAGCAATGTATGTCTTAATGCAGTCTCTGTATAATGTTATCAGTCTTTCTTTATAAGAAATTGTGCATAAGTGTGTGCTTATGAGAGCGTACCAAATTAACATTTGGCAGCCACGGCATCTGCAGTCCTTGCCAGGGTCACCAAGGCTGGCCCCAAGGTCTCTGCTTTCCCCTGCGGAGGCTTGGACTCGCGGCGGGGTAGGTGGCATGTGCCCACAGGGCAGTGAGCCCACTGGAGCAAACCAGCTGTGGGGTGGCACAGCTCAGTGGTTGCACCACTAATAATCTGGACCAGCAGTTCAGTATGGCTGAATGTTAACCCAGGAGCCCCTCAACAGTGTGTGGACGTACCCATGACAGTCATACTGTTTGCTATGTGAACACAAGTGTTCGTGTGCTTGCAGGTTGGAGGTTAAATGTCTGTGCAACTCAAGCAAAAAAAGCATTTCAACAAATTAGCTCTACGGTATTGAAGGCTTCTGCTTTGCAATATCTTACTTGGTGTCTCTGCATTTGGGTGTTTCAGGTGACTGTCTTCTGTAAAAACATCACATCTCATTTCTGGGGAAAAAGAAAAGAAAATAAAACACAACCAAAGAACTCAGTTTATCTCATATTTTCTCAAGTTTTTTTTTTTCTCATATTTTGAAAAAGTTCAACTTAGGCCTTGTTTATCCAGAGGGTGAGCCAAAGTATTGCAGTGTACTTTTGTTCTATTTGTCAGGGAAGGGTATTTTTAAAATATCTAAAATAGATTTTAGTAGCAAAGAGAGTGTTTCACAAATATCTTCCCCTTTTACTCTTTTAGTAAAGCAAAGACCTCTTAAATTATAGTTTTTGCTAATATTTTCAGGAGTTTCAATCTTGTGGTGTAATCCTGTATTACAGTATCTTCTCTTGGAGCACGAGAAAAAGATTTGAAAAATACTAAATTCTGAATTCCTTGGCTCTGGCACTCACAGTTTTAGTATCACCTTTAAGTGCTACAGTTTTTCCTTCTGACTTGCTCACAGAGCCAAACTTCTCTTGTGTTTCTTCCTCCATAGCCCTGTGGCATTACGTGTCTGCTCTTCACAGAGCCAGTGAATCTGTGCTGTACGCAAGGGCCGTTAGGACAGCTCCAGAAGGACTTTACAGGCTAGTGTTGTGTATTGAATAAATAGGCTTGTGGTTACCCAATAATTGATGTCTAGCATAAATCTGGGCTGCTTCCAAAACTGCCTACCCTCCATCCCAGACACCAGCCATTCATTCCTACCATATTCCTAGTGCCCACACAGGAGCTCGTGGAGCCAGATAGGAGATCAAAGCAGTAACTGGGATTATAGCTAACAGTTACTTTGATTTGGGTTTTTTATATTGACACATTGATATATTGGAGTATACCAAGGTTTCTTTCTTGTGTATATGTTTTTTTTCATATACTATTAGGCTATATTCCTATAACAATTCTTTATCATAAACTATCCAAGTTCTTTAGCTCAGCACAGGGAGAAATTGAAACTGTTTGACTTGGATAGTTGTGTTCACAAGAGATACATTGGTAGGCATTTTCTATACTAGATTGGGAACTTCCTTTGGAGAAGGAAATGGTCTTTTTCTTCCCCAGAGAGAAAATCAAATTCTATAGTTTGGAATGAATTTGTTTGAAAAGGTAAGTTATCCTAGTAAATTCTCTTGTAAGAGCAGTTATAAACATATATAGGAAATGAAAAAGAGTTTTGAAAGAGTGCTTTCCAAACATTTTTATACAATCTCAGAGTTGAAGACAGAGCCTACTTACTTGAATTAAAAAGTACTTTCAGGATTGGGACTATCAGGTATAGTCTTTTTCTTGGAGCGGTGGAAGGGAAAGTACGACAAATATTTATTCAGCTACAGTCTCTGGCTTCTGGTTATTAAAAAGGAAATTTTATTGTTTTGGAGAACTATTCAGCACACTTAAAGTACTACTTTCAAAGATATGCTAACATTTTGATGAGATAAGGATTTACTTTTATTGGAAATTTTTGTTTTAATTAACAAATAAATGATAATAGTCTTGACCGAACACAGCTACAGTAGTAATTTCTAAAGAAGCACAAATAATTAATTTTTGATTCAATAACTAAACTAAAAAATTGGAAGAAAAATTATTTCAGAGTGCATTAAATGCTGAATTAAGCAGATCAGCATGTTTTATTTCAATTTACAATAGTATGAAAAAAAAAGCTACTACAAACTATGATACTTTTCCTAAACACAATTTGCCAGGCAGAGAGAGAGTCACAAGAAAAAATAGTATTCTGACTGTTTTTTTGTGTGATTGCTGCTTTTTATGGCAAGGAAACATGGTTCCGCTCTGTCCTCTGGTCAGGGCCCATACAAAAGAGGGTGATCTAACCTTCAGGGCCCACAGCACTGAGTGTGTGTGGCGCTCTGTCTCTTCTGCGTTTTCAGTCTGTAGGATATATGGACGTACTTACTGGTGTGAGAGTTAGTAGCAGATCGAGGCAAATGCCTTAAATAGTAAACTGATGAGTCTCTCCAGCTCGGAAGAAACTCTTCTGAGTTCAGAGATGGTTCAGCGGCAGTTCACTGAGAACTGAAACTGGTCTTCTGTGTCCTGGGGAAGAGTACCCTAGCTACTGAGTGAATGTGAAAAAGAAGAGATACTGCTCTTGCACTGTTGTGCTGTCTCCGAAATATTTCATCTGAATCTGCTCAGTGAATTCAATACAAATATGCAGCTTGTTTCCGGATCACCAAAATGGAGTTTTTAAATCAAATATGCTAAAAACTACCTTGCCTTTGTCACCCTGTTCAGCTCATGAAGTTATTACAATGATGAGAAATGAAAGTTGTGGTTAGTGTTTGAAGTCTAATTGCTGGTTTTGAAGTTGTTTTATTCTATAATTCATAATTAAAGAGTCCCTTCAGAAACTACAGTTCTTCTTAATTCAGCATCTATCAACTACTTTGAAAATTATTTTTTATAGGTTTCCTTTTTCTGTTCTGATGTCTTTTCCTATCTTTGATCTCTGCTTCTCATATACTTTCTCGGCATCATCTCCAGCTGCTAAAGGTAGCCACTCTAGTGTGTACAATTGATTCTTTTATGTTTACATTTTTTATGTTGCTTTATACTAAAATTAACATTTTGATGCAAAGAGTAGAACTTGATTTTTCTTCACAGTTAAGTACTATATTCTACATAACCCTACTATGCTTAGTCTGCATAGTATAAAGTATAAATGGAATTCTGTCCCTCCATTTCTGCCTCTGTGTTTTCTACCTTACATATTTAGCTCTTATATAACTAATTCTGACACAAGGACAGTAGACCTAAGCCAATAATATTTTTTCATGTCTGTAATCCTTAATGATAAAGGATAAATTGTAATCAATTAGTTTGAGGACAGAGGAGAAACAGCACTTATTCAATACTGACTGGTACATGGTGCGAAACAGAGGATATGAGATGTTCGTTTTCAGTTAAAGTTTGCCATATGTGTTAGGCCATGTTACTCCAAGCACAGAGTGCAGATTTTGTTTTCCTATATCCCCAGTAATAACAGGATTTAAAAGGTGAAATTTCAGAGAAAGAGTGGATGGCTTATATGTGGTTACACCCTTGCACACATCTTGGAAAAAGCAGTAATAACTGTAGCTGTAGCTTACTAAGACAGTGGCCAATAGAAGTAGCTGTGGAAATGTACTGCAGTAATGCATCATTTGTTATCATCATTTGCTGTTCACACAGCATCCCAGATAGGTACTACTAATTTCTGAGCTCCGGTAGTACCCTTCAGACTTGAAAACAGAAGGAAAGTTGTTGCAGTTTTTCATATTTTAATTTCTATCCAGTTGCCTTTCTGGAGTTAGTGATGGTGGGGAATAGCATAAGACCCAGTAACGATAAAAACAAACTGGGGTGATGATGGACAATAAGTAAGTTTGCAATGTACTGTAGAGGATGGAAATGCTGATTTGATTGCATAAGCAAAGCCACTAGGAGATAAGAAAGTCATAATTCTTCATGTATGGATTTGATGTCACTGTATTTAGGATATCTCTGGACTTCAAGTTGCTAAGGAAAAAAATTAAATGTAGGTCAATCAAAACAATCAATAAAAATTCTTAGAAACTGGAGGTATTGTTATACAGAGAAAGACTATATGAACTAATATCTTTGAAAGACAAGACTTCAGCTTACAAGTATTTGAATTCTGTATACATCAAAGAAAGAAAAAAATGTGTATTGGTACTGTGGGTCTACAGTGATGAATAAAAGGATGAAACTCAAAAAAGGATGCATTAGACTGAAATTAGGGAAATAATTCTGATATTTCAGTTCTGATATAGTTCTGATATTTCAGTTTGTAGAAAAATCTCTTGAGGAAAGAGATGTGAGTCACCTGGGACTTCCAAAACTAGACATGATAAACTTTGGGAAACAGTAAAGGACCAGCTATGCCACTGAAGAGATTTGAACAAATGAAATGTGCCTTCTCTATCCTATTTTTTTAATTTTTATATTAAATTGTTTATTTAACTGCTAAAATGGAAAATTTTCACCTTTGTCAAGTCAGTATGACCTTTACAGAATCTATTGCTATAAAATAAACTTAGCAGCAGCTATGTTTTGGGGGAACTTTAGAAGAAAGACTGACTGAGGACTGTTTTTAAGATGCCAAAAAAGTCCTCAAGAAGGGAGCGTATTTGAAGCCTGGGCATTGTGCAAGTAGCTGTGAGAAGAGCAGAATACATTTTTTGTAATACTTCATACTGTGGTATTTAATCAAAACTTAAGTACCTTTGCATCGCTATGCAAGATCTTAGAACATGATACCATGTTCCAAATATTTGTTCATGGCCTGCTTCATCAAAAGGCTGACTCCAGGATGTAACACATCCAACACCTGGCTTGAGGTGTTAGTTTTATTCATCATTTGTACTTTGTTGTGTTTAAGCAAGAAAATTAAACAATGTATCATAATAGATTGATACAATTCCAATCTCATGCAAAAGAAAAACAAGAGGGAATACTGTATTTTACTGCCACAGTTACTGTATTCCTTGAAACCATGTTGTTATATTTTTAAAGTAAATAAATAAATAAACAAGGTACCATAAATTAAACTTCAAATTTTTGGAAGACCACAAATTCTCCATGATATAGTCTACTGTCTCTTGAAAATCAAGTCCCTGTAGAAATCATGGCATAAAATTGATACTGTTCAATTGAATAAATTGTTGGTGTGTGTTTTGTTCTGTACACTAGCCATTTAATTAGGAAAAGCTAACTAGTACCAGCCACTCCTATCCTCTCTGATATCAAGTGGAGATAGAGGAGAAGATGGCTGGGAAAAATACTTTATTTATATTCCTTCAGATTTCACTTACCTATATTTTTAAAGGCAAAGCAAAAATAGTTTTTTTGTTAAAAAAACAAAAATATTTTTTATATTCAGATAAAATTTCTGTTAGCTGCATGGGATCAACAAGGTGAAAAACATGTCCTAAATGCTTTAGAGAACAGTTGCAGAAACATGCAATGCAACATGAACAGTTGCAGAAACATGTGTTTTCATGTCTTTTCTATTGGATCGTCATAGAATTTCCCTATTGATTGATTGGATAAAGATAATTTCCATTATCATTTTTTGCTGGTATCAGCAGTTTGTTTTTACCCTACTGTGGCATTTAATTGAACTTCATACAGCTTATAATTTCATTTTGATCTTCTTCACAAAAGTTTGCCCTGTAATTTCTGAACACTCTCATTACTGTATAACTCAAGACTGCAGAGATTTGCAAAGGGTTTGTCCTCCCACAAGCTTTGGCTATATTTGTCAGCCTAACAAAGACTGTATGGTGAAACCTGATCAGGGCTGATCCTATGCATCTCCTGCTGACATCAGTAAGAGGTTAGCACGTATTAACATCAAAGAGTTTTATTACTGCAGCTGACTCCCAAAAATGCAAAACAATTAAAAATAATAGCAAGTGGAACAAAAACCAAATGATCCAATGGATTCTGGGAAAGGTTTTGAATGTACTCTAAAAATTTAGAATCATCTTATTTTACAACTCACCATTTGTTGTGACCAGACTATATGAGCAAACTATGTGATACAGAATGAAATTCAGATCTGAAACCTGAAGTAAACTATATAACGATAGGAAGCCAAGAAAGAGTGGATGTGATCCATGAACAAATTAAGAGCAATTCAAGTAATACTTTTATAGGAAGCAGTGTTATTTCTGTTATCAGAAGATTATTATTTTCATCTTTAAATGTTATGTTGTGTATTAGTGGTGAACTAATGCCTTTTACTCTCTGTCCACCATCCTATCACCATCCTTGCTCTTTGACAGAGGAATGATTTTCTTACCTAAGTCTGTAGCAGTTCAGACAATGGAGATCCTGATCCACAACTAGAAGCCCAAGTAAAACAAATAAAGAATAATAAAAGGTAGCATTTTGTATACTGTTGAGACTTTAGTCTCCGTATATATTTTTACAAGGATTTTAGTGTTGACTGCAAATTTATTAAATTTTTGGTTTTTATGCTGTACTACTACTCATTCATAGCAAGAGGATTTGTTGGTAGGGACTAGTATGTTTATTCTGTTTATCTGAGTGGTCTGGATTTACTTGGAATGAAGCTGATTGAATGTCACCTTTCTTTTTTAAAGTTGACAGCAAGGCTTAGTCTATTTGCACTTGCTCAGGCCTGGGGCCAGTGTAGACAGGACTTCATTTTAGTCCTATACCATGCTTTGATAACTGTTCAGCTGGATCCATGCAGAAGTCTGAAATTTATTTGTCCTTTCAGGAGAGTAAAGAGACCATAACCCCTGCAGGTATGAAATCACATCATAGACATTTGCTAGACATGATAAAGCCATAGCTATGCCTGATCATAACTGGAAGTGTAGTCATAGTACCACATTAAGACCTAACTATGAAAATGAATCACTAGAAGTCCAAGAACAAAGATCAGACCTCTAAACTATGAAGGAATGGTAGGATTTTGCCACAGGGCACCAGCATCAACCCACACTTTCCTTTGAAAGCTGCTGGGATTAAATAAAGCATGGACACTGGGGCTGACAATAGGTCAGTAGATGAAGAAGTTTTTCCAATGCACAATATTCAATGTACAAAGACAGGCTAATATTTCAATGAATGGAATATGTCTCGTCTCCACTGCCAGTGAGCCTTTTAGCCTTTCAAATGCTCAAGTTGTCGACTACATTACTGTGGAGGAAATCACCATAGTATGCACTGGTATACAAACTTTCAAAGTTCTATCCAGTCCTTACAGGTACTATTTACTGTTTTTACTTTTCAAATGGTCAGTCTTCTATGTCTTTTTCTGCTTACCTGCCCCTTTACTCCCACTTTGTTTTCCAGATCTTTCCCATTTTCTCTGCTGGGGCATCTTCAAACACAAGACTGTGTGTTTAAATAACACCAAAGCTGCACAGAAGTACCCTGGCTTGCAAAGGTGCAGTTTCATAGTGAAATAGCGTATGTTACTGCCATGTCCATGTATTTGCATATTCATAATTACCAGCTTTGCACTGCAAGCTACTGTTTTGTTCATGTAGCTTGCAAACGTGTAGAGTTGGATTGGGAGATAATTCATCACGTTTTGAATTCTAATCATGAAGGGGAATTGCAGTGACAGCCAGCTAATTTTTGTGAAGTTTCCATAATACACTGCATAATTTCTCCCAGAGGGGCCAGTGACAAAAAAGAGCATGGGATATATCCCAAGTTGTAATTAACTAATAATTCTGAGGAAGTTTCTCTGTGCCTGTCAGATATGACTCACAATGAATTAAAATGTGCTGTTTGTTTGCATGCAGCTACCTTCTACTATCTAGCACCATATAGCCAAGTAAAGCCTGCCCATGTATATAAGCCATTTGATAGCATTACTTCCATGAGAAAAGTCATGCTTGTATATTGAGGAAAGATACCTGCTCGTATCACAAATACTTATCTGTGATACTATCCTAGGTGAAAAATGGTTTTTTATACTATTATGTCTAGCCAAGAATTCAGATGATTGGATTTTTTTTTAAATGTTTTGTTACTATTTTTCATCGGCAGAGTACTAAGTTATTGTGGCATCTGGACCTGTTTTCCTATCTGTAGTCAAAAGATATACCAAAGATGTGTGGATCCTTACTCATGGAAAACACATATTTAACGCTGAAGTCCTGAGAATGACTAATCATAATTTTTGGTCCGTAAATCAAATACATTTTATTTGTTGAAAGCCTCTTCCCACAATCACTAACAATTTTAATAAGATATTTCACCAGTCTAAGAGAATGCTGCACAGGTTAGGAACACTATTAAGATCTGTGAGAGTGTCTCCATGAGAATGAAGTTGAACTCATCCCAAAATAATACTAACAAAATTATTTTGAAGTGTATTTAAAAACATCTGTGATACTTTCACTTTTGAGATGGACAGTGAGATTATTTGTTGAAGGAACTAGCAATCAAATCTGGAGGTTGGAAAGATGATCTGGAATTAATATATGAAATATATTAGTGCACTATACATTGCAATTGGTTGCACCTTTCTTGACATAATTTTTCTTCAGAATGTTTTCAAATCAGGGAAAAGCTTTTATATCCTATCTAAATTTAATTACCTCAGAAATGGATACAAAATAAAGGATGCTGATGGATGAGAAGGAACTATACCAGTTAAATTTAAGTCTATAACTTATACTCAACATGGAAAAATAAGCACAGCATTCAACCGGTTTGCACAGATGTGTTATATCATTCTAATAGCAATCTTTGTCAGCTCTAAATTGGGCCAAAACTTGAAGGCAACCTGGAGGAATGTGGTTCAGTTAGTTGTATTAAAAGAAGAAGGGAATGTTCATTTAAGCTGACTCCAAAGGTATTTACCATAGTTTTACAGCATTTGCAGGGATTAGATCCAAATATTTTTGGAATTTCTGGTTCACAAAAATAGAGCATTTTGGAAGTTTTGTACCAAAATATTTGAGATCATTGTTCATACATGTAGTTGGGCACACACAAGAGAATTTAATATTCCTGGCTCTTCTATCCTACAAATGACATGAGTCAAGGTCTCCTTTTCCTGTTCCTGATGGGTTGTTCAGGTAAATGATAAAGATCTAATGAATTAGAGCAAAGACTAATAGCTAACAGGTGTACAGATGCTATCCACTCTATTAATTAATGCTGCTGTACATTATGTGGAACCAATGCAAATTACTGCATGTGGAATGTTTACACATTGGAATTGTGCTTAGCAACTCAGTGAAAGTATTGCCAATATATTAGGAAAAGTACTTTGAAATAGCTAGTAGGATACAATCATTGTGGCATTTGTTCATGACCTATTCCTGACCTAATCAACTCTCCTTGATCATGGATTTTTTTCTTCAGACTAAGAAAGACAGCATTTTATCATTATTCTCGAAAAGATAAGATAATAGTGAATTTTACTGCAATTAAAAATGATAAATACGTAAAAATAGTTTTGCTGATAAAGTGTTCTTCAGTCTCGGAAGACTTGTTTAATAAATTATCTTTAGAAAAAGATTAATGTACATAAATTGTGGTACCTTTAAAATTCATAATCTGTTGCTGATGTGCCATTATATGTCAAGTTTTTCAGGTTGCTAAAAATTGCATTTTCATTTACGTGGAAAAGGTGATTTGTCCAAATATTACAGGGAATTGTTTCTTTTGATATTAAAATGAGTTCACATCCAAGCTAACATTTAAAGGAAACTTAATCATGAATTGCAAATTGCCAGTGAAATGAGCCCTGGCTGACTGATAGTTTAGACAACACCCAGTTGTCTTTTTCACAAAAGTATTATGCATGCTAGAATAGGAATCTTTGCATATCTTTTCACAATGAGAAAATTTGTTTGAACAAATTAATTGTGCATAGTTGTCTTTTTGACTTTGGCCAGTGTTTGACAGTTGCCTATATTCAATGAAAATGCTGATTCTTAAAGTGAAAAAATGAAAAACGTTAGTAGTTAAAAGAAAGACATTGAACAAGTGCACTTCACCTAGAGCAAAGAAGTTAGCTACTGCAAGTACAAAATAGTGAGAAGTGATAGAATCAGTAGCAGAAATCAATACAAATTTGTTTGTACCACACACATGACCTCACAAGAGTAGGCGGTCATAGTATTAATATACTGTGCAAGAGCAATATTTATTTTAGTACAATAGATTATCCCACCTAATAACCAAACCCAGCAAGTTCAGCAGAAGTATTTTATCCTAATTAAAAATACGAAGGCTCTTTGTTCACTTTCTTATTTAGTGTTTATTTTGTGTCAGTATATGCTTGTAAGTGTGCAATTCATTTATTTTATTCTCAGCAATATGGGCAAAGCAATAACAAAATGCTTTCCTATTTTTCAGAAAGGAATGAAAATACCATCCAGTCATTTGTATTAAATACGGTATTTCAATATTCTACATCACAATTTCTGTAATGATATTTCTTTGGTCATGAAAAAGCTTATTTATTGGAGACTTCCAGTCTGGATTTAGTGTTTATGGTAACATTGGGGTACTACAAACTGAAAAAAAGCAAACAAAAACCATAGTCTGCTGCAATGTCATTTTACAGAATACTTATAATCCCACTTATATTCACTTATAATCTCTGGTAAGCAGTAAGTTAAATTATCATTTAATACAGTCTGGAACTCCTGAAGCTTTGCCAGGATTATAGAAGGGAACAACCACTTGAGATTTGGGCTGCCTGCAAGGAATTTATTAGCCTAACTGAATATCAGAAGTGCTGGGAAGAGATTATTTATGAACTTAATTGACAACCTACACTGGTTTACCATGGAAAAGGGAAAAGAGGTAATCTAATATGGGCAAAACTACCTTTAACATGGAATTAGAGAAAGAAATTGCTTGATTTGAATACTTTGAATCTTTTTGAATTTATGGTTGGCTTACTGAGAAAAGATTTACTGGTTTGCTTAGGAAATGTTATTTTATATTTAAAACTAATGTGTCAGTATCCACAATTTCGTAACACTGCACTGTTTAGAATTTCTTTTTAAACATGATAAACTGCCTGTCAGATGTGGCCTAGCAATTGTCCTGATGCAAATTCTATTTCCTTCCCAAATGTCTGCCCATATATTTAATATAAAAGACTTAGAGATGTCTGTAGTCAGGGTCAGTTCAGGATCCTGAGCTTGGGTTCCAGCTTCGGTCTACCAAAGCTTCCTGTTCTCTGGTTTCTTGTCCATAAAATGAGATTAGCGGCATATTATTTCCTTTCAGGACAGGTCTGAAAATACACAAACGTATACAGTGTGAGTATTCAAAATAAATATATTTCTGCATTAGCTCAGTTAGTCTTCTATTTATTTCTTAGCATTTTTAATAACTAACTGCTCCCTACGTGTTTTGAGATTCTGGAGGAAAACATTATTATTAATAAATCTTACTTGCAGCTTTTCTGCTGTTGTTCTTACATAAATATTTTCACTGATTCAGGTATGGTATAAATACTTGCATTCTTAACGTACATTGTCATCTGATTTCCTGGACTGTAAAGCTTATTGACAGCATAAACTGAAGTATATGTGTTAAGATTTAATGCTGAGTAAGTAGAGTTGGTTGATAGTTAAAGAGCTTAGGATAGTCTACTGTAGCTTCAGGTAACTTTTTAACTAGCATACACATAATTTCTTCTGCCTTACTCCTCGTATGAACCCAAATTAACCATCTGTTTTGATGTAAAAAAAAACTGTTTGGTCAAAAAAATGAGCAGCTAAAATGAAAGTCATTTTTCAAAAGAGCATCTTATAACTGTGAAAAATCAGCATTTGAACTTTGGTTAACTATTTCAAACTATTTCAGTCAGACAGCTTCTCAAAGCTGCGAGGAACAGCTAAATTTTTGAATTGATAAAACTAACTTCTGCATTTCACATTTCTCTTAGTATCCATTTACTAAGGAGGTTAATGTTTACCTATATTAGGGAAGAAAATGTTTTTCTACCAATTCCACTTTGCCCTCCATAACCTCTCCCTTTGTCCCCCCAAAAGTGTGAAGCTGTGATTTTTTTATACTCAAAACTGTGACTTTCGTATATTTGAACAGTCGTTTGTGCATTGCAGAACTCTCCTAGAACCTGTATGCAATTATAGAACCATTCCCAGAGCTTTTTCAATGGTGTCTGCCTGTGAGGAAATAGGAACATCCTTCTTCTATAGAGAAGTTAGTATGTTCAGTTCTCCAATGGATTTGTGGTCTTCCACAAATCTGTATTCATTTTCTCCAGCACTCCTACAGTCTATTCGTTAGTAGCAGTGGGATAGATACGGTTCTAGATAGATATAGATGGGGGCAGGGCAGAGGGGAGCAATATAAAAATACAGCAGTTTAATTTCCAGGGATCACAGAACTTTGTGAAGAAACTGGGGATCGCCAGATCCATCTCTTCTGTGACTGGTTGAGGTCCTCACAGGCTCTCCATCTTTTTCAAGCTTTAATAGGAGTAAAGAACTCCCTTTTCATTCTCTCAGATAGAAAGAAGGCAGCTCATAGGAAGCAAAATGAGGAGGAGTAAAGATTGCTTTGAATGTGTATCTTCCACTAAGTCATTGTGAAACTTCTTAGCTGTTGCTCCTGCCAGAAACACCTTACCGCTCTCAAACTGAGTAATCTATTTAGGCAAAATTCTCTGGCCCAGAGTTTCACAGATTTGTAAAGGCAGCTGACACACAGCAGTACTTTCTGCAGTTAAATAGTTTAGCAGTAGCTGTAGAGAAGCTGATGAGTCAGAACTGGTAGCGGTGTCTTTAAGACATTTTCTCCAGATCACACTGCAGAGAGTTTTGAGTACTCCTTCTCTGTCATCTGTTTTTGCCCTTTCTATAGAGAACTTTGATGATTTGCTGCTAGAGGGAACAGTATGGAAAGGTAGAATCGGTTGATAAGTGTTGAAGGGATGAGATGGATGGTTGGGAGGATTAGGCATGGAAGCAGAACTCTGAGTTTGATACAATGGAAAAAGGAAAGCCAGAGAAGAGTTCAAAGAGTGTTTGATCATTTACATGAGAGCCCCAGGCTCAGAAGATGATGTTAGCTGTGTTTTCAGTTGGGTTGAAGAAGGGACAATTTCCATAAAGGGGTATAGAAGAGAAATGATTGTTATCAAGGTGGAGGTTTATAATGAGGTTGGTATGCTGCAATTCCTTTAGTCAATAAGCAAAAAACCACTTCATGATGATAAATTTGGGGCAAGAATATCAGTTTTGTTTTCTCCCATTAGTTTTCTTATTTTTTTTCTTTTTTCTTTTTATTTTTTTTTAATCCAGTATATCCACTCTCATCTTCTCTGGCTGTGTGTATCTGTCACAGATTTTTTACTCTAATTATTTACTTTCTTCTTGTTGTTTGTAATATATAGTAGTAAAGTAGTAATTCTGTTTCCTTACATGTTTAGAAGCAGTGCACATTCTTTATTGTCCAAATTATATAGTAGTTTATGAGAATGAGGACCTACTACTGTGATCATTGCTTTCCCTGTTCTGTTAATCTGAAAAAAAGCGCAATTTCTGGCAAAATCTTAATCTATTCCAAAGTCAATTTAATGTCTAAGATTAATTAGTTTTTGTAGTGTTCTTAAATAAGATATGGTAGGTGATCTGTTGTTAAGTATATGCACAATTCCTATGGAAGAAGACTGCAGAAAGATTCTATGAAATTATGAGGGGAGGTGTTGTTTGCTTGTTTATCTTTTGGATTAAGCATCCCCAATCAGTTCACCTGTAATTGAAAACATAGTTTCCTAGAATAATATACCTCTATTAATTTTTCCCCCTCAAACCATTTCTCTTTTATATCCCTTTTCTTCTGTCAAATATTGCCTATTTTTTATTTGGATTCATCATTCACATCTTTGACTTATGAATGTGAACCTTAAGCTGTATTTTAAAGAAGATTCATTCTCCTCATGACTGCACTGCAGCAAAATCTAACTCCTAAGCTAATATTAACTTGTGTGCTGAAACTGCTATTTATTCAGTATATATATTGTACAGACTTATTCCTTCAGACATTTTGAGTAAATGGTGGCTCAAACAATTTTCTGTTCTTTCTTGTGTAGAATTTCAATGTGAAGTCCGTGAGACACTGTGCAAAGAGACCCTCATGTAGATTTCTGGCATGGAAATCTCAATTTAATATTTTTTATCATTATTATCCATGTGACAATACAACGTACAGAGCTATTATTAATAGCTGTCCTCTCCTAACTTGGAAATATGATACAAGTTTGAATGGTATTCCAGCATCAAAGGCTGGATGTAAAGCTGAACATATTAATAAAACCAAAGCACAGTATTTAATTTATTACTTTCTTAGATTTTTCTAAGGCAAATTAAATTGCAAGCTAAAGTAATGTTAGAATAACTCCTTTTTAGTCTTATATCTACATTCTCCACTAAGGCAAATTCAGTCGTTCTGAATTCACATGAAGAACACAAGATCCAGGTTTCTTCTTTGAATTAGTAAGATTCATTTTGGTCAAATCAACACTGATTCCTCTTTTTTTTTCCTTCTCGAAAGGGAAGTGATGCCAGTTGGCTAGTATGAGACATATTAGACTTGCAAATGCTAATCATATGACTCTTTCTTTCCTTCCCCATACCCAGTTTCTCCCACAGGGAATATAAATGAATGCCCCCCTCCATCATAACCTATCATCCAACACCATTATCTTTGAAACACTAGTGGCATCCTTCCAACTGGCCATAAGGTTACAGACACGTTTTTTAATCATTACATTGCCCACTGCAGGAAGCTGAGGTCACACCGTTTAATGTGTGCTCATGATAAATTTCACCTTCTTGTATAATAAAATGGAAGCTAATGAAGCAAAACACAATTGCGGTGAATTGGAGAGCAGTAGAACAAGGCAAGAGAATATCCACTTATTGACATTACCAAACATATCTTAAATGCGAGGACTTTTAAAACAATTCATAATCAGTTATTAAAAAGGGACTGGAGGAGCTTATCATTGGCTTAGTAAGGAAAAATACTGCAACAGTTCATTAGTTATTAATTACTCGACAGTCTCATTGCTTAAGGGCTTTACATTTTGCAAGTTCTTCTGTACCACGTGACTGACTTCGATCTATTTTATCAACTTGCATCAACTTGCAAAATACAACATTTTGTTTTTTCTGGCTACACATTTGAGAGGAAAAATTGCTCAGGTATTAGCAATTTGTCTTAAAATATTTCCAATACAATGTTGGTTGGTTTCATAAACAGTAAGAGGATTCTAAAAATATAAATAGACATAAGAGTAGAATACATCTTTTCTTTTACTACAGGTGTGATTTATGTGTTAATCCTGTCTTAAGCAAACCACAAATTTCCTGAATAGAAACTTGAGCAAGGGGGAAACTCAAGGAAAACAAAAGACTACCACAGAAGTACCCTGAATAGAATGTGTTTGACAAGAATGATTAAGAGGAGAACCTAATTGTTCTTTCATAAATTATTATTTTACTGTAATTTTTACCCATGTTGTTTAGAAGTACATATTTTTGTTATTGTTTTATTTCCCATCTTTCCAATTCAGAAGCAAAGTACGATTGCTCCTACAGTATCTAGAAATAAAGAAGACTGAAAAACATATATTCAAGAACGTAATGCTTTGCTCACATGTGTTCATTTCATTACCAGAACACCTACTGATTTTTGTCAGGGCAAGTTTATTGGGAGGTGCAAGAGAGACTATAGCTGCTTCTATACATGTGACCCAACAATGCCCTCAGGACAATATAACACAGCAGCAACTATGATTGTTTTATGCACACAACACATATATACTTCTCATTTTTTGTTACTAATAGAGTTTTAAGATCAGGTAATCTTTTGGTATGAAAGGAAATAGAGTTCCTCTGCATCAGGGCCTATGCTGTTAATTCTCATAGGCTGAGATCAGTCCTGGTGGCAGTATCTAAATAAATGACTTCTTAGGAGGTAAATAGGGGAAGAGAGAAGGGACAGATTGAAGCTGGTGCTACCAGTGACTCAATAAATGCTCTAAGATAGTATTTTGTTTATTAAAAAAAAGAAAAAAGCGTTGTGCTGATGGCTGTAGGTGCTGCCTCATAAAAATGCATAGTTGTATTTGATGATGAGTCTTTAGGGTTGGGCTTATGTGGTATCTTCTTAACCAAAGTCACAAAGTCTGTTCCAGCAACCAGAATAGATCATCCGATGCAGTCACAGGGTGACTACAGCGTTTTTCCATTGCTGAAAAAGGCAGTCACCATCTCACCTTCCCTCCTTGTCATGGAGGGAACTCTACTTCACTTAGCAACCCCCTAAAGAAGCTGATTCAACTTACTATTTTGGTGGAAAATTAATCTAGCAACAAAGAAGAGTGGATGGTATTTCTGCTGGATTAGTGAGCTGTATCAGCCTGCAAAGGTGTGAGATGAGCACCTGGCCAGAGAAAAATGTTGGAAATGGTCAACTGAGGGAATTAGATATGTGCAAAGGACCCAAGATTACTCTTTTTCAACAATTATGAGTTTTAGATTGGCATGGTTGTTTGCCAGTCTTTAGCATCATGTGAGTTGCTGTCCGCTTTCCAAGGCACTGGTTTGGAAAGAAAACCTTTCAGAAAGGTTTTGGAAAGGACTCTCTTTCTTAGTTAAAAAGTTCCTAAAAGCACAAAGAAAAAACCCACTGGTGAAAGGTAATTAGAGAGGTGACACAGGAAAGAAAACAGGAAAAAAATGTTTCTGGGACAGATGGAAGGAAAACAGCATGTGTGCAGCCAAGTCTAAGGCCTCAAAATATAAAAAGAAAAGTACAAAAGAGCCTTAGATTTTCTAGCACAGTGCCTATATCAAGACAACGGAAATCCTGCCTAACATGAAATTAAAATGCAGCCAGAATAGGAGATGATTTTAACAGAGAAATGAACTGGGAAAGGAGGTAGAGTAGGAATCAGAGTGTCAAAAGGTTAACAATTAGGCTAAGGAAGCTCATTTCCATACAATTTCTCTCTACTTACTTGTGCAAAAAAAGAGCTTCTTTAGAGGGCAGTTCCAAACAAGAATCTAATTTTAGGTATTCTGACTCACTTCAGGAAGAAGCTAATCTCTCCATATACTGTGAGACAGGTTGAGGACACTGGGAGACTAACCTTAGGCTAATGTTAGCCTTTATGATTGCCTTCCACTGATTTCAGCAATGTGCACATGAAATTCTGATGAGTGTATGAATGCTAAAAAATGAATCTAATTCAGTGCAGTTCTCAAATTCATTCAGAAATCAAAATTTTGGTAGTTTTAATGAGAGACTTTAAGATTTCAAAACAGTGCAAATTGCAAGTATTAGAAACAACTTGTATGTGTTGGCATAAATTCCCACTCCCTTCCTCAAAGGATAATCTGGGAATGTTTTTAATGAGGAAAGAAATTATCAACAGCTGGAAGATAGAAAGAACAGTGTCAGCCAGTAGATACTAACATTTTTGGAATCACATCTGTTTATTGTAGCTGTGGATTTGAGCTGAAAACCTAAATTCTAGGAGAGGATTTTTTCCCACTTCTATATTCAGATTTCCTAAAATTTTACTGTCCTTCTCACATGACCGTGCTTGGATCACTAATACAACTCATGTGTTTTTACTTACTTTACTTAAATTGTCTTTATGTACAATGGCTATGCTTATGTTACTATAGCCTTTGTGCCTACCAGGTGATATTATCTCTCTCGATAATGTAAAAATTAAGCATTGTACAACCTGGTCATAAATTAAGTAGCTGGGTGCAAAGAAATTCAGAATACACATTTCATCTCTCTCTGCACAGAAACCCTAATCCATTTTTGAGAGATTTCATGACGAAATTCAGACCTAAATGAGTTTAAACACTCTTCAAAAAGTGAGTGTGCAGATCTGTCTCATGATAAATATCACGATCTGTTATTTGTGACCTGTAAACAGTTCAGACTCAGAGTTTCTACCTTCAGGATCAGACTAGCTTGCTGAGTCTTTTTTTGTCTTTTTTGATTTATAAGTCTATCATGCAAATGAATTCTTTAACTATAATTGAACAAACCAGGTCAAGACATGCTTAAAATTAAGTAAATTACTGTTTAATTCTAAAATTAGAACTCTGGAAAAAAAACTTTCTAAAATACATTTTCCATGAGAGCTTCAGAATCAGTTTATATACTAATGTTTTATAAACAAATATTTTTAAGGTAATTTAACAGACAGGAGAAGGAAAACCACTGACATTTCTGACAATATAGAAATGAGAATAAACCAAAACAGAAAGCAAAATGTTAAATGTACACTGGTAAGGCTACCACCTTCCTAGGAAGGTACAGCTAAGCTTCTATAATGCTTTCTAAGGAAAAACATATCAGTGATGTGGTGTGCACACACACGGGAATTTGTAGCTTATGGCAGTTTGTCACCTCATATTTAGCTTTCCCTGTTTTTCTTGTAATAGCCTACCATGATGCCGAGATAATATGTTTTTTTCTTTCTCAAAAGAAGGACAACTTTCAGTTAGTTTTACAAAGCTGGAATTGCTTTATAGCATGTCTACTCTAGTTTATGCCATGCACTACTCACTGTACATTCAAATTTAATAGTAATCTTTTAACATCTGCATTGCTTTACAGCTGCTTAGGAGTGTGTGTCCATATTCAGAAGTAACCTCTTGATTCTATAAACACTATGTCCATTTGTACAGCTGTTCAGCTGGACTAATTCTGTGAATGAAGTTTTGTATATACATAAATATTTGCAGATCAGAGCTTAAATATGTACTCAGCATTAGAGCTAACCAAAAATTGTTTCTTCTGCCTAAACAAATATATTCTAAAGAAAGCTATTTTTCATAGTCATCAAAACTGTTCTATCTTTTTGTGGTTTTATACTTTTGATTGAAAAAAATATATATCCTTAAGGATTTAGTAACAAGAAACCTCCAGATTTATGATAGTACTAAAAATTGTTATTTGAACAAGCAGTACTTTTGAGATTCCCACATTAAGTTTTTATTTTAAAAATGAAGAAAAGACTTCCAAAAGGATATTGTTTATTTTTAAATCCATCTACTTATGTTTTAACACCAGATTTTTCAAACATAAGTAAAATGTCAGTCAAAGTAATTTTCATAACTTCTGGCTATTTGACTCTTGCTGAGGGCCAAATCTTCTGCTGACGTAAACTGGCATAGTTCCATTGAGGCTAAATTGGCATCATTCCATTGTATCAGGTAAGGATCCAAAAGTGCTATATATTCCTATCAAAATGTCGTTCTCCATATGGTATGAAATTAATAGCAAAAATCACACTTCAGTAGTTTTCTTACTTTTAAAAAATCTAAGCTTTTTAAAGAAGCCATAAAATAGGAAGATAATAGGATAGCTAAGACTTTCTAAACTTTAATTATAAAGCAAGTACCCCCAGCAATAATTGTTGGACTTCAAGCTACAACTTGTATCCTATAACTGTAAGCACTATGTTTATTTAGTACATTCAGTTTTTCCTAACATTTCCTTTCTTTACAGAATATCTTCTATAAATACAAAACAACCTGTTTCTTTGACTCAGTATGAGGAAAGTAATGAATCATTTCATATAGTGATGTGCTGAAGATGGTATAAGTATTTAAAATGCAGATCAAATGTAACTTTAAACAGCGTATCTGTGCCTGGAATTCCAAAAGTGGCTAGTGATTTATGAGTGATTTATTTAGTGATTTACAGAAGTCTATGTGAAAAAATCTAAGCTGTAAACTGAAAACTGAGAGACAACTTCTTCCTTTCCATTCCTGTTCACTATTTCTTTTTGTTTTAATGGGATTTTTTTGTGAACAGTTTGTCCCAGATTTTAAATCATAATGTAATTTCACTTGTCAGAAGAGTATTAAAGTATAAGTGTCTATGAAAATCAGTTCATGCATCACTGTGCGTGTAAACTTAATCATTAAAAATTTGTTACTTTTCAAATTTATGTTCACTTGTGTTTAAATGAAGTTCTGTGATTTCATCTTCTGTGCCTTCGGTTAGAGTATTGACTTATACACAGTTAATGTGTCTAATTACACAAATATTTATTGATGTGTGTTGTTCCATCTAACTCAGTAGACTCACTTATCTGGTGCCATTCAGTCAGAGTTTGGTCTCTCCTTACTATTCAAAAAGTAAATCTACTTAGAGATATCTTCCAAGAAAAAACAAAAACTTTCTAATGCCTGACAGATGCACCAAAGTGTCTGTTTTCTTATTTAGCATTGATTTTATAATCATCCTGAATATTCTTCTTGCTTTTCAGTTCAAGAAATAAATTAGAGTGAAATTCTGATAATGCACCAATCTCTCTCTACTTTCCGTGTGGATCTCTGAGCTTCAGCAATAGGCAGGATCTGACCTAAAATCTCCTCTGTTTCTGTTTACACACAAGAAAGTGAAGGACTGCTCAGATTTGCATTTCCCTTGCTCAAGTCAGGGATGAATCCAGAATTTGGAGTTACAATCATTTCCATGTTCTTTCTCATGTTAAAGGGCATCTTCTAAGTAATATACAACTGTTTCTGACACCTCACAGGGAAGGAAAAAAAACGTGGGATAAATAGCCTTTAAAGCTTATGTTCCTGCTAGGAGGCTGGGGTCATATAGTTCTTCCAAAAGCTTCTTACATAATCAGTTATCCTAAACACTGTCTCCCAGAAGATGTATTCACTGACAAGGATCTTGTAGCTCTACTGCTGAGCTATCCATCAAGCCGTGTTTGCTCTGCCCTAGCAGTCAGATTACAATCGAGAGTGGTAAGGTATGCAACGCTGTGGTGTGAAAAGAAGGTGACACATCACGCATGTGCGATAACCGAGCTGTGCCATGCCAGATGTTGTTGCCTGTTGAGGGGATGGTTGGCATGGTTATGGAATGAGCCTAAAAAAGTGTGGCATCTTTGTTTGCTTTGTTATATATTAATGTCATTTTATTCCATTTCATATCATTCATCATTTCGTACCACCATAAATGAATGTATTTATTTGCATAGGACAGAAAAAAAGTGTGCAGCAATTACCATGATACTGAATGAACAGGAATATTAAAATCAAGTGCATTTGGTTTCCAATCTGGCAATGTGTTTCTGAGGTTAGGATAGTGGATGTTCTGGCAGTCACTTAGGAAAGTATTTCTTTGGGGAAATAATTTAGCTACATGCCTGCAGTACTTGGAAGTAAATCGAAAGTAAGCATTAGCTTATAATTAAGCATTAAGAATTTATACACTTCAAATGATTTACTGAAGTGGGACTCTCCAATCTAAAACCTGGGTATTTTGATTGCTTTTTGATTTGACTCCTGGACCTTAAATTAAATTCAAAGGTTTAAATGGACATAACTGTATTATCTGTTATTTAGCATAAGAAGCACTTTCTTATCATCATTCTAATGTCTTCATTAGAAAACCTCATTGTCTTCATTTGGGAAAATAATAATAGTACATCTATTAGAATTGTTCTGAATATAATTGATTTAACTGCTGTCCAGTGAAAGCATAAATGCACTTAGTTGCATTTAGTTGATTGAAGACTGCAAAAGTTTGTTGACAGGAATGGTCAGCACTTGCCCTGGTAGCTTGTGAACTTTAAGAAGTTCAAAAGTTTGTTTTAGTTTGGATATTTACCCATACTTAGAGTGAGACAGTATTTATAGAATGAGAAATGGGCCTGAAATTTTGCAAACCAGGAAGGAGTTCAAATAACATTTCAGATAAATTAGCAGATTGGAAAAGGATAGAAAAGTCAACAGAGGAGCTTTTCTCCTGCTAGACTTGTAGTTCTGGCCTAGCTAAAGCCTATATAATTCTCTCCATTATTTCTGAACAAAGTGGCAGACAGGAAGACACCAGTGTGTGGAATGATAAGCTGATTTAAAATGTACCTCACTGGAAAAACAAGGAATTCTAGTTCCACTTTCTTCAAATTAAATTCCCTCTGTCATGCCTAGAATAGGATGAAAAGCAAGTGGTATATCCCGTGTTCTCCAGTGTCCCGGGGACAATTTGTCTTCAAATGACCTGTCGAAATCTCAAATATTTTCCCATCTACACAATATTGTTACCTATTTTCAAGAAACAGTTTGGAAGAAAAAAAATGTCAGTGGCTGTCAGGAAAGTTGGGAAGTCTCTGAGCCACAGATTGTTGTGAACAACGGAGGAATAGAATAAAGAAAGTATCGCTCCATGTGTGCCGGGCCAATGTTTGCTTGGGGAGTTTGCAGCAAAAACAGAACAGTGTTTTTAGGGACTCTGATAGTCAAGCCTGGAGTTTGCTTATATTAATTCAGAGATGTTTGCTGCATTTGTACGACGTGAGGCATGTGGCTATGGTTTAATTTCAGTCTTAAGTTGCTGCAATCCAGAATGATTTTTCAAAGTGCTGTGACCAAGGAGTTGCCCCAAGTGATTAATGGCTTTCCTTACATAGCTAGTTCGACATTTGTTTTTTTTTGTGAGAAGGAGGGCCAAACAGTGAAAAATATTTGAATACAGCTGCCAGTCACAATTTATCAAGGCAAATTTTGTGGTTATTTTGTGTAGTGAACAAATGGGCATGAATAACACCAGAAAATATGTTTCATTTATAATTTGATTTAAACTTTCAACTTGCATCTGCTGGGGTGAAAAGCTAGCTAGTGTGTCACTTCACCCTGCTACCTATATTTCTTCTCTTAACTTTGTCTTTATACTAATTTAAGTCTAAAAGCCCCCTATAATATTATTGAAATATGTTCTTCCTTTATCCAAAAGCTGATTTAACTTTTTGTATAGACCATAGATTTCATCATGCGGGTGACTGTGGTTGCAGAATAAACTTGGATGATCTTCATCTTGTGTCTTTTGGAAATTTTCAGGGTTAGTTGAGCAATATTGCTACTGACTCAATTTTATATGTTTTATTAATCTCCAGAGCTTCTGTGAAAAAGACTTAAAGATTATTCTGTTCTTAGGCCAACTGATTTTAGAGAAGATCCTGTGTGGACGGATATCCTTTAAATTTTTTTTCCTGCACTTGTTTATTTTTATATTATTGCCAGCAGACCTGTATTTTATATATATATATATATATATATATATATATATATATATATATATATATTTATATATGGAGAATGCCTAGTATTAATACTGCTAAGGACTGTAGGAGTTAGAGTACATAGTGATCAAGAGTTATAGTTCAACAGATAATCTCCTAAATAGTAAAGCTAGAAAAAATTGTAAATGACTGACAGCATGTCTTGTAGCCATGCCCATTTTTTTATATTAAATGTTAATTAGAAGTTTGTCATTTGAAACCGTATTTCCAACTATATTCCCAATGTAATGTTGCTCGCAGAATAACTTATGTACAGGCTAGTTGATATTTAAATGGAAAAAAAATCCAGCAATAGCATCCAGCTAGCAAACCCTAAAGTAAATGACCATAGACGTAGGTATCAAATTACAGTAACTATCAATTATTCAGCTGGAAGATACGAGAAAGGAAAGATTATTATGGGGTCCTATTTATGAGTTACGCACTTAAATTTAATGCTAGTTGGTGTATTTTTTAGAAGGAGTCCCAGATGGATTTGGGGCTTTAGTGGAGCTTATTCAAGAAGTGTTGCAGGCAGCCAACTTCCACTGATGTTCAGTGTCCTTTATACCTTGGATTATGGTTTAGTTTTCATCTTTTCTCATGTTTGTATTTCATCAGTTGTTTGAGGCCAGTCAAAGATGTATATTTTATTGGTACAGCTCTGTGTTCAAATAAATTTTGGGGTCCAGAAATAGAGAACCTTTGAAAGGTTATGTTGGAAAAGATATCATCCATCAGGAAAAGGTTTTCTAAAACACTGGTGGGTATGCAATAAATATGAAATCAGAGGTAGAAGATCTTGAGATGTAATGGTACATAATCCAAACACTGTGTGACAGTTAGGCTATATTTAATGTAACCTATGATCTGCCAATTTAGAAAAAGAAATGAGATTTCAATTCTAGCATACATGCTAAATTCAATTAAATCTAACAAACATGCTGACAGTGTACTTTTTATTTCCTCATTCATAGAGAGTCCATGTGTTTAACTAGTTTAATTGTTCAAAATAAAGCAGCGATGGGTACTTTACTAAAAAAAAAATTACATACAATTCTGCAGGAACACTTAAAGATCTGCTGCAGGAGACAACCCTTGGTGCACAGTAGAATAGTTTTGAATACTTGTTGCCTCACTAAGAAAATACTTAATTTCTCTGAAAAATAAAGCAATTACTGTTTATGTATTTTAATCAATAAAATATAGCATAACTTACAGATGCTATTAAAATTAAGAAATTAGGCAAAAAGGTCATTAATTACAATATATAGCTGGAGTACAATAGTAATTTTACATCCAAATAGCTGCATTTTACATTTGAATCTAAATTTGTAAACTGCACTGAAGTCAATTTATTAGGTATTACATACATTATACTGTTCTTATTATTGTTCAGAACAGAAGCTGCCTTATTTTAGATTCTGTTTGCAGACCTATTTGCACATCCATTAATTAAAATAGGAGACATGCATATATTTCTGAAGTGAAGTTGGCCATAGATCATAGGACTAGAAAACAACTCTTCCTTAGAGGACTTCAGCTTCCTGACCAAAAGCAGATTCATCTTTCTATTATTTTTAGACATCCCTAAACACCATAGTCTTGCCATTTCCTTGTTCACATTGGCTGCACAGAATCAGATCTAATGGTTATGACTGTATTAATAAATGAAACAGCTTCAAGGAATGCTCTCTAATGCTGGAAGCTCAGAATATCAAATGGTGGGCTCTTACCTGCACCACTCATTCAGGTCATGATGTAGAAGTCTAAAAAGTTCATTTTTCCCTCACTGTATCAGTCTCTTTCTTCTTTCCTAAACCAAACTGAACACTATGCACTAGTAATTCTAAGATTCAAATAAAACTACTTTCCTGTCAAGTCAATAAACCCTGAGTGAATACTGGACTTTTAATGCCACTTCATAAGTTATTCCTCATAGTTGTATTATAATTCCTACCCAGTATGTTTTGCTAGAATATTTTCTTTGTTGTTTCAGGAAAGGATAAATGAATTAATGTTTGGTAAAAACTATTCCTTTCTTTTGTAATAACAATTACAAGTAGATCAAATCTTCAACTCATATTAATGCTTATCACCCCAAAGAAGTTATTTTGTGCTAGTTGCAGTTTAACTTTGTGAAAAACAATCTAAATATTTGTTCTGACTTTTTCTAAGATTTTTTTGTTCGGTTCAAAAGATGGAAACGAAATGTGCATCACGCAAGATAACAGCACTGAGGGACAGATAAGCGTGTTGATTACAGACTGTTCTTCAACTTACAGTTCTACACCCTTGACGATACAGTTCAAGAGCGATCTGTTGATTTGCCAACAGAAGCACACTAAAATGAAACAGTTCAATACACAGCCAACTTTACTCAATTTCAAGCTTTTTAATTGAATGTCAGTCAATTACACAGTTATAATCCATATCTTATTTCAAATACAAAGTACTATAAACATGCATTTTAAAAAGCACGTTTTCTTAATTTAAATCGTTTTCCTTTTTAGAAACCTTTGCAACTAAGCAGTAAATTGTGATTATGGTAACAACCACAGAACATTTATTACTAAATGTGATTATTTAAATTTGATTTTTTTAAAAATCTTGTTTTCTATTAAACCAGCATTTCCCAATATTAGATCCTTTTCCAGGATAAAGTATTTCTCACTTTTCATATAAATAAGATTTTTTTTTTAGTGGTACTTATGATAGGACTTGAGTATCTAAGTAAACAGAATCACAGTAATTCACCAATCATCTAATTTACTCTTAACCTTTTCTACCTTGTTCCATGTCCTATTTTGTTCTTCTTAGATGCTTGGTATAGCGGCTGTAAGGATATTAATTTGCAGTGAATTTTCAGGTTTGTTCTGAAAAGCAAGAAAGTTGTGGTCAGTCTAATATCCTCTGACAGAGGATCTGAAATCTTTTGTTCTTATTGAATTAGCCTATCTTCAGCTCTCGTGGACTTCATTTTTCAGATTGATAGCTTCACAATTAATAAAAAAGAGAGCAACTGAGGAAGACAGTCTCCTCACAGAGAAATATCTCTAAAGTACATAGGGAAAACATTTTCTGAAGGACTTTGACACTTAAGGCAGAGACCGTGTCTTTGACCTGGCAGACTGAAAGGATGCCAATAGGCAAGTTTGTTGTCCCTAAGTAAAATGAATTTCAGTAGTTCGTTCTGGTAGATTTCAATGAACAAACCAGGGCCAAATCATAATCTAGCAGGACAGGATACAGTCCACATGTATATACTACGTACAGTTTCAGGTGGAAAACAAGCTTTTTCAAAACTTTAAGTTTTTTATCATTCTATAATGCCAGGTAATCCAAATGAACTGTTTTGGTGGTCTGCTTAGTGTGAGAATCCCTCAGCATAAGGTGATAGGTTGGAGGATGTTAACTTTAGCAACATTTAACAGAATATTTTCTCCTTCTCACTTATGTCATCTCTGTATTGATGAAATCTGAATTTTCTAACTAGTCTTTGCTGAGGAGCTGATTGCAGTGAGACACTGGGAAAGGTTAGACTTGAGCACATATCATACACTAGAGATAAAGAAACAGCATGATGGAATATCACTTAATATTGGCATCAGAGCTTATGGAGTTTCACAGTTTTTCCTCAACAAAAATATTCCTATGAATATAGCTATTAATCTTAAGGATGCTTATCAGAAGAATTTTTGAGGAAGCCATAGTTTTAATAGTAGAATTAAAAGGAAAAAATGGATTTTTTTGTTTCTTAGCTTTTTCTTTGTATTTATGGAATAATTATGGAAGGAGAGGTTATGATTCTCTTAGGAAATCAAATATTAAATTCTATTATGTCTATTATTTTGGAATAATAATATGGAATAATATGAAACATTAAGGAATTGATGTCCAGATCACATTTTTAATCTGCTTTATTTACACATTTGAGATGCAAACATAACATTCCACTGTTTTTCTGTAGTAGTCCATTTAAATAATTTCAGGGAACATATGCACTACATCTGAAATAGTTAAACTTCCAGCTGACTAAACACTCATTGCAATTTTCCTCATTCACTGCAAAGGTCTATGAGTAAACTTTGTGCACCATATAAAGCAAAAATGTGCATGACAGAGATCTGCCAATTAAAGAATTGTAGGTGGAGGGATGAAAAGCCTTTTGCATAACATTTTTCCACAATGTGTATTTATGGGCAAACAGCTTTTATTATCAATACTTATTTTACCAAGTGTAAGTTTATCAGGTGGAGGTTTCTAAAACTTTCTACATATCATGAAATCATAAGCATTACAAAATATATAGCTAGAAAAGCTATTGTGAGTACCAATTAGAATTTGTTCTAGTGAAATATTATGATGTCTTAATGTTCTAGAGGAAAGATACAGAGTTTATTATCAAGGTAAGTGCAATATTTATTTCTTTTTGAAATGAAATCCAGAGACATTCTTAAAGCATTATTTTTTAATTATCAAATTTTTAGCAACTATAGCTAAAATCTGTTCTACCCCATTTAAGCTGTTAAATAAAACCACATTCATCTGGGCTTCAAGTGCTTTTTCGGAATCAAGCCAGGATGAATTAAAACAGTATAAATAAGAAACTTCTGTCTAACATTGGAAGCCATGAAAGTTAAGTTCTGGTGCTGATGATGCTGAAGTAAAAAGAATGAAATGTTCATTCTGAAAGATACGTAATTTCCTTTAAAATAAAGTGTGTGGCACTAATCATTCTGAACGTAAGTGGGTTGATGCTAGAAATGTATTCTCTATTCTCAGAGAGAAGAATGATTGTGTCCTGCTTTACATTAATACAAAAAAAAAAAAAAAAATCGCAACACAAGGAAAAAATTAATCCACATCCTGTTAACACTTCACCCAGGAAAACCAAATCATAGAATCTGATCTTACTCTCACTGAATTCAGGGTGTTGAACTTAATAGAAAGAAGATGTCATCACAGCTGAGTCCAGTGCTATCCCTGCTGCTCTAATTAGACTTTAACAGTATTAGTTTCTCTTTACCTCATCTTTACTTCATTTCCCTTGACTGGAGTACAATTTCACCAAAATGTAGTAGACTAATCATTAATTGGCAGCAGTGTATAGACAGAAACTTTAAATTGACAATCTCAGCACTAGAATACCAGAAATTTATAGAAGTATAGTGGTTTCTTCTGCTGGCTGTGTGTGATAATGGTTTTTCTGCTCATTTACATTCAAAAGTAATTAAACTGTACAACAAAGCTATGTACTGTAGTCTTGGTGTAATGTGTGCTGTTTTGAGGTTATACAGAGATCCATGAAAAGATCACGGTGGGAACTGTACTTCATTTGCATTGTCACTTTCTAAAAATTTACAGAAACAGACCCTTGAAAGAATTAGGTCACACAAAATGTGGCCTAAGGGCTTCTTCTTTCTGCTTTCCCCAGTGGAGCTCTGCAGCTGATGCGATAAAAACTGTTCTACATCAATAATTTTTGGAGTTTATGTTTCCTGAAAAATTTGTTTGGCTTATGGAAGTAAACTGTCTTTTTCATTCAGTAGGAAGATTTCCTTCACCTTCATTCTAGATCTGATTTCTTGATATAAATGTAGTGATGTTTCAACACACATACAGGTGTAGACTAAGTGCTGGCAGCTGTAATGATCTTCTGAATCTTCTTCAAATGATTGCAGTTGCATGTATTGCATATATTAAAAAGGCATGTAGCAATAATGTAAGGAAATGATTACAGTAAATGTTGTTTTCCCACTGGATATTGTAACTTATGTATAAATAAATACAGCCGCAAAGCTGATATATTTTCTTTCTCATGATGTTTCTAACCAAAGTCTGAGAGTGTTTCGTTGTCAATGTGTGACATTTCCAGTTACAGGCGTAGTGGATGGTTGTGGTCTTCCTGTACGTCTGGTACTCCAAAAAAAGTTATAGAATAACAACACAGTTAATACATTTTCGTATTAAAATTAAGCTAATTAATCAGTGTAGTTGGAAGATGGGGGTTACCTGTCTCTCATTTAGGCTTCTGTAACCAGTTGGCTTACATGGAGAAACATGAGTACAGCTGAAAGCAGTGTTAGCCCTTCTTTCTTAGTACTTTGTACATGCTTGTCTTGTTTGCTTCCTTAGGAAATGCTTTGATATAAATAAATGTGCTTTAGTCTTGATCTTGAAATCACTTATACACTTACACAACAGCTTCCTGAATCAAACCTATATCCACTTTTGATACCAAGAACTGCTTTTTATATAGTATGAGATTTATTTTACCAGGCAATTTTGCATTAATTTTGTTGACATCCATTTTCTGAAGCATCTGACGCACATACTTAACATTTTCTCGCCTTTGTATCCCCCTTGTTGTATCCTCTTCCTTTTTCAAAGCTTTTGGTGTTTATGTTTTTTCTTTATACCTTACTTAAGCTTACAACATTATAGAGAATGATAAAATCTAAATTATGTTTGTTGTTCACTTTGCCTTATGCTCACAGCATTTTTTTCTTAAGTGGTTGGAAAAAACCTCTTGTGAGTACGACATAGAAAGACAATCTTTATGTATTTTCTATAGGGTGCCCAGTACAATAATATGTTTAACTGTTATTGTAATATAAACAAATAAGAAGACAAAGAATAAGCTGCTATCACTTTTAGAACAGTTATTACTTCTCCACAAACATAAACAGCCATAAATAAATGAAGATAGATGTAGAATAACCACCTGTTAGGAAGTTTTTTCAAGTCAAAACACTTAAAAATTGGCACTGCAGATGTATTCATGTAAATCTGTATTTAGTCATTTAAGTAACTGGCCTCAAGTACAGATGTTCAGCTTCACTGCAGCCTTCATTTGGGAACTGGTGAGGGCTCAAGAGCAGCCCACTCAGGTAGCTGCTGAAAATTGGATTCAGGTGCTTAACTTTGGTGTCTGTGAAAACATTGGCCCAAGTTCACGATGTAGCAAATGGTTTGTCTTACAGCTTCCTCGCTGCTGGCTGATGTACACAGGTGTCAAGAGTGCCTCTTTCATGAGTAACTAATTTGATAGTTAGGTGAAATTTCCCAGATAATGCAAGATGTAGATTTGAACACCTACAGGCTGAGGAATGCTGTACTTGTCCCCTGCTTCCTGAGAGGGTGCTTCACCACTGGGTTTCATATAAGCAAGGCTGCAGTGGCCCTTGTTCATCAGGCCCCTTTTTTGCCTGCCTTCCTAAGAATACAAGGCTTATGAGGACACATGGTTATTCTTTTCCATCAGTCTGTTACCCCTGTCCCTCAACTCCCAATACTTTTAAACCTATTGTCCAGTTTCAATCAATCTGGAAATGTGGCAACGTTTCTTAGAAAGTAAGCACCTGAGTAGAGAGGAGAGATCCAAATCTGTGCCCACACTGAGAGAAAGGTCGGCAGAACTTATATATGTTCGTTATATAGGGTGGATATATAATATATACAAGTGTGTATTAGCTAGAGTGTCAGGACAGGCCTCAGCTTATACAATCTTTTAGCTGGTAGAACTTATGGAAAATTTGAATTATTATTGTAAATAAGTGTAGCAGAGAAAGAACACACATCCATGGGAACGAGAATTTTTCCTGAAGGTAGATGTCTATTACCATTCCTACCAAGAACTGAGCGTGACATAACATGCTTTCAAAGAAAGCTGTCAGTCTCACCCAGCTCGTGGTAGGAATGGTAACAGACGTCTACCTTCAGGAAAAATTCTGGGCTGCAGCTATTATTGTTCCTCTGCTATAAAATCATGTTTTTCTCTTTTTGAACCATTTCCACCAAAAAAGCTGAGATCATTACCCCTGTTAAAGCCAACCTGACCTGCTGGATGTGGATAAGTGACAATAGCGAGAATATGTAAATAAACTGATGTTAGCTTGATTTCTTCCATGTCTTCTGAGGATTCTGTGACAGTGATTATAATCTCACTGCCAGATGACTTTCAGCAGTTTCAGGAGCTGTTGAGGCAGATGGCTGAAGCACTAGATCTGATAACAAGTATGCCTAAGATGACTCATTGACTCTTCAGCATTTTTTGAGATTAAGCAGAGAGGAAAGCTTATGCTTCTATATAATGAGGGTATTACCAAATCAGCAAGAGAATGACTCTATTTTTGATCCATATTATTTAAAGGAATGCAGACAATAGAAGAGGAGAAGTCTCACTCTCTGGGAGTTTACTGGTTACCTCTTATTTCGAGCACCAATGAACAGCTTCACTCCACCATCCCAATCTTTAAAAAATCATTATTTAAATGGACAGCATAAGCTTCTGTGGGAGCCTTGTACAGTAATTAATACAACTGGCATTCCTTCTCATCATTTTCCAAAGCAAACTTGTAAGTAGGTGAGTTCTTACTCAAAACTGTAAAGCAAAGATATTATTAGGATCTGTCCCAGCTAGAGAAGTACAGATAAACCTAGCTACCTTTCACCTTGTTTTAATCCAAATGACACTAGAAACTCACCAACCTCAGATATAACACATCCATTTTTATCTGGTATGAGACTTTAAATTGCATGAAATAATTGTGCTAATCCATAATATATGTACTTGTATATGTTAGAACCTTTATGGAACACACTTAAGAAAATTCATTAGCCAAGTGAATGTTCTTGGCTTCTTTTCCTCCATTTTTATCCTTTGTTTTTCTTTGTCTTTTATTCCTGTCATGTCTACATTCTTGTCCTTAGGACAAGAATTGTGTATTCTGCTTATCAGTCAGGCACACAATAAACTTCTGTTGTTCTAGGAAGAGTAATTCAGGAAGCACTTTCCAGAAATCGCTGTTCAGTGATGAAATTTCTTGGTGACCTATAAGGAATTTTGCTCACATGCATTTATAGACTAGTATATGTTATTCTTTTCCCTTAAAATAACATCCCATGGTTTCCTTCAAAAGTTGTCAGTCTGCATTTGCTGCAGTTGTTCAGAAATGCTCAGTAACATTTTTCTGATGCAATGCGTTCTGTTATTCTTGAGCCACTGCTTCCCAGGGTACTAATTCAGCACTGCAGTGGCAGAGTTGGATCAGAGACCTTTAAACCCACGGCAACCATTAGCATAAAGCCATCGAGGAGGTGAAACTGTGGCCTACTGGAGAGAGGCGATAAAGGAATTTTGTGAGGTGTTGCTTCTCTCGGTTTCCTCTGGAGGCTGACCGTATCCATAGCGCAATAAGAATTGCAGGCAAACGGCAAGAGAAACAGTTCCTGTAAAAAATCTCCCATTTAGATATTAGTCATGCTGACTTCCAGGCTTTCTTTTAAATGTGTCCCAAATTTATTAAAAAGCCCTCATGACTTCCCTTCATAGGAATGGCCAGTTCATTGCTATTAATGTAAAGCTAGATGTGAGGTAAGTGTGTGTATGCTCACAGATCATTCAAGTGCAAGAAAGCCTATTTTAGTCACCAGGGGAGATCTTTTTGGACAAGTTTTTGCTTTTGTGCTTACAAAAATGCAAACTGAGAAGTATTGAAACAGTGCACCGCAGTGCTATTGAACTATTTTCCCAGCAGTTAGTAAGAAAACTCTAAGCTAGTGGAAGCTGACCAGGTGCATTCAGCTATATCATTTTCTTCTCTTGTCTCTTCCTCACTGTCCTGACATACATGGATCTAGGGGTGTGTGTGTGTGTGTGTGTGTGTGTGTGTGTGTGTGTGTGTGCGCGTATAGCAAGCTTTAGGTATAATTTGAAGAATAGAAGTGGTTGTATTTGCTTTATAATGCCTGAATTGGCTGAGAGTAACATGTTAAAAAATTTCTGATCTAACAGCTTAAGGTCCTGGCACAGCAACACATCAGGATAGTGAACACTCAGATAAACAGTGCAAGAGAGACACCCTCATAGATGGGTCTATACGGCCTATAGATGCATAATACTTGCAGCAATTAAGGACAAATAAAGCAAAATATAAATTCACTTGAGAAGAAAAGAATTTTTTCAAGCCTTACTGTTGTTCAGGCTCACTGTTTTTGTAATGAAGTGGAAGTGTGTTTAAAAAAGTATTACAAGCTGAGCCAGAAGTGTTGCATTGTTAGTAACTGAATCATGTTTTGTACGTGAAGACGCCCCCATAGGTATCTAAAGGTTACTACCTGTGTGAAGGAGGGTGGAATTTACCCTGCTGAACATGTCATGTATCCTATTCACATGCAGAAAAGGCAATTTTATTTCTATGCATAGTCTCAAAATAGATAAGTTTAAAGGTCTACTTCAGTAAATGTGTAAAATCAAGTGTGGCTTTAAGAGATTATGATCACAATTCTACAGGTGTAAGCAGTGTAAGAAATAGCAGCATTTTTTTTTCTCTGTTCATGCATGCCAATGGTAAAAGAGCATCATGGACATAGCAAATAAGAAAATGTATTCTGAATCTTTTCTCCTGTAACTAGAACCTATGGTTACTTTTTTTTTTCCAGAAAAATTATATATATATATATATATATAATATATATATATATATATATATATAACTTACAAAGTTATAAAGTTATAAATAAATTTTAAAAAATAAAAAGTATGTTAAAAAGTTTTCTCTTAAAATATCATCAAATATATGAATAATTACTTGATCTCAAAAAAACTTCTAACCATTTTCATGTTTTTTTTATACGTGCCTCTTCTGTGCATTTACTTCTTTGATTACGAACAGTGATATTCAAGCATCACAAAAATGTTTGTGTTCTTCTAACTTGTATACCACAGTCCCTTTGTGAAAGTGTTACGGGTACAGTTAAAAAATACACGTGATAAACTGTGATACCATTCACATAAATGACACAATGAATAATGATTTTATAGTGGATATTAAAGGAAGTAATGTTTTAAAATTGCATAAGTGGCCAAACAAAAATGTTTTCTGCCTACTGCAAGAATGTGCCAGTTTTCTACGTCTCAGTAGGTGGTCTTAGTAGTGGGAGAGGTTACTGGAAAAACGTGCAAATATACTGTCTTTGTACAAACCTGCTGATGTTATCAATAGCATTTTTTGCTGAGGACTGAAGATGCAATGCTTTAGATGCTTGGACTTGCCCAGATACACCAGTGAAAAATTCTTTGGCTTTCCCCTTAGACTGAAGGGCTACACATGCCTATAATTCTTACTTTCCAAGTAACAACTACTGCAGTTCAGTTTCCTTCAGTTTTTTAAATCCAGCAGAGCAGTTCTTCTTAGACGAATGAAAATAGCAGACAACTCAGGAGCTGGCAGTATCAGCATGCTTTGCTGTTTCAGTCCCTGCAGTAATCTTGATGGCAAGCTGAACAGATAAGCAGTCCTGCTTGAGATGGCTGGATGCTGGCCATTATTGAGATAGGTTATGCAATGCGGTTTCACAACGTGCCACCAGCCAACCTCCCTTTCACTGATTTATCTCAGGAGAAATACATGTTCAGAGAAAAGTGTGCTTCCTCAGTTCATTTAATATGAGTAAAAAGTGCTCAAGGGCTCTCGGAAGGAAGATATTTAAATGCCAATATTTAAAATAACTTTTCTTTTTAAAGAGAAGCTAAATCAGAACAAGATTTGAAGAACTCTAAGCTATTATGTAAAGACCTCATATCCCCCATTCTTCAAATCTCTCATCCTTCAGTTACTACTTTGTAATTTTAAAATAACACAAAAAACACACATTGAGCATTGAGGGTGACTGCATGCTATATTTTCTTTTTGCTGAGCTATAGTCTCAAGACAGTGATAATATGTCTTCACTTCACTAAGTGCCATTGAATACAAAAGAACCTTTTTTGGCATACCAAGATAGAGTCCCTTCAAGTTGATGCTTCAGATGACTAAACTGCTGCATAAATCAAGTTTTATAAGTAAGTTTCTTATGACCTTAGAGATTGGATTTTTTTTTTTTTTTCATGTAACTTCCATGTTACTTATAACTTGCGTGTAGCTTTCCTCATAAATCTGACTTTGGAGTGAGAAGTTCTCAAGCATTCAGCCTGCGATGCTGAATGCTGTTCAGCTCCTTCTTTCCAGAACATACCTGAGACCCTTTCTAAATACCAAGATGAACAACAAAAGGTAGAGATGTAATTTAAAGAAAATAACAGGTGTTTTCCAATGAGAGCCACTAATGAAATAGCTCTCTATATTCACTTATCTTTCTTCACATTTAATGCAGAGAAAATTTTGAAAACATAGATTTTGAAAAACATAAACAAGTAAGAGACAGTTTGGTGAGAGATTCCTAAAGCTTTACCAAAAGACATTCCAGTCTGCATACGGTGTACGTGTTGTTCCTATACTGCTTTCAAAAGGCTTCAACTTTCACAGTTCAAAAGCTGTGAATCTGCAGAAATCCCACACCTAGGGAATATGATTTTCTTTCTCTTTAATCTGTTTTACATTCCTGTATGTAAAGACTACACATTATAATGTATTATAGTTGCGTCAAAAATTTGTCTTTTTTCTGCTTGTTTGAAAAGCTGTTATAAATTCAAATGCAAGCTTTTCTTACTGTAAAATGAATGGCTGTTAACCAGCCTTTGATGAGCATTTATTGTGATGTCCTTCCTGTTGCTCATAAAAAGAATGCAAATTCCTATCTTGGGAAGGCTTTTTTTTTTTTTTTTTTTTTTAAATCTTTCACAGGCATTGATACAGTTGGAAAACATCAAAACAAAGTAGTAATCAGATCACTACATTTGCCTCTTTTTAAATTTAGTTTTAAAAATGTAGCAGAAGTAGTTCTTCTGACCCTTACAGTACAGTTATTTGGGGAGGGAAGGGTGTTCTTTTCTCTGTCTGGCTTGAGGATAAAACAGTATATCTCATTTTCAGTGCTATCTGTCCTTTAAGCTGTATAAATTCAGTCTTTGTCCCATCACGATGAAAGAAATCTTGGCAAGTGCACACAGCCTTTCATAGCCATCTCCTTGTCCCTGCTCAAATCGCTGCTGAAAACGCCTCAATTAACTTAAAGTTCTTGTTTATTATACTTAATTAGGGAACAGAAGGAACGGGCAGGTTCAGTTGTTGTATTCTACAACTTATAGGCATATCTAGTAACTTATTGCCAAAATATTCATGGGAAATTTTCAACATATTGACCCATTTTGATATGGTTGCATTCTAGTGACAAGGATAGGCTCACCCTTCTATCCCTGAGTTACAAAAGCTGTCACTGAAGTCATTCATTTGTCATTGAAATTTCTGATGGGCAAGCTATGCCAGACAGGGTCCTTAAATAGTAATGATTTTGAAACTTTCATTTTGAAAAGTGAATTTAAACACAACGAATTCTATTAGTACTTGACAGACAGGCAAACACACCAACTATTATTAACACAAAGTAATGAATTACTGAGCTTTTTGCTTGTAAAGAAAAATCCAGGGCTTGCCTTCAACAGCATTCTAATTACATAAACAAAAATATTCCAGGGGGAGAGGGAAGGTTTGTCAAGCATCTTGATTTTAAATGTGAATTAACTTGCTGTTAAAAACTGACTATTGCATTGTAGGTTTATGTTTTATATTGAAATCAGTGAACTTTAAGACATTTTGGGACTTTCACATTTGTCACTTTAAATTACTGTATACAATAAAAAATGTTTATTCCAGAAAAATATATTTTTGCATGGTTGTTATTCCTTTTTTATTTTTTCTGCTCTATTTGGACGAGTAGTTAGTGAGAAATAATATGGAAATATATTTCAGTTCAGGCCAACAAAGCCATACAGATTTTGCACACACAAACATGTTTTCTAGCGAACAGACAGTAGTTACTTTGTACTAGCTTGTATATATCGAAACAATTGGAAGAAGGTCGGATTCGCATCAGTGGTGCAACTCTTGTTGCGCTTTAAGCACGCTTTGTGACCTAATATATTATTTTGCAACAGTAAACAGTGTATCAAGGCCACAGATCTCGACCTCGAGCTTCTGTTCTCCTGTTGTTCACGTTGTTTATCTAAGATTATTTAATGCTACTTATTTGATATCAGTAGCACAAACATGGGCAAACATCAAAGTCTAAATTCTTTAGAGTAAAAGTAAGTAAGTGTTTAAGTACTTAAGGAAGAAAAATCTCAAATAATATCTTTCTCATTTTTAAATTCATTGACCAAATATTTTTGCTATCACTATTTGTTACAAAGGCTATGATTTCATTTTCATTTTAGTACTTCAATAATAAAAAAAGAAATCTGGACTTAGAATAGATTACATCTGATGTTGCTAACATTTCCTGGAAATGGAAAACTGTGATAACAGCTGCTATCTTGGCTCATTTTCAAAAATTTTTTTTTTAATACTGCAGCAATTTACAAGTAGTTAAAACTATCTCCAGTAGGCTTGCATCATTACTAAAAACATCATAAGTCAGTCAAATGTTTCCTTTCCAATCAGAGCACTTCCTCCACTTATTGAACTGCTGACTTTGTGGATAGTATTTATAGTAACAATACTAACTTTAAAGGAAAATGCTAATTTATGAACTAAGCTAAAATCTAGATGTGTATGGAAGATGACAACAGAAAGAGTCCCTATTCTGTGTTAAAACAAGGTGTCTCTGATGAGAAATAAAGCAAACTTGAAAGCATCTTGTTTACATAGACAATACACAATTAATTAATATCCAAAGCATACAGTTTTTCTTTCTTTACAAAACCTATGATAAGCAGAAACATTTCTATACTAGTATTTGCTTTAGATTCTGAGCATACGTGCTTTCTTTGTTCTCCTGCAAGCTTTGCAGTACTATAGTAATGTGATTAACACTCAGTGCTAGTGATGAAAAAACGAGTGAAGAGCCAAGTTAACCAAGACACAAGGAACTCTAAATGTGGACAAGGTCAACAAAAAGGGCTGTGTGTAGTCAAAGATTTTGCCTCCTTAAGCCTTTTAGTGCTTTCAATTTTAATGTTTTAAAGTGTTTTGAAAAATACAAGTTAAATCTGTGTTTGAAAATACAAGTAAATTTTTAAAAAATATTTTTCATAGTTTCAGGTCAGACTGATAATGAAAGTTTATTAATTTTTCAGCTAAAGTTGTGCCTCTTTCTTTGGTGTACGGTAAAGCTCCCCCCAAAACACTATGTGTATACAAGTTAGAATCTACTACTATGCCAAAAGCTTATTTTTGTTTTGTATCAAAACAGATAATAGTTCCCCTCATGAAACTGAAAACCATCCATCTTCATCAAATGCTTATTAAGATTAAAGGACTTCCCTTAAATTGTAATTATTTGATTAATTATTTTAGTACTTAAGGACTAGTATTGAAGCACTTCCCTTCATCACATCTGAAATGGCTGGTGAAAGCTCAAGGGTGTCGGCATCATTTCTGGTTCTGGTTCTGGTCTACGCAGAGCAAACTGAGGTATTTGAACTTGAGCAACCTGATCTATCTTTGATATTGGAGCTGACTTTAAGCAGGAGGTTGGACCAGATGACTCCAGACGTTTCTTCCAACCTGAATTGTTCTATAAACTCTTCTTTCTGATGATCTAGCTTTGGGACTAGTTTGTGCAAGGCTGCTTGAAGTGTCTGCATGCACATGATCAACACATGCCCCAAGAAACATTTAAAACTGGTGTTTCTGTTGCTCTGAGCCATCAGGAATGGAACGCAGGATTTTCTGTCTTGGCTAGTAATGACCAAAAGTCATAACCTTGTGGTGACTCTACCTGAATAAAACGAACAAGCAATAATCCTCCATTTCCTAGCAGACAGGAGGATTTGAGAGTATTATCCTGGAGCTTTTCACAAGCTCTCAATTAAATGGACAAGGAGACCAGACTACTTCATCCCTTCCAGTGTGGACAATTTCAGAGGTGAATTCTGAGCCCCAGTGGCTGAAACAGGGAGAAGGAGGCCTCTGTCATACTGCACTGACTCGTAAGAGCCTTTGCTTTCCACTCCAGTCAGTAAGCCACTACTTTATAGCAAAAAAAAAAAATCAATCTTCACAACAGACCTTTGGAAATTTTATTATACTCTCAAATGCACCTGAGCAGCGAACCTATGAGATATGAGTGCTGATATGCAGGCATGGCAATCGATACATCTGACATCAGCTTTGGTTTATTCCTTCTTTCTGATTCTTCCTCTAAGAAGGAATAAAGTCCTGAATTTTGTCCTAATTTTCTTAATGTTAGTTTGTGTTCCTTAACTGCATATTGTTCTGTAATTGACTCTTCTGTAGAAATATGATTCCATAATCAGTAATACATCTGCACTTCACAATACAATTACTGGGTTTTTTTTTTGGGGGGGGTGTTGGTTTTTGTTTTTGTTTTTGTTTTTGAAGTAACAATGATGTTATTCAGTTAAGTGGTTAGTATGTGGGATTACTGTAATCATTTTAATTGTTCAAAAAGCTTGTTGAACTGAATTAGCTTCTCAAAAATGATTTTTACCATAGTTATAGTTTAGCATAAATAGCACTGTTATTATTTAAACTAAAAAGTTAAAAAATATGATTCATGACTGATCTATTGCACAGCTTTGAGCAAGTCACTTTACCTTTTAAGGTCTTTGTTGCTCAAGATTCAAAAAAAAAGGAGGAATGCTGTTTATTTTTCCAAGTAAAGTTTTATGGATTTGTATATAAAAATTCATAGTGCAGGAGCTCTCTATTATTGATTAGTAATGGCTCAAAAATTTCTGTTCAGACAACAAGCTGAAATACATGTGTGTGAGTATGCACTGATCAACATGAGTTGAAGGGTGAAAAAGAGAGGAATGGCCTTTGAGTTACAATCATTACTATTTATCATAATACTTCATCACTAAAAAACATGATTTAAGCTGTGGACATGGGCCTTGCTTCAGAAATCTCTTCAGGAATCACTTAAGTGTTATTGTTTTCTCCAAGACCAAGCATTCCTGAGGTATTTAGTATTTACTGAAGTTCTGTTCCTCCAATAATAGGTGTATAATGATTTGAGTTTTAATTTTTATTTTCCGTGAAATAGAACCTTGGAAACAGCCACCATCAAAGCAGGATTTCATATCTGTGATTTACAGAGAGATACTTTGACATATTTGAGAGATTAAAAAATTCTGTTCAAAACCTGGTGTTCCTTGAAGTGAAATCTAATAAGCTGGAAGAATGTCTAAGATGCTTTCAGATGCTAACAAACATCCAGAGATAAGATGAGATCTGACTGATATTTAAGGTTTGTTTTACCTTTCTCCTCCCATCCAGGACTTAAAAACTGCTCTATCTATCAAGCTCTTAACACCCTGAGATAAATCTGGTTTGTTCTTTTTTAATGCACTGCAATTTTTAATCCGTAATATTGCTGTATTGAAATTTAAAAATGAAATGGAATGGAATACAGATAACACTAGAATTTCCTTAATACCTTGACCTGTGCATATAAGCAGCATGTCTAAACTCAAATACAAACCACATTTTAGAGCAAAATTCAAATCTTTGTTCACTTCCCTGCCAAAAGCTGAGTTCAGCCCCAGAGGGTGTGAGTAGGGTTTCCTCAGCTACGGCAGCATCACCAGCACTTGCAGCAGGGCAGGGAGTGCCACTCCTCGGCTTGGTGTGCTGGTGATTTCATCAGCTAAAGCAGGTCTTGACAGGTGCAAAGACTTTTTCTTCATTTTTAAGAATCATGAAAACCTTTGGTGCGTAGTTTAGGAGACTGGGAACTGACTTTTTGATCCAGAAAGTAAAAAAAGAGACATTTTCCTGATTCTAATCCTTCAGATCTGTTAGTACTGCATCAGTGCATTTCTTCGAAGCACAATAATAACATTTGTTCTGAAAAGAGTTCTTGATGCATGCTGAATTTGCCAGACATTTCACTTTGAGATGAGGATATGACAAATGTGCTTTCTAGCATTTTTATGTTGATATATTCTCTCTCACAAAGGACAACTTCATAAAGAGCTTGAATCGGATCCACATTCACGCTTTACATATGCAGCATTTTTGTGGCTGACAAAGTTGGCTCCTCTTGCAAACTAACTTGGAAATAAAGTCAAATCAAAGAAGGGCATGCTGAGACCGCTATACTTCAGTAGCTATTTTCTTCCAGCTAATCATCATTATTATGACTAGATATTTACCCTTAGGTGTATTGAGCAGATCCGTCTGACTCATCCATTCAGTGCTGACATTCAGTACTAGGCTGGATGTTGTCCTGTTGGGTTAATCATTATTTTTTCTGTCTGAAAGATTTGGTAATTCCTACAACTGCATAGAATAGCTATTCTGGGACTTACCAGGTGACTTTAGAGCTGACAAAACCTTTCTGGTATTGTCCATTGTAACCTGTGCCATGACATTAGCATGAATTATGACTATCTCGAGGATACAAACCTTCATAGAGCACAAATGGTCTGTGTGAAAAAAAAATGTAATGGAGGTCTGTATATCACACATTCAGCCCTTCCTTGCAGACTATTTGCCTTATAGTTGCCTCATTCTCTTAGGTATCTTTTAGTCAACTATCTAAGGCATCATTTATTGCTGGGACTATGCATAGTAAAAAAGATATATATGGGACGCTGGAAAACACACTCTGCCACCACTTATCACTATGTCATGTTGGCCTTCTCCAAACTTACTTAGTTCTCCTTTATGCAATATATCACCATTACTTCCTTAGAGTCCATTTTTTTACCACTTATTTGAAAGAATGATGAAAGCTGTGTAAGCTCATTAACAGAGCATGTGTGTAGGCTTAAAATTACAGATAATAGTCAAATGGTTGGAAAGTCAGTAATTCCTTTACATATTTGCCAAGACCTAGGTCAAGGTTCAGGGTTTCCTTTGCTCAAACTGATGAAATCAGAAATACCTCCAGGTGTTCTGGGGAGTGCTGGCAGCGCACATGCAACACAGTTATCTTGGATGTTTTCTGCAAGAGAAAACCATGCCTAGGCAAAACTCCACTCAATTTTAATGTGCTTTTCTTCCTGCATAATGTATTTTGTATAAACTAATCGTATTTTATTTAATAGCTTTCAGTGTTTTCTACAGGCTACCATAATCCATTTTATCTAATATTACAGTCATTTCAGTTGTAGTAAATTTCGCTATCAGAACCCTGGCTTCTCATGTTAGTGAAATAAATAGTTAATATAAAGGAAAGCGTTTGTGTGTTTAAAAGTAATCATCATAAAAATATAATGCCTTTCTACTGAGAAGCCTGGTTCTTATATGTCATATCTATATTTGTGTAAACATTTTACAAAAAGAAAAGAGACAAATGTTTATAGTGATTTTGAAAAACTGAGATATGCATAATTAACTTGGCATATGAGCAGCTATTTCAGAGTAAAATTCATCAAAAGGATTATTTTTACCCCAGAGTTCACCAACTCGATCCGCAAGAACATTGTTCTTCAGTTTTTCCTGGTAATAAGCTCACAAATTTAAAATCCAGATCTTGGGTCTGGATCCAGGAAGGGTGTAAGGGATATAGTGATTGTAGATCTGCACCCATAGGGCTGGTGATGCAGAGCAGCAGGCACAAACTCTACCCCTGCCCTTGTGTGCACCACATCTCTTATGTGAAAGGAGCCCTCTGAGAAGTCGCTTCCATCTTTTTGGCAAAATGTGTCCCTTGCTGGCGAGCAGCGTTATCTGAGATGTTCAACGTGCAATGCTGGCAGGCTGCTGCCGTTGACAGGACTGAGACCACCGGCTGATTTCACGTGGACCACCGTCCTGTGGTGGAACAGCTGCTCCAGCCGCCCGCTCCCCAATGCACCTGGGCCAGAGCACTTTGTGCTCCTACTGAATTGTTTTTGATATGCGTCTTGGAATATACTCATATGAAGATTGTTTTCAGAATATTGTTTTGAAACAAAATGGAATATATTTTCTTCCTTTAAATCTCTCAGTATTATTGCAGGCAGAGTTTCTTGCTTATATTTTTTGCTTTCATAGTTATTTACACCAGCATTTTTTTTTAATTATGCTATGTGTACATGACTATATGTGACCTCTGCTAGTCTGTGTTAGAGAAAGCAGCTGTAAATATTACTGCATCTAAGGGCTGGAATAATTTGTCCGTTTGACACTGACTTAATTTACACATTTTTCAGGGAGCAGAAATTGAATAGATGCCATATAGTACTCCAAATCTCTCTTTTAGGTCAATGACATCCCCTCTCTCAGAAAAAACATAAGCATGTGAATATGATGTTTAACATGGAACAATCTCAAAACAATATGTATTGCAGATGTCAAATCATAACAAGTCTAGCTGAAGTTACATTTTGTAGATAAGTGTTTATGCATCTGGCAGTAGCATTTTGTCCTAAATAAGCAATGTTATAAAATGGTCTTGAGAGATTAACCATCTAAGAGAGAGTCCATCTATATATTGTAGCAAAATGTGTTTTCTTTATTTTTTATTTGGATTTTCACTTAGATACTAAAGTAGTGAGTACATTAATATATTTTAAAGGCATATTGAGTAGGAGCAGCAGCAGAGCCTTAAAGTGATTTGAAAACATCCTGTTTTGAAATACAGCTGTTTTGTATCACAGAGCAAAATTTCCAAGAGTCACAGTAGCTGGCCAGCAATTCTACTTCCCTATGTCATTATTTCAAAACATTTAAGAGTAAACATTAATGTAACTTTTGTTTTTTGTTTTATTAACAGTTAATTCAGGCGATGGGATAGACTACAGCCAGCAGAAGCGTGAAAACATTGGAGATCTGATTCAAGAGACACTGGAAGCCTTCGAGCGCTACGGTGGAGAGACTGCTTATATAAACATTAAATACATGATCCCTACTTATCAGTCGTGCATATTAAACTAAGTTGTGTCAAAAGGGATGATTCCATTTGTACGCTAAAAAAACTGTATCTAACTCTGTGTGGCATCTTGTTAGTCATGCTTTTTTCTCTACAGCTGCTAAAATAGTGGCTTCTGGGGCATTAGAGTGTTAGCACTATTGTGAACAAGTCTTTCCAATACATAAACAGTGCCTGTTCCTTTGGTTACAATGGTGTACTGTGCTTGTTTGTTCCACGAAAGAATTGCTTCTTTATAACAGGACTGACTGGAGCAGGAATCAGAGTTAAACCTTCAGTTGTATAGACAATAAAACTATAATTTTCATACGCAATTCAGCAATTGCTGTTCTGTGTCTGCTTGCCCTGAGGGTGATGTCAGAGGCTGTAACAAGAAGAGTTTATGCTGACTGCTTAATAGGTGTTTGTCATGGAAGAGAAACACCAGTTCAGCAATGCCTCTCTAGCAGCTGTGCAGAGTAATGTGCCTGACACACAATAAAACTGTTCAATGTATATACCAATTACAGTGGGAAATTTTGTACAGCCCATTTGAAAGCTCTATCATAAAATTAGTATTTCTTTCACATTCGTGATCTAGGCTTCAAGGTGTTACCTTTGTATGACACTTGGGTTCCTATTGGTTCCTATCATCCACAAGCATAGTTTCAAAGAAAAAGAAAAAAAAAGCAAGCAAAACTTGAACATATCATATGGAATATGGAGTGTACATAATACATCACTCCCTAATGGCACTACCAATCATGCAAAACACAGTACAGAAATATATATGTATTTAGAGGGCACTGGGTAGCAGTGCTAAAGTCTCTATTGTTGGAGTAAATCTTTGGAATTTCCTACTCAGCTCCTTCCTCCCTGCCTACCCATAACAGGGAATTGGTATAGCCATGCATTTAAGGAGGCTATCAAGATTGACTTTATTTGCCTTATAAGTATTCCTTTAAAAAACACCTCTGAAAAATAAAATTATAAAAATAAAATTTTTATAATTTATAAAAATTATTTAAAAAATTATAATTGTCAAGAACAACTATTTGAAAAACTGAGTCAGCTCAAAAACAAACCAGAAGACATGAACTTTGTCTAAAAAAGCTTGAGATTTAAAAAAAATGTAGACTTTGGACTCATTTTATTTTTATTCTGTTTCGTAGAAGCTCTTAAAATATGCACAAGTTGCACTGTCAAGTATTTCCCTGTAATTGTTAGGACTTAAAATGTACTCTTTTGCATTAGAAGCATGAGATTTTTTCTGAATGCTTGTCCATGTCCATGTTAACACACATTGCAAGGAGTACCTGTGTGGCAGACATGGCTCTTATCCTGCTCTGCTCTTGGCTGAGTACAGGAATTGTAGGGTGCATCTTACTGCCTGCAGAAACTTTGAGTTAGATGTGTCGTTAAACTGACATTAGCTTTCCCTTATCCCATTCTACGGACCTTTCAGCTTGAGGATTTTTTTCTTTTTTCTTTTATTTTCTTCTCTTTTCTGTAACTGAAAAAAAGTTTGGAGGAAGATTTTTCTTCCTGCCCCTTTGAGGAACTGCTGCATCATGTGATGCCACTGATGATGAGAGCTCACCAGTCCCTGGTTTATGCATGACTGCTGCAGGTGTGCCTTTTTCCCAGGCTCTGGAGAGCTTCCTTTTCTTTTTTTCTTTTCTTTTTTTTTTTTTTTTTTTTTTTTTTTCTGTTTTGGGGGGAGTTTTCTTTTGCACATTGGCAAAGCTTCTTTCAAGTCCCTAGAGTTTATGCAGTGTCTATCCTGTGACTGACACACGCATGTGATGGATAAGCACATCAAATACACTGCCTTGCATTTAGGCTATCTGTAAATCTTTCACCTCCCAAGCAGAAAGGAATGTGAAGCCTGTCTGTAGGCATATTTCTTGGGAAATGCTACAGCGTTGTCTTCAAAACTTGCAGCACAGAGTCTGGAAGGATGCTGCAGCAGGGCTGCGACCACATCTGCTCTTCCAAAATGCCTTTCTAACTCTTACTAATCTCTTTCTAAATAGAGCATTTATGGATCACAGATCTAGGAGCTACTGCAGAGAAAGGTCCCAGCTCAGAAAAGTCTGCGCAAGCAAGGCCAGCAAAGGTGATAAACCTAAGAACTAGAGGGACTCTAACTTCCCCTTTCTGAGAGGTGTCTCTTCTCCCACATCCATCCTGGCACTATCCATAGAGCTTTTGCTTACAGTTGCTCCCTCCATTTCACCTCAGAAGACCCCATCTTTGTCTCCTGCATCAATGAGATATATTTCTTCTTTTAGTGGCACCCATGGATTATTCTTGCGAAATTGCAGGTTTTCACAGTAAATACAAAGTGTACTGGATGACTACCACTTGGAGGGAGCTGAGTTAGTCCACTCGAAAAAAATCATGTAATGAAAAGTTTCAGGCCACCTTTCATTTCTTAGCTATTTATATTCTCATCCTTAAGAGAAAGCCTAGTACCACTCATATGCCAAAGGTCAAGAAGCTCTTCAATAGCTGGCTTCAGTTCCACCATTCAGTTCAGCTCAATTTAGGCTCTGGCTGCAGAGCTGCCCGCAGAAGTGACAGTAAAGGAAAGTACTCTTGTCCCGGGACTTCCCCGTCCCACTGTCCTTCTGCGTCCCAGCAGCACTGCTGAGGATGTGATTATGTTGCAGGCTCCTCCCCAACTTCGTGAGCCTGTTCCCTGACCCTCTCTTTTTGCATCCCCTCCCCCTCCTTTGCTCAACTAGGACAAGAATAGTGACTGACAAATAGATGCCAGATGTCATGAGAAATGGGTACTTGGTGCAGCTCAAGACTTGCCCAGACCTGATGCCCTCAGCTCCACTCTTTTTTTCTGGAGATTCCTTTACAGGATATTGCTTCAGCAAGGGGTGACCTTATCGCAAACCGTAAGGGCAATAGAAGTCATCTCCATTCACATCAGGAAAAATGCATTTTACAGCTAAGTTTTTTTACCTGCATGTTCAAGTAGCCTCCATCATACTAGTTCTATGATAGGGCCAATGCTTTAAAAATGAATGTTCTCCCGTAACCTTTTTTATCACAGGAGCTGGATTGATAGAAACATGATAAAACCCACAAATTGCCAATTTAGGAACACCAAAAATAAAGCTATTTTAGGATATCATTTCGCTAAGTCAAACTGTAGGCCTGCCAACCTTGACAGTGTCCCTTTAAGCGTGATCAGCAGCATATTTATAGGCAATTACAGCATTGCTCAGAGCACTTTATAAAGCACAAGATCAAGGACCCAGGTGCTTAAAGCATATGAGTTATATTATGTCATTCAATAGACTGCTTAGCCATTTTACTGTGATCAAAAATGGAATTTATAGTTTCAAAATAGCAACCGTCTCCCTTCTCAAGCTCATATAATTGTGGTCACTGATATTACAGGCAGCCAATCAACAGTTTCTAATTGTAATCAATTAAAAGACATTCTGGCTCGGATTTTTCAAGTAGTATAAATTAAGCATCGCTCCATTAAAGGCAGCCTGGCTGTGCAGAGCTGCAGTGGGCTGTGTCTTAGGATGAAATTTTTGGCTTCTGTTACTTGCTAGATCTCCAGCTGCCACAAGGTAGGTAATGTAAGTAATGGACCCTGTAGGCGGTGGGCTGTGAAATAAGTTGTAAGCGCTGGTTTTCTGAAACAAATGTTTGGGATGCGCCCAGGTTGTTTTGATGAGCATGCTAGCTACTTCAGATCAATTGGTGCTCATTTAATTACAGAATAAAAACTCCATGCTAACATTTTTTTTAAAAAGAAAAATTTTGCTGTGACCTTCTGTGTCTTGCCTAACCCTCAAATCCCTCAAAAGGGAGAAAAGAAAAACTTTTTCGTACTGACTCCTCTGCAAAGCTGAGTAAGAAAACTCTTTCGCCGGTGTCCTGTTGTGGGAAGTCCTCTGACACGTCTGCCAACGCTGACGGATCGGATAAAGCAGTCGCTGCGCGAAGCGAGCCGCTGAGCGATACGACGTGTCTGCGTGAGGCCGCCGGCGGGAGCGGAGGAGGCTCCGGCGCCCGGTCGGCGCTGGGGAGGGCCGGGGCTGGCAGAGGCCTGGGCAAGCTGCCGCTGCCAGGCTTGGCGGCGGCGGGGAGCCGGAGCCGGGCTCCTCGCTGGTAGCTTTCCAGCGCTTCAAAGGGATGGAGCTGACAAAAGGAGCTTGAAAAAGGCCTCCCAGGAGGAAAGTACAAAGGGACCCAGGGAAGCTTGAGGTGGGAGGGGAGGGAGCGGAGGGGCAGGGGTGTCTGTGGGTGCGGGGAGGTGCAGCTGCGGTCAAGCAGCGCAAAAAAAAAAAAAAAAAGCGGAGCTGGACATCGTGCGCTTTCCTAATCCCGTCTGGAGACCCTCTGACTTTCAGAAAAGCGTCCCTTCATCTGCGGGGCTCTGCGGGCAGTGGGGCGGCTCGCGTTTTCCCGCTGATCTGTAACATCCTGTGTTTTCTGCTTTAAATAAAAGCAGCGACGTTTGCAGGAACTCTGGACAAAGCCTGTCTGCTTGCGACTGCTCGGAGCTGCTTTGTGCCTCCTGGAGACCGGCAGAGGAAGGTCCGTGCCCTGGCAGGACAAGAGGTTCCCTGCACTGGCCCCATAATCCTTCCGGCGCTCGCGGGGAGGGAAGCCGAGCGCGGGGGCATACCTCGGCCGCGCTCGCCCTTGCCTAGCAAACGCGGCCGGGGTTTGTCCGTGTGACTCCGTGCCGGGAGCTTTGCCCGCCGTAGGGCTGTGGGCCCTGCCACGGCATAGGCAGGGGCTCCTGGCAACCCCGGTGCAGCTGACGGCACTGTGGCACGGCGCGGCGGCGTTTGCCTGAGCCCAGGGGACGCCCCGCAGCCTCGGAGAGGCGAACACGCTCCCCGCCAAGCTGGAGGCGCACGGAGCGTCCCTCTCGCGTGCGTGCTGCCGAGCCCCACAAACCACGGATTTTTCCCTATGGCCGGCAGGGCAGGGAGAGGCGGCCGAGGGGCAGGAGAGAAAGGCAGGGGGAAGGCAGGACGCTGCCCAGAGGTTGCCTGCTAGCGGAGTCCCTCGCAGAGCCGGAAAGCCTCCCGCTGCAGCGGGGCTGGCGGCGCCCTCCCTGCTGCCAGCCCCTGGGGCGCCCGCGCCCTGGAGCCCTCTGCAGCTGCTGCGACCTGCTGCCCCGGCCACGCGGGGTGCAGCAGCAAAGCAGCTGAAAGGGGAGCTCATCCTGCAGCTTTACCAGTGCTGAAAGACAGGTGAAAGGTTACTGAAGGTGGGTTAAATGCACTGAGGCAATAGGTAAAAGGGAGTTGTTGAAGTAGGACACCCACAGCATGGGGTGTTGTGAGCCTATCTCAAGCAACGTGACTACGATGGACCAGAAATTCTGTTCAGCAGGACACATAGGCAATCCAGACTTCCTGAGTTGACCTCCGTCAGCATAATAAAAAAAAAAATAAATAAAATAATAATAAAAAAAAGTCGGCGCCCAGGGCAGGTGGAGGAAGGCTGCAATTGCGATGGTGGGTACGAAGGGTAATGGCCACAAGCCCATTTGCTGCCTCAGCCCCCTCCACGCTGTGGCACAGCGGGAGCATGTCAGTCTCGGGGCTCGTCTCTGCGGCAGTACGATGCATGAATTACATGAATTGGCACCGCCATCCCTAAGGCGAATGCAGGTAAATGGCATTTTTAGTGACATACAGTATAGGCATGTGCAGCTGTGTTACAGCTACAAGCATCTGCAAGCACTGTGGCTCTGTTCCTCCCATGGGTTCATACCAGTCTACCATAAAATATTGCTCTTTGAAATTGGTAAAGCATTCAAAGCAATGGTATGGACAGACTCCTCAATCATGAAGAGGCTCTAGGAGGTCTCCATACCACAGGCAGATCCTGCCTAGAAAGGGTGCAGCACGTGGGCTCAACAGCATTGGATGCCACGGCCAGCATGGGATGGGTCAGGCAAAATTTATGCCCTCAGCATCTTGTGTCACATGCTGTTACGTTAATCAGAAATGGCCCCTGCTTTAAATATGTGGTCTTTCCAGTTCTCCATCAACCTTCATTTTTTTTCCTAGATGTAATTCCTAAGTCCTTTCCTATGGAGTAATTACCAAAGAGCAACTCAGCTTCCTTTACTCTGGTAGGGAAAGAGATCCTCACATCTCACCATCTCCATCTTACGCATTACTTCATTTCTGAGTATTGGCACTTCCTGCTTCTTCCAGTTCCCAGTGGTGCTGCACCAAGCTGAAGGGAGAAGCTGCAAGAGCTGAGCGTGTAGAAGGGCAGATGATAAAAAGGCTTTAAGGGATCAGCTGTTCCAGCAAAGGCTTTTCCTTTGCAGTTTACATTTTGGAAAATGCAGGTTTTGGGGAACTTGTATCGCTCCCATCCCAAAACTGCTCCCTTGGCAGTAGTGGAGGCAAAACATTTCCGGAATTAAACCTCCTCCCTTCTCCTGCTGCATAATATAACAATATATTGGGAGAAAAATATCTGTTCTGCTGAAGCTGGGGGACTGGAATGAGAGTAAATGGTGGGAAGAGAAGCCCTTGACAGGCTCATGAGATCAGAGAGGCTGCATTTCTCAGGCTTTTTTGGGCCCCTCTGGCTGTGCATCTCCAACCCCGCTTCACATGGCCACCACTGGTCCCTCCCAAACACTCTCGGCTAATTCCAGGATTGAAACATGTGCCGCTTTCCACAGCAGAGCCTTTCTAGGCCTAACAAACTGTATGAAGAAAAATCCCTTTTCAGCCTCGTCCACCCCCTCCTCCCCTCGGGCTCTGAAGCCAAATGCACAAGCATTGGTTATGGTCATCCGTAGGGTCTCCCTTGGGGAGAGCTGCCCGGCCCCAGGGCCACCCATGGGTGGTCTCCCATGACACATGCTGGGCTCAGCCCCTTGCGCTGGGTCCCCACGGGCACCTTGAGGGACCTCCGCAGCCTCCGCAGAGCCCAGGAGCCCCGGCAACCCGAGGGGCCAGGGCCCAGCTGCAGAGACCTGGACGCGCTCGGTGCCGTAGTAGGCACGCAGGACGGCTAACGTTTCGTGTTTCCCCTCCTCTTTGGAAATGACTAAAACTCTTGCTGAGCGGAGGGAAGAAAAAAAGAAGAATAGCTCACAGAAATAACGCTTTAAATCAATTACTGTAGGGCCAGGGATAAAACGCAGCTCTCTTTCGAGATAGTCTCTGGGCGGAGGGGAGTACCTGGAGGCCTCGCTGCTAACGCTACACTTCATGGTGCGCGCTTTATTCCTCGGCTATTCACTCGAAGAACTTTATGCTTGAAACTTTTTTTATTAATACTGAATCATTTATGTCTGTTACAAAGGAAGAAATTGCTACTGCACTGCCTCAAGAATCAAAGCAAAGGGAACAGCTGCTCTAAACTTCTTGCAGCCAGTTCTTGCTTGCTATGCATTATTACTTACTGGAGTAATGTGACTAAATTAAAGCTTTTTTTCCTTTCAGCTGTTTTTATACATCGCTTTGGTATAAAATGTGCGGCTTGCTTAAACTCAGCCTACAGCTAGAACTATGTCCCTGCGCAGCTGAGCCCACACGTATCTTGATGCAATTGAAGGGCACAATAGGAGCATTTTAAAAGATTTGCCTGTGAAGGGCCTTTTGTTCGCTCCCCCATAGGGGCTGGGTGTGCAAGCATGTAAAAATGCAACATTCAGGGAAAAAGCCTCCATGAAGAATTCTGTAGACACAGAGCTATGTTTTCTGTAGCTCAGCAGTTGTCTATTCAAAAGCGGGGGAATAAGCTGTGCTGCGAGGGTTATTACAGTTTTGCTAGGCATCTCCCACGTTGCATTAGCAGAATCCTTCGGATGGAGGAGGAAAAACCCACCAGAAACATGCCGGGTCTGCAAAACCGTAAACAGCCAAAACCAGCATCAGATCTGCTCTGCTTGGAGAGAGGCAGCGACAACAGCAGCAAATCAAGCTAGTTGTACGCAAGGTAGAGACAGTTAGCAGTTATTTTTATTTTCCTTCCTTTTTTAAAGTGCACACAAGTGCACGAGTTGCAAGTTACCAACTAGCTTAATTGATTGAAAAATATCTGGAAAATAAAGCTCTTGACTCGCATGCCTGAAACATAACAGTATCACGTGTAAAGCAAAGGCCACATATCTCACAAAATACCACAACATTTCACAAAGGAGGTTTAAGAGCTCCAATTGAATAAAGCTTTCTCTGTGAAATATCGTTATGGATCTACAGAGCAGTTAAACCCTCCTTGGGAAAAAAATGTGTGCATCTCTTACAGTACAGCAGCAATAGTGTAACTACCACTGAGGCCTCATTAATAAGGTTTTTCCCTTATCAGTAGAAAGGAAAAAATAAATCTTCATTGCAGAAAAGAAATCTAAACTACTAAATTCTGACTATTTGCTTTTGAATCCTAAGTATATATAAAAAAAATCCTATTTCACAGTGTTCTGGCCTCCATCCTTTAAGGGATGGATTCTGCTACTTAAAGGCAATAAAAACTAATGGGGCATAAATAAATTACGTAGGACCATTTCCTATCAATAATTTTGCTGCTAACATAGTATGGCATTGGGTTTCACGGTCTGCGTGATAGCAGCTTTTAATTACAGGTTGGATGCCATGTGCAGTAGGAAACTGGGGCAGTTGCAAAGCCTTTAGTGTTCCTTCATGTATATTTTTATGGTTGTTTTTTCTCCTTAAAGAAAGAAAAATAGTGTTCCTCTGTTTTTGGTGTTTTTTTTTTTTTTTTTTTTTTTGAAGCTTTTATTCTCTGAGCATTTTTCAGATCCCCAGAAGGTGTTTGCATTGCCCCTCTTCACCAGTTTCCCTTCATACTGGCAACTATTTCCAGCTTTTTATTGCAGCATGTAGTGTTACGCTGTCTTTGCATGTCTCCCATACCCTTGTAATTATGTTTGGGGAATGGGAATGGATGGTGTCTTGAGTATGCGTTTTGTTTCCCCACTGCCTTCAGTCATTGCTGTTTTCTATAATCTGATCAACAGAAGGCAGTTGTACAAACAGTAGTTTTTAATTTCCAGTTTTCAGTTTCAGTTTCTCATGAAAATGTAAATGCTACTCTTAAATTATGCTGAGCGGTTTCATTTGTTTTGCCTGAGACATCTCATGACATTTGTCTTCCTCCCTCCTGGGGGAGAGGCTCCCCTCACCCTTGCTGGGGGGGGGGCTGCAGAGACCTGGGAGACCTCCTTGCTGGAGTGGGGCAAGGGAGCCATGGGGCTGCAGAAGCCATGTGGAGGTGGGACGGCTGCTGGAAACTGGGGCAACGAAAATAAAAGGGGGGGGGCCCAGCCTTCCTGCCTGAGAGCAGAAACCCCCTGAGGCCTCCTAAATCCAGCAATGCCACGGGGCCACGTCCCAGGCTTTTGGTCCCTGGGGACACCCACATCTGGGACTGCTTCCCAAAAGGGCTGCTTCTGCAAAAACGATCAAGTAAGCCTCAAACGGAAAATGGTACAACAGAGATTGGAAAAGAAGCAGAAAGGGCTGGAAACTCAGTGCAGGTCTACTGAAATCCTCCTGGGTCCAGGCTCGTGCAGCAAGCGTGGGAGATGTATTGTGGGTTGCGGTCTCCAAGGAGGTTTTGCGAAAGGGTGAGGGGTCCCTTTCCAGCATTAACCAGGGGACGAGTCAAGTTTACCTACCACATCACCCAACTGCTCGCCAGGCCTGCTGGAGACAAGAACACATTGACTATGTCTTGACAGGCCCAAACAGCAATGTAGCTGAGGACAATGCATTTGGTGCCACTTTGGGTACCAAGGCTAGAGAGCTGACACTGGCGTGTCCTTGTCCTGTGGGCACCCATCCACACATGCACCTGGGCCTGGTGCCTTGTACCAAGCACCTCCTTCACTGGCTGGAGCTGCCAGGCTATCCCAAGGAAAGTGGTCTTGTTCAGGACAGCGATGGCAATGGCTTTAGCTGGGGTGGAGGAATAAAGCCAGGACTGTGCCCACACTGGCACTTTTTTCTCTGACATCCCAACCATGTCCAACAAGAGCTCTTGCTCTTGCAAACGTGATCATCTAACCTTCCTGCAGCTGCACCTGTATGGCATGGGGCTTCCCGTGCACTGAGCTGCCCAAGTTTCTGCACATCTGCCTCAGTCCCTGCCATGACAGATAGTAACAATACAGGAGAAATGCACATACCATGCTGTATTGGCTGTGCTTGGTGCTTGGGGGGAGCAGGTTTCAGAGCAACAGTGTGCACACATGGATGTTTTTTCAAGAGAGATGTCCCCACTGCTTCTCTTGACTAACTTTGCTCCAGGCAAGAATAGGAGCTACGTACACGCTATGAGTATGAAAAGCCTGGGAAAGACCTGTGAGCACACACTTCTAGTAGTCTGCAAAGGCCAATTTCTCATTTACTGCTGGGTGGAGGTGATGGAGCATCAGCGACAGCACGTGGCACGGCTGGAGTGCCACCTTCTCGTGAGGGGAGACCAGCAAGACCTGCTGAAGTCTGTGGTGCTACGGCACAGAAGGGAAGCGCCGCTGTTTCTGCTTGCGGCTGAGTAAACTGAAGTTGCACAGAAAGAGGGTGTTAGCACAGAGGATAAAGCCCAGTCACTCGCGCCAGCAGCTGCTGATGCTCTTCTGGTGTCAGACCTCGCCAGCAGTGCTTGGCCTCAATGAGCACAAAATGGGGAAGCAATGCCGTGCGACTGCCTTGGTTTCAGTTTGACATGGACAAACCCTGGCGTAGCTGCACGCAGCAAATTTTGCAGCTAAATTTTGCTTGTCTTATCCTTGCAATTGGTCTTAATGAAGTCGAAGGGACTATTCATATGCAAAAGAAGAGCAGGAACTGGCCTCCTGACCTTATCTTTAAACTTATGTTGTTGCTGTATAATAGGCTGCATGTTTTTCCCTGAGTAATTTGTTTTCTACCTTTGGCAGCACTTTAGAAGAACTGTATTAACCATATCTTTATCTCGTTGCTGTAAGGTCTTTCAATTGGTTTCTCTGCCTCACTTTGGTTTGTGTTCTTTTAATCTGTTTTACTGATCAGCTCTTAACCTGCATTTGTGGATCTAAATGACTTTCTACTGAAAATTTCAAGAGGCCAGAGAGCTCTGTCTCTTATTATCAAATCACTTTGCGATTTGACATAAAAGTAGCACACACCTTGCTTTAAAGAATGGCCAAGGTTAAAATCAGTGATGTGATCTATTTGATGTGATGTGTTTAAAAACTGGTACAAAAACTACTGTTCTCAGCAAATAGTGAGAATCATGAAATTTCCTGTGAAAGACTTTTTTTCTTTTTACTGTGAACTTTACACCTCTTCACTTATTTCAATGAATGTCCAATAGAAATGCAATAAATACAACACTGCAGATGTATGTATGAAGGGGAACTACACTGTTTGCAACTGCCTGATCTTCCTGCTGCACGTGGTACCCAACTTTCCCACAGTACTGAGCCGTATGGCGGGGCTCAAGGCCACCTTGTGTAGTGTCTCCAGTACATGACTGGGGACATGCCTTGACTCCAGCACGTGATGCATGCGCACATCTGCCCTGATGTTGATGCTCAAGGGTTGGAGGGCAATAACATAAGGACAAAATAATGGGGGGATGGCAGATGCCAAAGGCCGAAGGGAGGCTGGGAGGGAGTCAGGACTGAGACTTCAACCTCCACAGAAAGGACTCCTCCTATTGGGCCTATAAAACCCAATTCAAATAACAGAAGTGAGAAAACAAATAATGTAGAGCTGAACCAAGCTGAAAATAATTTGCCTGTTAAATACAGTGTAAAGAGCCACCTGTGATGCTGAGGATGTCATCAGATGCCGCAGCAAGGGAAGGATGTGATCATCAGTTTGCAGCCAGAGGAATAAGTGAGAACCATCTCAAAAGTCCCTGTGTTTACAGCCACTTCCTAGTCTGCACCTTCCAGATTGGTACAGTTATCCCTGCCAAAACTTCCTAGGGACCAAAATGCAATTTTCCCCATGCTGAAGTTTAATGCTTAGTGCCCCGGGAGGCAGTGTCCTGCCCACAGCCTTCGCACACGCAATGAGAGTTAGAAACTGGCCCAGTCAAAGCTGCACTGCTGGCTGAACTGGCAGCAGCCACGTTTGGAGGAACCATCTCTCTTGAATATGACTAATAGGTCAAAACTCAAATCTTAGATTACAGAATCACGGAATTGGTAAGGTTGGAAGGGACCTCTGCAGATCATCTAGTCCAACTTCCCCACTCAGCAGGGTCACCTAGAGCATGGTAGACAGGGTTGCATCCAGGCAGGCCATGACGATCTCCAGAGAAGAGATTTCACAACCTCTCTGGGCAACCTGTGCCAGTGCTCCGTCACTCCCACAGTGAAGAAATTCCCCCTCACGGTCAGGCGGAACTTCCTGTGCTTCAGTTTCTGCACATTGCCTCTTATCCTGTCACAAGGGACAACTGAAAAGAGTTTGTCCCTGTCCCCCTGACACCCTCCCTTCAGGTACTTGTACACATTGATAAGATCCCCCCTCAGTCTTCTCTTCCCCAGGCTGAAGAGGCCCAGCTCTCACAGCCGTTCCTCCTAGGGCAGGTGCTCCAGCCCTTTGATCATCCTTGTAGCCCTGCATAGCTCTACAAAATCCCACTCACCCACCCATGAACCTAAGCTGACGGCTCCCAGGCTTTGTCTATGAGCCGAGAGCAGTGTCATTCTCCACTTGGACTGAGGGAGATCCCTGGACTTGTCCTGCGGCCACAGCTCAGCTTGTGGGCCCCAGCTTGGGCTGGGGCTGCCTCTGTACTGGTCAGTTAACAAGTGTCAGAGCACAGGCTTGATCTGGTGATGGAACAGATGTCACAGGTGTCACCAAGACGGAAACATTTGCTCTACATTGGTTACTCCCTTCTGGTCATAGATACCACAGTGAATTACAAGTTTCTTCCTCTTCCTCTAGCCAGGGACTGTGGTCAGCAGTGGAAGTGTTTCTCCTCACAAACTTCCTTTTCCAGGAAGATGAAATCTACCTTTTCCTCAGCAGACTAGGCTTTTATGGAGAAATGCAGAGACATCTTCTCTTGCTTATAACCTGTTGCAGTCCTACTCTGCTTTCTCCACTGCCCTGATGTATTCTTGAGTAAGGAGGAAGAGGATCAGCCTTCTTCACAGCAATTTTCTAGCTCATCCTGTGTGCATAGGATGTTTGATGATGTTCTTCTTGGGCTGAATGATATACTGATGCTGTCATCTGAGTCAATAACTAAAGCAGCCTTTTGGACACCAGAACAGAGAGAGAAGAGTAAGCGGTGCTGCAGAAGCAGATGCTGTACGTTAGGAGAAACAAATTCCTAAGAAACAAATGCTATCTTTCGATGCCCTCTTTAGGCTCCAGGGGAAACATTTATGGACAACTCTATATCGCTGAAAAGGAAATATACAGTTGCTGTTTCTGTGAGGCGGATCCATGCTGACCTGCAGCAGGGCCAGAATAAAACTATATGTGTAGCACGCTACACATTTGAGCAGGTACAAAGCCAACAGAAAAAATGGGGCTGAGCTCCTCTGAAATGAAGATTTGCAGGGAAAATCCAAGGAGGCAATATGGGAGCAGATGAGGAAGCTCTCAACACCAAAGGTTGGAGAGGTTTTACTCATTAAGAGGAGGGTGAAAAATAATGAGAAAATGCAAAAGTGTTTTGTAGGAAGGGAAAAGAGATCAGCAGTGTAGGGTAGGAGAAAGGTAGCAAGGCAGAGGTCAAGGCAAGGATGACTGATGGTGGGGAAGAAGGAGGAAAATGCAAATTAACAAAGGTGGGAAAAGAGAGGCTGCCTGTGGTCAGTGGGCAGAGACGACTGATCAGGAGGCAACACTCTTAGTGTGCTTTCTCTGCTCTTACAGTCGGACGTGGCTGCTAGATCACTTGTTGAAGCAATATTCTTGGAGCCACCTGCCCACTCCTGCAGGAAGTAACAATCCTGAGCTCGTATTGAAGGATCAAGGTGCTGAAAAATGTTAAGTGCATAAAACTGTGATTCAAGACAAATAGATTCTTATCCCTGCACAGGAAAGAGAGAAGTTTGCTTAAATATTTAATCATATTTTGGTTTGCAATAGTTTAATGGTGTTAAAACATCTGATACATGTTCACAAAAAAACCCCAGCATTTTAGATCTATAAATTATTCTGGTTGATTTTTTCTTTTTCCCTTCAAGATAAAAGTAACCATTTGACAACAGCCTCCCTCAAACAATTCAACCCACAATAGTCTCATTACAATCTAACATATTCTCTCACACGTCTGAACCAAGCCACCGAAAAAGTAATAAGCGATCATTCATAGATGCAGACTTGTGGCTAATAGCATCCTCACTTACCTTCCAAACACCAAGCACGGTTAAAATAAATTCAGGATGTATGCGTGCAGAAAACTCGATTGCAGTCACATTAGAGAAGAGCCAAAAATGGAAGTATTCAGAATTGCTAGCACAAAATTCAAATAATGACCTATAATAGATGACGGTCTAAGAGGACAACACATCCCCTGTAATCATCTTAAAGGGACTTTGTCAATGTGTTTGGGCCCCTGCCTCAGTAAATACATGTAATTCTTTCCAAACAGGTGTACTATATAACTGAATAGTGGCATTAGATGCAAACAGGAGAGACTGTGCTAGTGAGGCTACAAGAGTTTCCCTTTCTGAACACATTTGAGCTTCAGCCCCTGCTGTGTTACTGGAGATGTACGTCAGTGCACGTACTGTATAAGAAGAGTATGGTGGCAAGGGAACACGGATGTGCCAGATTCTATACTGAGGCCCTTCAAAGAGAAGAAGGAAATAATTTAGAGGTCTATTTTTATTATTATTATTATTTTAAAGAAGCAAGAAAGGTGAAGAAAAGCCTTTTTACACCTTGTAGTGCTGTAGTAGATGCTTCCAGCCATTTTGAAATCCAGCCCTTCAGATTTGTCATGCTTGACCTGAGATGGCTCCTTCGCCAGCAGCAGAAGAGCTGGTGCACCGCACACGTATTACGTGAATACCCCGCAGGTGGCCAGACAAAATCAGAGAGCTCTGTAGTACACAAAAATGGCAATTTTATAGATTATACTTGATGATGATTTATTAAAGGCTGTGATCCTCCAACAGTTTTTAGTATATCATCATAAAACAACACTCCTACACAGTACATTAAGCGGAGTAATTTTGTTAGTTCTTTGCTGGGGACGGTGAAACTGTATTTGAGGTTGCTTCATGTCGACTGGTGAGATGAAAATATTGTTATTCTAAATGGATCACCAAGAGGGGAAAAAAAAAGCCCTCTGGTCAGCACAGTATGGACATTTCAGAGGGCAAGGAGAACCTGGGCATAAAAGGGAAAATCCAGCTGCCAGTTACCCCAGTGCTAATGCAAAGTGAGCACCTTTACATGACTGGTGTGACTCCGCTTCAGCACAAGTGAAGATAACAGCAAAATTTGTCTCTGGGTTAAATGCTTAGGGCAGGCAGTGAGAGCTCTTTGGTTCCCGCCCCTACTGTGCTATTGACTTGCTCTGGGATATTTGGGTTGCAGTTTGACCTCTTTATGTCCTAATTTCCCCTTCACTAGCATGGAAATACTAGCCGTTTTGTTGCGCTGTTCTGATGCTGGGTTAATGGAGGGAACATGCCAAATGCATTAAATCTAGTGAAAAGGGTACTTGCGATAGGATGTATGCATGTTTGCATTTTAGGAAACATTCAAATTCCAGCTCTTAAACATCCTTTGCAAATAGAACTTGCAAAAAAGCAGGGCGAGCATTGCTAACACAGCTTTGCCACACACTGTCAAGTACTTATAAACCCTATTTATAGCTACAGTTAAAGATTCAGATATGCAAGTACTCCATTAAAAGACCACATTAATGAGCCCTCAGAGAAAGTATCTTACAAAGCCTTTTGAGCTCGTAACTGCTCAGTTGTGCAGGGCTTCTTGCTTGTTAACATTCATAAAATATAAATACTGTATACTAAACACCAGCACTTTGTGGATGGCAGTGACTTATCTCGCCATCAACAGCTTAACATACGCAAGTTGGAGATGCAGCAGCGGAAGGGCAGTCTCCACTGCAGAGTGTCCATCTGCACCAGTCGCTCACGTGCCGTCTTATTCCGGGGGCTCTTCCTTATTATTTTGAAGCTGAGTGTCCTATGGACTTGCAGGTCAGTATTTGTGAGTATAATTTCAGAGAGAACAATCCAACCTATTAGCTGAGAGTGGCAGAGCTGTGCCTACACATAGCCACAGCTCCGGAGCATGGCAGGTACTCAGAGCAAAACCTAATAGATAAAAGTCACAAGAGATTTTTTCTCTTCAACCTAAACTAGCTGATGAGAAGTGCCATTTGAGAGAGAAAAAAGTTGCTGTATTTGATTTGTCATTATTTCCCCATTGTCCTTTTCTGTTTGTGATTTTATGTTTCCCATTTTCTCTTTTTTCCTCTCTTTGAACTCCATATTTTAGGTTATGACAGATGCTCTTACTTAAACATTTTTGATATATGCTTTATCTGCAATTGCTATATCAAATCCACACTGTGAAAATAAATATCACCTGAGCTCACTCAAGAATAATTCTTTAATACTGTATTTCCATCCAGCCATGATTCTCAAATGGCTTTGTGGATTGAGCACTGGAGGAGACTATTAGTGTTTGATATCTGGCTGGCTGTAAGCTGAAAAAACTCAGGTACAGAAAGATAAAGTGACTTGTTGGAAGCTATTTGCTGTCACCTATTATCAAACAATCTAATTTCTTTTCTTCGTGCTTTGGTGCAGTTGCCTTTCAAACAGAACCTGCCCTCGTGGAAAGAGCACAAACTGAAAAATAAAGTATGGTATGCTTTAAAAAGCTTGAGGGTGGTTCTTACTCTTCAGATATATCATTGATTTCAGTGGTACATTAGCAGGATTGTTAAGCAGGATCTCGAGTGCTTTGCTTTATTTTATAGCAGTGGATATTGTTTAAATGGTCATACCTGCTTGTTTAAAATATCAGCATCTTATTGTAAGAGTAAGCTGGCTAGTGCTATAAAACTGTCTGACACTGTATTTACTGTGTGATTACGAAGGACCTGATAAAACAGGGTAATTCAGGACCAATTGGCACCATCACCAAAGACCTTACTGCTGTTTTCCTCATTACTTTCCCTTTGGCTGTGATGTTTCTTCTTTCAGCAGAGCATTGCTGCCTCTCCTGTGTGCTGGCTCTGCCTGAATCCCCTGCGCTGCGCACCGCAGTGCTTCTGCACTGCCCGGAAAGCCTCCGTAGGTGAGACTCGGATGTGACCTGTGCTGAGACACCGGGAAAATCCCGTGGCCCGAGGGGTGGCCTGCCCAGCTTGGAGACCTAGGTGGGGTTTTACTTGACCCAGCTTGAGGTGTTCACGCTGCGTGTGTCCGTGGTGAGGTGGTGGCCTGTGCTCTCCGGATGGCTGCAGGACACGGGCGTAGTGAGTGCAGCTGGGATATATCGGCTGGCCAGATGGGCGTCACTGCTTCAGGCTGAGGTGTGCTTTCTTGACTCCACTCAATATACGGACTAGATCTTAGTTAACTAAAAGAGGAGTGTAATCCCTGGTTTCCAGGTTCATGTTCAAACATGTGGCAAAATCTCATAGTGCAGAGCAGCATTAACAGCAAAAACAGAGGAAAATTCAGCCCAGAGTCCCTATATTGCATATCCATACATGCAATGAGAGTGACTGCAGGAGCTCTTTCTAAGGGAAAAAATGGAAATTCAAATCTTCTGCTGGAAGCTGGAGGAGAAAGGCATTTGATCTAGGGTTATCTGTGTTGGGTCAAGGTTTCCCAGCGCGAGGCCAGGGTAGCCAGCCTTCCTGGCAAGAGCTCCCTCACTGTATGTACCGATGGGTGCCCTGCAGGCCTGGCAGTGGCTGGCAGCGACGTGACTGCTTTCCATGCATTGGACATTGCATATGCATAGTTGCAGCCCCCAGGGCCCGGGGCTGAGAGAGGGAGTGAGATGGTGGCATGAGGTGGTGGGCAGCCCCCTGGGGCAGAGGGATGCTGCTCCCCAGGACCAGGCTGTGGTTGGGCAAACCTCTCATAGGACCTTCAGGGATTTGTTCAGCCATGGGTAGCCCCAGTCCTTAACATCTGCAAACTTGGCCATGGAATGGTGGAGTGATCAGAGGGGACCTTGGTTTTGCAAGTGAATATCTTGACAACAGCAAGGGTTTGTGTCTGTCAGTCACGGGCCGGAATTGCTCTGTGGGATTTCAATGGAAATATGAGGAGCTGCAGGCCTTAGGGTCTCCCAGGATGAGCTAGCAATGGGGCTGTGGAGCTCAGCGGCACACAGTTTGGGACTTGAGGACTTACAACAGCAGTAGGCTCCTCATCCTTTGGGGATTGTGTGTCTGGGGTGTTCATCTTGCTGTTTTATCTGGATGTATAAGAAGAAAATTCCTGTCACCGAGGAATTCAATACTTTAAACCATCACAAAGCAAACAGGTCATATCCATGTCCTGTTGGCTTTCAGTGATGTGAGAAAACAACAAAGGCTGGAAAAAATCAGCCATCTTATACGCAGTGATGCAGTCTGCAGGCTGGCCAGGCCTTCAGTCCATCTTAATCGTGTAGGTATAAATTAAGGTTCTGTTTGGGAGGAGAGAGGAAGACGAGAGAGAACTACGCACGCATGAGGAACAAACAATGCAGCACTGGTGGAGGCAGGATCTGCCTGTGGGACAAGGAAGCCAGAAGGAGTCTGAAAATGGGGAAATTTCTCAGACTAAAGCAGTCAGGCTTTGGAAAAAAGGAATAACTTACACAAACAAAGAATTAGACAGCAATTTTTATTCTGAGCTGAGTTAGAGTTAGGCACTTAAGTGCCTTCACAGAGGTGGATCTTAATTTCTGTGTCTTGGTTTCCCTCTCCATAAAATGTAAGTAATAATACTTGCTATTCTCACAGGGTAGTGTGAAAACAAGCTCGTTCATATCTGGGAAGCGCTCACATGCTATATGGGGACTATAGCAAAGATTATGAATATGTAATTAGATCTGTGCGCTTGCACTGTGGCAGTTGGCATCTACCCAGATTTGCTGTGCGTCATGTCATGCAGGAGGGCTAACAGAAGAGAATATAAAAATACAGGCCGAAATTTAATGAGTTCTGAAATCAGGAACTGGTGACTCCCCCAAATTAGAAGTTCAAGAACATTAAACTCATGGAAAACACTAGCAGAGGCATATGTATTATTAAACAAATTACAAAAGACTGTGAAGAGGTAGATTACAATGAGGAAATACTCAAAGCTGTAGTCCACAGAGTTCAAGAAATCCATATACCATTGAGAAATAAATAAACTTGGAGCAGAAATGACGACTGTGTATGACCAGGGAAATACAAAGAGCAATAAAAGAGAAGAATATGAGACCTATAAATCAGCAGGGTCAGCACCAGAAGAAATTGGTACAAGAGCCTATTGTGAAAGAAGAATGCAAGAAAATGATCCAAAAAGCTGAGAAGATGGGAAAAGATGTGAACACAATAAAAGATTTTATAAATTTGGTGTATAGGAAGCCAAAGGTCACTCAGGAAGACAGCTATCACCTTCCTGAGCAATGAGGAGGTTAACTTGACAAAAAGAGGGATATTGCTGGAAAAGTGAATTACTATTTGTGCCTCAGTATTCAGCAGGGAAAAGTGGAAAGTCTGTCAAGGTCTCTATATATTTTCCAGGGAGTGAAAATAAACAATTATTAACTCTAAAGGCTACCTACCAGGAAACCAAGCGGTTGGTTAAAAACACTAAAATCAAAGGCCATTCCAAAAGAGGGTTGTTTACTTCTCAAATTTATTTTTTTTTAAATAGATGCCAAAGGGATGAAACCAGCAGAAATATTTCAGTGGGCTATGGGAGAGGTACTTGGGAAATTAAGAGGAGACATCAATGCATCTTGGACTTTAAAAGGAGAATAATAGGGGAAGAAGCGTGTCTAGGCTCCAGGGACCACTCTAGACAGCTGATTATCCTTACCAGAAAGACAGATACAACAAGAAAACATTTTTTTTTTTACCTCTTTAAATAAAATAAGAAAAAAAAAAAAAGAAAGTAAGTTAAGAGGAATAAAAAAATGAATTGTATCATCCTCAGTCTTCAAGAGTGTAGGGGATCCATTGCTCAAAGAGATTTTGCTGTGTGAGATTAGAGGTATGGGACTGAGTCAGTAAATGCTTGGCTTGATTACTGAGCCCAAGTAGTGATAAAAAATACGTAGTGATTGTTTAGGATAGGGATGAATAATGATGTTACACATGCTTCTGTACTGAACTCTCTTAACACTATACAGCAGTCACCTGGAAGGAAGAACAGAAAGAAGCGAGTGTATATAACTGAGAGCAAAGAGAATGAAGTCTTCTGCAAGCAAGATTGTTTGCAATGGTATGCAGAATTTAACTAGAAAGAATGTGAAGCTGGGAAAAGAAAGTCATAGTAAAGGTCCCTTAAAGAGACAGCTGGGGAAAGTCAGCATTGGAAACGTATCTGGGGATAGTGGCCAAGTGTCAGTTTGCATTCCATTTTTAGGTTCAGGGATTGAAAGAATTAGATGTGAACACTGCAATTTTTATATACTTTAATGGAGTTCATAACCTTGACATTTGCATATACAATGAGTAAGGAGAGTCAGGCCCCTAGGAATGGGATTCAAAGCTTATTTCATGCTAAGTGGGCAATTAATCTACACAGAGTGCTGAGAAGAGGGTATGGCTTAAATCGCCTTAAAGGGTATCTAGGTCCCTCTAAGAGACATAACTACCTAGTGACATCATGCAGTACAGTGCCTATTTCTGCTTGGTGTTCACGGCTGCGAAACTGGAGCCCTTCTGGAGCTTGGTCATTTGTGCTCTTTCAAAAGCCTTCTTGCAGTCTCCCATTATAAGGGAAGTTAAAGCATGTAGCTAGGACGTGGGAAAAGTGAGTTCAAAGCCTTCCCTCTCTGCCTGAAGGTATTTCAGTCCATAGCTCTCCTATGTAATGTCTTCTCGGATGTGGCTTTTTGAATTCCTACTGTGGAAAGATATTCTAATTTGTATGCATTTTATGTGGGCCACAGAAAGATCAAGATTTGAAGGAGTCTATGGCCCTTCAGTCAGGGCATGCCCATGTGGCCCAGCTTCCCTGCCTGGCTGCTGATCATATTTCAGTATTACATGAAAAGTGGGATAGATTCAACAGGTAATATTAAAGTTGTGCCCAAATGCTGAAATCTCCAGTTTCATCTGCAGTATGTGGGAGGCTGAAGGTGGGTAAGTGAAGGAAAATGAACAACCTCAACTGTATGTAGGAGCTCGAATTTAAATTTTGAAAGAAAGATATCCAGGTACATGAAGACAAGCAGAAAATGAAATAAAATGCTACGTTTGAGGTTACTGCAGTAGATTATGCCAGATCTATGGATATCTTTCTTTGATAAAATTATATTATTTTCTAGACAAAGGAAATGCTTAGTCCTCCTGCTTACAAAATGCAGATGACTGGTGAAGTTGGGGAGCCTGAGGATTAAAAGGGTAATTTTGAAATAGATAAAGATTTGGCTCAAGGGGAAATGACAATGGGTAAATTTGAAAAGGGAGGTAGTGGAAAGCAGTTAACAGTAGATCTCCTCAAGAATGAGTTTTGGGACCCCACAACCTTGATAAAAAAGGGAGGTACTGATGACTTTTTCTGCTGCTACAGCATCAGTTTAGAGGGAAGGCTGGGAACTCAGGTGCCCTGTGCTTTGCTGTCTATAGAGGCAGCCTGACGATCCCAGATAGACACTGAAATTAGATGTTTACAGTTTGCCTGTGTGAATAGCTTGCTTTCCCCTTGAAGAAATTCTTCCCTTAACAAACGGACGTCATTTCGTCAATGTCCCTGTGTAGTTCAAGTCATTATTGTTAAGCTGTTCCCATAACTGACTTGTAGACGAAGGTGCAAAGGAAACCCGTGAGACGCCAACTGTCGTGTCTATAATCACCATGCATGATTTTGTGTATCTGGTCCAAATAAGATGTCAAGATCTCTATTAACTCCCAACTGTGACAAGGCCAAAAAGGGACTCTGTACTTCTAATCTAACTGCTGCTGACATTTACCTATCTTCAAAGCATTTTTTTGCACTTTCATGTGCAGATAGGGAGAAATGAAGGGATGCTAGAGCTGCATATAGCTGTTATGGTTGTGAAGCCTCCTTGAGAGTTAAAGTCTTCTGTGCAGTCTAGACATTTACACTCAAGACTTTATACTTCCATCAGCAGGCGTGGACTTCTCTTATTGATATGCTTACCAATAGTGAAATCTGACAGTAAGATGTCAGGTAGTACACAACCTTACAGAAATCTTATTTTGAAATAGGACTCAGTCTTGGTGGACTTATATGGGAAAAATCAGCCCACATTCCTTAGTACTGAGGCAATTTTTATCCCTGAGACGATGGGATTTGCTAATATAATAATGCATCCTCACCATATTGATCAAAATGCATTATGAAACATCACTCTATGCCATCTTTTCTTTTTTCTTTCTTTCTTTTTGCTCTCATTAATTTCAATCATTTAATAAGAAAAGCCCTGTTATGTTAATTGATACGACTCCCTCTCAAGGGCATTGTGAAGCACGAAATAATTCCATTCATTACTGACAATGTAAGGACATGAGTTTTCCCTTGAGGATCTGTCTCGTCTGGTGATTTGGTGACCATATAGAATGGCAATAGGATTAGGGACATATTGTTTTAAAATTAATAGTCTGTCTGGAGGCTGGAAAGTGGTGAGGAAAAAGGAAGCTTTAAATTGCAAGGATTGTGTTTGTTCCCAAAGTCTGATGCTTCTAACTAGTATTTATCAGGCAAAACCAGTCTGCTGAGACATTACTAGCCCCAACTCCCCCCCTTTTTTTTTTTTTAAAAAAAAAAAGGCAGCTCCTTTTAAAGGCAGCTGAGCTGGTATTTGAAACATTCCACATACCAGCAGAAAACTAAATAAATGTAAAGCTGGTCAGATTCATTTCCCCTTTTTTTATTTTTGGGAGCCAGAATTTCATTTCCCTAAAATGCAAGAAGTATTCAGACGTGAGCTCTCCTGAGCTCAGTGCGGTAACTGAGCAGCTGCCACCAACATGCTGTGGTTTGTCTTCTGCTGTAACAGGTAGCCGGGAGGCTGCCAGGTGAGCTCTTCAGTCTTCGTGTATGAGTCACGTAAGTGATTCTAACTGAGGAGGGAGGAAAAACAAACCCTCTCTCTCTCTCTCTCTCTTTTTTTTTTCTTTTGCAGAGACAGCAAAAAAAGCCTCTCTTGCTTCTTTTGCTGCATATGCAACATTTTCTTTAGCAAAAGTTATTTTTGGAAACCCGGCTGCTTCTGTGTAGAGGAAGTGAACCTCCTGATGGCTATGTCATTTCCTTTGTTTCCACACAGTTTTTTTCTGAGCATATACCCTCCACCTCACTCACCTAACATCTGGCTGTGAAAGAGCAAGGAAGTTTCTGTTAGCTGTTCCTCTGGTCTTCTTCTATCTGCTCCCAGCTGATGTTATCAAATCTTCACTGCAGCTTTAATTTTGCTGTATTAACATGCATACTTTTGAGTATTGTTGCTTCTATGCCCTCGATGGATTTACTGGTTTGACGACATCCTTCCCTATCATTGAAGAATAGGTCCGAGCCAGCAGTGACCCTTGCTGTATGGGTGTGTTCATTAGCTCAGTGAAAAATACCGGTATCAAACACGCAGATTGTTCCATCTTCTAAATAGCCTCTGTGCTGAGGATTAGTCATAAAAACTAATGAGTAAAACATGTTACAGATGAAGGCTGTGACTCCAGAGAGAACCTTGTCATCAAATGTCCCATGATGCAAGTATATCTCTTTCTCAGAAATGGAGACAAAGATAATGTGTCTTTTAACTGAATCAATAGGGATTGATGCAATGGCAGTAGGTCAAGAAATGGATGCATTAACCGGAGAGTAAGAACCAACACACTCCCAGGTTAAACCATGGCCCCAGAATTAGAGATACTGAAGGGATACAGACCATGTCACTAATTATATTTGAAACCAGAAGCAAAGAAAAACAAACCACAAAATAATTACGGAGATTCATTTCAAACATTTGCTACTGTAGGAGCTAGGATTTTCCCAGGGGTACAGGAAAAAATTAGCCTCATGATCAGGAGTGGAAGACCTGTTTGCTCCTTGGGGTTATCTACAAGTCAGTCATCTGTAACAAAGGATGTGACTAACTGATACAATGGAAAAGGAGCAACACCAGCTGTGAACTGCCTAGTCACCTTCTCCAGGGAGCCTTGTGCTGAGAGAAAGCAAGGGAAAGAGCAAGCTTTCCTGTCGATTTGAGTAAAGACTGAGAATCTGAATTTCATACTTCTACCCACATGTTGGTATTGTAGGTATTCCACACATGACAACATTGCCAAAACACTGTTTCACAGGTCACCACCTCAAGATTTGGAGAGCTGCTGGCTGTATGCAGCTCCTACGGTAATCTCCAGGAAATGTGATTGCCTAGCACTGCTGCAAAAAAAAACGAGTAGGCTATAGACTTTTGTCTAAATACACTCATTTCATGATCTTTTCTGTGTCTTTCCTTTCTTTGTCAAAGAACGGACTGAAATCCAAAGTTATTGGGAGTGTATGTTTGCATTCCTTTGCCCTGATCTCACATCTATAATTGCTGTTTTAATTTAAATGTCTTGCTCATTGCATTGTGCTTTTGTATCATGTTCTCAAAAAAAATAATCCTCCTTAAGCCAGCAGTCTTCTATACTGCTGCTGTTCTCTGCTGCCAGCAGCTGGAGTGGCCCAGCGTGGGACAGCAGTCTGTGAACGGGGAGAGATGCTTCTGAGCAGGAACTGCAACACGCAGCAGGTTGGAAGCAGCGCATTGTCGGAAGGAGGATCTGAGACATTTACTTGTCTCTGAAGTTGGCTACTGCAGAGACTGAAAGCAGAGACTGTGGCATACAGCTGATGTGCCAGTCTTCCAGTGGTGATTACTGCTTCCCAGGGACTGCCAGGGATCTTGGCGAGGCCCTTGTTGCAGATAATCTCTAAGGTACTACTACTACTTACAAAGATAATTTCCAGCACATTTAGTGTTCAGAAGAGTCTTAGCAGGCCATTGCTTGGGATACCTGGGAGCTAACGTTTGATCATTAGGAGTTCCTGCCACAAAATCAAAGAGATAAAAGCCAAGACGTAGAGATCAGTTCCTGGAGATGCAACTACTCATTTGAAGTACTCGCTCTACTGTCATAGAGCAAGCAGAAAATTCTTAGTAAGAGACACTTGAACCTGTTAAGCATCATCTCCTGGCAATAATGACCTCTCATGCATATTTATGTACAGCACTTAGCTTTATAATGGCCACTTGAAAGACATTTAATTCTTTTTTTGCCTAGGAATGAAGCTAGGTGGGGTGTGACAAAAATGTTCAAAGGTCCACATACTAAAATACAAAAATGACCCTGGTATTTCCTGTATGCCAGCCAAAACTATCTTCAAGGAGTACGGTTTAAGAATTTACATACTTCTTGATTAAACATATGTGTGTTTGCAAGTGTGTATGTATACACATAAGTGTTAGCAAAATTAGGTATTTGCTACAAGACATCAATCAGGCTTTTCTGGAAGAATTTCAGACAGGTTATATAGCTTGATTTGTTCTGTAAAACCTTTTTGTTGCACAGAACTTAATGTTATTCATTATGCACTGAAAGCAAAATCATATGACTACCATTTCCTAAGTAACATAATTATCTTATTGATTCTTATGGGGCAAAACACTACTTTTATTGTTAATTAATACTAGCAAATCTGGTTATGCAATTTTGGATATAGGAAGTTCAGTTTAATGTGTGTTTAGTGGCAAATAAGCTAAAAATAAATACCTTAAATATCTTTTTCTTTCCCTTTCTTTCAGATCGTGAGTATAGATATTTGTTTGTGTGATCTCTGTTCTAAACTGCTACAGGAAAGTATGTGACGTACCCTATTTTCACTTTTCATCAAAGAAAAATAGACAATGAAACAAAATAGTACCTCATGAAAAACATTTAATAAAGCTTTAACTAGCTAACAGAAATGTGCAAGGTAGTGAAACACAATCTTATTGTTTCAGAACCCCCCCCTCCATAAATATGGAAAATGAGAAGAATATTTGCACTAATTTCAAGTGTGTACACTTTCATTCTTTCTTCAAGTCAAAATATATCAGGAAATGCTTACACAGAGGGCACATAAATAATATTTTGTCTGTCCCTTGGAAAAGACAGTATGAAAGATTCATTAGACACTAGGACATATTATGACTTCTTGATTCTTTCAGTTCTTAGTCAGTTCTCTAATGAAATTCAAACCTGCTACATCTGCCATACCACACTGTTAATTAGTTTTCTATTTATTTAGCTGATCTAGAAGTGGAAAGCAATCTATTGCCAGTGAATTGTTTGACTTCTATGCTAAGTAGGCTGCATTCCAATCCTCTGATGTTGAAACTAGCATGAATCCAACTTTCATCTCATTGCCATGTCAAATTAGCACCCAGCAGATTCTAGATACAAAGACTTTTTTTTCCTCCCCTTTGGTTTGCAAAAGACCAATAGTTCTTGGAAGTCAAGAAAGAGAAGCTAGGCAATATTTTTGTGATTTCTCTTTTTGTCCCTAACTTGCTAAAATTGATTAAATATAGGAGGCATAGAGTGGTTATAGTTTATTTATATTGAAGGAAGAACATGATTTCAAGCAGATTATGTTTATTATATAAAACAAAAAATATTGATGTATATTCTGCCAGAGTTTGAATAAAATATTACTCAGCCCAAGAAAACCCGTAATACCTTGGCAAAGTTTAGGAGATGACTTTTGCACATGCTTTGACATTTTCTATTTCTGTCTTTCTGTACCCCGCAATACACTGCAGCCTCTGACCATGGCATTCTCTGTGACTTACTGCCATCCTGCAGTGTCAACAGACTCACTGGATTGTAAAAGTATAAAACAAAACCAGATGAAATTAGAAAAGAAATTGTTCAGAAACTAAACCGTTAATCCTAGCATAATGCACCATGGGAGCTACAGTGTGTAAGCAGCTGTGAGAATACCAGCCTATATCCAAACCTTGGAGCTGTCCTTGAACTTTGGGGTTTGTCTGGAATCCAGATATGATTTTGAAGAATGTGGTTTTCAATCAGACTGCTCCTAAATAATCTAGTATTATAAAATGAGTAGAGAAACAGCTGTACTGAACTTTAGTAAAGCAATGATAAAGCTGATCCCCTACACCACTATTATTTGTAGAGCACCCTTGACAAAATTCTTAACATAAGCAAGGTGTCAGTTTTGAGTAACTTACAATGTAAGTCAAACAGAGAAACACAATTCACAATGTGGGACACAAAAACAGGGTCCAAGAGCTCATTGGTGGTAGTATTCACAGAAGAAAAGCTCCTTTGAAGAGAGATAATAAATCTTTTTTACTAGATCAACTGATATTTTTGGGAAAATGTTTCTGGATTGCAAGTCTGAAACAGAAATAGTGACCTTTGGGTTAAGCACTGGTTGAAAACCAATCTATGTGAGTTTAACTTTATTGTGTTAATTGATCAAATGGCTTCAGATATAGAAAAGTAAAGTTTTTTAAAAAAGTAAAGATGTGATATATTGAAAGAAAGTTCAAAGCCAGGACTTGACTCAGACAAAGAGAATAGAAAGGAGAAGAGACATGAATGAGATAATGTGTGAGAGAAAGTGGAATAGGAAGGGGAAAATGTGCAGAGTTTTGAAATGAAGGAACTTGATCTCAATTCAGGATAGAAAATCCATAAAAAGAGTCAAAATGAGACAAGCTAACTTTTCTGATTGAAATTCATTGCCATCTTTCTCCGCTCTTTTGGGGTTTGAGGTTTTTTTAAGCGATAGATACTGCCTTGAATCTGCTATTATTTTTTTGCTGTGATCCTCTCTTGTACCTTTAGAAAAAGCAACCTACCTAGAAAACTGATATTTCTGAGTCTGAGGAAAAAAAATAGCACAGCACAGTGGCATCTGTAACTCAGATTCAGCAATGACATGAATTCCCTAGTGCTCCCTGGAAGCCTCCATTCTAACAGCTCAGTGTTTCATCACGGTTGAAAAAAGGATTAAACTGAATGAGAGAGAATAATTTTCCTAAATTTTTTAAGAAAGTTGTTTTCCTAGGCTCCTGGCATATTTACAAGGGCTGAACAGCACTACTTAACAAAGCATTACATTAAGTGAATGTTGCATTTGTGATGGTTGAATTTCTGATAGTCGGGAGAGCGGAAGAGTATAAAGTAGGATTTGTTAATCTTTTCCACTGTTCGTAGAGCTGAGTGGACTGAAACAAACAGCTGGGGTTTAAGAAAGAAATCTGAAAGCTAGAGATCTAATAATGAAGCTCTGCAATGTATAACCATGTCTTCTGATGATTAGGAATAAATCCACGACTTTCAGGAGCCTTAAATATACATGGTCTGCAGTTTTTTCAAATGGATAGATTATCCGCATACACATAGAAAAGAACTGCTGAAAAGACTTCTGCTTATTATGAACTGCTCGTAATCTTCCTGTAAGTTGCCAGGGTTGAATCTCAGCCACAGCTCCCCTTGTTTCTGCCCAGCTGGGAAAATTTGGCTTTATCATATCTGTCCCTGGGCACTCCGGGTGCATGGCACACTATATCCTCTCTTACTGATTCCATCTGCCCAGCACTAGGTCAGAGGAGGCAAGGAGCTCATCCTGAAAACAAAGCTGCTGTGGTGCTCCTCTTTTTTATTAAGTTATGCACTTGTTTCGAGCTTGTCTAACGCCCATATGCAACCAACAGACGCTTGTGACCATGGATGTTGCATAATCCATGAATGATAACCCATAATATCTTTAAAGTTGCAGAAAGAAATCAGGATTTCAGCAAATTTCTGTCTTGTCTGGCTGCTCATTTTGATTGGCTATAGGAAAAAAAGCCAGTTGTGCATAAAACTCCATCTCTTGTTGCAGAGTAATATGTATGTGATTGGGAGGAATATTTAAAGAGATATTTGAGCAGAGTTATTAGAATAACAGAGAAACTGAGTATGAAATCAGAATTCCGTTTGAGAATGTACAGAGTAGGCTACAACAATTAGTATTCAGTATTTAGCAAAAGTCCTGGTAAAAGCAATAGATCCTTTAAATATAATGTCTAATGCCTTAGAAGCAATTTTGTAAGCTGTTCAAATTATGCCTCCATTTTACAATGCTGTGTAATTTGATTATACAAACTACACCTCTAGCTCTTGCCTATGCAGATGTTGCACCATAATGCTTCTCTCAGTAGAGCAAAATACAGACTTTGTCTGAATAGTAGAACAAAATGCAGAGGGTGAGGTGTTATTTCATAATGTGATTGACATAACTCGGACTAGTTGTTCTTCTGCTCTGTGATGCATAGACACAGCAATTCTGTAGCAGGATTTAGTTGAGAAACATCCAAAATATGAGCTAAGGTAGTAAAGTATAATTTTAATTGTAGGAATGATAAAGACTAATAGTCACTGAAGAAACCTTCACATTTTTGAGGAGTCCAATTCGATTTTACAGAATTGCGGAACAATCCTGGAGAAATCATGTATGTGCCAGGAGATCTGAGGAAAGTAAAGGAAAGAGAGGGGAGGAGGGGAAGCAGTAAACTCTATTTTCCACAAAATAAGACCACTGGAAATAAAATGGTGTCAAAATCACTACTTTTGTTGTTACATGCCTAAAATGTCTTCCATAATTCAGGCAAGAAAGTTCCTTGTCCTGGCAAGCTTACAAGCTAATTTAAACCCTTGTATTTGTGTGTTTAATATCCAGGGAAATGGAGAGCTGGAGAAAGGGTGATAATGGAAATAATGTGACATTGTTCAGGTCAAAATACACGTTCCAAGGGTATCATCCATGAGAAAAGATACGGGTGGAAATTACTGTGGGACAAGGGGACATGTGGAGCAGAGAAGCTGTTTAGAGCAGCACAGCTTAGGGAGAGAGGCATTAAGAGAGAAGCCTGGATAATTAGGCAAGAAAGAACTTATGCAGGGCCTAAAAGACAAGCTTGACTTTAGCAGTGGAAAGTCTAGAGTTATGAGATAAACCAAAAGGGACATAGCAGACCAAGAAATAGATCAGATAGCTTCAGCAGCTCAGTTTTGTGTTGACTCACAATCAAGAAAAGAACGCATAGAGTTATAGCTGCCCAGATGGAGAAAAAAGATGTAATTTTTAGAGATGTAAATTCAAAAATAACAAAATGAGACACCCCTTAAGGACAGCAAATACAGGGAGGACATGCTGGTATATGGCTACAAACTTCAGTATTACAATTTTTTTTTTAATCAATCATTAGAAAGCACGGAGAAGTTTTAAGAGAATAGTAGCGACTTCTATTTTACCTCACCAAAACTTAATGTGAAGGAGAAATATCCAGGAATAGATGCTAGTAAAACAAATGGAGATAGAGATTTGGATGAAGTGAATTGTGGTTAGAAATGTAAAGCTGGATAATTGCGGAAGGAGTTCTTAAGTGTAACAGAGTAGTCAGTATCAAAAATATATGATCACATAAAACTTTCTGGAAAGATCATGGCTGACAAAAAGAAAAAAAAAAGAAAACCTTGAGGAGCCTTGATGCATGTGGGAATAGCGTTCAATGTGCAGTGTACGAAAAGGGAAGGGAATCCAGATTGAAAGAGTGTCTCTAACAACATTAGGAGACAAAAATAATAGGCATTGCTTCTCAATTGCAAGTTTGAATTATAGGTGAAAGGAATAAAGAAGATGTAGCAGAATGAGAAGCTTCATCGGGAACAACTGGAGCTTAGAGTCAGAATGAAGGTGAGAATTTGTTCCAACTTTAGGAAGCAGACTGTTCAACTGAAGAGAGCAAAATGTAGTTGAGGAAAGCTAAAAATGAGGCATATGTATTCTGGAGGTAAGTGTTGTGGCACGGTTTTGGAAGATGGTAGGTACATGAAAGGTTGGGGTGAGGAAAACAAAATTTGAAGAAAATGGGAGAAGTGTATTGTGGTGACAGGAGAAGGAATGGAAGCAATAAGGACAGCCATTGCATTTAACAGCATATCCTAATCTATACAGCACACAGTTTTATAGAGTAGAGCTGATTTAAGAACTTGCTAGTACATGGAAACACAAGAAAATTATTCAGCTAAAAAGTTATAGGCATAACATGCTAGACACAACAGAGGAAGAACAAGAAGAAAGTTTCAGTGACACAAATCAGCACATGGTCTTCCATCAGAAAAAGTAACTTTTAAGCAAAAAGTGGGTTAACTTTTCAGGGACAAATGGTTCCCTGAAGTTTTGGGCACGATGAGCTTTGAACTCAATGAATGAATGAATTCTTAAAATGTCTGAAGTTACAAATTTTCTTTTCCATAGAACATGCTGTCATGCTTCTGGCATTCTGTTTATTGCATGCTTACTGTAGCCATTTTATTTTATGATTTTTGATTAATGTCCTTCACCACCACCCTCTAAATTCCTCTTGGGTTCATTTTGCTACTTGGTAGAGTTTTTAAAATTTCTCTACTTCCATACTAGATTTTTGCTGCTCTCGAGTCTGGCATGCACGTAATGTTGTATACTAAATCCATCCCCCCCCTCCTGACCCCTATACATGCTGATGAATGTTTTTCTCCTTGTTCCAAAAAAAAATGCTTTTTTTCGTAGGTGATTTGGCATCCACGGCAGCAAAATTTGCTGCCTGCTTTCTCTGTCTGCTGTTTACACTTCCCTCTCCTTTTCCTTAGATGTATCACAGCTTCTGGTGAATAGTTGTGTTTTCTGGCAGCAAGAAAAAAAGGCCTACTTCCCATCTGCTGAGACAGACTTTCTCAGAAAGGTGGTAAAGTCATCTCAGTGCTTTTTATATTTTGGAAGCCCTGAATAGGTCCTGAAAAACAAATAAACAAACCAAAAAAACCCAGCTCTACATTCTGAACCTGGGGAATGTCCTCTGTTCACGTAATTTTTCAGTTACCTTTGAGAAATCAGATTGTCATGCAGCAGTGCCTTTCCTCCAAAGACTTAAAGGGCTATTGATTTTAAAAATAAAATTGCCATAAATACACACATCTATTTGAAGAAGAGAGACCAGGAGTGAAAAGAACTTAAGACATTTTTTTCCCCTCTCTTCTGCTTCCCCTCCAAAGACCCTAGGATGCATTGACTGCTTCTCTGTACTACAGTGAGTTGAAGGGAAATGTGCATATAGTCCAGTACCACATCCAGATCTTGTAAAAGAGGTTAATACGATGTCCATAATAGGACTCAATTTAGGACTCAGTTTATTTGCAGTTATTGATACTATGAAGTTTTCCTGAGTTTTATGTTTTCCATTGATGCTTCTTCTAGAGTCTTCTCCATGTCTCCATTTCACCATGTTTAAATAACCGATATAATAGAAAAAAATAATGCAGATGAAATGCCTGACACATTTTTACTGTGCAGGCCAGCCACCACATACAAGACATCTGTTGAGACACAATTTTAATGCCTTTCAACTGCTGTCTTTTGATTTTTTAAAAGATTATATATATTATATATATATATATATATATATATTTAGGAAATAACATATAGCCTCTTTAAAAAAAGATATTGTCATTTTACTTTTTATTGTGGAAAAGTAGGGGTGAAATCCTAGCATCATTGAACTGGTAACAAAATATCCACTGACTTCAGGTGGCCTCTAACTTAACTTTAGCTTAAAAAAAAAAAAAAAAAACAAAAAACCACCCAAAACAAAACCCAGCAACCTAAAAACCTGTTACTTGGGTTTTTGAGCTGACTGTAGTGTAAATCCACTACTGATATAACTTGCTTGTGAATTACAAGAAACTGGAAAAATGTAATTGTGTGCTTTGTATCTTTTAAAAATAGAATAATTGAGACTTTTCACTCTCATGCAGAAAAAAGAGCCCACCAATACTCAGGAAACCATTCTGAGAAAAGCAACCAATATTGGTACAGATCCCAGTAGGCATTTTCACAGGTTGCACTCATGTGGGACTACTCATTCTCCTTTTCCTTGTCGCCAAAGAAAACAGTCTCAGAGTAAAGAGATCTCCTTGTTCTGCAGTCTTAGGCTTGTTCACAGAATAATTATGGCATAATGCGAGCTTTAAGGATCAAGTCACTACTTTATTTCACATCCATTACAGGCTCTAGAGACAAACCCTCTTCTCCAACTTTTCCTGTGCTTCAGGAACCACATTGTTTCCCTGTTTCTTCTGGGACCTCTCTGTTCGTGAAGGTTTTTTCTATTATCGTCTCTTAAATATAACCAGCAAGCCATTGCTCAATATATAAACTAAATGCTCCATGCTTAAACTAGAATAGCAGCCTTTCTGGGAAGAGATAGCAGAGCTTCATTCTTTGGAATTTGAAGGTGCCTGCATGCCTTGTTGTGGTGAAAATGGCCAAAAAGGGAGTACAGGTACTTCTGTGAATGAAGCTCTAGTTAACCCAAAGCCTTATTTGAATTTTCTAAGAAGGTATGCTGTATACTGTTTGCATAAGGCTTCACAAGGTGATAGCTCAAGCTGAGAACTGTTCACAGTTAAAATGAACACCATGCTATTAACAGATAGCCACACAACCTATGGGATACATTTTGACCTCTCCGTTTCTACTTCTGAAATGCATTTAAAAAACAAACAAATCCTTCCCGCAGAAAATAAAAACAAATCTTTATATGTAGAGGCTGATCTTCAAATTTAATCTACTGCTAAGACCTAAAGCATCTAACACATTTTGCTGCTTACACAGTCTTCTGTGACTAACACCCAGAAGCAGTTTTTCAAGTTTCAGAACCAATTATTCTAAAAACTAAGCCTTTGTCCTGCTTGGCTGAAGCTAAATAAACTTGAAATTCAAATATTTCTATTAAAAGAATGGTCTGTTAATTCATGTGCAGGGTTAAATATTTGAGTTTGTTTATTTCTCCCTCTCCTCCAAACCATATTTCAAAAATATTCTCCTGTTATTACAGTCTATTAAATCAGACTTATCATAAAGGGAACATTTATTGATATCTCAAGAGATGTGTAATTAAGATTGTGTTACTGTGCATATTTTATATTAAAGTAAACATTTCCTGCAATTTGATTTTAATCAAGTCTGAAGGGCCTTAATAAGTATTCAGCTTATTTATTTATTTCCTCTGGACTAAGGGAAGATGTAATGTATCAGTTGGTTAAGTCGCCCCACTTGCCATTGCTTGAGATCTGCCTGAAACAGTAGTATTTATTTTGTCTATTTGTTCCTGCAAATGCTGACAGCTGGGACCAATGGACATTGTAGATGGAGGTCGCAAGCTCTGATAAACCCAGAGGAAGTCTGGAGCGTTTGTAGTTTCCATTCTTGAAGCGTGATTGGATGGTTACTTTAGTTATTTCTTGGCTACTTTACCCAATTTTACTTGCAGCTGTAACTACAAGAAAAAAAGGAAAAAATGTACAGGTTTTTAAATTCCTGGTTTAAAGTTCCCAATTTTCAAGCTTGCGTAGTTTTGTTGCTCCCTCCTTGTGCAGTTACTGTTGTTTTTTACTGTTGTTCTTTACCATCTTTCTTGCTTCATCTACAGCTATGACTGCTGGAAGGAAATTCAGTCGCGAGTACATAGACAAAAAGGAAGACCTGTAACAGTTTGAACATGGCCAGACCAGGCTGGCTGGCCTTACATTCAGATTTGGGTTCTGGTCCTATTTGATTTATAAGACAGCCAGAAAGGCTGTTCTAAAAATTTGATGTTAAATTCCAATACCTTCTGCCTCATTACAGTGCCTTTCTAGCCTTTCTCCTCTTTTATATGACAATATTCTTTTAAAATTACCATGGTAAAATGGCTATAGCTACATAAAAGACACTTATTTTCCTCAGACTGATTAACATTTTGTGAAGTTTCTCTCTTTCTTTATACTTTTAATTCTCTGTGAAAATCAGGAAGAAAAATTAAAGAAATCGAAAGGTAACTGATTCAGAAATAAACTTCTGAAGCTTTTAAAAAGCTCCAAAATTAGATCATGTAATTAGTACTCAACTTATGAGCATCGATATTTGGTGGAATTACGTTCATGCAAACAAATTCAGTTCACACAGCTTAGAAACACTAAATGATCTTTAGGAAGGAACAATGCTTGAGGCTTATGTAAGCTTCCTCCATAGATTTAATTCCTTATATTCAACAGTTCTTAAAAGAAAAATTCACACAATTTACGATGCAAAACCCTTGATAAAAACAAATTTGTAATGGCTACCATTAAAAAAAAAGTAGAAATACAATAGCGCTAAATTATTGTATTTCTACAAGGAATATATATTCTTGAAATAAGACACTGAAAGCCCCATATTAGTTCATTGTATATTCATCTTCAAGTAAGTCTGTTTGTTTTGTCTGTTTTTTTTCACCTTTCAGACAATCACTTTGTATTGATAAAGCATGCAGACTCTGCAAGTAAAAATAACAGGTAATAAAATAAATCTCAAACAGAATTTGCCTCCTCCACCTCATAGAGAAATACAAACAGGATTAAGCAGGATAAGAAAAATACTATACTTGGAGAGGAAAACTTTCCCGAACTCATTTTTTCATTCTTCCAAAGTGGCCACTGATATTGGAAGCTGCTTTCCTAGAACAACTGTTAGACTCTTGAGGATTTGTGAAGAAATCTGGAACTGGTTTATGTAAGAGGGAGAAATGATGTTTTTACTCCAGTGATATCTTGTTACCTTGATGTTACCACACTTAGAGGAGTTCTGTAGCTAGAGTAATATATCTTCACAGCTAGAATAGGGCTCAGGTTCCTTCAACCAAACCATGGAAGGCTAGTTATCTCTGAAGAACATTTTCAGGAACCATATTTGCAAGGGGTCCCAATGGAGTTTGTAGAGCATAGATTAGGCCTATCCCTAATCTTGATACTCCTTGAGAGATGCACAAACCCACACATTTTCTTCATTTAGTATTAGAAGAGAATAGGTCTTTTGGGAAACTTGTTTTAGGATCTCTTGTGCTAGATCACCAAGCAATTTGGTAACTGCAGCTCCAGCACTTGGTAGGCTTTGTCTGTTAGGAGCTTTATGGCTACCTACCAGTAGAAATGTAGGCATCTGTGAGTACAGAAAGAGACTGAATGACGTCTGATTTTTTCATGGCATACACCTAAATCAACTCATTAGGTATTAGAAGGGAACACAGCAAGGATGTATATCAAACTTGCCAAAACAAGAAAAAAAAAGAGGTGTGTTTCTATTGGTTGGGTTCCCTTTCAGTTCAGCGATACCCATGAACTTTCTGTGAGGATCCATTAAAATCTGTGAGATGATTCTCTTACATTAGTATGGGAACAGCTTGACTCTTCCCTTGAGATAAGGTGGCAAACCCCCTTCACAGTGCTGTGATTCAGTTGTAGGAAATCTCTCCCTTTTGGAACCCCCTGTCCCCTAAATTTATGCATGAATCCATTTGGAAAAAATCTATATCTATTAAGCAGACTGGCAACTCCAGGAAAAAAACAAGCCTGTACCCTACTGCTTTCAGGTGAAATGCAATGACATGTCAGAATAAACACTGCAAAAAGAGAAGATTGCTCATTTGCATGTTAGCCTTAAAAAAAATGAATGTTAAGAGAACTTGCCCGCAACTTCCTGTGGATTTTTTTTTATCCTTTAGGTGTATTGTGATTTCTCAATTTGATCAGTTCCTTGGGCAACTGAAAATAGTCAAAAATAAAAAGTGAGTTCACCTAGGAAACAACTAAGGGGAAGCTCCTACTGTTGTAAATCTTGATCAGTTTCGTAATCCTGCAAGATTTGAATGCTTATAAACAATCAATTCCATGATGTATTTTTTCCTCTGTAAATTATGATTTTGCACTGGGACCTGAAGTCATAGAATCACAGAATGCTAAAGTTGGAAGGGACCTCTGGAGATCATCTAGTCCAACCCTCAGCACAGCCCCATATGGGGACTGAACCCATGACCTTGGCATTAGCAGCACCACTCTAACCAACTGAGCTAAACCTGCCCCCTTCAACCTAAATTCATTGTGGGTCTTGATTCAAGAGAGTGAGGAATGTGCTCTGCCCTTCACTATTTTTAAGCAAAACGAAATATGACAGACAATCACTAGGTAGGTTTGGTCTTGCCTTTAGGAATCCACTGAATGCATTACTGGTTTACTTGTGCAATTCTGTTTGTGCGTTGTTCTCTTTCGGAAACAGAGGTTGTTCTAACAGGTTAGAAATCCATGGATGCAAATAGCTTTCAGAGGAATAAAATTAGTGTCCAGCTCAGGTAACTAGCTTATGTCCTATATTCTATTTAAAGAATGTGAGCTAGCTAATGTATAGATTGGAAATCCTGTTGCTGTAGACATGATTTTCTCCTCACAAACAGTTCTTTTCTACATAAACTTCTGAAACTTAGGAGGCTTGTCCTTCCTGTCAAGGTGGTGAACTGATATTCAGCTGCTGGGTGCATGTGTATGATGCCTAGTTCAGGCTATAATGCCTCAAGTTATCTTTGTAAATTCTTGTATTTTCCTGTTCCATTTCCCTTTGGGAAAAGTGCATATAATTGCTTTCCTCATCTTTAATCTGACATTCTTATAGGCTATTACCTCTTTGTTTTGGGGATTTTTTTTTTTTTTTGACATTTTCCTGGTAGTTTAAATTTATGCTTTTTATGTGGCTCTGATATAACTGCTCCTTGACTTAAAAGGAATTTAAGTACTTCAACAACACCCACATTTGTATCTATAGTCATGACTGGCAACACAGATTTACAGAAACAAATAAGTAAGAGGGCAAAGGATGCAGGTCAAAGGATGAAAAAAATAAACAAAAATGATGCAATTTCAGTTCTCAAACACTTTTTATTAGCTTGTATAGAAGTGTAGTGACTTGGGATGCACCAAGAAAAATTTTTGTTTTACTCAACCTTTTGTTATTACAGGCAAAGTTACTGAAAATAGCAAAGTCAATATTTGGAGCTCACATAAACAACAGCTTTCGGATAAATGAAACGTAGATGGATTTACTGGATTCAATTACATATGAAACTGAATATCTCCAAAACAAAGTACAATAAAAACATGAACATATTTATTAGGGGTAATGGTTTATGAAACTCAGGCGTCTTATAAATATGAAAAACAGAGCCTAGACAGTGAAATACTATTACTTTTTAAGGGCTAAGCGTTCGCATTCTGCCATTGCTTCAGTAAGTTTTAAATGATAGCACAAAAGCACATTTTAAAATCTCATGTCCTGATTCATGATTATGAGACAAAACTGTAGAACTACTGTCCCACTTCTGTGAGCAGGGCCTTGTCTGACACAGCTATATGCCTAGGAGAATAGAAAGGGGTAGGGTAAAGATGAATAAGGTTGAAAAGAAGACTCTTTCTGACAACGCGATATTAAAAGAATTAATATGTCCATATTTCAACTCTAATACTCTAATGTAAAATATTCTTCCACCTATAAAAAGCATATTCTTTAATTTGCAGTTTTGAACTACCCATAGAGGAAATTTATATTCTATTACATCTAGCTCTAATCTCAGTATATACTTACGTAGTTAATTAAAAAAAACAAATTAGTTTAGCTTCCAGAAAACCCCTAAGTCTCAAAATATTTAACCATCCCAAATAAATTGACTGAAAAGTCATCAAAAGCATAGTAGAAAAAGTTTCATTTAACCACATGATTTATAACTCAAACCAAATGATGATACCTACTTGTATCTTTTATCGTAGAAAAAAAACCTGCATCAAGTTTATTACTGTTGATGTTAAGGAAAACCGTGTACGACATCGAAGCTTCATCTTAACTTCATTATTGAAAGCACAAATCTAGTTAACACACTTTTTAGACAGGCTTTCATTTTTCAATTATCATGTTTTATTTCAAATTTATTCTGAGTTGAAAAAAAAATACATTTGCAGCTGAGGAAAGTAAAGATGAAACTTTGTTCCTTCTTTTGTATTCAGCTGTACTTTATTTTTCTCCTGGCAACAGATTTTAAATCTTTATGCCTTTTCCTTTTTTTTTTCCTTTTTCTTTTTTTTTTTTTTTTCTTTCATGGGAACTGTTCAGTAAGTGCCGACATTAGAGCTGACAACGCTTTGTGTGTTTTTTTCCCCCTTTGCCTGGTTTCTGTGTCTGTGTGTGCAGGCATGCATTCATTAACGTAATTCCTCAACATTCAACAAGAGTGCATCATAAACTAGAGGAAAAAAGCCTCATAAATATTTAGATCTTCCCGTCTACCTTCCAAAACTAAAGTGAAAAAGAGTATTTAGTGAGGACTTGGTTTGAGTTAATCTGCATATGAACTGAAATGGGGTACAAAAGGATGAAAAGGTGGTGGAAACTAGCCTACAAACCCCATAGTCTCCAGGGGGTCATTCATCTTGTTCTTGTCAATACAATCTCAGTCTCACCACTTGGCTGTTTTCTGCGCATGACCCAACAGACCAGCTTTGCAAAGACAATGTTGCAAAGGATATGCATGTTTTGTTGCCAGTTTTTCTTTCTTTTTTTTTCTCCTATTGGGTAATTTCGTCCAGAAGAGAAGCAAAATAATTCATGTTTTGGGGGACGTAGGTTTCCCAAAGGCCCCTCTACTTGTCGTCCACACATTGACATCTGAATTTACATAAAAGTATGAAAAAGCAATTTTGTGTAATTTGATAATTAATGAGAAAATACCTAGTAAGATCACAATCTAAAGTTTATTATGATAAACTGCTCTACAGCTATGAAACTGTACAATTTGGACTTGACTATTCAATTGTGTCTACGTTTATTTATATACACCCCCACTATTTCTAACATAAGCAACACTGTCAAAAAGTCCAAAAATACAGACTTTATAAAAATTGAATTTCAATAAAATTCCTTAATATACTTTCATAACTATACCATAAATAGAATTCTGCAAAAGAACTTTGTGTTAAGAACTGAGGGCATATGCAATGTATTCAATTATTTAATTTTTATTTCATGAACTGAGACCAAATTAATTTTTAAGGATTACATCACATCACATGTAATAATTTGAGACCTGTGACTACCGTGCTTAGATGTCCTTTTCAGCCAAAGGATACAAGGATCACTAAAAAGACACAAATAATGATTTCATACATGATATAACTCTTGATCAGAAACAGCCAAATGACAGCAGTTTTTGCTTGTTGTGTGGACAAAGTCATAAGGAAAAAACGTAAGTAGCTGCCTTTTATCAATCTCCTCATCTATCGTATAAAGATAAAACATAAGAATTAAATCAATACTATATGTAAAATGGTAATTTAAGTCTCATAATCTATTTGCAATGTTATCTTATCTTACTACATGCCTAATCTACTATTTTACGCTTGTGATAACAGATGAGCTCAACTATGTTTTTTCTCAAATGTCTGTAATTCAGTCTCCTCAAAAAACTAAGGTCGGGTTTGTCTGTTTTGTTTCTCAGGTAGTTAACAGAGACTCCCCAACAACTCCCTGACTGGAACAAAACAATGTATCACTGTAATATCTTAGGTACAAGCCTCATCATATGTTGCCATGACTTATTTACTAATCACTTTAACTGCTGTCAATCTGCAATAAAGAACTCCACCTACTGTGACAAACTTCTAATGAAGTACCAAGATGCATCTGTAGCCAGAGGGATAATTGATTTCACTACTAACCTGTGAGACAGGTGTGTACAAACTCCACAGTGGGACAAAAGATCAATTACGTCTGTATTAGTGAAAATCAGAGCGAGTGAACTATAAATAGACTACCCTGAAGATAAACTAAGGTAGAAATTAGTAAGTATAAATTGACTTGCAAAAGGCATGAAAATTAGCTGATTGGCTAAATCATGACTTCTTGAAAGCACGCAGAAAATTTCTGGAGATGAGGAAATGCCCTAAGCCCAGCAGTGCCTTCTCTCCTGTCTGTAACAGAAGTGGTTTGCAAGCTTCCCAAAATGACAGGGACTTTCCAGACCTTTCTGGGGGTGAGTAGAGGGAAGGCTGCCTAATTTGGATTTGTTAATACTTAGTCTTCTAATGAAAACAGAATTATAAAAATTCACGAGAACTTTTTCCTGCCTTGCCCTAAGTAGTGTTACAGTCCCTGCTGTGACCTGTTGTTTTTCAAGCATACTGCCATATGAGGCTAATGATTAACATGTTAATGCACAATGAAACAGCACTGTTATGCAAACTGGATAGCATAGTATAGCAATTTTTGCATCTCTCAGACCCTTAAATTGATAGGACAACAGTTCTTTGATTTATCAGGATGCAGAAGTGAGCACTAGAAAACAGATCTTTTTGTTTTATAAAAAACAAACAAACAAAAAACTCCCTGTAAACTAGAATTGTAATAATCTTTATTTCCTAGATTGACAGATTGTGTGAACACCTGAAAGGTAAAGAAAACTGCCCATGAAACTTTCAGATACAGTAACAAATACAATGACAAAAGAGATAGTATCAATATTTTGGTAGTCATCTTTTATTTAAGAATGATGTAATAAATTCCCTAGATAAAGTAGCTTTAAAACTTATCTCTAAGTTATAAGAAAAGTTGAAAGATGTGTACATGGAAACTTCTCATACTGTAGATGAACATAAAAATCTAGACTCGTGAACTGTACAAAAGTCATTTGAACATATAGGAAGTGTATTTCTCCTTGTATTTCAGTTACAAACAGCTCAAATATGAAACGCTTCCAACTAAAAAGAACAATCAAAAGTTATGAGAACTGATAGATGGTCAACATGGTAAAGTATCATTTCAAAAAACTCAAATTTAGCTGCAGTGACTTCTATACTAGACAATACTATGTCCAAATCTGGGCCATTAGTCAATATTGCATACCATCTATTTTGCCTGTAAACCATTAATGAACTTTTCAGTCTATTCCCCTTTCCTTCCACTCTGTTATTTATCCAACACAATTAATTTTTGAATGTAAAACAGTAGTACGTTTCTAAAAAACAAAACGAGGGAATATGACTGCATTATATTCAATAGAGTAATTTAATTCTTGTCAAAATCCTGAATGCAGGCTGATATTTACACTGAGAGAAAGTAGCACACGTGTACACTGTGTTTCTGTAGAGTGAGTTTCAGATGTCTATACAACTTGTAGTGCCATTTCAGATGTTCTAAGGTGTAAGAGATATCTGCACAACGGTAGCAAACGTGATGTAAGAACTTCGAAAGAATGACATTGCGGAGATTCAGGTGAACTTCTTTTTAAGTAATAATCAAATACAGTATTATCTAAATAGTACCACATGATCTTGAATTAATGTAGATCAAAATGAGACAGTCAGGTAACAACTCAGAAACTTTCACCTTTTGGCTTTGAGTCTGAGATCCCTTGTTTTACTGATTGTTATGACTTGTCCTTTGAGCTCCAGTGACAGTCAAACAAGGATCTAGGATGCACCAGTCTATAAAGTCCAGAAGCCACGCACAAGCTTTCGAGTGCTTCCTGTTTCTATGATGAGACACTGGATCTATCCCAGTGCTTAAGTAATAATTCTTTGCATTTATACAGTGGCTTTCATCCAAAAGTACTTTAGTATGTGTTTCATAAACTCTGAAGAGCAGAAAATGGTGAAAAGGACTCTAAGGCATGTCATAACTACAATGTATGTGGCTAATACATCCTAGGAAAGAACCCCCACATTCAAATGAAATTTTGTGGTAGGAGGAAAAAATGGGAGGGAATCAGTTATCTGCAAATAAAACAAAATTTAGGAAGCAAAAAAAAAAATCATAAAGAAGTATTAGGAGTTTGGACAGTTTTCTGCTGTTACCTTTTAGAGTTAGGGCACGTGTGCATGAACAGATAAAGCAGACAGCACGCTTCTGAACATACTGTATTATCAAGCATAATGGTCTTTGTGTGGTAAATCAATGATCAGGGTAGCACTGACTCTGTCCTTTGCTTCAGAGAAACACTGTTGAGCAAATCTGTCCTATCTCCAAAAGCTTTAAGACTTGCACTGCTTGGTCCCTTTCTTTCCTCGCAGCTTTGTAAGTCCTGATACTTCTTTTCTCCTGTTCAGCCACCATTAAATATATAATAAATGATATGCATTTAATAGAGATTTGAAATTTATACGAGATTGTCTGAGTGCAAAAATATTTCTAGACAAATATAACACCTGAAAAAACATTCTGAATCTTTCAGATGGACAAATTATATCTTATTAGAAAGCCTAACTAATAAAAAATGATGTCTGCTCATTGTCAAAGTATTTAAACATTCAATTTTCTTATAGTTCACATGGAAGTTTTCTCTTCAGTTAAATATAAGTTCCTTGGGTAAGGGCTGCTGCTTTAAGCAATGCATCACCAACAGTCCCTCAGTGCAAATCAATATTCATATATGCTCACATTTCAGATATGTTAAAAGGAAAGAATAAATAAGGAAATGCATCAATTACATTTTAGGTTCTACTTCCTTTTAGTAACAAATCAGATGAATGGTTAATTTAAATCTATTGTTAAGACTGAAACCATGTGGATTCAACAATAACCAATACAGTTTTGCATTTTACACCAGTCTGTAGTCACCAAACTAAATCTGCAAATCTGACATGAACACTGTCTCTTTTTTTAAAATCCTATAATGAATGTAGAAATACTTTTGATTGCATAATACCTCATAAAGAGATATACCTTTCAGCACTGTATTTTTAGTTACTTATAGCAAGTAAGAAATCTGCTGATTGTACTACTGTAGTTGAGATTACTATATCACTTAATTAAAATGCAGAATGTTCTCCTGAACAGGTTTAAGATTAGTGAGCTAGTGTAAACCAGACAGATGATGGAAGACAAACAAGTATGTCTGAAATAACTAACAGTTACAATATCTTAATTCTTCGTTTCCATATATTGTAATATTTCAGTCTTTTAAACTAGAATGTATGTTAATTGGACTCTAACGACAGATAGTTCACTATTAAATTTAGTAATAGTCAATTCAGTGCCTCCACAGAGATAGGTAGCAAGCAGTACATGCCCACTGCTACTGTCACTTCTGCAATCTGTAGCACGGGCTAGCTTACAAAGGGTTTCCCTACATGAGTTCTGCAAAAGGGACAGGCCCAGAGCAGTTTGAAAGCCTGCTTCCCTATGCATACCAGCAGCTGTATAGCCAAGGTAGTAATTTTTTTTTTTTAACTATATTGATGGAAAGCAGAACACCCAGCATACCAACTGAAGCTATAGGATGGTGCATGGGATTAGAAATTGTAGGAACATGTGCATAGTTTATATTTCAAGAGATTAGATCTGGCCTTTTCTAGTGAACTTGGAGGAATATTGACTACTTATTATCTAGCAGTATAATATACAAAAATAAAGAAACATTATGAATGGATAAATTACAAGATGCAAAGGCCTCCTCGAGCGTAGGAGTAAGACATACCTTCAAAATGCCTGTGATCTAAACTGTTCAATTTGTTTTGCGAATAATTTGTTTTCCCCTGGCTCCCAAATTTAATTACTGTTATGAAAAAGATGATAAAGAAGATAAATTTTGTGTTTACAATACACTATCTCAATTCAGTTTTTCTCTGTGTAATTGCTGGTAATTTTTGCTTTTCCATCTTTTCTGAGATTGCTTTTCTTTCCCTCTTTCTCACTGTTTTCTGCCTTTCTCAGTAGGTTAAGGAAAGACAGACATATACAAAAATTAATGTTTTTCTCCTACTATAGATGTTGAAATTAAATCAACCTAAACTTTGGTTTTGGTGCACAGATATTCTTCAGGAGCTTAGCAGAACTACTACACTCTTTAGATACAGAGACTTTTTTCCCCCACTATAATGCTACCTTTTATACAGGAAACTCTGGGGTTTCCTGTATAAAGGAACAGCATTTACAGATGTTACATATTTATGGAAATAACATACCTGAAGAAAGATTACTAGGTGATTACAGCAATCTTGAACATTGATTTAAAACCTATTATATATTTTACTTACATGTATAACCATGCATAACCACAACTATTTGGCACTTAGGTAAGGTGAAGCCCAACAGAGGGTACTTATGCCTTCACTCACAACTGCAAGTTAAACAAAATGTTTAATATTTTATGAAATAGATCTCCATCCTACTGCATAAACCATAGTAATCCAAGATACTTTCCTGAGAAAACTACCAGGTATGAAATATAGGTAAAGGGTAGAGAATAGTTTATTTGATCTAGCATTTTCTTTTCTCCCCAACCTAATGACTTGATAATTACTATACAACTCTAGGAGGAGACAGTAGAATACAGGTCCCTCTACTGCACAATTAGGCTAATCACAAACATCTGTCTTCTGGCACCTTTACTCCAACCTGTGGAAAGGCTCAGCTCCAACAGGAGAAATCTTGAGGGATAAGGTTCTCTTCCCAGCTGTTGTACATGTTAGAGCACCTTAGGTATAGAAGACGCAGATCTGAATCTTCCAAACTAAGGTATGCCTAAATACCAGATCTTCCACATCTTCAGCGAGCACTTTGCTGGTGAGCAAAACTTAGGTACTATCTTTCCTGAGATTACATGCGGCAATGGAACCTAGGTCTATCTGTTACAACTAGACTATGCTTAATGGCTCAAGCTTAGCCTGGGATCTGAGAACTAAGACATCTTTTCAACTCTCTGCTGTGTAAAGGTAAGCTGGAACCAAATGCCCATTTCTACAGCCAGGATATACATGGCATACAGAGTTGACAGAAAACTTGAGGACTCCGACACAGGCTTTCTGGTGGGTTTTCTTTGTTTTGTTTTTTAAACTCTTCCCTCTTTTTGGCTGTGCATAGAAGGCCCTTTGCTTATTTGAACAATGCACTACTATGGCATTTGTCTGAGAAGTTATCTGACAACTTAATAACATAGGCAAAGGAAAAAGGTTTTTAAATGACAGTTTTAAGAAACAGTCAGACACATCACAATCTGGATACAGTTGATGCTCTTGAGCTTTTTAGTCTGGCTCTAGATCTTACTCTATTCATGTTTTAATCACCTTCCAGAGATAAATGAAGACCGAATGTCCATCTGGTAGCAGCCATGTCTGACCACTGTACCCCAGGTGCAGTGTCTTATATACCATGAATGGGTCAATACTGAATGACAAATGGACCTATAACGGTCTTTTTCCTTAAGCGACTATGATAGGCAATTGAAGAATTGCTCCTCTCCCTAAAGAAGGGTAGTATACTGTTGTTACCTTACTGTTATAGACAGTATTTGCAGAAAGCTGATGATATCCAGCTGCAACTGCCTATGACTTGGTCTAGTCCCTGTTAGCGTTTACAAGAGATCATAGAAGAGCAGGCTTGTAGGTTGGAAGACACAGCCAACAGAAACAGCAGAAGCAATAGCCAACACTAACTGAAAGAGTATGTTGCCAAGTAGTCATCAGCCTTCAGCTCTATTTTCCAAGCTGTTATCAGATACGAGCATTATAGCAGTAACTGAGTTTGCTTTTTATGATCATTGCAAGGCCTTTACTGTAACACGCAGAGGCTGCTGCTGGCATTATCATAGCTTTTCTTATTTCAAGATTAGATTAATGTAATAAAACTTCCACACCTTAAAAGAGAAACTGCTGGAGAATACTGCACCTTGCATGACACAAGAAGGGGTACCCCACTGAAAACACAGGAATTAAAAATCTGGATTTCTGCTTGCGTCCATGTAGAATTTAAGGTTTTGGGTTATAACCAATAAATAGGACCTGATTACAAAAGCAAAAACAAAGCCCATACATTCTTCCTCTCATGGGAAAGTAACAAAATCCAGTATAGTGTAATGAATAGTATTTCTAATTCCTCTGCAGATCAGGCTCCAGGTACACCAGTCTTCACTGAAGCTCTGAGTTATACCTTCTCACAACCCTTTAACCAGAACTACTTCAACCTCTATCTTCCATGCAATATTAAAACCTCCTTTCTGGGGCATGGAATTGCAGGAATGAAAAGGTGGAAAAGAACATCAGAAGGTATGCTTAGAGATTCTTTCAGATAACTTTTTGGTTTTATTGGATACATGATAAAGTAAGATGCCACATAGATTTGCGTATTTAAAACAAACGGTGAGTTATCTGGAACACTTAATATCACAACATTTATCTTCTCTGAAGGTATTTTTCCAATGAATTAAATTCACAGTCCTAAAATATTTGCGGACTAAAACTTCAATTTGGCATGCAGTAGCTATTCCTCAGTAACTGCTGGTGTACACCATCTTATTCCCCACTAAATAAACGTAAAATAGCTTAGGGATGAGTTGTTTTGTTTCTATTGGTATGTAAGACAAGTAGCAGTTACTGTACTAGTTACTTGTGCTAGCATTTCTTACCTTAAATTACGTGCTTGTTTTGTCTGCTCACATTCACACACTGGAAGCCCTTTATATGCAAGGCGCAATAATGAAGTGGTATGGGCACAGCTGCACCAAATCTGCTGGAAAAAAGTCTCCATTTGCTATTTGTACCATGAGAATTAGCAGTCCAGAACAACTGTTCTGATATTATCTAAGTTCATCTCATTTTAAGATGAAAGACTACAGGCTGAGTGATAACTTAAACCAAACTGAAGGATTTAATAACTAGGTTTCTTAAGGTTATAAAGCACTTTCATTCACTGGGTTAAAAACAAGCAAATAAGCAGCTACAAACAAAAATATCTTCTTTCAGACTGATCTGCAATAAATATATATGGACGACAATTTTGTTAGGCACGTAAGGTGTTTTTTAGTTAGGCACAATTTTAAAGCTGGGGGGGGGGGGGAAGCAACTGTCTCCTTACTGAACAGGAATGGTATTGTTTCATCTTCTACAGTCACACTACAGCGTGCTTTGGGCATGCTGTTGACAGACTAAGAATCCGAATTGAGGGAAAAAAAACCAGCTCATAACATTATTACTCTGTCGCTGGTAATAAAACTTGTAAATGTTTTTACTGAGATTACATGAGTTGTGTTTCTAAACACAATGACGGAACCAATAAATATGACTTATCTTATATAAGCAAATAAATTTTACCTAACATAAAGCAAAAAAAAAATTCTCTTGTTCAAACAAAGCGTTTAAATGTTTACAAGAGGAAAATCGAACGCGCAATAAAAAGAACACAATAATCCAAGGTATGCTTACTAATACAAGAACTACACTTTCTCTAAATTTTTGTCAGTGCGTATCTGTTAGGAAGAGTAGAATACCAGTGCTTGACAATACCCAATAAAACTTGGCATTTGTCAAGACAACAATGTAGTTGTACTTTTTAGTTTTGGAAGCAGTACTTATGATGAACTTCTTTTTTCAAGTTTCCTCAAATACTGTGCAGTACATATGGCATTACATTTGCATTCTGTATTAGCTTCAAGCAATATCTAGATTTATATACTCCTACAACAAGCAGCATATAGACATATACTCTCTTACAACAGAGACCACTGCACGATAAGGCACATGAATAACGACTACCTGATTTCAGCGAACTAAACGAGTGAAACGAAGAGCTTTAATCTAGTTTTAAAACATAAGCTCTACTAAACTACTTAAAATTGCATCAAGGTCTTCTGAGGATATCCTAAATAACAGAAATTAAACAAGAACATCAAGTAGCAGCGTGGGGAAGGCAACGACCAGGAATACATACAAACGACCGTGTCATGCTGCTTTGCCTCTGTGGCTAAAGCGGAGCGCGTTAATTTTGATTCTGGCTGCCAGATACCGCTTCTCCCATCACGTCTCCCTCCAAACCCGTCAAACAAGCCTCGAGTGATCCGCAAATGCGGTGCCACCCTGTAAGCGAGACGCGCGTCTAACTCCCTGCCGGCAAGGCTCGGGCGCCGAGGGCGGCCCGCGCTGCCGAGGCCCGAGCCAGCCGCGGGCGCTACCGGCGGCCGCGGCGCGCTGAGGTGGGCGGGCGGACGGGCAGACTGCGCCGCTGGCGCACGGCTCAGCGCGGCACCAGCCGGGTGCAGGGGCCGCCGCTTCTCCAGGGTCGCTCATGGCACGGGGGCGTCTGGAAGGCTGGGCTGGCACCGCCTGTCTTCCTCCTTCGCTCCACGCCGCGCCGCCGCCGCCAGGCCCCTCCCCAACGGCCCGCGCCGCGCAGTCCCGACCCGAATGGGGCCGTTGAACCGCTCCTGTAGCGCGCGGGCAGCGGCACGCGACGCCTGCCCGACTGGGGGGGGGGGGGGAAGAGGGGGACAGCGCATGCTCCCCTTCTTCTCCTTTGCCTTCCCCCGGGGGCTGGCTACAGCGTCGCCCCCCAAGGCCTACTACGAGGGCGCTCCGTCCAGCCCGGCCTCGGGCTTCCCGTACCTCGGCCCCGCAGCGCCGCCGCCGCCGCCTCCTGCCCCCACGGCCGCTTTAAGGATTAGAAATTGCTCCTCGCGCCGCACAGTCACGCGCACCGCCCACAGCCCGCGGGCGCATGCGCGGCACAGTCAGCGCCCCCCGCCCCGCCGTTCGTTCCTTTCCCCTCTGCCGCGCGCGACCGTAGCTGCGCGAAACGGCAGCCGCGTTGCAACCCCAGGGCGCACGCGCGGCTCGTCCCCGCCCGCTGGGGGCGCACGTGACCCAGCCCCGCCTGCCCTCTTCCCCCCCCCCCGTCGCGTAATCGGGGAAGTCGCAGGACTTTGTTTAGCGGAGTTTCCCGTGCGCGCGCCTGTGCCTACGGGGCGAGGCGGGCGGCGCGGGAGCCGCACGCGACGCTCCGCGCCCGCGACACCTATCCGCGCGCGCGCGCACGCTCGGAGGGGGCGGCGCTGGGGGAGAAACCCCCTTCGGCCCTCGCCTCCCCCCTCCCCTCCCCTCCCCTCCCCCAGCCGAGCCGCCGCCGCCCCCGGGGCTCGGAGCGGGAAGGGAGCGACGGTTGGCTCCGCCAAGCGGCGCTGCTGCTGCTGCCGCCGCCGCCGCCGGCCGCCCAACGGCCGCGCCGCGCCGCCCCTGCGGCCGCCCCTCGGCGTGTGCCCACCCCCCGCGGGCCCTGCCCCCTCCCCTCCTCCTGCCGCCGCTGCTGCTGCTGCTGCCAGCGCAGCCTGAACTGAAGCGAACTCCGGAGCGAACTGAGGAGAAGTGAGGAGGCGGCGGCGGGGCTGAGACTCACCAGCCACAGGCGGCGGCAGCGGGAGGGCGGGCGGGCGGGAGGCGGAGAGGACACACCAAGCGCAGCGCGGCGGCAACAACAGCGGAGAGACACCGGCGGCGGCTCCTCGGCAGCGGCAGCCTCGCCAGCAGCGCCCGCCCGCCCCGCTCGCTCCCCTCCCTCCGTCCCTCCCTCCCCCGCCGCGGAGACAGGGGGCAGCGCCGAGGAGAGAAGCCGGGCTCAGCGTGTGTGTGTGCGCGGGAGGAGGAGGAGGGGGACACACCGAGGACTGCGCCGGCCGAGGGCGCACGGAGCAGGGAAGCGGCCCCGGCGGCAGCACCGAGAGGCGGCGGCTGCGGGTCCTTGTGCCCGGGGAGGAGGGCGCAGCCCGCGAGGGGGTTTCTGTCGAGTTTCCTCTTTTTTGTTTTTTTTCTTTATTTTTTTCCCCGGTCCCTTGGACTCGGCGGCGGGCTTGCGTTGCTCTCCGGATTTGAATCCTCCTCCTCCTCCTCCTTCCTCGGGGAAGCTCCCCTCCCCGCCCCCTCCCCTCCCCCACCGCCTCCCTGCCCGCCCGGATCCAGCCGGGCGCCCCGTGCCGCGGTCGCGTTGCTCGGCGGAGCTGGTGCGGGCGCTCGCCGTCTCTGCGCGCGTTTGGAATATGGTTGGGGAAATGGAAACCAAGGAGAAGCCGAAGCCGAGCCCCGATTACCTGATGCAGCTCATGAACGACAAGAAGCTGATGAGCAGCCTCCCCAACTTCTGTGGGATCTTCAACCACCTCGAGAGGCTGCTGGACGAAGGTAAAAGCACTTCCCTGCCCCCCTCCCGCCGCCGCTGGGCCTCCGCGCCGCCGCTCTGCCCCCGCGCCCCTGCCCCGGCAGCGCCGGGGTGGCCGTGGGGAGTTTGGGGCCTGTTTCCCTCTCTCGCTCCCTTCCCTCCGCCTGGTGCCCGTCGCTCGCTCTCGGCCCTCGCCCTCGCAACAAAGGGGAAGTGCAGGATCTCCCCGCCCTGGTTCCTGCCTTGTGGTGTGGGGGCACTCGGCGAGGGAGTGGAGGAGGGAGCCCGGAGCGTGCAGGTCCCTGCTCTTCTTTATTTTTGTTTCGTTTTGTTTGTTTTTCCCCTTCGGCGCTGCCCCCTAAAACCAGGGAAAGAGTAACTACCACATGGAGGGGAGGGAGTGAGGAGAGGAGCTCAGGAATGTGCTTAGGGGGAAGGTAGGGGAGGAGGGGAAGGCGCTGTTGGCCGCGCTGCGTGGCTCCCCGCTCCCGGCGGAAAGTGCCTGGGGGCGAGAGGGGGCTGCGCGGCGCGGCGCGGCGCCTTACCGCCCCGCGCGGGAGCACGGGGGCTGGGAGGGTGTTTGCTTTCGAGATTTGGCTGTTCTGGAAGCTGCTTGAACTTGAATGGCTACGGCCGAGGGGGCTGAGCTCTTTCTTCAGCTCCAGCACCACCCCACCCCGAAGTGGCCACAAACTAATTACAATCTTCCTATATTGCGAGAGAAGCGAGCGAATTCTTCCCTCCTCAGCTGTTCTTACCTTTTAAAGAAACCAACTCGAAAAAACTCCTGCGTGACTGTAGTGGGGGAAAAAAAAAAAAAGAAATTACGAAATTGCCACCTCCGCTGCTGCCAAACGTCCGCTACTGCCACTAGCCCCGGCGCCGTCCCCAGCCCCGCACCCAATTCCTGCTTCGAAGGGATGAGAGGCCTCTCGTACGGGTTGGCGACCCCCCACCCGAGCTTTTCTTTTTTTTTTAATAGCTGCCTTTAAGGGTGCGTCTTTACGAATATATGGCTACGTTTTGAAATATATTAAAAGCTGGGAAATTCATGCGTCCCTTCGCCTTTCCCTGCCATAGCACGCTACTATGTTGGAAATAAAGCGACCCATTTCTTTTTAGCGTATTGGATTAGCTTTGTTTGGTTCACAGATTGGTGTGATCTCTCTCTCCCTCTCTCTCTCTCTCTCTCAAAAAAAAAAAAAAAAAAAACCACAAAAAAACCTTTCCTACTATCTAAACCTAGGCTTTCTGGAGAGTTAGACAGTTTAACTGTATTTGGTAGCTTTAGAAAATTTGTGAAAACAGAAGTTATTTATGCAGCTTCAACTTCTTGAGAATCTTAGCATGAAATATTTAATTTCAAGGTTTTGAGTTAGGATTTTTGCTTGTAGCTGTATTCCTCCTAGTTAAAATAACTTTGGGAAGTTGTTGACCTCAGAAGATGAAAGAGCTGGTTATATTTGGTAGAACAACTCCCCGCCCTCTCTGAAGACTGTAGAAATGAGATAGTGACTGGAGTACAACAAAAAACAGCATATCAAGAAAACTCTACTTTCAGAAATAAATGATAGGGGAATACAAAAGACAATGGAGAATGATAAAAGGTGGACTTTGAGAAACTATTGGGAGATTCTATTTTTATTTTCAATAATTTTGGTAAATTTACGGTGAATTTATAGTTTTACTTCTCACATCCATGTTTGTTCCACTACTTAGAACGTATGTTCTCGTCACCATAGAAAACAACCTCTTCAGAATTATTAGCAAGGTTTATAATAAACGTCAAGAATAAATTTGGCCAAGAAGACCTTTTAGCACAAATGAGCTTTTCATGTGTTTTAGGTTTTCTTAAAGTCTTGAATCTCTTCAGGTTTATGTATTTAGCCAGGGAAGGCCCGAAACTTACTTTGTCAGTGAAGAAAAGGAAGAAAAACGTCCCTCCCGAGGAAAGGACACTAGGAAAAAAAAAAAAAAAAAAAAGTAGTGTTTGAGATCCTTGCATCTTTTGATGTTTAAATTCTAGAAGCTTTGGAAATCTCTATTTTGTGTAGTATTGGAATCTCAAAATGAGGGAGGTGGAGACTTGCTGAAAAAGTTCTCTTAAGAGTTAGTTATCTTGAAGCTATTCTTCACCCCTTCTTAAAAAAGTCTGTCTGTATTTCTAAGTAGCCTCAGAAAGAATTCTGCTATCCCTTTAAGCATTTTTGCTTTTCCTGTTTATGTTGGCAATTGGGTGGAAGTATTGTGGAGGCAGAAAACTTTTTGGAATGTTGAAAAAAATGTTTCATGCAAATTTGGTAAATTGCTTCAAGACTTCAAAATTTGAACACTAAGGGGCGCCAGTTATTTTTTTGTGAGACCATGAGACTGACTTCGAACTCCATTACTAACTTGAATAGTGAAATTAACAAATCTAGTAGAAGGTAATGAAGAGTGACAAAATATTTGTGGATTTGTTCAGGTATCTATGATTACATGCACTTACATATATTGTGTGTTTATGTGCAGCATTAGGTGAATAGCTACACTGATGTGTAACTGAGAAGTTAAAAACAACTGTTGACACAAATCACAACCGTGTGAGAGAATGTTCTTTAAAATATCCCTTCTGGTTATTAAAGGGGTATTACATTAAATATTTTTAACTATTATACTACATTGACATTCTTCGGTAGTGTTTTATAGGTTGCTAGAAATATCCTCAAGATTTAGAACATTTATTTGAACTACCTTTACTATTTTCAGCAGTTGTTTTATAGTGCCTTTGAGAATACAAAATATTAGGAGCAGCAAGATATGTGTATATTTATGTATATAAAAAGTTACAATGTTCCCCCTGATTTGATTCACCGCTTTGAATACATAGTACTGTGTTTTGAGTAGGGATTTTTTAGTTACTACTAAACAGCTTTCCTGAAGATTGATTATGTTTGAGAAGAGTAATATTTCTAGACAACTATCAACCTATGTCGTCTTTTTTTTTTCCTACTGGTCTATCTGAAGAAATAGTCAGATTTCAAACAAACAAAACGTGAGATTGATTTACTTTCTTTTTTTTTCTTAATGCACATCAGTACTTAAAACACAAGCCTATTAGATTTTTGGTTTTACTTCTTGTAATTGTGTGCAACAAGAAATAAGATATATATCTGTCAATTAGATGAACTATATGTGTAATCTGTTTAGGTTTTAGAATGTGTATCTCATTATTTGTCCTGTTACTCTCCTGTCTGTATTAACCAAAACCTATTCTCCCTTCTGAACTTTTTCCTAATGTTTGATCTTCGAAAATCATAGTGCTTAATTCAGTAGATGCTCTCTGCCTTATGGCATTTGGTTTTGAAGATCAACTTGAATACAGGAGGTATATGGAGGAAACTTTTTTTTGAGAACTGCTTTATAATAAAATATAAAAGTTACAGTTTTGTTTAGGTTATAGATACCTTTGCGTATATGTGCTTTTAACTTCTCATGTGTAAATAAGGCTTTTGTGGATTAACAAGGATGTTTAAAGTGCACATCATAATAACTAGGAAGCTGGATTGTTTTTATCAGAGTAGTGCAAACCTGTGGGAAGAGAGGGCTCTTCCTGAATGTGGAATAGGCTGTATTTCCTGTAATTGTTTGCACCATCATATGTGACCTGAATTTTTTGTGCTTCAGCTTCTCAGATACTGACTTTCATGATTCTAACCTAGGTTGTTTTTTGACAACTTGTGTATTTTGCTGGTCCCCATTGTGCAAAATGAATAAATTTTACCTTTTATTCTTGCACTCTTTTCCTTTCTTTTTTTTTTTTTATGAAATCAGACATTTCAAACTTTAATTGCATTCCAGCCTTTTAAATTAACACATTATTTCGCCTGATTTTATTCTTTTTGTAGGTTGTGAACAAATATTTATAAGTTGTTCAAGGAGATCTGAATAGTGTTTTCTTCTGGAAAAAAATAGCAAACAGCAGCTCATCCTCAAGCAAGGAACACTTAAAAAAAAATGAGGCTGTAAAGAATACAGAAATCTAATCAACAAGTTCAGTAATACACTGGCTTGAGATTGCTCACTATGTGGTATATTACCAATAAGCATCAAAAATATTTCTTGTCCTGCTTTTAAATGTTTATTTTGGAAGTGTTTTGTCTTTTTAAATCTATAGCTAACCAAAACGTTGTGCTTGGTTGGAATGTATGCAGATGGAATCTGTGGTCCAGTCCTTTTCTTTATTAGAAGGTATTTACATAAACTTTATCAGGAATTCATTCTTCCTGTGTATACAAACTACCTCAGACTTCAGCCTTTTGTGTCAATGAAAGCTTGTGTTGAAAGCAACGTACAAATTTTTGTATGTGTTTTGTATGCATACCTTGTGTATGCATAACTTTAGATGTAAATTAAACCATGAATCTGGCTTTTTAAAATAAGTCCAATTTCATATCAAATGGGTTGCCTCTTTTTGAGTAGCAGTTATAATAAAGGTAACTGTTAAGACATCTAGCAAGGGGTTAAGGATCATTGAACTTACTGAACCCAGTGCCCAAAACTGCAGTTTGCTTGATAAGTCTCATTGCAGACAGTTCAGCTAAAGTCATAAGTAAGGACTGAAGAACTATGTTCCAGTGTTGTAAATAACTTCTCCCTGAGAAGTAATCCAGCTACTTTTGTATGTGACCTTATCGTTTGTGATTATGTAAAGTTAGCCTGTATTTAGCTAGAGTTTTGCTGACTTGTCACTTTTGGTGAAGGGGCGTTGGGCACACTAGCATATATGTCTTTTTTTCCTTTTTTCCAGTTATATCAGCTGATCCAGTAAAAATATATATATATATATATATATATATAATATTATTTTGTTACAAACTGTGCCTCTTAGTGCAAAGTTAAGAGGAGACAAACACTGTTAAAATAAAAGCCTTGTGATCTCTTTTTGTGTAGAGACACTCAGAATAATTTTTAAAATTTGAATAATGATGTTAAAATTGTACAATAAAAAACAGGCAGCAAAAGCATTTTTTGGGGTACTGTTTATAGATAGTGTTCTTTTGAATTTCATTCTTGGATCATCTTTAAGCTTCAGAATAGTATTCTGAGGCATTTCCTGAATCACAATAGCGTAGGCACAGCAGTCTCTTGCACTTCTGTTTTCAAAAACTTTATAAAGTCATTGTAAGTGTTTTTTTTAATTCACAGCCTCTATTATAACAAAACCAAAATCTGCATTGCATGTCTTAGGAAAAAAGACCTTCATTCTTTCTCTTTGAGAAAAAAGTTCAGAACTTTCTTTTCATTTTTTTTTCTTTTTGAGCAACAGTTTGTGTTTTTTAAGGAGTTATTTTTGGGGCAGTATCTATTGTAGCACTTACAGGATTGTAGTCATCTGGCATATAACTTTAGAAGATGGATATTTTGCCTAAAAAGAATTTGAAGTTAATACAGCAATTATTGTAAGCTCGTATTTTGAAAACAGTTTGTTCAGTATTGCTTATCAGAAATTGACTATTAAAATCTCTGTAATCAGAGCTATGTATTAAAAAAAAAAAAAAAAAGGTAAGTGAAAGCTTACTATATTAACTTCTGCATAAGAGCTCCTGACTCACTTATTTTTAAAACAGGAGAAACCTGTTCGAATTCTTTTTGTCCCTTTTTTTAGTATTGCATGTTCATTCAGGGTTGGAATTCTGAGTTGCATTTTGTTCATCTGAAATTGTACATGTGTGTTTTCTAGTGACTAGTGTAATAAGTCTCTTGCCATAATTAGAAAGAAATGACCAAGCACAGATCAGATTAAGGAGTTGTAGGTGGTGTTTTCATTGCTTATAAAGGAAAAAAATTAAGGTGTTGGTTAATACTAAAGTGTAAAAAAGAGCTTGAGAAACACTGAGAAGATTTTGAGAGCTCTCTTAGAGTGTCCCCATTATGAAAATGGGACATAGATGTGTGGATGTGTGAATAGGTAAAGGAGCAAGTCAGAAATGGAAAAAAGTTTCTGTTGTTTGGTGAACACTGTGTGCAAGAAGAAGAGGCTGGATATGAAATGATTCCTTTGTAGTTTGCTGACTTTTTTTGACCAACTTATCTGTACGCATTCTTAAGTTAACTTTCTTTTTCTGAATGTATGAAACAATGATAAATCAGATATGGGATACTTACTTAAAATGTTTTAAATAACAGAATTCAATTAAAAAAAAAGGAACATTATGAATTGTCTTGAATTACTTTCTGTAATCTTAAAGTACTCTCCTTGTTGGAGAATGCATTACTATACAAAAATCCTATTAATTAGATGCATCATTACATGCTGATCTAGTATATACTCCATGGCTGACAGGAGAGATCTGTGTTAAGCTAATTACCAGGCCATCCTGACAGCTGAGGCTGACTGAAGTACAGCAGGAGTCTGCCGTGGAAACTGATGGGTTATGTGCTGCTACTTATATGGAATGTCGAGGGGGGGAGAAGGAGGAGATGTCTTGCCAAGAACGCTGTGAAGTAATGAAATGCCCTCACTCCCTGACCCTTATCTTTATTGAGACATAATTCACAACTTCTCATTCAAGCAGTGTGAATTTTTCTGTATTGATTTTGATCAAAATGCATATTATGAAAACTTTCTGTTGATTTTGACATTTTATTGAAGTTTTAATTACCCAGTGCTAAAAAAGCTAGTAGAAACAGTATAACTGCCTATACTTTTAATATTAAGATGCTTAATGCGGTTGGTTAGGTCATCGCAAGTATCACATCAGATATGTCTGCAGTTTTGTAGCAGGAGGGTTTAGTTCTGCTAAGCACTTTGAAACTATTCTTTTAAGCTTGAAACAGATGATAGGTGTAATTTTTATAATCCACATTTGATCCCTTTGCTGTGGTGTGACAAAGAGTCGGATGGCTGAAAGTTAAGTAATGTTCTATTTCTGCTCTCGATTTGAGAAAATACCCAGTGTTACCTTATCTAGAACAGATGCATAAATTCGAGATTGGGAATTTTTTGTTTTGTTTTTTGGAAACATTTAATGGAAGTGGAGTTTGCTCTTTTAATAGTGAAGCCTACATTCTGAGACAACATATGCTTCAATGGGCAAAGCAACACGACAACCTTAAATAAAAATAATATTCAACTTCATTAGCAGAGCTGCGATATTTTTGTTGCTTCCATCAGAAACTTGTCCAGTGCTCATTGCTTGGGTATCTAACAACAAAGTAGTACAAGTTAAAGCATTTTGACTTCTCTTTAGGTGGTTACATTTCTGAAACTTATGTTTTTTGGATCTAGAACTGAGAGTTTCATGGGTCTTTTTTTTTTTTTTAAGATACTCTGCAGTGCTTTAACAGCTGTTAATGTTCAGAATTTTAGTAGTAACAAGCTAACTTTTGTTGTTGTTGTTGTGCAGGATTAAAAGTACTAAGTAAGTACCACTTGCTTCAGGATTGATTTTATGTATACATGTACACACACACAAAGGTGTGCATGCACACGCACGCACACTTTGGCATGTCAGAATGAGAGAGATTACTTCTAGTTCACTGGGAGAAATCGTTCTGCTCAAAGAAAATGTCGATAGGTACCTATTAATGGGTTTTGTCTGTTGCATTTTCAGTGGTTCATAGATGACTGAATAGCACATTGGAAGTCATTTTTTTCATGCATTTTAAAAATATTTTTGACTGTTTTGCTGCCTCATCTGAATACATATGTATTTTTTCAATATTGTAATAGGTTAGGGTAGATTTTTCTGTGTTTCTGGCATAATACTATACCCTAGGAATAATCTGATACATTGTAACTTCAGTGTAATGTTACAGGAAGTGTATCAGGTTAGTGTCCTAAGGATACCAGTTTTTAAAGGGAATAATCTGTGAAGCAATTTATATAATGAGGGACAGACGTTATGAGCTTAGTAGTAGTGGGGCGTTTAACACTTTTTTGGCATATAACTGTATAAATGTTAACACTTTAAATCTTGATTTGGAAAGGGGGGGGAGCATGACAAGTATTTAAAATCTGGTTGCTTTTTGGGGAACTTATGCTGAGGTGGTTCTGAGTTATAGCAGCAGATGTTTGGATATGTTACAAGAGCAGAAGCAGTAGAAGATAATACAGTATTTTACCCTTATCTAGTGGGCCTGTTTCTAGCTTATGTGCTCAGCTAACATTCTGGACAGGTCAGTGTTTTTCTGATTTTGTTTTTATATGTTGCTGGGTTACTTTTCAACCAGTTCAGTTTTGGATCAAGCTCTCCGTATGTGATCTCTGAATAGTTGTGCTGGCACAATGGTGAAGATAAATAGTAAGGTCTGGGGAGGGAAGTACCTTTGTTTAAACATTTACTTCAGTCTGAAACTTCTAATTGATGTAAACTGTGCATCTGGTCCATTCAGAATTTTAAGGAACTAACTGTTTTCAGACTAGCTGACACTTGGTGGAAGACAGACTTAGCTGAATTTTTCAAATCTTTCAGCTATTAAAATCATGAGACTTATTTTTAATTGTTTAATTCAGATTAAAGATGGATTTTGCAGATCTCTGTAACCTAGAATCATAGAATCAGTAAGGTTGGAAGGGACCTCTGGAGATCATCTAGTCCAACCTGCCTGCTCAGCAGGGTCACCTAGAGCATGTTAGACAGGGTTGAAACCCTGTACTTAGTGGAAATGTTACTTATCCTCATCACTGTATATTTTCTTCATTAATGTCTAGGAGCCAAAATATGCCTGAAATCTAAAGTAGTAAGCAACAGATCTCCAGCACAGGTGTTAAAAATACACTTAATATTTTTATTCCAATACTTAAATGGCAACTCAACTAAAACAATTAACTGGTGTTGCATGATGCTTTTATTTATCAGATTTCAAAATGGCAGGAAATCTGTTAATAGTTTCAAAATTGCAGCTTACTCTAAAAACCTGTAAATAGTTAAATCAAAAGCTAATGCACAATTCTCAATTTTTAGATGCAGAACAAACCAAATCTGTTTCTGTTCACTGTGGAACACTTGTAGTTTATTTGTCAGGAAGCGGAAGGAGGAGAACAAGGAAAAATTGTGGGGCCCTATGCTGTTTGTTTCTGAATCCTGTTGCTCTTCTGTATGTACTGCTTTTAGTTAATTTCTCTCTGTTGGTTTGTGAATGAGCATGAACAGTACCCATAAACCACAGAAAGTAATGTGGTAGTTCTTTCAACAAGTTGCCCATGCCTCCACAAAATCTCCCAAACTATCTTTGCCTAAATACTACATGTATAGTCCATTGCTAAGGGTATTCACTGTAGTTTATGTGTAAAAGTTTTAAAGTTAAAACGCTGTAATAGGCCCAGCTGTCCTGTCTAAAGTATGAGATTTTTGCTCTGAAAATTGTCTGCACAGTGAGAAAATGATACTTGTTAAATGACAGTAAAAACAAGTTGTTGACGTGTTTTTTATTTCATCACTTAAATACTGTATCATATAAAGATGCATGTAATCAGAAGCAGAGGGTCGTATCAGTCAGTATAATGGTATTACTGTTTCTTTAAGTTACTTTAAGCTTGTTTGGAAATCTGGTACTGTCTCTGGATCAACATGAAGCTAAGAAGACCTGTCATATGGATTCATTTGTTCCACTTTTCACATAATTCTGCCTTTATTTTTTTTGCTCAACCCTGTTATTACAAGTTAAGCAAAGTCTGGGTACAGATGATGTAATAGAGATTAGGAATGAATTTTAACCCAGATTGTCAGGAAGATTGATTGTATGTATATTAACGTATTAGGACCAAGAGTGATATTTTAATGTTTTCTTTTTCTTTCAGGTATATAATTAACAACTATTATGATAACAACTTTTAGAGAGAAGTATGGATAGTTGTTATAATAGTGTGTTCATAGAGATTTGTAGATTCTCCTTTTTTTGAAATTTGTTGCAGTATTGTTCATTCTCTGTGGATATTTTTTTTCTGTGACTAGCCAAATGTAACCCTTTTGAGAAAACCAAAGAAGGTTAACAAACTTAATCTAAAAATAAAATCCACCTTGGTTGGAAGGAACTGAAAAATGTGTGACTGGCTTTCTTGAAATAAGTCTGTTAAGTTTACAGAATTTAAAGAACTTTCTTTTAGAGACTACCACACTTAAAAAAAAAAAATGTTTTGAGGAACAAGAGGAGAAAATCTTTGCTGTGTCAGCTTAATATAGGGTTAAGTGAGGTTAAATTCTATGTGTATTGCAGTACTTCCAAATCCTGGTAATTCAGGTGTAGTTCCCAGGCAACTAAAGAGTAGTGCCTAAGCCCTGTAGGTAACAGGGTCCGTAAACCTAGTGCCCATTGATTTAGTAACTGTATTTTATTCATAATTATTCATGAGAAAAATTGTTGGTTCCAAATGGGAGGTTTAATGTACACCGAGGGTGCTTGGTAGCACAGAGTTTTAACACTGCTAAGTATCTTCGGAAAGGTACTCTTGCGTCAGCCTCAGATTAACATAGGATGAATAACAGAGCAATTTATCAACTGGGCAGCTCTGAAGAATGTCAGCAAGAAAGCTGACGATGATGAATTGGAGAGAAATGGATGCTGCGGTAGATAGCCACTACAGCTAAAGCTGAGGTTTTGAGAAATGGCAGCTGATATTTAGGTGCATGCAGGATAATTAAGTGAGGAGGAACTGCACTCCTGTGCTTAGCTGACTAGAAAAGAAACATGTCCCTCTACACTTCAAGAAGTTTAGCAAATAAAACAAATTAACAGATGGACTATTGGATTGTACCTTATGGAGAAAGGTTTACATCAGTCTTCAGGACTGACAAGTGAGAGCTATATTTTGAAGACAGACTCCTGAACTTCCCTTGTTTGCAGTCTTAGCAAACTTACTTGGCAGTAGAAATTTGAATAAGTTAGCTTTGAAGCAGAATGAATTTGTTCTGAACTTAGTGTTGGTTCAAGTTTTGTATTTGGCTCTGAGATCTCAGATTTTACAGCTTTTTTTTCTTTCTTTTTTTTGGTGAAAGGATAAAGAAAATCACTGTGAATTTCAGGAGATTGAACCAGAAATATATACATTTTTCTTCTTTCAGTGTAATAGGATAGTAATAGGATAGCTATGTATTGTTGCTGGGTTTTTTTTCCCATTGTTTTTCCCTGTCTTTCTAATCCCATTTAATTTGGTTTTTATTTAGAAGTTTTTTTTTTGTTTGCCACTCTTTGTTTTATCAAGTTGTTGAACACGATGCATAGAGAGCCGTTTCAAATAATCACATTAAAGTTAGTGCTTTACTCTGTGTGTTTGTGTGCGTGCGCACGCGTATGCGCTGCTTGCATAATGAGTTTTTTTATTTTTGTTTTGCTCTTTGGACTATTGAGATACTGCAGGTACTCTGTTCTGTATGTTCAGGCTTTTCTTTCTTCAGCAGAGCTGAGTAATGAAATAAGCAGTGAAGACAAGTATTTCAGTACATGCATTAAACATGACTAGTATAGTGTAATGGTATAGTAAAAAACTACACAGATTAAACTGTATTTTTAGTCATAGTAATTAATGGTTAGGTCTGTTACTCCAATTGCTTTCATATTTTAAATGTTCAAAAAAGCTTTTCTTTTACTTTTAAAATTGAATGCGATTGTGTTTAAAAATTTGTCTTTTTTTCTTGTTTTCTTCCAGATTAAGCAGCTTGGCTGCTGAAATTTTTGAGCGCCTGTTAATATCTCAGATGTGCTCCAGAATAATCAGAAGGATAGTGCATTATGAACAGTTCTCTTTCCTCAAACTTCTACTGCGTGCTCTTAATGTTAGGTTTCATGTACAAAGGAAAGATACTAATATAGTGATAGTATTTAAAGAGTTTTTCTTCTTCTGATCTAGTTATGGATTAGTAGTACTCATAGTGTGTAATATATAGTTGATAGCTTGATGTTGCTCTAAACTGTTCCTTGCTTGGAAGGTGAAGGAATGAATATAGTCTGTAATGAAACCTGGATAATTTCCACGCTATTAAGCTAACTGACAAAATGTAATGCACAAATATGAAAGCAAATACTATGCACCTATGAATATTAGTATCAGGCAAAAATTAGGACAAAGGATATAATGTTTTTAAAGATGTTTATTTATACTACACAGTCTTTACAAAAAATGTATTACACATTTTTGAAACTGCTAAGAAACTATATGAAGGAAGCGGAAAAGTCAGAATACTTTTTCTTGCAGTGCTTGGTATTTTGAACTGACGTGTGTTCTTCCTCAGAAAATGATTCCAATTTAAAAAACTTAAACAGTTCAAAGTTAACCTTCAAATATTGAGACTGCCTTCCTAAATCTTGGTAGCAAGCATAAAATGGCGTTGAAGTATAAAAGGTGTCAGTAACTGTAGTACGAGATGACAAGCCACTTCTGGTTCTTTACTATTTAAATACTTGAAGTTCATGGGAAGTGTGTGTGTGTGTGTGTGTTTGTGGGGGGACCCGATCTTACTTTTAAATATTTGCTGTCCCATAGTATTTTTTTAAACTTGTGTTCTTTATGCATAAACCATCAATATGTAATGTTACTTAGCAGCATTTTCATGTTAAGTGGTTTAAAATGTTGTAGATTGCACATTAATGACTTCGTTAACTATATTATGTTGATTTAATGAGCTGTTTGCAGTTTACTTCTAGTGTGCTAGAAGTTCTTACCTTAGGAGTAGAATGAGACCAGTCAATTTCCAGGTAGTTTCTCTAGGATTCTTCAGCAGTAGCTTAGCATAGTGTAGCAGTTTATTGTGCACTTCTGGGTAATCTGTTTGGCAGAACCTTTTCTAAGAAGAGAGGTAGAGGTACTTTTATTAATGCTTGTACAATCTAATCAGCATTTCTTTGGCAGGTACTGAATTTTTACTTTACACCTTTTTTTTTCTCCCCTTTATCACACTGAGCTACTCTTGTCTATCCTTTTCTTAACCTTTTCTGAGATTAAAATACACTGACTTTGTAGTTCTTTGCATATTCTAGCATCATCAGTGAAACTCTGCAATCCCTTGCACAAAAGGCAGTGTCAGAGTTTTTTTTTTTTTCCCCTGAACTTTGCTTTTAAAGTTTATGCTTTGATATTGCATGAAATAAAATAATGTTTGTTACAAAACCTCTGAGAACAAATTCTCTCTGAATGCAGCAAGCATCTGTCCTGTCTCCTCAAGTTAATGGATTTAAGCAGAAAGCAGTATGAGTTACCAGAATGGTGTTTTTCCATCTGTAGTTTGCAGATCTACTACATGTAAAGAGTTGCTGAAGAAACAAAGAAAAAGGCGATCTGTTGTCAGAAGGTTTAAATTGGCTGTACTGAGCCTTTGCCTCTTTTTGGAAACTTCTGTTAGTCTGTAAATGGAAAAGGTCTAAGACCACTGATTTAAAGTCATTTTCATCATAGTAATTGTCCTTGTCCATGGGCTGAAGTAAAATGTTGAAACAAGAAACTCTAAGGAGACAATGAAAACTCATTGCCTTCACAGTTCTATTAAGTGAAACTTGTTTTGACTATTTGCACTTATTCTTCTTTCGTACTTGTACTTGCTGCTCTTGCACATTTACTGAACTAAGCAATATTTTTCTCCTAGCAGATATTTTTTTATATATATATGTATATGAAAATCTAATTATATTTATAAAAAGTGTAGTGAAATAGAATCCAGTCTCCAAGAACTTTTTTTTTCTTCTGGTGTCAGTGTCCAGGTAGAAGGCATAAGGGATGTAACCTGCTAAATTCTGTGTAGTTTGCTAGTATTATGCAATAACTTCAGTAAACTATATTTAATATTTAAGAGCATCTATGGCTTTCTATTTAATTTCTATTAAAATAATACAAAAATATGAAAATGATATTATTCATGAACGAGGGTAGTAAAACAATTTCCATATGTTCAGATACTTTCAGATGTAAATATTTCAGAACTAACTTTTTTATTCTAGACTTTTTTTTCCTCAGTTATGAACAGTTTTGTGAGTATTTGTTAATACTTAGTGATCCACATGCAGATCCTGCCTATGCAATTAATCCACTTTTTAAAGCTATTCTGAATATAAAGTCTTAATTTGGAAGGTGCTTCCTGATAGATATAAGAGCTAGTTGAAACTACTGTTACTCCTTAAATTAAAATGACTATTGTTTTTAGACACTTATACAATTGTATGTTAAAGAATTGTGTGATTTACAGTTAGCATTTAACTTAAATATTGGATCTGTAACTTGTGCGTTAGTTTGCCCTTTTGCCACTTGTTTTTTTTTTTTGTTGTTGTTCCTGAAAGGTTGTTCTTAAGCTAATTGAAATTTGTCAACCAAAGAGAAATTTGATTATGTAACTACTTCATAAAAACTTACAGAATCATAAACAATTTAATTCTTCAAATAGAAGAGACCTTGGCTACCAGACCTGCTTAAAAAAAAAAAAAAAAAAGATAGTTTTGTGTTAATATTGTCTGTCTGTGTCTGCGCCTGTTGAGGGAGAGGTTAGAGTGTTTAGAGTTATTGTCATGGACAGGATTTAATATGATTTAAAATCATATTTATCTTGGTGTAATTACAAGCTATACGTAAGATTGCTTTAGTTGTAAAGCTAATGGAGGGGAAAATCTGCTTAAGACTTTGCATATCTGGCAGTTTTTAATATAGTTTGAGTCGCTGTTCTTAATGTGTTATTGGTGTGCTTCACTTTAGCTGAAAAGATATATTATTGAGGGAAGAGTATTTCATTTGATTATAGGCTTAAATCTGTAATTCTGATATTTCCAAATATTTTTAATTAAAACAAGGTTTCTATTAGTTTTTAACCATTAATATGTTAAACATTTTGAATGTGACTGTTAACAAAATGGAATTCATATATTGAAAAAACAAATCATGATTTCCCAAAATACAATATTGAAGTATACTCATGTCTGAGCATGGTGGATATCATTCTAGAAGCTTGCATGTGGATTTTTTTTTTTTTTTGTGCAAAAGGCTGATGTCTGTCTTCTCTCTCATGGTGTGGTACAGAGCACTTTCCTTTGAAATAAACTGCGTTTTAGTTAATTTTACAGATTTTGACAAGACTAATTTTCCTCTCATCATAATTTATGTTAGAAAAACTCTGATATCAGCTCTTACTGTAATGACAAAAGGTAAACACTGACGCTGCATTATCTTATCTAGTTGATAATTTCATCTAATAGTCCCGGAACTTGATGTGCCAATTTTAAATGCACTGGGCTGTGAAATAATTGGAACTTCAGCTTGCAAATACCAAGCTATTGTTTCCAATGAAGTTGAGTTGAAATCAGCTTTCTATGCTGCATTGCAGTAGAAACCAATTAATTACACTGTGACAAGATGCCATTATTTTTTTCGGACAAGAAAAAATTTCTAATGATATTTTGCAATATGAACAAATACTTGGCACTTTTGGTTGAAATTTAACTTTAAATTAATTTTATAGTCATATAGACTCTGATTTCTGGTTGTTTATCTTTGATTTTGAAGTCCATGTTTATGAAAAGGCTTTTAAAATTATTTTTCTGATTTACACTGCTGCTAATGCCATTCTATGCCTTTTTATTAGTCATTGAAGTCTAGAGGGGTCACATGAGATAAAATGAAAATGCTATCTAATGTGGCATAAAACACCTCAATTGCGTAAGGTTTAAATCTTATACAAGCCCTGGATTTATTTAATTTTTGACCTTCTAGCAGTTAAAGATTTATCATATAACAGTTTTGTATGTCTTAAAGCATATAAGAATTGACTAGGACAGCAGTACTACTATAACCAATGTTATCTTCACTTATGTGGCCACATAAGGAAGTGAATTAAGAGGATATCACAGGAGAGATGGGCTGTTGAAATATATTAACTTTGTATTAGATGTTGGTTGTTTGCCTGTTAACCAAGTATTTTGCTCCCAGACCTTTTTTATCTTTCAATCTGAGAGGCAACATTAGTTAATACCAGCAAGTAATATTTAAATAAGTTAAAATGTGAGATTAAGAAGTACTGTGCACTTCATAAACACTGTTTAGTTACCTCTTAAAAAAAAAAAAAAAAAAAAAAAAAAAAACCACACACACACACACAAGAATGTAACCTTAGCCATTGAAATAGGTAACTGCCTTAGTAATACTAAGTAGAGTATTAAGGGCTTTTTTTCCTGATTTGATACTTTCATTGCTGTACAGTAATTTAAAGTCTTCAAGATTCAATTGAATAAACCAATATAAATTTAATTCCTGTACTTCATAAAACTTGGGTATCTGGGTTTTATTAGTTCTCATTTCTGTTGATCACTATGATTTTGGTGCTTCAAAATAACAAATAGTTCCCAATATCTCTGTTTTCAATAGATTCTTGTTTTTAAGGATAACATTTATGTTACATGTTACTTACCTTAAGTAGTATTTATAAAAAGAAAGAAAAGTAAGATAGAACATTTGTGTTGATTCTTTGGGAAAGAACACATTAAAATACTAGGCAGAGTCCGCTTAATTTGTTGAATTTTGTTAGTTCCTATGACTTCAGTATCAAGAGACAGCAAAGATTCAGTATTTTGAGTATGTTTCAGGATTGTCTCAAAACCTTTATGGAAAAGTAAGTGACTTTGGAGGGAGGGAGAGAAATCAGTAAAAAAGTTGAAAATAAAAAGTAGGAGTGAAAGAGATGCAGAATGCTTAATATAAAGAGTAAGTGTTTAAAAAAGTTTGCATTTTCTTGAATATCTGAAATTGTCTTAACTCATTTATGAGCAAGTAGTGCAAGATGTCAACTAAGGTGTAGTCAGTTTGAGGGTTAATGTTATTTTCAGAAATGTTTTGATTAATGCAAGCAAACGACATTAATGTCATTGTATTTACTTCTAAACTGTTGTCTGATAAAAGCACTAAAAGTAGGATGTAATGATGGTGTTTATTCAGAAAGTTGAGTAAACACTATAGGTACCACCTGTAAAGAACTCTCTCTGAGATATACCCAATGTTAGGGTGTTTCTGTGTGAGTGATAGGTCCTTGCATTACATTGGAGACGCTAATGTCTGAATGGATGTGATGGCTGCTTGGGAATGATGCCGCTGTTAGCAGTGAAAAATGTCTTCCTTACAATTCTTGTGCAGCAGGCCATGGAGTGCAGCACATTTTTATAATAAAGGTGATGAATTTAATCACAAACTGGCAGCCAAATGGAAATTGCAGACCTTGATACTGGGAGAAAATTGCCTATAAAGCAACTCCGGAGAGAGCAGGCTTTAAATTTATCCACCCATTTTGACATTGAGGAGAACATAGGAATCGCAGGGTATTTTGCTTGGCCTGTCCAGTTCAGATGGATGACGCTTCAGTCTTCCTTTATTTAAGAACTAGATATAGTTTGTTAAAAGAATGACCTTGTTGCTTAGACTTAACATGGTAAGGTTTTTGGAAAATCTATTCCTTTATTTTCCTGAAATATTTGCTCCTGTTATAAAATAGAACTTAGTATGCGTCATCAGCTTAAACTTAACTGCTTCACAATTTCCCCCTTATATAGGGAATTTAGCTCTAATGTGATTTGAGAGAGTTAAAAATATATACAATTACTTGAAGACTGATTGTAGGGTTACACTGATGTGAGAAGTAGTGTTGTAAATGATATAACTGGTCTTAAAATCTCCCTGGTAGTTGTATAAGTAGAATATTTTTTCTAATAGTATGTAACATTCTGTGATAGAGGCACGACATTTTGCAAAATGTGTGATCCTGACAAAATTCAGCAAATTATATTAGTTTTAATAGTAATAAATGTTGACATTCTTCAGATACAGTAACTAGGAACTGAATTTACAAATATGATTTCCATTTATGGAAAGTACTATATAAAAAAGCAAAACATCCCTTAGGCTTACTAAAAGATGATACAGGTATCTTCTGTATATTGAAATACTTGCAAGTAGATTAATTTAGAAATACTTTGTGTTGTACACTTATTAAGCTTCCCCACTACAACAACACTTTTGAACAGATCATCATTCAAGTAGAATTAAGCGCACACAGCTTGGGATTTTGTCACTTACATTGAGTGTGGTACTCAGAACAATGTGGTAAGCACCTTTCTTTCAAAGATGTCATTGATTCAGTTTCTCCTCTTCAGTGGCATCAGAAGTATGATCTGTACTGGAATGATTCTTGGTCACATGTTCTTTAGACTCATTAACAAAGTGATAATCCTCGGTTGGAAATAAGTAACCCAGTAAACCCCACCAAAACCAAAAAATCCTGTAGAAGACCAAAACTGTGTTAAGCAATTCTCATAGATTCTTTTTTAAAGAAAAGCTTCTAAAGAGATAATGCTGTATATTACCAGTAATCATTAAGATTCTTAAATAGATTTATTTTAAGAATATTTTAAAAGATTAAACTGTACTCAGCCACAGTTGAACATTGTTACTGACAGCTGTCAGAAGTGTGCAAGCCTTATTTCTGTAGTTAGTGAGTGGCTTTTCCTGGAGTAAAGATTTGTAGCAAAAGTAAATGGACGATTAATGAGTTCTTTTGAATGTGTTTCACTACTTTGGCTTATCTCATTTCTATTTTGAAATCTGATGTTACAGGAAAATCATTGCCTAAGCTGCTTCAAAAATGGACAGTAGCATTTATAATCTCATTTTACACTGTCCTAATCTGTGGAGAGATCGTTAGGTTCAATAAACAAGTTAACTTTACTTCCATGCTTCGTTGTAAGCGGGACCAACTTTTCCTTAGAATTCCTTTTTCACCCAAAGCAGACAGGTTCTGATCCAGAGTTAGCTGGTATAAATTTTACTCATGTTCATGTGCTTTTTATTGCCTTTTGACTCTAAACATTCAGAGCTGCCCATTCAGTTAGGAAAGACCAAGTTCAGGTTGTAGATAGAACTGAAACTGGAGTTTAACAGAAAAGAAAGTTTTTCTCATCTACTTAGTTCAAAAAAAAAAAAAAAGTAGGATCTGTTTGACTTATTTTAAATGTCTCAGAAGTCTTGGAGAAAAGTATAGTAGATGGTTTTGAACAGGTGTAGGAGCTTGATGATGCTTGATATTGTTTGTAGAAATTTATGCATGTTTACAACGTAGTAGTTAGGATCTCTTTCCAGCCTTTCTTTTGATAATTTATCTAATTACTTATGTTCTTATTTCATATAACTTAATCCTGATATGTTTCTTGGGAAGTGTTTTCTACACATTGATCCATGTATTATGAAAATGGGTTTTCTTTTGCTGCTTTTTTTCTACCCACTATTGCTTGCATTTTTGAGAAGGCAAATCAACTTGATTTACTTTCTTTAGGCTGTTCATCCTATCTCATCATCTTTATCTTCTAATTTCTTTTTTTTTCTTTCAGGACTCTCTTCATAACCAGATATATTGCACAGACTATTGCTAGTTTGTTTGTTTGTTTATCTACTTCCGCATATTGATACTGACATTGTAAGTTTTCAGCAGGAGCTTTTTAATCTTGAGATTAAGCAAGAGATTCTCTATACAGTTCTCAGTACAAAAGGTCTTAGTTTATGACTGGGATCTTTAGACACTGCTATAATACGAGAAAATATTCTGTATTCTGAGATATTCTGTAGCTTTTGACTTTAAAAAAATTATTTAAGCTTTGATATGTGATTTCGTTGTGCACACCTACTCTATAAAGGTGAGCATTATTTCATTTTTCATAATGTTGTGATGTTTTTCTGTTTTTTTAACATATCTAAAATTCATTTTCTTAATGTCTAATGTGTTATGTTACTCAGAATGATTTGATTTTTTTTCCCGAATTGTTACTTTTAAACCTTAGTATAATGTATAAGGAAGCACAGAATTAATCTCCTATAATTTACTTGGTATGAAGAATAGAGTTTAATCTGCCATTTTAAAATAATTTTTGTAGACTCTCAATCTACTCTGGTATTTCATGGCTTTCATAAGCATTGTTTACTGCAACCTTACCATTCAGAGTTCAACTCAACTTTATTTTGTTGACTCCGTTTGTAAAGCCCTATATTCAATTTATCTCTAGTTAAATAAAAATATATCCTATCATTTGTCCTTGAGTAAGACTTTCAAGTGGTTTAATCTTTTATGAGTGTAGGAATTGGTCTCTGCATCAGTAGGCCAAAATCTGTTATATTTTGAGAAATAATCTATTTTGAGAAACTTTTATGAAAGATTTCTTGGAAGTCCAATTTTTATTTTTGTTTGCAATATTTTGTTGAAATGTTGAGAAACTCCTATTTTAAACTCTCTATTGTTTACATTCTGCAATTTTTTTCCCCGACTTGTTCTTTGAGGAGATGGGAGGTCATGGCAACCATCTCATGTTGAAAATCAGGCAGAGCTCATTTTTTAACGTTCTTTTTCAGTAACTGTTTACCTGATCCTCTTGACTTAGTCTATCACAGCAAGTAAATTTTCTTACAATCAGAATGAATTTTAAGGAATATGAAAATGTAGTTCCAAAGTTTGGTTAGTCTTATGCAGAAAATCTTTTTAGAAGCGGTGAATTCCATATGATAAAAAATTAGAAAAATTCATTTATGTCCATGGCATCCAAAGACCACAACATTTAGGTCCTCTTTTAAAGTGCACAAGTACAACTAAAAACATTCCTTTACAAATCACCTTTATTTTTCGAAATTTTTAAGAGGAAGCGTGACATTTAATACCAATAATAATGCTGCCTATCAAAGTTTGAAAAATATACAAAATATACAAAGTTTGAAAAAAATACAAAATGAAATTTCATTTCATCCAATACTCATTATATTAATGAGGGGAACTAATAAAATTTACTCATGCAGGATTTTCCTGTCAAGTTGTATTGTGTTCAGCATGCATGCATACAGGCTATTTTGAATAGTAATTATACGTAGCATTACCTGTTGTATTCCTAGTTCTTTGCTGTGCTGTATAGAGTTTTATAAAATTTATCGAGTATGCTTGTTTATACTTTCAAGGTCATTTTATGGTGTGACGCTTTCTAGTCCCATTTTCTATGAGAAAATCATGCTGAAATGAGTTTTTAAAGTATCATTGAACAATGGACAGAGGACTCAAAATATCACTACTTTTTTCTGTTCTGTTTTTCACAGTGTAATTTAATTGAAAGTAGTCAAGCTCTTAATAGATACTCTGCAAGTCTAGTGCCAGGAGGGGGTTCACTTTTTTAAAAACTTTTTCATAGGTGATTTTCTTTTGAAAGAGTATTGTTTCCTGATGCAGCCAATATAGGGGGCAAATGTGGATGAAAGAAAATAGTTAGAGTGGAGGAGAGTGAGACTAGGGAAGAGTACAAGTCTGAAAGACTGTTTTAAGGTGTTGATTGCTTTCGTACTCAAATCTTATAGAAGAAGTCTGGAATGATAAATGGAGGAAGAAAATGAGACTTTTCTGTTTGGCATAATAGTTGTTAAAATTTTATTTCCCTGCTGGCAACATAGCCTAAGCTACATAGCATTAGGAGTTGTGCTTGGCTATGATTTAATGAACAGTAGTTCATCTACTCAGGCAGAGTATAGTTCTGGGCAGTGGGCGGTAGTGTAAGTTGGTGCATAGTTGAGGCCTCATCTTGGTTTCATTTCAATACCTTGTGTTAAAAGTTGAATTATATCTTAGAATAGCTTCCCCCCCCCATAATGCAAACTGCAGCAAAGTTCAGGTGGTAACTTTATGGGTGGGCTAGCAATTGTGGCGATATAACTCTCGCTGTAGTATCTGGTACTGACCACTGTCACATTGAGAATAATATTGTTAAGATGATGACGGTAATCCTAGGGTTTTTAATGTATAAATTAGGATTTTAATTCATGTACTTATAAGAACCATAGCCATATTCTGAATGACTGAAACGTATAACTTAAAGCAACAGAAATAATATGTGATGATGTCATATCTGTTTTTCATTATCTGATGTTATTAGGTTGCTTTCTCTAAACTAAACATTAGACTGTGAGAGTCTTGTCCAGTAAGTTAAGCTGTATGGCAGAAGTTTTATTATACAGGCTTGTAAATAGCTCTGATACAACTTGTGAATGTGACTATATTATATGTTCCACTAAATGACTTTTTTACTGTATGTAACTTTGCAGAATGTTAGCCATTTTTGTGTAAAATTTTTCATACCAAGTGTGTGGCTTAGGCTGAACTATATTAAAAGCCACAGTCAAAGCAGTAAAAATAGTTCTAAAGAATAAACATAGCAGAAAGTCTTTCAAACAAACAAAAACCCTGTAGCCTCCCTTCCCCCCCCCCCCCAACCCTTTTTTTCTTAATGAGCTTTGAGAACTTGCTGATGTAAGTGCTTTCATCATTTTGGTTTGAAAATCAGGCTAGATTTGATAAGACAGTTTGCATGTTTGTATTTTAGCATTGAAATGCCCGAAGAGTCTATCCTGCTGAGCGTATGCTGTACCTTCATCCAGCTTCTAGTAATGAGTTCTCCTGTCATAGTTGGGTGTACTTTACTCGAACTTGGAGTTTGTATAATTCCAGCTGTTGGTTTCTGTGGAACAGGAATTGAGTTGAGAGAACAGAATCTTTCTGTGGTGTTAATGGTTGCTGTTCTTTCTGCTGAAACTCTAGCTTTGAGAAGGAAATTTTGGATTTCAGTCTAAAAAGAAAGCCAGGAAGACTGAAAGGACTGGTTTTGGACAAAGTGTTTGTTGATACAGCCATCTCTCATCGTTTTCAAATGCCTTAGAGGGAGGGAGTGTTGAGTGAGAACTAGAACTGACTGTAAAATTGAAGGAATGAGGAATTCATACCCTTCATGGGTGGAAAAACAATGAATCTGAATAGGGGCAAAAGACAGTTCTGAGGTAGGAGATAGTTTTGGAGGAGGAAGTCAGGCCAAGAGCATATGCCTACTAGAGGAAACTGCTTTCCGAAGCCTGGAGTAAAACTGAAATTTTGGAGTCTTGCCATGTATTTGCTGTCAGCAAATAATCTCTGAAACCCAGAGGCAGATTGTCTCATTCCTCCTCTGCTGCTGGACAGTATCTTCTTCCACTGTCAGTTAATACTTTATTTCATGTGGCGGAGGTCTTTGAATCTAAAGATGCCAGTTAGAGCTGACTGGTTGAATTTAAGAAGTTGCCAGATATGAGTACAATTGTTTTGTGGCTGTAAAACTGATCCATAAGATGTACACAGAAGAGGACTTGCTTGATTTTCCTCATATGAAGAGTGATATTTCTGATGCAGCAGTCTCAGGTAGCAGTTTTCTTAACTATTATTGTTTAAAAAGGAATGAGCACCAGGCCTCTTTGAGACCAAACCTCTGTGAAAGATACAGTATCCTGATGTCTTGTTATGGAATGTGGGTGAATGTCTCTGGCAGGTGACTTAGGGAACAGCGATGAGCTTAGTATAAGAGATTAAAAAAATCGCTCCTCTTACTTGATGAATATTATTCACAATTACCTGGAAATTTGTCAATTATGGTAAATATATTGCTTAACACTTCTGTCTGTTATGCTGTAGATGTGTATTGTGCTGGAATTTTGCTGTCTCAATGTAAAATTTTTGTAGAAAACAAAAAAAAAAAAAAAAAAAAAAATCCACCAGAACAAACAAAAAGTACCTCAACAAACCTTTAACTAGAGAGGATTTATTCCCTAAAGGAATTGAATGTATTTAGTACTGAACAGTCTTGTGCCCTCAACTGCATCATGAAGTCTTATGTTTCTTTTTACTGGTAAAGTACACCAAAATATACTGTAAATATATTCAGTTTTCAGCTTCAAAGATGAATGTGTGCAGTGAGCATTTTTAACAAATACTGAAGCTTGGGATGTGCATTCTAGGATCAATTATCTTGAGTATCTTAAAAATCACACTTGCAAGCACACTGTTTGCTGTTTGATGCTTGATGCTGTTTTGTGAGATTGTTCATAAAGTTCTGCTTCTCCCTGAAGTGAAGGTTTTATTCAGCCTTTTTTAGAAAATGCCGTTTGGTGCTAAGCAAGGCAGTATTAGATTAGTGAAATAATCAGATATTGACCAACTTGGTGTATATTTATTTACATGGAAAGAGACATTGTGCTTATTCTTGAAGATGACATCTGTTACTAATGTTTGTCTTGAGGCAGAATTTAAATATATAACAATAATTGTTATTAGTAATTAGTAATAATAATAATTGTGTATTAGAATTCTGAAGATTCATTTCCATTCAGTAAATAATGGTATCTTTGCTGTGTGAGTATTTTGGAAGGGTATATTATAGTATTGTCATAGTTCTCAGAATAGTTAAATTTCTCAAATATAAAAGGTCACTAGTAATCTCTCAAGAAGAGAAATTAATATTAATTAATATTTTAATCTCTTTGGATAGTGCAATTGAATGTCTTTGAGAAAATATTGTGGGTTTTATTTTATTAGTTTTTACTTGATTACTCTTGTTGCAGTCTAGATAACCGTTCCACTTTGAATCTAGTGGCAAAGAAGTACGTAAGCTACCTCCGATGTACCTGCAAATGATGCATCTTTATGAAAATACCTTCAGAGTAGTTTTGACTTGTACTACCTGGAGTACTCTGAGGGCAGTTTTGACAAAGACTTCTTTACTTACTAAGGCAGAATTTCAGCTTGCAAATTTGCCTAAAGTTGGCCTGATGTTATGTGCAAATTAAGTACTGTATATAAAAGGCAAAACAAGGATGTTTGGTAAGCCCAGCCTAGTCTAATTTATTCTGAGTATTTATGGATAGAAGTAAGAATAATATCGCTAACCAAATATTCATTATCATTTACAGAGTAAATTGATTGAAGGGAGTGAACATGGTTCTGTCTTATATTCGTCCAAGTAAGAGTATATTTAGTAATGGTGCAGGTAACAATGTAGTTCTTGTAAAATGAGTGTCTACTCATCGTGTAAGTAGAAGAAAGTTATATACCTCTAACAGCTAATGGGATTTCGTGGGTGGGGTGTGTGTATGTATTACATATTATATATATATATATATGTGTGTGTGCGTATGCTTGTATGTGGGTTGCTATTTTTTTCTGTAGTTGAAGAGCGTTATTATTATTGAAAATCAAACTTTGATACATTGAACATATCCAACTACAAACAAGAATGAACTTTCTATTCACCATGTGCAATAAAAACAAGTAAAATGGGGCAAATAAAAGCTAGTACCTTTAACTGCAGTGAAAGAAACCTAGGTAGCAGGTTCTTGTTTTTACACATTCAGATGTTGATGTTTTAGTGGTCATTCATTCTCTTCATTAAAATTTTGCTGACTGTGCATGGTTAGAAAGAGCTAGTTGCCTTGCTGATTTCCTGCCTCCTGGCATTATGTTGAGTCAGATGACTGAACTAATGTTCAGTACAAAAGGATGGATAACAGTAAGATTAGTATACTAATATCTCTTCAGTTTAACCCATATTCATGTCTGGAAAGATGCTCAAGTTTAACAAAAACCACAGTTACGCACATTAGGCTAACTTTTTTTTTTTTTTTTTTTTTTTAAGCTTGAAGTTAGGCCTCAGTCATTGGACATGAGATTCAGTTTGTTTCCAGGTCTCAGCTCCCTGGAGAACCAGATTTACATAGGTTATTTTAGTGTTTTAGAAAAATATTCAGATGTATATATTTACAGTGAATTCAAGCACACTTTTCTTTTTTTTTTTTTTTTTTTTCTTGTTTGTCTTCTAGTTTGGTGAAAAATGAGCAATATTTCAAAACTGGCTATTGTAATCATAGAGCCAGTCAGGTTGGAAGGGACCTCTGGAGGTCATCTAGTCCAACCTCCCCACTCAGCAAGGTCACCTAGAGCATGGTAGACAGGGTTGCATCCAAGTGGGCCTTGAAGATCTCCAGAGAAGGAGACTCCACAACCTCTCTGGGCAACCTGTGCCAGTGCTCTGTCACTCTCCCAGGGAAGAAATTCCCCCTCACGGTCAGGCGGAACTGCCTGTGCTTCAATTTCTGCCCATTGCCTCTTGTCCTGTCACAGGGGGCAACTGGAAAGACTTTGTCCCCGTCCCCTTGACACCCTTCCTTCAGGTACTTCTACACATTGATAAGATCCCCCCTCAGCCTTCTCTTCCCCAGGCTGAAGAGGCCCAGCTCTTGCAGCCGTTCCTCGTAGGGCAGGTGCTCCAGCCCTCTGATAATCTTTGTAGCCCTACAATCACTCAGTGTGAAATTCAAATTGTTTAACAGTTGTGATAGAAGACATCAATGATAGTTTTTTAAATAGTGCTAATTTTTGTCTGTGTTACCTGGCATAAGTACAGGCATTTCTTTTCTCCCTTCTTTCAACACTTCAGCCTGAAGTATTTAGTTGGCTGTATATTATATATATTTGAAAACTGATCATGCTGTGATTTAATATTTTTTTTCTGCCTCGTACCCTTCAATAGTTGAATCTTTCAGAATCTTATTTCTCAAAAAATTTTATATTTTTTTTTCTCTCCTAACCTTACTAGTTTCCATCTCTTTCATTTTTTGAAGAAATGTAGTGCCTTTTAACTCTTCTTATGCTGCTGGCTATTACCGATGTATTGATAGTGATCTGTCCTATCACAAACATCTTTTTAAAGCCTGTCTCTTTTCTTTTTTGTGGGTGAGGCTGTCCATTACTACATGATTCTAATATCCTTCCATAATCTGAATATTTCTCTCAGAATGTTGTTGACCAAAATCATATACAGTATTCTAGCTGAGTTCTTCATGCAGTTAGTTATTGTTGAAAATGCCAGAGCGCGCTGCATCAATATTTACTCTTTTGCTGCTGTCTCAGACTGATCCTTCCTAGTGGGTGTGTGATTGTGTTTTATTTCAGTTTCAAAAAGAATATTCCTGCCTGGCGAAGGGGACGGAGTGGAGAAAACACCTTCCCCCCCCCAAACAAACAAAACAAAAACAAAACAAAACAAAAAAAAAAAACACCCAAACCACTTGTAGTTTTACAGAATTAACAGTGCAGAGCGAGATTCCACTAACTCAATTTAGGGATCATTCAGCTCATCCTGTATGAGGTTTTCCTTCACCTTTAGTCAATCTTTTTTTAGATAGTTCTACTTTTGGTACAGGTATTGTTGCTTTATTTTAGCTTATCCCTTATGTACCCTTTCTAGGAATCCCCATTTCTCTGGTTAAATTCCATGTGGAGTATTGCATGTGAAACTCACATCAGTACTGCACTATTTTATTTAGCGTTCTTCTAAAGTTACTAGGTTAGTCTAGCACAACATAATTTTTTTTTAATTTTAATGATTTTTCACTCCTGTATTTTAAACTGTTCTTCAGAACTTCTGAAATTCATCATAGTAATGAAATTGGACTGATGAGTCTGGCTGGAATGTTTTTTGTTGAACTAAATTGTGGAATCTCCTGCTGCACAAGTATGTATTTGGTTACTGCACTTCCAGCTGAGTTTTTCTCTTTCCAGTAGCTATCTTTGACCTCTACTGTTTGGATGATTTTGCTAGCAAGTTCCCTTACCTCACCAATCAGCTATTTTGAAATCTAACCTTAAAGAAAAGTGGTGTTCTTCTGTTTGTTTGAACAAAGCTTATAACTTTGGATTTAATGGCCATCCTCTCTTAAGTATTCTTCATTTACTAAAGCCAAATCTTAACAGTTTTGTATGTTGATTCATTAATAGCAGGATGGATAAATCTCAGTTTGTTGCACCCAGGAATGGCTGGCTGCTGCTATACTGAGAATTGATTATTACCAGAGGTCTGTGCAAATTAAGATTTGTAATTTGATAAATATAAGCCAGAATACATGTTGGACGTGTATAATCTTTTATTACAGATGAGTAATGCTTGTACTGTTGTTTGTTCAGCTGCCTTTTCAAATTTCTTAAGCTACAATGTTGCCTATGTATTTGGCAGTAAAGGCTTTCTTGTGATTCAGCAGAGATGTGTATGTACCGCCTAACTGTGAGATCTCAGAGTATCTCAGAGTTTGTATGAAGTTACTTGATGCGTCTTGATGATGTCTTTAGTGTCAGAAAAGTGCAATAGTTAATACGTGAATGACCTTCTCATCAGTGTCAGTGTTGGTACATGGCAGCCAGACCAGAACTTGTTACTTTGATGAGCAAAGTGCTGACAGCACCACAGCTTTATGCTGGGTAGGGCAGCATAAAGCAAAACGGTGCAATAGGGAACAGCATTGCTAAAAATAGGATGGTATTACTGTCTGTGCATTTTCAGTGTTAAAAAAAAAAAAAAGGGAGTGTGAGGAGTGTGGAGCAAGTCCATTCTATTCAAACAGATTACATTTTGGATGAAGCATATATGTAGAGATATGAACACTCTTATAAATACTGGAATGGTTTTGTTTTGATATGCCAGCAGTTTAGAATTGGAGATTTTCACTTTATAACTAAATCATTTTCTTGTGATAGATGTTTGTTCTTTCTCTTTTTTTTCACTTGATCTATTGCAGTGTTAAGATGGTTGAAATTTTTCTAGATACAGAAACTTAATGCCAAACTCTAGCTTTGTATGATGATACGTTTACTGAAACTATTGCAGTGATAAAGTTCTTTCATCAACATGTCAATAGAAGTGTAGTATAATTATTTTATAAAGAATATATAATGCTAATTCTTTATGACTGATCAGTTAATGCTGATTAACCAACATTATGGCTGGTTATGGTGCATGTATGCAACTTTAGAGGTGCATACTCTACTCATACTCAAAAAGAAAGAGTGCATTATCTATTGGAATATTTTCTTTGTATTTACTAACCTGTGGATGGTTTCTGAAAGACTGAAGAAATAACCTGCATGTCTTTTATGTGGTTCTTTGTAAATGGTTAACTTTAAGACCCGTCAAGGAAAGCAAGAAAGAATTTAATGCTGCTGCTGTTTAATTCTTTAAAGTAGTTTATGTAGGTAGTTTTCACTATTTGTTTTCTTCTCAGCTCAAGACCAAGGAAAACTGAAATTTAGAAGGCATCTTTCTTCATTAAATTTCAAATTTGATTATTTTTGAGGGCCTTAGGCAGGAATTTGTTTAAATTGGAGTCTCTCTTATTATTAAAGGTTATGAAACAGCATCTTGTCTTATAGGCATTTCTTGCCCATATTCATGGATAGCATAGTATGTGGGATTTCTTAGCTGATATAGAGTGGGTTAGGCTCTTGTTTTCTGAAGTGCTCAGTATACTTTCTGAGTGAATGTTGTTCTGGCTTTAACTAGAGAACTTCCCATTGCATGATTTCATTAGCTGTGTTCAATATAAGAAGAATTTATTTCATGTGCTGAAGACACCCTTACAAATTGGACAAAAATTGACTTTGTTATGAATGGATAGGGAGAATGGAATAGTTTCTCAAGGGATATTGATGTTCAGTTAGACAGTCTATGGATAGAGAAAGTCCACTAAAAGCCAGTCAATCTGAATTGCTCACAAAGAGCAATTTCAGAAACAAAGACAGTAAACCAAGAGAAAAGGATTTTTTTGTTAAGAAAGATATGCACCTGAAGACTTAAAAACATGAACTTAAGTTCATTTGAGCTAATATTGTTGTGCTCTGTAAATCTCTCGGAAAAGATGGCTCCTTTATTTTATATTTCTGATCATGACTTGTAGTTTGGAGAGAAATGTATTACTGCCAACTGTCCAATACGAAAGACATTTAAGTCAATTATTATGATTAGTTGCCAAATTTGTGATTTCAGTTACAAAGTATTAAAAAATAAATAAATAAAATTAGCAGCATGATGCATGCGTAACCATGCTATGTGTAACCAAATATTTTGATGAGCTTATTGCAAAAGGAGCTAGAGAGGAAGATATCTGAGTGTTGTGCTTTAACCAGTTATAAATGTGGTCATGCTGTTATGCTGATGGACTTTACCGGGGAAAATTTTGGGGAGAGTTTGAAACTGTTAATCTAACCTGTGTTGTCAGGAGACTTCATAGCGAAGGAGACAGTATATACATGTACTTTAGCCGAGTTATCGTTTAAGCTTGATCTAATGCTGACGCATCCGGGTAAACAGAGGTGAACATTCTCGTTTCATTTGCCTGATTTTAATACTGATTTGTAAAACACTGAATTTCCTTGACTCTTGAAAGTTTTGTTTAGACTTATTATTTTCTGTCTACTAGCTAATTTTTCATCTCAAGAAGCTTTAAGTTTTACAAAGACATGCATTTAAGTGTGAATGGATAGTGTTATATCCATGGCTATGATGTTAGTTGAGGATGGCTACTAGATACCTGGAAGATACTTTCAGTTCTTTTAGGAATTTTTAGACTGATTTTGATGTTATTAATTTTTTAAAAATTTTTATGGAGCATAATAATAGGATATGAGGACACACAGCACATCACTGCAAGTATATAACTTACAGAGTTTACCAAAGAAATGAGGAGACTATGCTTAAGAAAATAATACATGAAGAAAATCAAGGGTTTATAGTTTGTCACTGTTGGGAATAATATGGGGTTGATGGACCTGGTTGAGCAGACTGTTCTTATATATCAGCATATTAAATAACATGAATACAAGTTTTAGTAAGTAGAGACAAATGCGTAAGACTGTTTTAAAGTTTGCTGGCTAGTTATGTCAAAGTTCAATGTGATGCTATGAACCAAAACTGCTGATATACGAAAATTTCCCAGAACAGTAGTGTCTGTTTTCTACAACATCGTTTTCACAGCTTCCGTGCTTGATTGTTTATCTAAATCTCAATTTTTAGTCTGTATTCTTTTGTGAAGGAAAGGTGATAGAAATCTTATTTGTCTAATGCTCAGGCACTTGATTGATTAATAGCAGAGGAGTAGGTAAAGTAGATGCTTGCCATCATTTTAGTCTGGATACTGATGATGCATGCAGGCTGCAGGTCCATGTGGCACAATATTAAAAATGATGTGGTTTCCTTGCTAGCACTGCTATTACTGCTGCATCAGCGATAGCAGCAAGCAGCAGCAATGTTAATGGTGAGGACTGTTAAAAATGTGATGAATAAAAACAACTATTTCTTTGCCAAGTAAGCATGCTAACATTGCTAGGTTAGAAAAAGCATGAATTATGATGTTCCACCAATAATAAAGCACTTAAAAGCTTTCTGTGGACTTTTATAGGAAGAGAACAGACTGAGTATGCCCTATTTGTTTCTGAAGTCAGTTTGATGCAAACCTTAAACTACCCTAAACATAAGGAGTTCTGCAAGCTCTTCTTGCAAAAGAAATGATTAAACTTTGATATTGAGAGAGCTGACAAACCGCTGAAAGTGCTGCCTACTAATCATTGGACTGACAGTTTAATCATCTAAAGTACTGCTAGATTGGGCTCAGAGGAACAAAAGAGAATAAACTAGAATTTTGTCAAGGCAATAAATAAAAGATTGAAATCTTAAATGCAAACATCTCTTTAGGTGAGACAACTGCATGACTGTTATATGCCGTATTCTCAATGACTGTGTCCAGAACTTTCAAAAGCAATGAATAAAAATCTGTGAGAAAGTGCTGATCAATTTAGTATGTAAAAGGGGTAGATTTAGATAATTCAGACTTCCCTGAACAACAGTGTTTTAGCACATTGGTGTCAAATCCTTCTTGCTGAATGAGCTGTTTAGCCTGTCTCTGTCTTAGGATAAGTGCTGCATGCTTCTCCACTGTCATTTTGGTCTGGATGTCTGGTATAGTTAGGAAGCAGGGTTACTTTTATCATTAGTAAAATCCATCCAGCCCACTCACATTTCCCTTACAAAGGGCCAGGAAGGGAAGTGGGTTGTGGGCCATGAAATTCTTTGGCAGTTAAAGTCTGAAACACTGACTGTTCTGAGGACTATGGAGAATTAATTTTGAATGAATTAAAGGCAGAGAATCTATAGAAATTCAAGAAATGTATGAGTTCTTGTTTATATGAATTTCTTTTGTAGTGTTTATCAGTAGAGGTTTTTCTTTGTTTATGTTTGGTTTTTAAAGAAGTCTCTTGAAACTTGATAGAAAGAAGCTAACCCATTTTCCCATTACTGCTTGGTTGCAGTGATTGGGGCAGTTCTCTGTGTTCAAAGGACTGTTGATTCCTTTGGAAATATGATAGATTTTTCTTAAAAAATGGTAGTTTTCTTTCATGTCAGGGTTTTAGACCAAGTTGGAACAAGTTTAATCTAGTTAGAGGGTTTGTTTATTTCTCTGTTTTTTCCAAATCCTTCTCTTAAACATTTACATCTTTTACCAGCTTTCTCTAAAGCAAAACATTTGAAGATGCAAAGAAAGATTAAGTCAATATAGGAAGTTCTTTGGAATTGCTGAATATGTTACAAATAGAATTCTTCTAGCTTTAGAAGTGAAGGGTTTAGGCAGTTGATTTTGATATTAATGGATTGTGTTTACCTTTCAAATATTTTGACAGCTCATCCTGGAAGGGGTCTGCCAGGATAAATCCTGGGCACAAGTTCAGTGGATTTGGATTTTCCAAAGTGGTGGTCTTATGTCTGAATGTTTGTAATGTTCATTTGCATTCAGACTGGTCCCCAAGCTGATAAAAGAATTAGAAAAAATGTATTTTGTTGCTTAAGAGCACTACTTAAATTCTTGAATTGATGATCCAGCAGCAGTAAAAATACTTTATAAAAATATTATTTTTTTCCCACACATTTTGCTGCAAATAACATTAATAAGAAGGAACTTGAGTCAGTTGTTCCCTATCCCCCAGCTCAGTGAATTTGAGTGGAACTGTTCAAGTCTTCTCTGAGAACTTCTGGAGTTCTTCATTTTCCCAGGAATTATTGTGGAAATATTGAAAGCATTATTTAAGCTTGTTTTTTAGTGTCACAATCTATAGTTGAAAGAATGAGCTTTTTCTCTCAAACTACATAAAACTTTATGCTGTACATAAAATTTTGGTGCCATTGATATTTCAAGTATAACTTGATTTGTGTGAGGAAATAGAAAACTGAACTTGAATATTCTATGCATCACTGATGTCCAGGCACCTTTAAGATTTTTATCTATATGTACATTTCTGTTTTTTTTCTCACCATACCTCTTAGTTTTAATTAAAAAAGGTGTCTTTTTTTTTCCTTGTGGAAGTTAGCTTATGATTGAGCATCTTCAAGTGTATGGAACTTTGCTTTTTAAGGAAGCATAGTGACTCATGCTATAAGGTGGTTGGTGTTTTTTCATTCTGAATCCATTGCTGATTGTGACTGTTGGGTTGTTCCATCCCCATCCTGATTGCTTTGTATCATAATCAAGAATGATAAATAAGTGGATCTTACATGACAGATAAGTGGCCCTTCTTTTCTTTAGTGTAAAGAGTTAAATGCACTGCATTAATGGCTTATGCTGAATTAGGCCTCAGAAGAAGGATCATTGACAGAGTTGCATTAATTTAGCTGTGACTAAGTTGTGATTGGACCAAACTGTTAACCTCAGAAGATTGTTGCAGTTTAGTGTCTTCAGATTCTTAGTTCTAATTTAAACTGCAATGAGGAATCCGTTGGTTTAAATACAGTGCCCAAATCTGAGCTTTTTTTTCAACAGATGAAACTTTCCAATGTAGAAGCCTTCCTACTGAGAAATTCTCTAGCTGTAGGCATTGTGGATAAGATGTTTTACAAGTTGAAGTGATTCGAGAGGAAGAATGTGAGTCTTTCAGTGACTTCCTGCTTTGAATATGCTTGCTAAGAAGTTTATGTAAACCCATTTTGCCTTACAGTCCAGCAATCGGAAACACATGTGCAGATTGTTACATCTTCTGAGAGGATGATAGTTGACAACTAAGAGGCAATAACCTTTTGATATTTTTTAGTGTGATCACAAACACTTATCTGAACACAATCCTTCATGTACTCAAGATGGAAGAACAGTTTGTCATAAGTCTTATGAAGAAATCCAGAAAGTACATATTTGTAGACAAATGTTGTCAGTATAACCAGTGTGCCCTGTTTCAGGTTATGTCTTAGAAATGTATAAGATATTGAAGGAGATACTGGTAGATGAAGGAAACAAAAGGCTACTTGCAGAGTTTCCAGGGACAAAGGAAGAAAAATGTTCTTATGGATCAGAATATGTTCCCTTGCCATAGAATCAGTAAGGTTGGAAGGGACCTCTGGAGATCATCTAGTCCAACCTCCCTGCTCAGCACGGTCACCTAGAGCATGTTAGACAGGGTTGCATCCAGGCAGGCCTTGAAGATCTCCAGAGAAGAAGACTCCACAACCTCTCTGGGCAACCTGTGCCAGTGCTCCGTCACTCTCCCAGGGAAGAAATTCCCCCTCACGGTCAGGCGGAACTTCCTGTGCTTCAATTTCTGCCCATTGCCTCTTGTCCTGTCACATGGGACAACTGAAAAGACTTTGTCCCGTCCCCTTGACACCCCTCCCTTCAGGTACTTCTACACATTGATAAGATCCCCCCTCAGTCTTCTCTTCCCCATGCTGAAGAGGCCCAGCTCTCGCAGCTGTTCCTCCTAGGGCAGGTGCTCCAGCCCTCTGATCATCTTTGTAGCCCTATGCTGGACTCTCTCCAGTAGCTCCATGTCTCTCTTGGACTGGGGAGCCCAGAACTAGACATAGTAGTCGAGATGAGGCCTCCCCAGGGCTGAGTAGAGGGGCAGGATCACCTCCCTCAACCTGCTGGCAACACTCTTCCCAATGCACCCCCAGCTCTGCCTTTCAACCAGTTCTCAATCCACCTCACTGTCCACTCATCATAGGTGACTGTGTAGTGTAATCTATGGAGGAAGATGGAGGAAGATAATTATGTTGAAACTCATTTATGTTCTTTATGAGTCTGTTCCTCCTTCTGCCCTCCTTTGAGCAAGACCAGTTTGTTGTTTACTGTTAAACTTCAGTCATTTATAAAGTACAGACCAGACTATTGTTAAAAATGAGTAGCATGGATTTTGAACTTCTTATTTTTACACATTGCTGCCACTACCTATGGTAAAGGTGAGTACTTAACAGTTTTTGAAAAGAGGCCTAATGCTAGATTTGCAGAGCTCACAGGCTGGAGATGTGGTGAAGCTGCTGTTCTTTTTTTTTAAGCTGTATCAGGTATTATAATTAAGTATCTCTCTTTAGTTAACTCTCTTTTAACTCCCTAGAGTGTTATAGAACATAATTACCACTACTGTGTTAAGATAGATGTAAAGTGGTTAGAACTGAACCTAGATAACTGAACTTAGATATTCACTTTGAAGGTAAAGCCTGCCTTATTTTTAAATCAGTTTGCTTCCTGTGGGGTATCAGTGTGGAAAAATTAGTAAAGAAACATGAATGTGGAGAAGCTAAAGCCTTGCATGCGATCTCTGAAAGTGTTGCTTCATGAGATGCACCTAACAAGTTGCTTTTGAGAAGGGAAGACAAAACATTTGTAAGTGGTAGAGTGTAAGAAGCAATCTGAAATAAACCTAAATAAAAGGCTGTTTACTACAGTTCCTCTATTTTTGCTTTGAGTGGGTGAAATAATGACAATGAAAAGGTAGGTTCTGAGGATCTGACATTCCTACTTTTGTACTATACCTATTCTCAGATTTTGAGTATTTCAAAGCAGAGTAACTGATATTTGCTAGAGGTAGCAAACAAGTAGAGCTTTTGGATTTTTCTGATATGCTGAATAGCCTCTCTGGAATCTTACTGCACTCCTGATAAACTGTTGTTGGAGTTGCAGAAAACACAAAAGTAGATACTTCTATATAACATGCTTAAAATGATTAGCAAAGTTACAAGATACTCAAAGAGTAGAAGCTTGAATTTGACTTAATGGAGACACTAAAAGGAGAGATTACATCATCAAAATTCAGTACTTTTATACAGACTTGAACACTACTGAGAGTGTGATTAAATAGGACCAAGTGTCTGAGAAAGCTGCTTTTAGTCATAAAAGGAAAAAGATCTTGAAGATATAGAGAAAGATTCAGTGCAGTTTGGAAATGACCAGCATGTGTATGAGACAGCTAAGTAAGTTAGAGTGTTTGGGAGAGTGCTAATGATAGACTAGGCTCACAAGATGAGAAGAAAGATAGGTTGTGCTTTGTCCATAATTAAAGCTAATGTACGGACAATTAAGGAAATCAGCAGAGATGAAATCAAGCGATGACTGAGTTTGAGGTTTGACCTAATTATTTTATAGTTTAAGTAATAGTCCTTCAATTCTTCTATTTAGTAGTTATGTGAACGGAGAAGCTTCTAGATTGCATAATCTACAAAAAGATTTTGGAGACTTGGTGAGCAATTGAAGAATGAATAGGAAAAACATCCTTTTTATTTCATCTATTATTTCTGAAACTTCTTTCTGAAATCTCTAGGAAAGTACCTGAACAAAGAGTGATAAAGCATCAAGGAGCAGGAGAAACCATAGTACTTAAGGAGAAGTCAGTGATATTGCTGCATTGAAGTAGTTGAACTATTTCTGTACTGTTAGTGGTTACAGTGGCTTGAATTTAGAAATGAGGACTAAAATCTACCAAAGAAAAATAAATTTCAGGTATCTGGCCTCTAATGGAGTATAAAATCCTGAGTTAGTAGGTGTCTTAGCTTCATATAATATTTGGGACATGATGAATGTCTTGGACTAGGTTTCACAAAGACCAGAATTCAGTGCTGGTCCTCAAATCAGCTTATCATACTGCCTAAGAGTGCACTGAAAGTTTGACTCTTCTGTGTCACAAATGTGATATATAAGTATTTGCAAGGGAAAGTTAAAATGTTTATTTTTCATCTATAAAGTCCAAGACATCTAGTGTTTACATTATGTATGAATGATACAATTTAAAATGAAAATCTTAATGCAACTTTTGTAGCTGCCATATATAAATAAAAGTGACTATACACTATTTATACTTCAGTACTTCAGCAGACTGCCTAGCTTGTGTTTCGATGTAGTATAAGTTAATGGAAAATCTAAAGAGTGTGAAAAGGGAAATAATCTGCTGAAAGATGATAATATTTGTTCAAAAAGATGTGCTGAAGAATTTTCTTAGATGTTGAAGCCAGTATAAATGCTGCTTGCAGTTCAGAGGATTTGTCAGCATGGAAGAAGCAGTGGGTTTTTTTCCTTGGACTGTGATTACATGATGACAAAAATCTCTTGTTCTTCACTCTAAGCAGGTGTTAACCACCAAATTATTCTATAGGCTACATGGTTGTATATGTTAGTTCCCAGTAGAGAAACAACTTCTTGAAGTATGCAGAAAATAAGTTTGTTAGGCTGAGTTGAACTCAGTTGAAAGCCAAATCTCCATTTCATAAACTCATTTATGAAATCTCAGGCCCCCCTGTTCCCCAGCTTTTCAAGTGGTGTAATCTCAACTATAAATCATTTAGCAGAAAACAATTGTGATGATGAAACAGGAGGTTCTTTTGACCACCTGTTGCTGGAGTTTAAAGTGGCTTCTTGCTTGTGTTGACTTCTTGTGGTCAGATTAAAACATAAATTTTCTGTTTTCAGTTTCATTTTAATTCTGAACATTTTGAAAGTAAACTAACAATTCTAAACAAAAGACTGAATTGGTTTCTATTTTTAATTTTCAGCCTTTGTTTTTATAAAACTTAAAGTTGGCCCTTTGGTAACAATGCGTATGTAAATGTTAGACTTTTCATTTTGAAACATTAATACGTTATTTCTAAGTATTTTTTCAGTTTTATTGGAATAAACTCATTGAGAGTTTTTTATACTAGCTGAGATTCTGTAAGTTATGAACTATGCTTTTTTCCCCCAATTGTAAAAGTGATTTAAATACTTCTATTTCTAGAAAGGAAATAAAAAGTCTTAATTAATATGTTTTTTGCTTAAATAAGAGAAAACTTTGTCCATTCTCATATTAAGTTGATCTGGATTTGAATCATCTAATCTATTTTTGATTGCTTTGCAAAATGCCTGGAGTAGTTATAAACAACCGAAAGTGGTATTTCAAGATGTGTAATACAATGCAAGTTGTAGAAACAGTGCTTATAAATCTACTTATGGCATTTCCTGGTGATACTGAGGACTTCTTCATTAACTTACAATAAAGTGGACTTGTGGAGAAGGTATGGTAAGTTGACAGTGTTGGTGAGAAAATAGAAAGAAAACTTTGATAATTTGATGAACCTTCCTATTTAAAAAAAAAAAAAAAAAAAGAAAAGAAATTGTACTGCACAATTATTTTAGAAGTTAATTAAGCTCATAGCTTTCTGTAAAAACAAAATGTTCCCAATTCTTATTGATGCTTTGAACTCTGCTGACAGAAAGCTGTGGACGAGTTTGACTTAGGTCTCTAGCCTATGTTTGATTGGAGAACAAAATCTATGTAGTGATCTTGGTTTTAGACTTGACAAATTAAAAATCTGAAGGCTAAATGCTTGTTAGATCCAGCTATGATTTCTCACAAATCAAGTGACATTTTAAGTTTTATTTCCACTAGTGTTTGTTTTCCTCAGCATTTTTTTGTCTTACATCAGTATCTATTCTTTAATTCTTCCTTACATTGTTAATTACTTGGTTATTACAGCAAACGTGGATGACTGGGGCAGATTTAGCTTTTTAGCTACTCTTATAGTGTGATAACAGATAAATGTATGTGTGTTTTTTGTTTTTTTTGTCTTTTTTGTTTTTTTTTTTTTTTTTTTTTTTTTTGAAAGATGAAAATATGACATTCCTGTGTAATGATGGAAGCCCTGAAAAAAAGATCCTAGATGATTTTAGTGATGGATCTGGGATGATAGAAATGAAAATTTTCCATGCAGGAAAATCACATGCATCTGTGCTTTGTTCCTGAAATTCCATCAACATATTTAGTAGCAAGTGTAACTTTGTCTTTCTAATCTAAGACAACAACAGACCTGTCCTGAGAATTGTTATGTCAATTAGTTTGGCAGTTCTAGTTATCTTATCAGTGCTTTATCTCTGCACACCTTGAGCTGAAATGCTGATTGCAGTTTCAGTGTTGGTCATGATATATCAGGCCAGTGTAATGAAAAGAGATGGAATGAAACAGAACTGTGTAGTTCATGCTTGTCCTTATTTCCTTATAGGTAGAACTTTGAAAAAATAGTAATCTTGGTTGGAACTGGACTACTATCAATTCCTATCTGACTTTTGGGGGACTAGCAGATACAAGCTTATTAGTTCATCTTACACACTTTCACATGAGTGTAAGAGAGACACAGGGTCAGTTCATCTGCTTCAATGTAACCAAATCTTGGCTGACAAATCTTAGCATGTACAGTAGCTGTATGTAGAACTGATTTGTTTTTCTTAGTCTACATAAGTGAATCCAAATTTGGCACTGATGGTGACTGTTTGCAGTTAATAAAACCTTTTTGGACCTGAGCTGGCTCCTACCACTCATGTTTGTCAGTACTGTTTCTAGTTGCAGAGGACTTAATACTATTGAGGGGTGTGTGTGTGTGTGTGTATATATATATATATATATATATAGTGTGCATGCATTATAAAATATTTTTATACATAACATTATGTCAAAAATTTTATTCAGTAAAACTGGTTGAGGTCCCTGATACCATACTTCTGCCTTTTTGCATTGTCAGAATAAAGATAGTAAGACAGTATTTACTGTTTGGGTGTCACTCTGTGCAGTTAGTAACTACTCCCTTGAGTTGTCAGGTTTCTCATTGCTGAAAGATACACCATTTCATTTCCAGATAGTTGATCTTGTAGCTAGCAAAATATATGCACATTTTTGTGCACTTTTTAATACTTTATTTTTTGCTTTCTAGCAACTTTGCTTTACTTAAAAGAATTTAACTGTGTTTTAAGATATGTTTCAAACTATATGAATTTTTTTTGGGTGTTCTCAGGAGTTGCAGATAATTTTTACTTGAATAGTGGACTTTCATAAACAGGATGAGTAGGCAGCAGATTTCCAGATATGGAGAAAACATGGTCCCATAATGTAATAAACAGAAAGGGTTTTTTGTTTTAAGTTACCATAGTGCTCATGAAGATGGGAAGAAAATGGTGTTAAGTTTTGGGAAAGATTAGAAAGAGATATAAGATTATAAACTGTTACTGTATTTAATACCTAATATGTTTTTTCCTCTCCTACAGAAATTAGCAGAGTACGGAAAGACATGTATAACGACACATTAAATGGTAGTACGGAGAAGAGAAGTGCAGAATTACCAGATGCTGTGGGACCTATTGTACAGTTACAAGAGAAACTATATGTGCCTGTAAAAGAATATCCAGATGTAAGTATCTGTTTCGTCCCTATATATTGTTTTTAATCCTTGTGGTCTTCTCTAAATGTAAATTTTATGTGATGCTACCCTTGGATCACACTGAATTGCTTTTAACAAGACATTTTTTTAGATAGGAGTATATGTACCAGTATATGTACCACATGGTGGCTTGATATGTAGTAAAGCAAAAGGCGAGTGGGAGCAGGTCATGTTAAATATCAAACCAGTATGGATTATAATTTGAAAAGTTTAAGATCAGAATTTCTGCTCAAAATATATTTATCTTGTTCGTGCAGTACTCTCAATGTTGACTCACTGTGGAGTGAGTTTTATGGAGGAAGTAGTTATTAGGACAGTGTACTTTCCTCTTAAAACGTGTGTTTGTAAGGGTCAGTAGTAGTATGCTATTAGACTTTTTAGACAGTACTTAAAATCTTTAGTGTTGTCTATCCTGTACCTCTGAAACTGCTTCTGTTTTGTATAGAAATATACTTATCGTGTGTGTGTGTGTGGGGGGGGAGTGTTTCCCCCCAGCCCCCTCTTTCTTAAGTTAAGCTCCTTGCTTTCTCACCACTGTTATGGGTGCCATTGCGTGATCTACTTGGTTGTAACACCTGCCTTTTTTAAAGGAGAGTGATTTCATTTAACTAGAAGAAATAGCTAAATCTCTATGCCTTTTTTTTTTTTTTTTTTTAACCACTCAGATAAATATGCCCTGTCATCTACCCCTACCCCAAACGTTTTAATTGTACACTGACAAAATAAGAAACTACATTACACCTCCCTAACAGAACTTAGAGGTCTGGTTGCAGTAAAGGGATGCAGGTTTCACATGAGATATTTGCACACTGAAGTGGTGTTAAGTGGAAGAAACAACAAAATAACAAAAAATGGAACTAACATTTGTATATGGTGACTGGTTTCCTGTAGCTTTTTGTTTTATTATTAGATCAAGTTTGCCAAAATGAGATGTATTATTTTAATGTTGCTTAGAACATACAAGTCTCTAAATATAACCTCATTATGCCATTCTCTACTGAAAATATTAAGTGCAAGTCATTACTCAGAACTGAATGTTTAGACAACTGTCTCCCCTCCCTTTTCAGTTCTCACAAAGTTGATTTACAGCTTTTAAATTAAGAATACTTGCATTGGGGAAAAAAGTTCAAATGATTTACATTAGCAATAAGGACGTGTCCTTACCTACTCCTTTCATTCTCCAAGCTACATATATATATATGTATAGATGTATAGATGTATAGATGTATCTATATTCATGTGTGTATATGTGAACACGTGTATATAGTACGAATATATATGCACACATGCACACTGAAAACCTGATTCCTGTGGAACTCCTTGGAATTCTGGATATATGAGAGGAATTTTGCTATGTGATTTAATTATTCAGGAAAGTGGTATTTATATCTTTGTGCTGAACATGTGCATATATCTCTGTTAATGACTTTTTAAAAAAAACCAGCTTGGTTCTTGAAGTCTTTGTTTTGTAACTGGACAGTGTATCATTCGTGAATTGTTGCCTTAATTATCAATTGCAGTTTCTACAGAACTTGATGCTTGATATAGTAGGATCACTTAGTGTGAGGTGAAAGGAGGAAAAAGGGATTGGATTTCATATAATTTATTGTTAAGCTTTTCTTCCAGAAAACAAGGGTTCAGTAGCTCAGCCCTTGTTGCCAGCTACTTACCGAATATAGTGCGAGTAGGCAGGGAAGAGTTTGTCTGTAGTTGCTGTGAAAGCATTTGTCTAACTTCGGGTGTAGTGTTTCTTGTCACTTGCTACTGCTGTCTGTTTGTGTGCTTCCAAAAGAATGCCATCAAATTGGTCACTTAATTTATTTTAGTAAACTCCTGCAAATTCAGAAGTTGGAGAGACTTGTACTTTGTTTACCTGTGACCTGGGAGAAAACGATGATCAGTTCTTGGGAGAAAACATGCAATTTCTCACTACTATTTGGCTTGGCATTCTAACAAATATTTAAACTACTTTAACACATTGCTCTGGCTGTCACTTCTGAGTTATTTTTGGCTATCTTTAAATCAGGAAAATAATAGCAAGTTTGATAGCTAGGTGGTAATAGACTGACCTATTCAGGATGTTTTGAGCATTTAGAAATTCCATGCTAGAAGGAAAAATACTGCTTGTTCAATGGAGCACCGCTTGTTTTGGTCATGGTGGTATCAGTCAGTAAAGCTCCTCTCAGCTGTACTAGGCACTTTATAATTTAATTTCAGCTGTTAGGATAGGAGTTTGTTTTTTGGTCAGGTTTTGAGTGTAGTGGTACTTTGCAATTCCAACTTCATGGGGGGCCAAGACCAGTGTTCTCTGTGCACTCCCACCTGTCTGTATTGCTATTAGCTACTCAGTGTGGCGCCTTCATAGTCTAAGTAGTTAAGTAACTAGAACATGCCATTAGCTACAGTAACAGTTGTGTTCATCTTTTTTTTTTTTTTTTTTTTTTTTTTTTTTTTTTTTAACTATCTATCTTTCCTGCAAGTTGCAAAAAGAATATCCTACCTTGCATTCAGGCTACTTGGACGGTCTGGAGTGCAATGATGTCAGCTTGTCTTAAAGAACTTAAAATTCACTAGTAAAGTTCATTGTTTCACTGATAGCAATTGTAAGTACATCATGTTACGTGAAACTTCTTACTTGTATCTAAAAATGACTTCAGTTGTGGTCAGATACAGGGAGATGTCCTGCGCAGATTATCAGAGAGCATTTATATCAAGTAGATTTGGTTAACTCTGTCACCAGCGTTCTTTTCTAATTGACAGCATTTGAGAATATTATTAAGAAAAAAATTACCAGAGATTATTTTCTGATTGCTATCCTTTTTTTTATAACAAAAGGAAAAATAAACATTGTTAAACTTTTGTGATCCTCTAATAAACTTTTGTTCTGGTAAGCATTTTTATTTTATAATTTTAAACATATAGGTTAGCTGACTGTAGCGAGCATTGAATAGTACAATAGCATAATTTTGTGTACAGAATCCTAAATCATGAGGCATAAAAATGGTCCATCGTGAGTTTAATCCAGTTTTTACACATTCACTCACTTACTCTGTTTGTGGGTAAATAGTTAATGCTCTTTAGCGTTTCTTATGCTTTGGATAAATGATTAATGTTCTTGAATTTCCCAGAAGAGCTGAGACTAAACTTTGTCTGATACCAGTTTAAGCAATTCTTGGAATTTGCACCTACGAATGTTGGACTGAATAGATGTTTTTCTATTATAATCATGGCTTTATTATTAATAAGTGCCCTGTTAGCTTAGATTAATGTGAAATTCTCTGTTGGAACCCTTCTGTGTGCCTCTTCAGTAAAAATGCAAGAACTCAGTAATTATTGCATCTTTAAGTAGCATGTCCTTTGAGTATACTGCAGCTCAAAGGCCAGCAGTGATAAACAGCTTGTGCATACTTTCTGACCGTTTTAGTTAAAACTGTTTAATTAGTACAACAGAATGATGAACACAGGGATTCATTTTACTGTGGGGAACTTACTGGCAAAACATTTAAATCCTTTTTCAATTTGGTAATATCAAAGTTTAATAGCATCCCTAATATGGATTAAGAAAACGATAACATCGTATTTATTTATTGTTCTGATTCTTTTACTTAGGCTCTTCATACTCTAGTGGCAAACAGGCTTATAAAAGGAGGCTTAAAAAGCTGTCTTTGTTTACCTTTGCAATAGGAAGAAGGCAAAGAGGGAGTATGACTCTTCTCTGTAAATAAACTTGGGCTAGAAAGTAACCAGCACGGTAGGGGAATATTTGGTGAAAAGGTCGACTACTGATGCAAGAACAAATGAGTGCAAAACGACTAAAATAATTTACTTACCAATTTTCAGTCAACTTTGAATTAACATCATATTAAACCTTTAGTAGTTGTGTTCGTGTGTATATGACACTTCTACTAGAAAGTAGTGTTTTTCTTGTTTAGTCACTATCCAATTGCAGCTTGAAAAGGGTAAAAGCTCTGTAATCTAGCATGGACAGCTAGTGCTAGACATTTGGGTGCCTTCTGAACCACCTGGAGGAGGAAGGTGGTGGGGAACCCAAGTGCTGGAGGAGGATGTTAGTCTAGAAAACTGTTCAGACATTTTGTAGATACCTATGTTTTTCTGTAAATGAAATAGCTAAGATTTTATGTAACTAAAAGATATTAATCCTACTAAAAATGGTTAACTTTGGCAATTAATAAATTTGAGGTTGCAAAGCTTGCATCCAACTGAACTTTTTGAAGAGCAGCTTAAGACCTAATAGTCAACATCTGTCATGCTTGTTTTAGCTTTTTATAAAAAGCCTTTTATAATGGCTGGACTCTCACTGGCACATAAACATTGTAATTGTCTCTGTAGATAGGCTTTCAACAGAAAATATATTTCATCAGAGTTGTCATCTTAACTCCCTCCTTTGTTTGAACGTTCTAGCATTCTGGGGCTACAATTTAACATGTACTACAACTGTAACTCTTCTATCATTTTGTCTATGCTTCCTTTTATTGAAGTGTTTTCCCTCAATACTTCTACTTGAGTGTTTTATGTAGTAGTTCTTGGAAGATTAAAAAACACAGAAAAGTTATGTGCAATTATCTTAGATCAGACCATAATGGAAAGCTGATGTGTTGTAGGGCAGAGAAATATGTGGCATGTGGATTTTGGTTTTCGGTGTTTTTTTTTTTCCAGTCTATTCTTTCAAATGTCTATCAAAGTAAAGAATAGTTTTATACTGAGAGGAGAAAGTGCTTCAGCACGTTGTTTTTGCTAGCAGAATTTTGTGAATGTATTGGGTATTTGTGTTTGTTTACACCTGATGAACTGCATAGCAGTTTTTTTGTGAATTGACATCTTGTGCACTTTAACTAGGATTGTGGAATGGGATAAGCATGGAAAGATAAAAACCATACTTGCTAGTAGAACATATTTTAATGTCAGCACATGACTTGTGTGATGGGATGTACATCCACCGTTCCTATTAACAATCTGTGATTCATACTTGAATATGCCAATACATATTCAGTGCAATAAGCAGTTTAAACAACTTAAATACAGCACTTACCCACCAGCACTGGGGAAAGGGGAGATAAGGGTATATTTGCTCGCTGTATTGTAGGTATAGTAACAAGTAGTGAAAAGTAGGTTGACATTCTTTGTTCTTTCTCTGCCTTACAAACTAGATAGATGTTTTGAAAGGTAAAACTATCTGCCTTTGGCCAGCCTAGTTTTCTTTGGAGAGATAAAGTTGACTCCTGAAGAAAGCTGAGCTGAGAAGTACAGTATGGTTTTAGGCATTAGGAAATACAAAGAAGATTATTTTCTTGAGGATACTGAGTTGTTTTTATAACTTTTTTAAAAAAAATTTTTGATAATTTTCAGTTGACGGAAGAGAACTTTAACACTTAACAGCTATACTTTCCCTAGAAACTTAATCTGGCAACTATAATACGATACTGTTGGTGGTCTTCATTTTTTTTTTGCACGTTCAGTTGCTTTTGAAAAATATATTGGATATTTTGTCCTTTTTTAGTAGCTCTGTAGTTTTAGGGATTATTGTTTGTACGCTCAGATTTATGGAGTTGCCTTTGCCGAAGTCATTCAATATCTTCTTGTTAGAGAACAGTACAAGTTGCATAGCTTCACCTACAAAGGTCAGTGAAATGCAAGTCTTCATTAATAATGTTTGTTACATGTTTCACCAGAACAAGAAGGCACTGAGTCTGCATCCCGAATTGCTTTTAAAAGTAGTTCTGAGTGCCATTTAAATATCAATCTGGTATTTTCCTTGTATCTCTCCTAAATCATATGCTCTGGTGAAAATCAGATTGCATATCCTCAATATTAAAAGGTCTGCTGTTTATTGCTAGAATAAGTCTGTCTACAAGGAATGCACTTTAATAAAAAGCACTTTACCTTTTAAGAAAGAACACGGACTAGATTTTTTTCATAGAGATGTGACATTTTTAGTTTTCATTATTTTTGAAGATCTTAACTCACTAATAGATTTTAAAGCGTATATGACTTGTCAAGCAAAAGTCTTCAGTGTAGGGTTGCATTTATGACATTCATCTCTTATTTGAATTTTATTCATATTTCAGAACATAATTGTTCTTTTCTGCACTTGCATCTCATCAGGTTGGTCCTTTATTTATTCTTTCTCTGTCATTCTTGTTGAGAAAAAAAAAAAGATTTGTATGCAAATATCAGCTTAAGAAGAATACTTTCTGCTTAGACCTTTGCTTTCCTCTTCTGTATGTTGTTTTATACCTCAGGAAGTAATTTTTATTACATTAACAGGAACATTTGGATTTAGAATAAAAGACACACACTGTCTCAATAAGATCTCTATATGGGAGATTCTGAGTTTGTATGACTAGTAAATATTCATCCATTGTATGGCTCTACTCAAATTATTCAGTTTCTGCTGCTTCAGAGCATACTGACATAAAAATTCAACTTTCTCCTAATGACAAGCATTGGTATGTGTAGAGTCTAAGGACACTGAGGGCTTTGCTGCCTGTGGTACAGGGACTAATTGGTCTGAGAATATAGTCAATTGAGCTATGATTGAAAATCATCTTAAATATACAACAGTTCTTCAGATTTTTTTCCTGCCGAATCCAGGTTGTCTCAAACAAGGGAATGATGCATTAAGTAGATAGGTTTGTATTGCTGTTGCAAATGTAATGTAGTGAGTAGTGTAAAGGATGCATTGTTCTACAGTGAATATGTATCTTAAGTACTGATGGCAAAGTTTATTACTCAAATCAGCATATTAAATTTTTAGTCATACAGTTTATCCTAATCGTTTACATTTGACTTAACTGTATTTAATTCTTTTTAAAGTGAATGTCACTTATATTAAAAGTTGAACAAAATTACTATCATACAACACAAATACTAAAGCAGTATTTCTTGAACTTGGATCTATTCAGATCTTTAAAGCTAGCCAGTCAGGCCTAAATAACACTTTATACCTTTCTTTTCTTGAATTATGTTGTCCTTGAAATTATGAAGCTCCTAAACAGGGGACTGTAGAAGTCTTTCTGAAGGATTTCCGTTTCTTGAGGGAATCGGACACGAGGATTGGAAACGTTGAAAAACAGGAAGACTTGGAAATACGGTTTTGTAGTACAAACAGGGCTGGAATAACTTTAGAATATGGAGATGCCTGTTACGAATGAGCTTGTGATCCTAAAGTGCATCAAACCTTTATGGTAACTGTCTGTTTTGCATCTTTTTTTTTTATGTGGTTAATGTGAGGTAGCTGCTCTTTTGTTGCAATGAATGTGAGATGTTCTCCAGTGGATGAAGTATGAGGGCGCTCATCACAGAACTTGATTCTTGTAATGTCTGTTCATCTTATTCTTAAAAGCTCTTGGAAAAGCCAAGAGCTGGTCAAAAGGGAAGCCCAAATGTAGTATATGCTGATACCTTGATAGTACTATAATACTTGGTAGTATCAGTAGTGCTGGTGCCTTGGTAGTACTGTGAATATTTGGGATAATCGTTTTGATATGATTTGATAGGCAAAGGTGCTATCATAATTGTGATACTAATCTTAACGTGCTGCTCTGTGCCACTTTAAGCTGACTGATGTATATACCAAGATGTGATTAAGTTGTATGAACTTGATATAAGTGTTTAGGAGGACATAGTGTATATATGTTGAGACCTGTACCCTTAAAATGTTCCTGATCAGTTTAGATTTCCAACATGTTTCAGTCTCTTTTCAGTTTCGTCTCTTTTGTCTTTTATGTATTACATTTTTGAAGATGGAACAAAGAGCTAGTAGTGTTGTAACAGCTTTTAGCAGAAGTCATTTACAAAAAGAAGGTGAATTGGATCTTAAAGCAATAAAGGAAATATTTAAAGGATTATAATTTGAAACATTTTTTACATTTTTGAAATATGCTTTTGACATATACAGTTCTTGGATTTTGCATCTCAATGTGTATATTGCATACACTTATACAGTCTTGAGAAGGTGAATGGGATTGTTCTATTTCTGACGTTAAAAATGGCCAACAGTGAGAACCACACTTACACGATTTTTTAATTAAAAAACTAGGCAAACAGCAATTTATTTTATTTTATTCTTTTTTTACACTTGGCAATAATGTAATACACATAGTGATGTAAGGCATATTTTTCTGTAGTAGAATCACAGTGATTAATTATAATCCCTTTTTGTTTTTAACTTTCAAGAGAGGGTTCACTTTTATGGTTACTTTGATCAAATAATCCAAAATTACTTTCCATGAGTTACTTTAGTATTTTCATTACACAAAATTCTAGATCTGCTCTGCTAAATCAACAGAGAATGAATATAATGCAGTGCAGACTACTGGCTTGGAAATTGGCTGCTCTATACAGAGCAGCTCCTATGGCTAAACATTTTCATTCTCTATTTAAATCTGGTAGGGAAGTTTTTATAGTTCTGATTGATAAAACATTTGGAGCCTTTTCCTTATATTTAAAGATCTAGATAGCTATTTCATGCAGCATGAGTTAATTTGTCTCTAACTAAGAGTGCTGTTTTCTACTGTAAATTTATTTAAATTAAAAGTTTTTACTATGAGCTTTAATTCTACAAATCACGATGAAGTATTGTTATAAATACTGTAATGTGTGTGTACAGGTAAAGGAGTAACAGTTACCTAGTATTTATTTCGTGGTTGTTATAAAATACAGTTAAATCAGGTAATTTGGGTAATTAACATAAATATGCTTTCCATTCATATAACTATGTCAGGAAGGTTAAATACCTTCATTTGTCAGTCACATCAGCAACTGTTTTCAGCATCTCTTAAAATAGGATGACCTTTTAGGCACTGAAACTAAAATGTTGATGACTTTATAAAATGATTTTTTTTCCAAATGCCTTGACTGAATATGGAAGCTTTCATCACAGCTGCTGCTAGTAATAGTTCTTCTACAAAATAATACTGTGCGTCTTGATCATAGGTTGGGTTTCTCTACTGCTTAGTATGGTGCTTAACTATTTTTTATTTTATGGTTATCAGAAAGAGTGCTTTTTTGAAGGAAAAAAACAGTAAGTACCATTTATATAAAATACAGCATTTAAGGCCTTCTGATTTGAAAGCATGTAATTTTTCTATACTTTCTTCCACCTTTAAAGGTGTCTAATAAATTCATTTTTGGAACTTAGAATTATAAATTATTCAGTAACTTAGCATAAAAGTCCTGCCTGAAAGTTATGCAGAACTTGACATCTGTAAAATTCTAGTAACTAACATAACAAAATGAAGTGACTGCAGAGCACCTCTCCTCCAACATAAATTCAAGTATAATATTAAATCCTGTTTAGTTAGCCTTTTATTTTTGGAGTAGAAAAAGTGACTGCATTTCTCTGATAATATAAAAAAGGAAATGGTACCCCCTAAACACAAAGATTTCCATTTCTGCAAAGTATTTGTATCAACAGTATCATGATCTTCAATGGTGCTCTGGTTTAAACATATCTTTGTCAATTCTATTTACTGAAAATTGTAAGTTGTCTACAGCAAAACTGCTGACTTTAAGTGCCTTGGGTAATGTCACATGTAGTAGCATCTAATTAAAAGGTATTATTATGGCAATTAGTTATTGGACTGTATATCTTGAGGATCGTTTTTTGTTGGAATATGAGTTTAGTGATGTAAACTGAGGTTTAGAGGGTAGTGCTGGAACCTACAATTAGGTTTTGGAGACTGATACACACACAGCACAACTTGTTAGCTCTCCGGATAAATGTGTCATGATTCCCAGGTACAGCACAGAAATGGACAAATTTTACTTGGTGTTACTGATATTTTGTCACTGTTCAGAAAACCTCACCTTAGTGAACAAGATAAAAAGGATTATTCACTATCTCACTTAAGCACGCCTACTATTAGATTGTTCACCAGATCTGATTTCCTAAAAGAGTTACTGTTAACAAAATTTTCAATTACCATTTAAAGGCTTTTATGACCACTTAAAGGAGGAAACTACCAAATGGTACTGTGAGCCTTTAAATCATTGCAAATGGGTCTCTAAAGATAACAGACTCCTATTTTAAAACCATGAAATTGTTAATTTGTCTATCTTTACAGCTTTCTCACTTATGTTGATAATTCTAAGCAATTTAAAATCCAATTATTTCCAAAATATGACAGTAATTAGATTAGTGTTTTTACATGAACAGATCATATAGCATAAAATTCTTTTTGAGGGATATTATTTTATACATACTTGAAATGAAATTGAAACTACCCTGTTAAAAAATTTTTTAGTGGCTTGAAAAAAAGAGTTAACCTTTAAGACAATTTTAAAGGGCAAGCAAATGTAACTTTATAGTCTGGTGTACAGTTTGTATTAATATGTATAAAAATCTTGAGAATACAAAGTTAAAGCAAATAGTGCAAACAAATGTAGTATACACAGGGAAGCTAGATGTGCAAGTTTTCTGTTATGAACGTACATATTCTGGTTCCTACTAAGGAAGCTAATAGAAGTAAACTCAGTGAAAAGAAAAATGCTAAGTGTACTGTGTCAGAGTTGTCCAGAATTTATTCTTTCCTGTGTTGCAAAATTCATCTGTGTGCTCATTTTATATCCTTATAGTCTATTTGTATACTCTTCTTTTGAGGCTATTTTTTCAGATTATGTTGGCAGTAACCAATGAGTTCAGGACAAAAGCCATTTTGAAATAACTCATTCTCCAATCCTTATGAAACTAGTTATGAGTTTAGTTAATTTTAGACATGCTTAGTATTTATCCTTTTTAAAATGTGATAAAGCTGTGGTAGGGAAGTGAGTCACTGAAGACAGTTGAATTATTTTTCAGAGATAAACCTAAGGGGAGAGTTTCTATACTAGTATACTTGTAACAGAACTGTGGATTGAGACAAGTGTATGTTTATCTGAATTAATTAATGAACTCATTAGTGTTCTGTAGAAGATATTTTAATGGTATGTTATCTGGAAGCATGTTATGGAGGAGGGAAATATTATCACATGACTTCACGGAATCAAAAAATTCTTTCAAATTGAATATATTAAATACCAAATGTTAAGTTTTCAATTCAATTTTTAATCATTTAGACAAAGTTATTCATATTGAAAAGAGAAGAGAAAGACTAGTAACCTGAAGTGCTAGCGTGGATAGAAAATTAAGAAAATCCTTCTGTAATTCTGTCTATCTACACTGACTGAAATGGTGCAATGCATCAGGAGAATGTTCTTATTTTCCAAATAAGAATATCGGTTAAATATCGAAATACCCCCTCAACAGATAAATATTCCCTTAAATTGTAGTGACTGTCTTCAGTGTGTGTGTGTGTGTGTAAGTAATTGTTTTAGAGAGCATTATGAACAATATGTGAACAATTTATGGCAAACTTTCCTCCATCTTACAATTTAGCCTAGTAGGCTAGGCAAAAAAAGGGGAGAGGTGAAACCACTTTTCTTTATGAAAATTAATTATCTATTCTTGGTCACTATGGCTTTTGGTAGGGAACAGGACAGCTTGATGACAAGAGAAGTTCCCCCATGAAGAAAACAAACAAACAAACAAAAGATTTCCTCGTGATGTGGTTTAATAACATGAACTTGTCCAAATTCAAGAGGGTTTCTGAAATAATTCATTTTTTTTTCTGTGTTGAATTTCATACATTAAGATTGAAATTTCAAAGTATCAATTTTTGGTCTGTGTTTTAATTTACTTTTTGGAGATTCCAGTTTCTTGTTTAGACCTAACCAAGTAAAATGCTATAATTGCTTTAAGAAACTTCTGATAAAATGAATTTTGAATATTGCTTCCTTGATGGTTAATGTCTTGGTGGTTCCTGGTACTGTGAAGACTTCGGTCTCACTACGTGATGATAGTGTAAATGCTAATTAAACACACTTAAAGAAGAAATTGCTGTTTCACTGGAGGAATGAAATTACTGTTTATATAATCATGTAATATAATGTAATAATACAGTTCATAAACAATGAAGATGAGATTAGGAGTTGAAGAAAAATTTCAAAATGTTTCTTCACTCACAGTAAGTACCTTTGGCAAGCGATGTTTTTTGTCTCTGAAAAGTGGTAAGGTCTCTGAAAACTGGTAAAGTCTTTGCTTTTTCATTGTGTGTTCTTGTATCTCCTAATTGCTGATCCAGCCAGCAATGTTGTCAGCTCCATGAGGAATGTCAGCAGACTGAAGCAAAAAGGACATTAAGTGGTTGACACTGAACGATGGTAATAAATGAGATGAGAGCTAAATATATAGGTTTGTGACATTCTAGCAGCTGGCTTAAGCCCTGCTGTTTGTTGCTTGGGTATACTAGCCTTAAAAAGGAAGAGAATGCATTGTAGCACTAGGAAGAAAAAAAACAGCTGGTGACTTATCACTCAGAGTAATGACAGGGAAGGTTAAATAGTTTGGAAGGGCAAACATGGAAAGACAGTGTTTCTATCAGTTATATAAATTCTTAATTTTATATATAGGTCTATGAAATGAGCCTGAAACTTTGCCTTTTTCCATCGCTCCTTCAGAGCGGAAGGGAAAAAAAGAGACTTTGCTGTCCCAAGAAAGTTATGTTAAGAGTTGCATCATTTTGCTCTTGATTCAAGGAGTTTGTTAAAATAATTTTAAATTAACATTCTTTTGATGTTTTCTTACTCTTTAATGTGACTTTGGAAGCATTTTGATACTTGATTAATCATCTTGCAGTTTAATATTAAAAAGTATTTGTTTTTCTAATAGAAGAAAACAAATGGTCTCAAATGGTACAATCTCTATATAATTCTTAGTCCTACTTTATTAATCAGCGATGCAGGAAAGTATCATAATAGAGTTTTGAAAAGTTAGTGATTAACTGCATAAAAGCTTTCTACATGAAATATAATGGTAACTACATCTACTTTTGCATGCAATTAAGACTATTAGAATTGGAAGATTAGTCCTGTGTGGTATGTTTTGCTGTTGCTTGCTGCTTGAGTTTCTTTTTTTTTTTTTTTTTTTTTTTTTTTTTTCCCTCAAGAACTTGTTTAGTTCTTGAATCTAAAGTTGATCTGTCAGCTGACTGAAAGCAAAGTGAAGAGCAAGACCTCTTTTTTTGCCTCCTCAACAGGTAAACAAGCCTATGAATAAGCCTTTCTCTTCCTCTCTTTCATATCTGAAGTGTGTGTCTGTAGTGGTGAGGCTCCCCAGGGGCAGTCTTGTGCTAGGTTTAACAAGCAAAAGGGAATGGCCTGTAGCTTTTTCAAAAAGAAGCAGCTATAGACTAACAAGACTGAAACTGTTCTGCAGCTTATACTTTTCGTGGAATGGCTTCTTCTCTAAAGCTTTCCATGCCATTAGCTGTTCTCAAGTGTGGACAGGTTTTTTGACTAGCAGCATGATATATTATGGAGGCAAGAGATCAGGAAATTCCAGATCCTATCCTCTTAGGAAGAGCAGGCATTTCCCCTTCCTTTAATCCTTTTGGAGTTTTTGCAGAAGGGAGGTTTGGTTGAGGAGCTGAGTGCAGCTTTTAGAAAACTGGAACAGTAACAATGAGTCCTCATTACCTTAATAAGACCTATTTTTTCCCCCATAATAGAAACAGCTTCTAGTTATGATGGTAGCACTAGAGTGATTTTCTACTGTTTTAAGGTAGTCTTGCATTAACTTATTCTCTTAATAGGCGTTTGTAGTCTTTACTGAGATTACTTGAGTAGGTATCTGAAAGTTCAGGTTGACTGTATGTAGCTAGATAACACACCAGGTACGTCTTTCAGACCTTGAGTAAAAGAGATTAGAGAGATTTTTGAGCCTTTTTACTCTGGGAATTTGTTGTATTGCGTTTAGTCTGATTTACTTTTTTATATGCTCTATATAAAGAGATTTGTGGATATGGAGCTATAGAGTTGTTTGAAAATCTCTTGCTTTAGTACATGATACTATTTATGATGTGCTGGTTACTTTTTGAATTAGCATGGTGGCCCTCAGTTTTGAATTCTGCAAGTTTTTTAGATCAATGCAAATATCACTTGTGTAATCACATAATGAAACAATGCTTGCAGATTCTAACTTGTCAAATTAATTTATTCCAAATTCTATTTCAACAGTAACCTGGGTTTTTTAAAGTAAAACAAGAAGCATAGAGCTTTTATAGTTTTGCGTTAGAAGTAATTTAAAGAAATCATCCTAATTTATTTGTCAAACTTCATAGTCCATTTATCTGACTTCTGCAGCTTCTGTTGAAAGTAACTTGACCAGTGCAACTTTTACAGTATTCTGAAGTTTCTTACCTCTTGCACAATGTAACAAGATCTTCATGACAGCAGTATGTTATGTTCATTTTCAAAAAAACAGACCCCCCCCAAAACCTGGTGGCTCTCCTTTTTTTTTTTTTTTTTTTTTTTACATAAAAAAGTGCATTACTTTCTAGCTTTTATCTGAATACTGTATTATCTAATGCCAAGATTATACGATGAAATAAGTGTAATTTTGATACAGAAAAATGTAGAATAAATAATGAAGAAGGTCCCTTGTGTATAGCCCTATGCCAGCAGAAACTCTTAGTAGTCCCTTAATTTTAAATTAATAATTACACAAAATTTCCTGGCATTAATGGTGAAAACTTGAGTTAATTTTTAGAAAACAATTGAATATCAGTTAGTTGTGGTAATTCTAGAAGTTACTCAAGTAGATTTAGGATACTTGCTCTGGAATAGCCTTGTAATTAGCAAAAGAACATACAGAAAAAAGACATTAATCTCTTTCACCACTTACAATCTGTCAAAGCAATGCCTTTGAGTTAATGATATCTTTCTGTTAATGTATAGAACTTTTATTTTTATTTTTGCCCTTTTACTCCCTGGGAAAACATATGCATTCATTGCATTGCAAAACAAGATGGAATCTTCTGTCCAGAAGAACTGGAAAGAAATTTTCAGAGAAGGCTATACTGTATTTTTTGGTTGAAGATATGAGTTAAAATTGTTAGTATATTAGATGACAAAATACTTTTTTTTTTTTTGTATTTTTTTTTTTTTTTTGTATTTTTGTATGCATGTGTACAGGAATTACAACATTTTAAAGACTTACCACTATATTTTGGCAATGGGTCCTGACAAATGCTTAGATCAAATAGGTAATACGGCAAGCTCTGACTGCTCTAACTAGTTTTAATGCATTCGTTTAAAAAGGATTAGCTATTGCTGAGGCTTTTTCATGTGCATTAGAATTTTAGTGCTGAAAATGGATTTTTATGAAAGTATTATTTTGAATTATTTCTAGCTATTATGATCACATTTTAAAAACATATCTCTAAGCATATTTGATCGGTTTACTTGATAGTTTATTCAGATGTTCTCTTAAAAATGCAAGTTAAGATTTTGGAGAAAAACGTTTCTATATTAGTGTGTGTCTGTAGCTGCCTCCCATGCGCTGGCAAAATCTTTTATTTATTTATTTTTTTAAAAAAGTCTCTATTAACATTATTAAACTGACCTGGAAAGCTAGCCTGATTTTTATAGATCTGATCCACTGTATTTACATGGGGTTTGTAGAGCTGTTTGTCGGTTAAACAAGCTCTCAAAGCCCTCAGCGCAGAGGTTATTAGAGGTGAATAATATGGATTTAAAGGATTTAGCAATTCATTCTAAATCCCTGCTATACTTTAAATGCATTTTTATTTTTTGCTTTTTTAAGGAAAGAGTATTAAGCATTAGGATGCCTTCTGAATATAGTCTGTATTTTATTGAAACCCCGTGGATAATCTGGTTTGTCTAGATTACAGCTGCAGTGATCAGAAAAAAGATATAGATTTTTTTGAATGATTGCCAGTGGATGTGAGTCCACTCAGGCAGAAATTAATACAAATAATCTGGTAACTGGGAGGTCAAATCTAGCAGTAAAATTAACCCTGTGGAATTGTGGCATCTTTAAATGCAATATGTTGGTATTTTTCTTTTAAGGTGGTTCTATTTTCTTATGTTGCTGTGCTGTCTTGATGTTTTAATTGTACTGTACTGCTTCACAAAAACAATTGTTTTTATTTTAGAAGGAATATATTTATTTGTCCCCCAAGTAAAAATACAAACTCAAGTTTTTTATCCAGAAATCGACAGAAATAATGATGCACTGTTTATTTTGACGTATTTTGAACTACTCTCCTGAAGTATTTCTGAAATAGTTGCCCTCTATATCTATTGGTTTTGACTATAGTAAACAAGTTATGACTATATGTTGATTTTAAAAGTAGTAGATTGCAGATCATAAGAGAATGGGTCATCAGAAAACTTTCTATTCTAATTGAAATAGGAAATACCTCATATCTTGTTTGAAGCTCTTCTTTCGTGGTAAGCGTAGGCTTGTTAACCTTCCACTGAATAGCAGGAATATAGGTAGCAAGGAATCTTCCACTGAATAGCAAGGAGTACTGTATTGCTGAATAGGACTTAGGGTTACCTTTTGGAAGATGTCACATATTTTTACATGATTGTTGTAATTAGAGTTTTAATCGTGCTTACAGATTTTTTTCTTCTTGAAAAGTGGAAAGTAAAATCTAAGCATTGAAAATCCTAGTTTTAATATAAAAATCTCCAAGAACATTTACTTTATTCTACCACCTGCTTTAATATGTTACTCGGAGAACTTTACTAGTGTGAAGCAATAGTAAATTTTTAGGTGGACCAACATGTTCATTATAGTAATCCATCCCTAAAGTCATGAAAGCATGCATTACTGATGTCCAAGAGGAAGGACTGCAATTTTCAAATCTCTTAGGAAGAATGAGGTGGTATTGTTCACATGGAATCTTTACAGTCTTATGATTAAAGCTTTAGAAGAAAAAATGACAAATTGAATTTTGTAAGAGTGTGTTTGACATTTCTCACAATAGACTGTGGAGTCTTTACATAACCAAGGTCTTACTAAATACACAACAGATGCTAAATATTATCTTCAGCTTTCTTCAGCCAGCTGCATTGTACCATGTGCATGCTCATTCAAGAGGTTTTAATTGCGAGTGTAAAATAAGCATTCATGTCTGAACTGAACTGGTGCCACTTTTGTTATTCCCTAAATGATGTGAATTAAGGCTTAAATGACACAAAAGGTGTTTCGTGCAATTAAAATACCTTGATATGTAGAACTGAGATTTAAGTTGTCTCCCCAGTGCCCACCCTGCTGTTACAGTGTACTCTAATGACTGGCTTTCTGGAGATCCTGTGGAATCTATACAGTTGCAGTTGATTTAGAAACCCATGTTAAGAAAAATAAAGATCTAATTGGAATAAACTTAAAATGTTACCAAAATCACAAAATGCGGGCATTTTTTTGTGTGATATATCACAGACTTCAAACCACTGCATGCTCTCTCTGTTCTCCTGGTATACATTTTAGTAATGTATTTTAATTCTGTTCATATCCTTTGTTTTGAATTAACAAATATTTTACTTACAGAAGTTTTTGACTAATGTATCTCGCCCCACAATACTTTACCAGATCGTGCCTATAACAAGATGAACTACTCTCTGGATTCATTGAAAAGTGGTTATGATAACTAAATTAGCATTCCCCCCTCCCCCCCCCCCCCAAAAAAAAATCACCAAGTCTATACTGAAACTAAAGTATATAAATAACTAAATAAAGAAGGAATAAGTTTTAGTAAACTGCATAAGTACATTAGACATAATTCAGTAAACAGTCAAGTGTTCAGACAAGCCCTTTCATCATCTTTGTTTGTTGGTGATAAAGTTCTTGCTGTTTTCTCTATGACAACTTGTATTTTCAGAGAACTGGAACTATTTCAAGTGTATTCTTTCTGTTGTAAACACTCTTACTAAATGTAGGGGATTAAATTTCTCGTGCTTGAAGTAGTTTCAAAGGTGTTTGACACGGGGTGTTAGGAGTTTTGGTTTTATTTATTGCCCTAACCTTTGGTTAGGTACTGAAGTACCTAGTTATGAATGTGACAGATCATAACTTTTTGAAGCTTGATATGCTGTATCTTGTTTTTCAATACCTTAAATGGTTTTAGTTTTAATACTGCAGTGTTGAAGAAATTATTTCATGAAATAAGCTTTTCAAAACTGCACTATGTCCCTAAGTTTCTTACAGCACAGTATTTCTAATTTACTGTTAACTTCATCTCCTTTATGCTTCAATAGTTCTTGTTTAGCTCTGATTATAGTATTAGAATGGTGAGTGTCAGATAAACCCAGCAGATACAAGTGGGTCTGTCTGACATAAGCAGATTATACATGTTGTTCTGGTATTCACTACGTATGTACTTAGGCATTTATGGTTATTTCATTTAGAAAACACGCTGTATAAAGGGATGGAGTGAATGTTTCTCAGGCATCGTTGTCTGCAGCTTGACTTTTAATTGCCAGTAGGACTTCTTGGGAGAGACTTTAAGAAACAACTTCTCTACTGTCACCAGTAATCTTAATCAACTACCTTAAGTTAGTTTGAGTAGTAAAAATTAAATTTCTGTATGTGGTTACTGTTACCTGTGTTTAGTATTTTGGCAGTGATAGTACTGTCCTTTTTCTTTCTTTCTTTTTTTCTTTTTTTAAGCCTCTTCCTCCTGTAAAATCTTGTCAGATAGTCTGATTTTCTCAGTTATGCAAAACAGATGCCAAATTCTGCTGGAACATATTTTTAGTGCTCAAAATACATTCTAATGTATTGAAAGATTTTACTATTTCAAAATTTTACTCATGAAACATTAAACCTTTTCTACCAAATTTGTTAGATGTGATCAAGTGTCTCAGATGTGTATGTAAACTACTCATCTCTACTTACAGTGAATCAGCTGTGGGGTCATTGAATAAGCTGTGCATATGATACACTTGTTTTTGTTTGGCAGTAGTTCTCATTACTGCTTTTCTTGAACACGTAACTGTGTAGCTGTTTATGTTGTGATATGTGTTGTTGAATCACTAGAAATACAAAATAATGCATCAAATATATTAGAGATTTTCCATCCAGAAGAAAACAGACTTTATTTCCTTAAATTACCATATATTAAAAATCTGCTAGTATCTTTTCTACTGGATAAAACACTGGCCATTCTTGGAAATATTTCAACACAGTATCTTAATTAAATGAAAAGGACTGTAAGGTATACTGAAAGGCTGTGTCTTCTATAAAACTCTGTTGGTATATTACTATGGATGGCAAAAGTTATTCATGGTGATCATGAGTTAAAAGATTTCTTAGATGTGTTAGTTTTCTTGAAAGTAAGTGTGTGTGTGTGTGTGTAAACATATATATATGTACATATATATAGTATTACTACTGCTGCTACTGGAAATAAAGCTTTGTGATAAAGTTGTAGTCATTGAGAAGATCAGTATTTGCTTATGGTATGTTAAGTCAACAAATGTAAGAATGTTACTGCTAAAAAGCATTTTCAGTATAAAGTGGATTAAATTGTCCATTTTAAAGTTATTTTTATTTTTCTGTAAACTGTTGCTTAAAGCAATTTCAAAGCTATCTATAATATCTAGATGTTTTTGCTTATTAAACACTAACTGAAATTATAATATTAACTTCTCAAAGTTTAAAATGATGTGTTTTGTTTTCCAGTACCTCAGATGGTATATTCTTATTTCAAGAATAATTACATTTTTATGAAAGCAAGTATCTGAAAATTTTTATGATTATGTAAAAACTAGCCTAGAGAGTGACAAGTGTGTAAATATTTTTTGGAGAAAGAAATGTGTTAGCAGTACCATAAATAAATGTGCCTTTAAAAACAAGAAAAGAAAAGCTCCCAAACCTGCTAGTTGTAGTAGGTCAGTTAAAATTATTGGTGGGTTCAGAATATCACCTGACTGGCACAAAAACCTCTTTCTTCCATTTAGAGTATGTTTCATCAGCTTAATGTTAGTTTTTGTCTTCTAATGTAGTGTTTCTAATTTAAATATTTTATCTATAGAATTGTTTCAATTAATTACATAAATACATGCTTTTCTTTAGTAAAAACATACATGAAAATAAGTACTCCAGAACAGGTCAATTTTAAGAAATTTATCAATACTTAGGAATAATGCTAATGTTGCTCATAAAAAAGGGTGTTTACTAAACAAAATCTTGTCATACACGTTCACCACACTTTCTTCAGAATGCTTTTCTACTCTAGCTGCTGTTCACTTGTAAAGCGTAGCAATGAAAGAATGAAAAAGTACATTTTAACCTATAACACTTAATTACAGTAAAACTTGGAAACATTTGGGAGATAGTGGTCTCCCAAATGTTCTTAAATTGGGGCTCTTATCATCTAAAGACATAAAGGTTTTCTCCTTGCTATCAGCATTGCTGCTTACTCAAGATAAAATTGCCAGATGTTCTCCGTTATAACATCTGGTTTCAGTTGCTTTTTAACTTTGCTGTATTTTAACCACTGAACTATGCAAAGTCTTGGTCTTCAGCTTTTCTTTTTTTTTTTTTTTTTTGTGTGTGTGTGTGTGTGTGTTTTGGAGGGGGGGAAGGAGAAGAAGGTTTCAGAGAATGAAGCAAGTAGGAAATGCTGCTGTCCACATCTTTGCAAGTGAAATATTTTAAACATTCTTTTGGGCAAGTTTGAGTTAATTCCTGTTATAGTGTATAATTTGAAAAATGACTTGAGTATGCGAAGGATACATGTGAAATAGTTTTCTGTTCTGATCAAAATCCACTTAAAGCTGGCAGAATTATGTCTATCAGTTGAGTGAACTGGAGAAAAGAAGATTGTAATTGAAAAAATATAATTAAGGAGAGGGTAAGCTACTTTTTAAATGGTATAGAAAAAAAGTTTTTGCCTCCTGTTCTGATTTTAAAAAAATAAATAACAATTTAAATAAATTCTTCTTAAAGAATTAAAGACATTCTTTTTAAAGAATTTAAATTCTTTAAAGAAAGAAAAAAGTAGCAATCTCAAAACAGTAAAGAGAATCCAGGATGCCATAATTATACTGAAACTGATTTCTACGGGAAGTTAAGAATTAAGTGACGTTCAATAAGGCTGGACATTTGTTGCTACAAGTACTCAGTTGTCATTATAGTGTTGGGCAATTCAGAGCATTTAAGCCCTAATGGGGATCAGAAAGATGGTGAGACCTCACGTGCATTATACCAGATTATTAGAAATCTGCATGTACTGTGATAGTGTGTTTTACTCTGAGGTGCACTTTGAGGATCATTATCAAAGAATAGGCTCTTATATAACTCCGGAATTCTATAAGATTCCTTTTTAAAAAGATTTCTTTAAAGATTGAAAGTTTTTTTTTTATTTTTGTTAAAGAATTTTGCTATATTTAGGGGGTGGTTATTATGTTTAAAGTCCAGATAGTAGAGCATCTTTTGTTTTTATTATCATGAGGAACTATTGAGAATTTAATGTTTACTCTGTGAATAAAACACTGCATTGTCAAACATGTATCATATCTGAGGAAGGTATAAGATTTCTGAGGCTTTTCTCAATTTCTTTAAAATTGAAATAGATTTTTAAGAATAACTCATTCAGGCTTATTTCCAATGTTTAGTAACTAGCTCTGCAAACTCAGTGTGTATTAAATCATTGGAACATTTGCTAATAGGACAGCAGAAAGAATTAGTTTTTAATTGAGCAGAACAACTTTTAACCAATGCAGGGATTCATACTCTCTCTCTTGCTGTATTTGGATATGTAATCAAGTAAGATTTTTTTTTCAAAATTCTTCTCTAGCAATAAATGTGAAGAAAAAAAGAGTTTTCATTGGCTGAAGTAGGCTTTCCTATATTTTACTTCTGAGTTTCAAGAGAAAACACAAAAATACAAGAGACACAATAAGAACATGAAATTTAACACTACTGACTTTCAAGTCCCTCATTATTTAATTTGCATGCAATTTCTCAAATACTGTGTGTTTCTTATACCTATATTAAAAAATCAAATCGTCTTCTCTGCAACCTTTTATAGGTCAGTAGCTGTAAGTCTTTAGCATAGTTCATTCTTTTTTCCTTTATTTCATTTATTCGGGGTATAGAAGCTGGTTTGGTGTAGAAAGACTGTAAAAACGCCTGGTCTGCTTGGGGGGTAATTGCTGTCAGCATAGGGAACGCAAGCTGTTTATATCAGAGGATTTCTGACACGGAGGGCATGTTGGGGAAGACAAATTTTGTCAACTTTTAGGAGTGTCAGTTGCAAGAGAACAATAATTAAAATCCTACACGGAGTGCAAACTCAGAGGAGCTTTTATGCTTCACCTAAATGTACTTGGTTCTGCTTAAATGGCTTCAGTAACCAAGAACCTCATATACGCTCTCCAACATACTGTATGTTGTGTCAGAGCATATTTTGAGCATTAACTCAAAAGGCAACAAATGGCTTGCTTACAGGATCTTGTTGGCATGTATTTTGTATGTGCTGAGGACTTGAGAAAATTAATGAATTTGGGAAGCTGAGGGAATGGGAATGAAGATGCAGAAAAGCAGGCAGGTAGGAGTAGCATCATAGTGTAACTGTCTGAAAGTTTAGCAAATGGAGGTTAAGAGCAGCAACCGAGCTCTACTAGATGCTGTAGTTCTTGGCTTTTTGTCAATCAAATTAATTTCTGTTGGAGATTCTAATTGATTTCTAATTTTGAGCTTGTATAGGAAGATGTAAGAACACAATAAAAATAGACTTAGTCCAACTCTTCTAATAAACAGGAAAATGTTTATGAAATACTACAAATGAAAGTGTTAGTCATATGAATGCCTATTATGCACAGAGGTCCATTACTTACTGAGAAGGAGTGACTGATACAATGAAGTAAAATGAAGTATTTGATTGTTTGCTCACTGTTGATATAGAGACTTTTAATCTTAACATGGGACATATCTGCTTTATTAACATATTCGCCCATTCTAACATATATCAGTTTATATTCAAAGTGATACAGGTCACATTATAGATTAAAGTAAATTATAAATAATTATTCCTGGCTTTGATTCCTTTAAAAGTGATAGAACAAACAGTATCCCTAAAGACAGGTGTATAATTTGTAGGAGAACTCATGGTGATGAGGCTGATTGTAATTGGTGAGGACACAGGACAAAGAGCATGAGAAATACTGGATGAGAAGGTGATAAAAATGGTCTTTGAACTTATTAGATGTATCTTGTTTCAGTAATCATGTTTGACAAGGCATCTGGCGTGACAGATAAGAGAAGCAATAGGTGCTGATTTAACTGGTTTCTGGTAAAAATTGCTGACTCTTCCCCACGAGAAGGCTTGATCTACACTATTGTTTCCTGAATTGTGGTCTGCTGGCCGCTGGTTTGTATGTGGCCCATTGAGAAGAGAATCATGAATGTTTCTTTCTTACAGAGCTTTCAGCTAGAACTTTGAGAAGCAGCCTGAGAAACTGAATGTTGACAATGACCCATTGGCACAGAAAATTTGAGAATCACTTGTTGGAATAACAGTAACTGACTTAAACTATAATAATGGAGTACTGATGACTACAAAATCAGCTAAGACTGCACCTCAAATGGGGTCCTGCAGAGGTCTCCCTTGGCTTGGATCTCTTACTATGTTCAAGAATAACTTGCTCAGTGGAATAGAAGACACACTTAGAAAACATTTAAGTCATACCAAATACTTTCAAAGACAATTAAAAATCAAAATGATCTTGCTAAATTAGTGCCTGAAGTCAACAGTGTGAAATTCACTAGACGAATTGAGAATATGCTGGTGAGGGGAGATCATAGTTGTACATAAATACAAAACTGAAGGGACTGGGGGATATCAAGGTTGCATATGAATACAAAACTGGACAAAATTGACTAGGCAGAGGCATGAGAGAAAAGTATCTAGGATTAATAAACATTGAATGAAATATAAGAACTGAATTTCTTTTGAGGGAAGAAAAAGCTGGGATGCCTTAATAGAAATGTGGTTGTAAGATAATTGTTGAGTAACTTATTCCTGGTGAGGTCTCAGTTGAATTACTGCCTTGTCTAGGCATCCTACTTTAAGAAATGGAAATTGGAGTGTCCAAGAGTGGTCAGAGTTCTGGAAAACATACCTATGCAAGACAATTGAAGGCATTAATATATACAATTTGAAAAGACTGAGGGATAGAATTATCTCAGAACAATTTACAAGGGCTCTTTATAAAGAAGAGACCCTTTTGGGAATAGCTTGAAAAAATAATTGACTTCTTTTTAAAAAGAATGTATTGTGGTTAGATTAGCCATTCCTCAAGCAGAAGCCACATTTCTAAATGGGATCCTGACAATATGAGTAAAGCTGCAAGCTTGAGAGTAATAAAGATTTCTTTTTTTCTTTTCTTGGAATCATGAGTTGTTTTATTTTCATCTTTATCCAAATTATCTTAAGTCTTACAATTTGAATTAGTTCTCTTTTAATAATGATCCAATCCAATATGAATAATGAAGTGATGTCACAGCTGGTAGTTAATAAAATATTTAAGGCTGCTGTCTGTCTTGGAAGACAGAGAATGTAGTTGTAGTCATCTTGTATGGGTAAAAAGAGCTTTCAAGTTCAGTGCACGGTATTCTGTTTTTGCTGTTTCATTGGAATGGGATGCATACATAACGATTGAGTAGTGTGTGGGAAGTGCAGTTGGGGAGAAAGGCAAGTTAGATGCTGTATACATGAGACTGTTGTGATTTTTTTTGTATTAAGCACAAAATGTGGAAAAAACAAGATTTAATAATGATTCAAGAGAACTTCTATCACTTCTAGCTGCTTTGTAGCCTAGTCTCGTCTTAGTAAATGTTGCTTAATTCTTAATTTCCTGTATTTAACAATTTGTGTATGCATTTGCAAGTACCTTTAATTTTTAGTTTTTCCTCTCTGAGGGTTGATTGAGACTTCATGATGCATCCTTTTTTTTTGAGCTTGAAATATTAAATTACTTCAAGAGTATATCTTCCTTCAGAACAGTTTAACCGCGGTGAAGCAAACATTTTTGTTGAAGAACTTTAATTTGCTTGTGTTCATAATTTCTGCTCACTCTTAAATCATCTGTTTTTTGATGTTTTATAAGGATTTCAAATATGTTGAGTTATAGTACTTGAAACCAATTTTAATTAGCTGAGGAAATGAAAGCCAACAGCTTTGTCATAATTCCATTGTATAGCTTTGTTTACAAGGATCTAAAATAACCAGACTCCGATCTTTACTGTGCAATTTCTTTTCTTTTAATGTATATGCTGGCATTTAGTATTCAGTCTGAAATTTCTGGGTTTATGTATATTGCGAACCCAGTGCTACATGTTTGCACTATGGCTGTCAGAATACTATGTATTCTTAATGCCATCTCTCCTAATACTTATTAAAAAAAAAAAAAAAAGTAGTTATAATTTCCAGGGTCTGTGACTGAAAATAATGAAAGAAAAAAATCCACTGACAATAATGGCTAAATTCCAGAGGGTTATTGTGTTCTAATGGTGGTGGTGGTGGGGAGATTGTTGTCTCATGATGTTTCTTAGCCAGCTAAAATGGAAGGTTTATTTTGTGTGTGTATTCAACTGATTAAAATACATGGCTTACAAAGAATCACATCTGTTTGTCACTTCCACAGTTTATATATATATGTATATATAAATAAATAAAAATCTCGGATTAAACATTTTCCAGAAATGTTTCCTGTAAAAACTAAAAAATATATATATATAACAATCTTCAGGTTTTTTTGATAAAGGAGCTTTTATAGAATGGGGTGATAAAGCGAGTTTTGGTAGATGAGTGGTAGATCAGCAGCCTACTGGTCAGATGGAGTCCACCAGAACAATATGAAAGGGCAAGAGTGAATGTTTTTTGAAGGCTTCTTACATGTAGGAGGCCTAAAGGACTTGCCTGGAAGGCTTGTGGCCCCATGCCATCATGAGGCTGGACCTACATGCGTCATCTGATCAGTTCCACTACATGGAAGTTGTACGTGTTTGGTCATGAACGTTTTCATGATGTTGGTCTTGATAGTGCTGAGGAAGAAAGGAGGCAGATTTTGTAACATGCCTTATAGTGCTTCTGTAAGAGGTGAGGTGAGGTGACTTAACCTGAAAAAAGATTATGAATACTGCTGCCTTTGACTGCCAGCTGGTAAATTGAAAGGCTATTTTCACCTGAAATCAGCCTACTCCAGAGTAGAGGTTGCATAGGTATCTAATGTACTAAATCTGAAATTGTTCCTTGTCTCGTCTCATTCTTTTACCTCAGGTATTTAGTGTAGTATTTTAAAATGATAAACACTTGATAGTGTTGTAGGGATGAAAATATACCTTGTTGGATTTTTAATTAATTTTGTTTACTTTTGTTTTATAGAAATATTTTTTTTTTCCAGTTTAACTTTGTTGGAAGAATCCTTGGACCCAGAGGACTAACGGCTAAACAGCTTGAGGCAGAAACAGGATGCAAGATAATGGTCCGAGGGAAAGGCTCAATGAGGGACAAAAAAAAGGTAAGTTCTTGAAAGGTAGTGTAGTTTCAGATGCATAATTTCCTTTCCTAATACAAAGGAAAAGGGAATGTTACCCCTCTGTCACCCCAAGGAATGTTCTGATTATATGCTTTTTTAGTATTAGTATTTATAGACTTAGTGACTGACACAGCCTTTCTTTAAGAAAGTAAATGTTCGTGCCCCATAATGGTGCAATTGGGAGTCTTATCTAGCAATTTTAAAGTATTCTGCAGTAATAAAGTAACTTCTAATTGTGTCGAATGTTTCACAACATAAAGGTGAAACTGAAGTTAAATATGTTTTTTTAAGGAAGGATCGTTAATCTTACAGGTGTTCTTAAGAACTTTCTTGTGTTGAAAACTTCTTTGTGTTGCAAAAAGTTGCAAAACAGCAACTTTTGCAAGTAATGCAGATTGGAAAAAGGATTTCATGTATTTGTGGCAGTGAGTTTTGTCTGTAACAAGTGAAAGAACAAGCACCACATTTTTGAATTTATTTTGAGTTGAAGGGGAGTTGAAATGTAGTTAAGAGTGTTCCTTACTCACTACTGTAATACATATGCTCTGTCCATATAAATAGGAAAACTTTTGTTTTCAGGATAGAACCTTCTTGAATGTTACGTTGGCCTGATGATATCTCCTGGAAGTCATTGTTTTTTGCAATTCATTTTCAAGGTGTTTTTTTTCTTCTCTGATTACTGCTTGCTGAACTTGTACCTGCATCTCTACTTCAGTTTGAGATGAGCACTTAGTAGTACTATTTTTATTTTTGTTACCATACTTTTTTATTTTTTTTTCTTTAGAAAACCTCTTTTTTTCTTACCTAATCTACCACATAGTCTGTTCTGTTGGTGTATGTGTAGCACATAGGAATTAAAACAGACTTCTGAAAAACAACTAAATAGCTGTTACAAACTTAATTTTGTTATGTTATTTCTGTTGTTTAGATTATTAACTTCTGAATAAAGGTCTGTTCTGAACTGTGAAGGGTTTTTGGTTGTCTAGGTTTTGTAGAATTAAGAAGGTGGTGTTGTCTTAAGTGATGCCTGATTTATGAAGGAGTTAGAGGAATTTCTTTCTTAAATTATTCTAATTTACATTCTGAATTCCTTCTACCTCCTGGTTTGCATGAATATTTAACATATAAACTAGTCTTGTTATTACAGAGTTTTAAGCTGTAAATTGGCAAGAACTTCTGGAGTTGGTATTTTTGTAAAGGATTTTGAAATTTAGGTTTCCTATAATTGGGGGTGGTAAGAGACATTAAAAGTTTTGTGAGTGCTAAAATTTCAGCATGCTTCAGTTGTCCTATGAAATTGTGTGGGTGTTGAAGCTGTATGTTGAAGCATAGCGTATGTTTGCCAATATGTGAACAGTCGTCCATAATTTTGCTTATGACTATTAATAGTATTCATTTTTATTGTTTTTTATATATACATATATATAAATTCTACTTTTATATATATTTTATATATATATATATATTCTACTATATTGTAGAAAAGTGGCTATTCTGGGGCAGAAGATTTATTGGAGATATTGCCCCCTTTTACAGTTTGCAGACCTACCTTAGTTTTCATTAGAGTATTCCAGCTATGCTGGAAAGTTGCCACTTCTTGATAGATTAATTAGGAGTTACGACTTCTGATTTCTTGTGCATAACATCAACAACAATAAATATTCTTTAAAATCTAGAAGATTTCAAAATTTACATTAGAAAGGATAAATTACCAAACTAGTGACCTCAAAGTAGAACTATTAATACCTAAAAATGAGAATAGTTTAAAGTTCATTCAGCTTTTTCCTACTTAACTTTAGCTTTTGAAACACAGATTGCATTTTTATAGCTAGTACAATTTTTCAGTTTTACTCGTAAATGCATGTCTGTTTATCGTGACCCTTCCTTTCTTTTAGGAATGCAAATTTGGGGATTGGGGTAGTTCTTCAGGAGTTCGGTTATATAACTTTTATTTTGAATAAAATGATTAGTTTTGGTTCGTTTATATTCATAGGTATTAGAAACTAAAACATTTCAGACATCTGTTCTATAGCAAACTTGTGAGGTCCTAAACATAATAGTCTAAAAATAATACTTTAGTATTAGTAGTAAACATATGTATATTTAAGAAAGACATTAATAGTGTTGCTCTGATACATCCTTAAGTTTTGCAGATCAGCTTTGCTATGTGGAAAAGCATCTGATCCATTCAGTTAATGTTAGCAGTAGCTAAACTTAAGACAGTTAACAGTAGTGAAAAAGAGAAGAAAAGTTGCATCAATGCTTCTATTTTCTCAAGAAAGGGACACATTCCTCCGTAAATGTTCCATTTGCAGATCCTGTTCTAAAAAGCACCCAGATGAGTGAAGATTGCTTCAGACTTCTGGAAATTGCTGCATGTATTTCCTGGGACCTCAGCTTGCACCCATGGGTCCCACCCACCCCCAACCACCTCCTCTTCTCCTTCTTTTCCCTTCCATTTAGACTACCCTGAACAGAAACTAGTGTGAGCCAGTGAATTCCAGATTGGCTGTGGTGATTTTTCCAAGATATAATTAACTGTGCATTTTGTTAGAGCTATAGAGCCTTCATTCTTTGAACACTTTTCCATTTAATAGGTTCTCACTGAAGATATGTCCAAGACTGAAGGCATCCTGTTTCAGCCCTATCTGTAGGGAGGCGCTTATGTTCCAGCAGCAAGCATAGTATGTGTGTATATATTATGTCCTGAGTTTACACTGAGCTCTCAGACTTTTTATAAAGTCTTATCATCTGTACTACCCATGATTGCCTTCCACTATGCCTCAAAATCAACCCTTTCCTGTGGGGAGTCATTTGTCTAGTTAGCATGGGCAGGTTTTCTGTCTAGGAAAATACCTTATCCTATTGAAGTGGTCTTTTTGTGCTTTTTTCCCTACTTTTTTTGTAAAGCTCTGTTCCAGAGAGAATATGCAATGGAAGCTACTGGAGTTTTGTCTTTGAGGAAAAGCTTGTAGGAACTGGGACCTTTTAGTATGAATCTGCTTCTTTCCTTTACTTGAAATAAGAAAAAGTAAATTATCTGCAACAAAGTCTAGTTCCAAATAGATCAGACAGAAGGTAGTACATGTTTAAGCATTGACTAGAGTGGCTGGTGGTGAATCTTTACTTAGCACAGTCCTCGTTGAGACATTTTAGATTGGGTGTATGATTGCTAGGATGTCAGGATGTCTTAAAGTTATTGTTCCAATACAGGATAGGAAAAAGCAGAAACCTGTTACCTCTTCTAAGACATCCATTGTCTGATATTTTTGGAGCGCGGGGTGCTTGACAGTTGATAATTTCATGAGATAATAGTACAATTAGTATTGAACATATACGAAACAAGTTGCTTGATAGAAACTATTTTCATGCCGTCCCTTTCTAGTCGTTCAGTAGCTCTTTTGCTGTTCTGAGGTGATTTGTATTAGTCACCAGTCTGGTATATTTTTCAGTCTATGGACTTTTTGTCTGTGGTGCAAAATGTTCTCTTGTATGTCGTGTGAGCTACCATTGTTGCTGCAGTAGCAAACATCATTTAAGCACTGATTACAATGCAGTTTACAGTGTATCTTGTACCTCAACTAGAATAGATATTTTGGTCTGATTTTTCTTCCAAAAAGAAGAATAATTGGAAGCTTCATTCAAGACACAATCACAAGCAGAATAAATTAAGAACCAGTGACATTTATCAGTTTCAGAAGTAAATACATATCTTGCTATTGGCCTGTGCCCCCTTTCCTTATGAGTTAATGCTTACAGGTGAACCCCTCAGCCCAGGACAGCTTTCTTTGGCAGTCAGAAGTATAGTATTATCATATGGAAGATTATGCTTTGTTTTTGAAAGCCCTGTCATCTCGTCTAGAGGCGATACTCTAAATAAGGAGGAGGCTTTTAGAGTTTTTCCTGTGTGCTTGAATTGCTTTGAACTTTTGGGGAGATTATAGGTAAAGGTTAATTAGTATGTAAACTTCGTAAGTATTTTTGATATCTGTTAACCTGCTTGCCCGTTGTTACTTATAAAAAGTTTTACTGGAGATGCTGAAGAATCGGTTAGCAAACCAGTGTCAGTGACTAATGTGACAGTTAAATGACACCGAATACCACCTCGTAGTGTTAATTATCCATCTACTTCTCTCTTCCTGCCTTGCTAATAGTAGCAGAATGCAAGGGAAAATATAGACTGAAAGTGAAAACAAATGCAGAAAAAAAAAATCTTGATTTACTCTGTAGAAATTTACCCTTCTGTGCTAGCCTGTGAACAGAAATAATGAATTAGAAATCTTATGGTCAAATCTTCGTATGGTCAAGTCACTTGAACTGACATCAAATCTTGAAATTTGCTGACAGCTTTCCCACAGAAAGCAAGGGAAATTCTCAAGTCGTACCTGTCTGAGGCTCAGCTGATAATCAGAACAAAATTAAAATCAAAACTTTAATTACTGAGAATATTGTGATTAGAACCTGGAGATACTTGTAGTAGGTTGGAGGTAGGGGGTGAGGGATAGCTCCAAGCATTTATCAAAGGCTAATAAGTCTGTAACTTTATTAAAGCTCTGAAGCTATTCTTTGCTTAATTAATGAATGTACCTGTCACTAAGTAGAATGGAAAATAACAATTCTCACAACAAAGAATGCTATTTTATAAAAGGGAAGACTAGCCTGTGATGGATAAACAAAAATGTTGGTTTTCTTTCATCTTACGCAACTGCTTTCAAACATTGGCACGCTTGTAGAGAGCTGACTCAATTTTCTCTAACACAGTCTGTCTTGATAGATCATGGTGCACCAACTCTCTTACTGTCTTGTATTTCCACCTAGCTATATTAGATGGCTTTCTTATTGTTTTTTACACTCATGAAAAGTTTCGCAAGTGACCAGGACTTGAAATTAGATTCAAGTTATGTGAGAGAGTACTTCTTAAAATAGCAGTCCAGATAAGGGTGGTGACTCATCTGCTTATTTTTTGAGGTTTTGAAAGACCAGAGTGTTAAAGTTTTACATGTGAATGTTTGAAAGTTGTTTTTGGCTGATAATTCCATGCATTAAACACAATTTTATCTCTTTTTTGAAGCTTAATACTGCTTTGCAGAAGACATAAGTTCCCTCTTCAGAAAGGTAGTAAGTTTAGCTAATGAGAGGTTGTAAGTTCCTTAAGCCCTTGAGGAAAAAGAGTAAAAAAATTTAACTCTACTTTCATCATGTTGTTTACTACATTTACATACTATATAGGAGTGCTATTTATTTGTACCATTTTAGTACTTTTTATCCGATGGTATTTCGGAGAACGGATATTGGACACTGTCCAATAGAATGTCTTAACATGCGTATGATTTAATTTATAAAATAAAGCAACTATCATTAAATAATAGCGCAGCATACTTGCAGAATGTGATGTTATATTCTATTAACTTCAGTTTTAATTATAGGATGCTCAATATTTATATTATATGGAAAATACTGTTTATGTGGACAAATAATAAAGGTGTGATGCTGGCACATATGTTAGAAAAGAAAATATTTAGCAAATAATGAAGTAGTTCTGTATTTCAGAATGAAATGTTGATCTGCCATTAATATTCTTTTCTTCTGGGAGTAACTTGCATGGTTCAGGCCCTTTACTTGTAACATCTGCCTTGTCCACAAGTATGCTACTGCTGTCTGATAATTTAATGTATCTGTGTTGTGAAAGCATGGACATGGTTTGGAGAGATCATTTAAAAAAAATCTGTAATTGCTTACAAAGATGGGCTTTTGAGTACTTCTCAGTATGGTGAGAAATAAGGGAAAAAAAGCTGGTATTTGGTGACATTGGTATATGATTCAAATGAAAAGCAAGCCCATGTGCATGATACATGACCAAGATTGCTGTCCTTTTTTGGACATATTAAAATGTATGTAAAGAGGGAAATTTTGTATGTAGATATGTAGTAGTGAAAAATCTTCTAGCTTAGAATCCAAACCTATTGAAGAATATTCTTAGTTATATAATTATAGTTTAGAATTTTAAGAGTATTATACTTAGTATTCCATATACTTAGAATGTACTTAGATACACCACTTTACCTTCCTGGAGGCTCAGTGTGAAACACAAGATGTAATGAAAATAATCTTGGTTGCTTATCGGCTAGATTTCTTTTTCAGTAGTGACTGGTGCAGAAAATAAGCTTTTGTGTTCCAATTTTAATACCTTTATTGCATAGGTAGCTCCTTGTTTTGTATGCAGCAGTTGTTGTAAACCTGTTTTTCTGCTCTAAATTTTTCCCTCCCTTAAAGAATTGCTGAAGCATGGCCTGTTTCCTGTCTTGCCCATGCAACTTAAGTCTCTTGAATTATATCCGTGTTAGTCTGGGAGTGATGCCCCTCCTATAATCTCGCATCTCCTCAGAGTAGCTATTAACTAACAGCGTGGGGTAGGGTGGGGAGGAGGAGAGAGGAAGTGTTCACCAAAAGGAGGTTATTCCTCTTAACAAGTTACTTATTTAATTACATAAGATAATTAAATGCTAAAGGTATAGTAGTAGAAAACATATTTCAGAAAATTCAAAAAGAAATTGTTGAAGATAATATTGAAACATTCCTTGAATTACCCATAACTGAAGGCCAAGTTCTTTTAAGTCCCTTTATAGGGGAGGCTTTATAGATCCTTTTATAGTCCAGAGTCTCTTCTAGACTATATCACCTTTGTTTGCATATCTTTCTACTTTTAGAGCAATTTCCTTTCTTTATTGTATTCAGTTTATATTGATAGTAGTCAAGTGTGGCCACAGTTAGTTTGCTTGTTTATGGGATTGTGAATTTTACAAGAAGGGAATATTTTCCTTAAATTTTATATAAAGCTTGACAAATACTCCCTACTTGAAATAATTTATTGCACAAGTCTTGTTACTTAACAGACTGAGGAATATTCTCCTTTTCAAGGGCAGAATGATTTTGTTTTGAAGGATAGAAAAATTTAGGTGCCTGAGGGCCATAAGAATTATTGCAAACCAATTTCAGGAAATATCACTCATATGTATCCGATGCAATGTATCTTTAAACAATGTAGATAATTTTTAGATAACTTTTGCTGCTTTTGATTTTTTATATTGAATTGGTTGCTTCTGCAACATGCTCAATATAAAGTTGCAGTTTTTAACATTATTAAGAGATGTGTGGCTGTTCTTTGATGTGAAAAGCAGCATAAGCCTTTGACTTGGGCATGAAAATAAGTGAGTTAATGACAATAAAGAAACACTTTGTTAAAGACACTGAAAGCTATAGACTACACAGAAGAGTGTAATCTAAGCCACTCTAGAAAACAGCTTCTAATCGTCCCTCTCCTTTTGTCTTTTTTTGTTCTGTTCTGTTTTGTTTTCTCTCTGAGCAAAAAAATTACCCAGAGACAAGAGAACTAGGATTATCCTGAAATTGGGGGAAAAGGTAGCATGGAGTATAGTGGGAAAAGTATATATAAAGGGAAATTGGCATTGCTGTCTGAAGATTTGTGTATAAAAAAGTCTCTTTTTATAAATTCAAATTACACATCTGTGAACAGTAATTGACTTGTCTTCATCTGTGTCCTGATAGGAAATGTCTTTCTGACAAAGTAGTTGTTAAGCTTCTGTTAGATCGGAAATAGAGTGTTAAATTACTTTATAAAAAGTTGACGCTACAGCCCACAGGTGTTGGTACCTGCCACTTGAACAAAAGCTTTAAAAACTTGCGGGAACTGTTCCCACATAATTATTTTGAGGTATTTAAAAAAAATCCTCCACAAACATACCTACATTTTTACTTCTGTCTAATTGAAAAGAATGAATAGTTTAAATGGTGAAAAGCATGTTCTGTATCCTGGAAGTTTTATCACCGCACAAGACTAACGGAGAGCATATTTTGAGAGGATTAGCTCTACACTTTTTTTTTAATCATTGAAATAACTTATTTGAAATTAGCTTAAATCTGACAAGTTAGTCAATGGTGTAGGTATTTTAGTAGTGTCAGTTAATTATCTATATCTAAAAAGATAAGTTGTTTCATTTAAAAAAAAAAAAAAGAAAGAAAGAAAAAAGGAACCTAGATTACTCCTGAATGTGGTTAATGAACTTCTTTAAATTTAGACTTGATTAGATCTCAGTCAGTGTTGTTAAATAATGCTGAACTGTCTTGTATTTGCGTCATCCTTTAGTCTCAATAGATCTTACAAAAAAAATCCTGTCACCAAACAGACGTTAGCACTGATATGTTATATATGTATGTTATTACACAGAGAGCTTTTTTTAATCCTAAGGTAAGGATTTTTGATTTGTAAGGAAACTATAAATTAGTACACTTCTAAGATATCTAAAATGCAGGCAAGTCTGTGGAGCAGAAATACTTAATATTTTCATTTTTGCGATTCTAGTTGAACTGCTAGGGAAAAATGAAGTGCTTACTGCTTGTTTAGTTCACTTTACAACACAGTAAACAGTTGTGATTCACAATCTTTTTTTTTTTTCTGCAAGGAGAAACATTATTACAAGTTTAAAATTTGTAATAATACAAATTAGAGCAAAGTTTTTATACTTAATTGTATTACCCCCACCACAACATTGACTCAAGTTATGCTTGTGTTAAAGAACGTCATGCTTTATTGGGGCAAATTTAAACCTTGCTATTCTATGAAGAAAGAAATAATGGTGCTACTTTATGAGCTTGCTTACCAGAAATGATTTGTATTCAGGGCTGGATTTTGAGTAGTTTTGCTGAGTAACATGAAACCATACTTGAATTTCCATCTGGAAGAGACTCTGGACTTTGCTTGAGACTCATCTGGATTTCCCTGAACTGCATGAAGGGTGAATGTGCTCGAGTTCAAGAATGCAGGCTGAACTTTATTGATTCAAGGGAGAAAATACCGTGTTTGTCTATTTCCTGAACATTCTTTGCAGCTCTCAATATGAATTTTATTTTGTGCTGCAGGCTGGCAGAATAGAATACAGAGAGTTGTTTGCCATCCTGCATATGGCTCTGTAGGGTCAGATTTAACAGTTTCACTGAGACTGATAGGAAAGCTCTTCTGCATGAAGCAAAAGAGCAAGCACGAAATGAGATGCTGCTATTGATGAAACTAAGTAGTTAAATTACTAGCCAAGCATTTAGAAGACAGAAATATCTGACTTTCTGCTCCTTTATTGTTTTCCAGATAGGGAGATAATCTGTTGCCTTTTTTGAAAAGGTACTAGGATTCATTTTCATCTTGGAAAATCATAAAATTTTGTTCATACTGTGAATATATCTTAGAAATATACAGGTGTTTAAAACTTTTAACAGCGCAGTGTAGTATTAAGTACTTGTATGAAAGGATTAAAATTTACTCAGACGTTTGTTAAGGCCAGATATGCAAATCTATTTTCTTGTTAAAGAAAACTTGTTACTCTTGTGGTGTTGTAGAACACTTAGTAAAACTTAGCAATGACTTGTACTGAAATTGCTTGGAGACTGTTTAATTTCATTAGAAGAATCTGACATTCTCTGTAAATTGTCTGATTTGATTATTTAGTTTCACAAACTAGTTATGGAACACATGCACAGTATTTGTGGTTGTTTGATGACTTTATTACTATGGGTAATCCTCAAATGTTATTTGGGTAATAAATCAATTTACGGTTCTATGTTCCTGCAAGACAATTGGGAATGTAATCTTGTCCTCTAACCTTTAACAGCCTGAAGTGGAGAAAACATTAAGCTATTTTTGACTGTGGGAAGTAGAATCTGCAAAACACTGACTTCATTCAGTCAGTTCTCAATAACTTGCGTGTCTATGACAGAATGGAATAATTGGCAGCTGAAGTAGCTGGAAGACTCTGGCTCTAGCAAAATGATGGGAATATCAAATTCTTGGTTGTTTCATTAAAAAATGTTATAGAATTATGTAGAAAGCTTGATGAGAATGGATTGAATCAGCACAGGTGGGAGTGTCTAGTTGGTACAAAAGTGTCATGAATTTGCTATAGAGTTGGTGGGAAGCACCAAAATGTCTTTATGAGTGAAGTAATAGTATTCCTGGGGAATGAACTTACATGCATAGCATGTATGAGAGCAATAGAAAATAATTTTTAGAGCAATTATGTTTTTGTAGCAAGAGTTAGAGGAGATTTTTCTCTTTAAGACTTTGAAGGGTCATTAAGCACACGCTCTTTCTTCTTAACCTTTCTGTTCTTTTTTTTTTTTTTTTTCAAACTAGATCAGCATAAACTTTTTGCCCTCATTCATAAAGTTCTCCCTTGTTTCATAAGTTTGCTTTGTTGTCCTTGCTTTGATATACAGTTCCTCTTGTATTCTGTAGGGAGATCTTCTGTGGCTGTCATCTTCACCAGTGTGGTAGTCTTGGTTCTGTTGACTTGTTGCTGACTGATGATGTGCTTTTGTTGACCATTATTGTGCTTAAAAAAGGTGAGGGGAGGAGGCGGGTGTATCTCCACAGTGCTTCATATACCCTCTGCAAATATAATGAGATGCCATAGAAGTAGCTAAACAGAATTCTGAATTCTAGCAAGACTTTACTTATTAGCATGAAGGTAGAAAATGATATAAACACTGGAGTTAAACTAATGTTGTAAGTGGGCAAATTGAGTAAGAGAGGTGAGGTGCAGCTCAATGTTAATAACACGAGAGGCCTATTGTCAAACACATTTAAGAGAGATTTAACATATAGGAGAGCATCTGAAAAGGTGTGTATGGGCGGGGGGAGGAGACAACAAAACATCCAAAAAATCAAAATTTCCAAGAATCAGAGTGACTGGTGAATTTACAATTTTTTTACTAGCATAGAAGTCTATTGGAACACGAGCTCTGAATATTGACTCTCTGAAGCTCTGTGTGGAGTGTAAGTGAAGATGTTACTCTCAGGCTTGATTGTAGGTAAGAGGTCTCTGTAGCTAATTTGTAGGTGTGACATGAGGAATAGGTAAAAATTAAAGACTAATTGGCATCTCTACTATAACTCTTGAAATGTCTTTTGATTCTTGATGGAAGTAAATAGGCAATATAATTATCAGCCTTGCTGTCCTGGCTCTTACGCATCAGTTTGTCAAGTATCTTCAGTCTTGCATAAACCAGTTTATAGTTATTTTTATTAGTATAAACCAGTTTTCTCAAGTGTTCCCATGCACAAATCTGTAGATGTTTGGTTTTGTTGTTGCTTTTCTCCCTCCCTCTCTCCCCTTGCCCTCATCCTTTGGTATTACTCTGTGTCGTGGCACAGTAAGGTGGCTGTGCCTGTTTGCAGTCAGGATGACATTTCATGGATCCCAGAAGGAGATAGCTGTTCTGAGAGGGATGCAAAATGACAGAGGAGTGAACCTTGCAGTTCTAACATGGTGCTCGTTGGCTGCCTAAAAAGAATGGTTAGAGCTGGGAGTGCTCCTTTTTTGAAATCACATCTTTAATTTTTAGTACTATTGATGATAGTTTATCTTAAGAAAACTTCCTGCAGCCTAATAATCAGCAAAATCCTACCCTGATGCCATGAATGAAAAACTGCAAACTGTTCTTTCTACTCTCGAGGTCTACAGTTGTTGTAGACCAAGTGCTGTACATCTGTCTGCTGTGCATCCTGGCACTCTCAGAAGAGTTTGAGATCCTGTCCAAAGCACGGACACTTTCTTTTGCCATGTTGAGAGTTAGATTTTTTGCTTTTGGCTCCTACTCTTCCTCATGTCAGCATGCAAATTCCTGTTCTGTCCATAAGGTCTTTGAACTCTGGAGGTTTTGGCCTGGATGGACATGTTCCCTTGGATTAAGTATGATCCCATACCTTACTGTACTAGTTCTTAGTGCTTGCTGCTGCACTGAGACTGACCATTCTGGTAGCAAGTTCTTGTCAACTTTAGCAATTGTTAAATTTGTCTTGAGTAAGGAATAAAGCAGATGTTTACAGAGCACTGACCCAAATATGTTAATACCAACACTGACACCGTTTCTGTGCCATTTGGACTGTTTGGGTAAATGGTTGGTAATGGTAAATGGGATGCTAGCATACAGAAATGGTTAATGTTTCTCTGGGCTCAGACATTGCTAAAGGATTGAAATGCTACACCACAGTTAGCTCCCCTGTCTGAATCCACCTGATGTACCTGACTCTTGATATAATTGATTCATTTAACTGAATTATTTTAGAGCTACTTTAAGATGCAGTACTATTGATTCAGGTGCCCCACATATTTAAAACTGAAGAGGATATTATTTTTAGGTTGCTGGCAACTAAGCCAGCATGAAGAACTGACAAAGCACACAGTATCATGTAATTTCAAGAACTAAAAGCTAACTGTTAACAAATGAAGACCTTAAAGATTTAGAATGAATTTTTATAGTGAAAAGTGTAGGCTATTTTGTGTTGAGTGTAAATGTTATATTCACTGTCCATCTAGCAATTAAATGAGATTCAAATGACCAAGGAGTCTTTGAGGTGGTATTGAAGCAATCATTTATGTTTAAAGTTGACATGCTGAAATTAAATCTTTCTTTCTGTTTTGACTGACAAAAAGAGCTAGAGCTTAAATCTGTGGACTCATTAACTCATACAGCATTCAATAGAAAAGTCTTAAGATGAACTGTGTTACAAGCGAAATGGGGAGATAAATGTAATGGTTATTAGTGCAATTTGAAATACTCTAACTGGTCTGGAAAATAGTCAGATGTAATGGAGGGATGGAGGTATTGCAAGGACATAGGTTGTTGCAGCCTGAATAGTGGAATTGCTCAGTATCTGGTTTTTTATATGAAAAATTCAATTCAACTTGAAAATTAACTTTTTGAGATAGTTATTTTGATAGTAAAATTAACATTCTTCTGAGAAACTTCCTTTTCTAGGAAGGATGAGATCTTTTGAACTTGCAATGTCTTTTATACACATCTGAAGAAAAATGTTTTGAAGAGCAAAGTACATTACCTATTAATTGTGTTTTAATTCTATTAGGGTAGTCCAATTTTACTTGGTAACTTGTAGCTTCAGATCTGTTATTTGCCATTTAAGTGCATTAGTGTTTCTTGGGAGATTCTTCTATTACAAAAGTCAGGTAGGATAAAACATAACATGTTAGGATGAATCATATTTGGCCTATTATTTATGTTGCTGTTGAATACATTTTCATTTGGCTTTTTTGCAAGCAAAATAACTTTGTTAGTTGTAGTAGTAAATATACTAAGTTTGGCTAGAGAATGCCAATATTGCCTGTTGTCGAAACTGTCAAGGTCTTGGCATTTTGAATCTAAGTTTTGAGATCCTGACCTTTCCTTCCACAATAGTAGGTATTGAACTTTGCCACTCTCTTCCACAGAGAACCACCTTTACAGGGGCATCTGCTGGGAGGGAACATTCAGCTTCCTCTGTCAGCAGTCTAATTCTTTACCTCAGTAAGTAGGGGTATGTAGGAGTTCAAATATTCAGGTTGCATTTGCTGCTCAAAGAATGGTTCATAGCAGCCATTAAGGAAGGAACAATGGAAGGAATGTAAACATCATATGGCAGCAGGGAGTTGATGGACAGTGAGTTTTGCTTTCCTGGCTGCTAACTAAATTGAGGCTCCCTTACGGTAAGAAGAGGAGAAAATAAAATGAAGTTGAGTATTTAAAGGAAAAAGTAAAGCAAATACGAAGACTCACAAAATGCCAAATAGTTTTGGTCATACACATAAATGATTTTCAGTAATTCTGCATTTTTTTGGCTGTGTAATTTAATATCATATATACAGTTACGAAAAATACAAACTAAAATTTTTGTTAATTTGAAGTTATAATGAGCTTTGGTAGGGATATATATATATATTTAACATATATTAAATTAATTGTAAGATCATTTTCACTCCCTGATGAGCCATGTTCTGTGTAATGGGTGCTCATATATTTGTCTCCAAAACTCTGATAAATACGATCTGACATTTTTAAGACAATAGCTATTTGATGAATGGCTTGTGTGTACAAGAGAAAAGAATAAGCTTGATTGCTTACAATCTGACGTTTGAAAAAGCATTTTTTTTAGATCTCTGGTATTTGCATATCCAATTGCTATGTAATCAAAACTAAGTGAACTGTAGCTACTTGAAACCAAAAAAAATGAAAGGCAATCATCTTTACAGGGAAAATATCCCACTCATATGTGAGCCTGTCTGAATATTAGAGTTATATTCTTCTTGTGTTTAATTATAGGTGTCTGACTGAGCAGCAAATTTATGCTTGTGTATTAAAGGAGTGAATGTGACCCTGAAACATCAGCTTTCCTTTGTTGTAGGGAAGCGTTGGCATTGAGAGAACTTAACAGTGTTGTGTATTTTGGTGATAAGGGATTGTGCCAGAATAGCTGTTAATTACCTGCTTTGTTTGATATGGAAAGTAGTGGTTCTGCACTTTTCTTCCCACCAGTGACAGTACTCAATTAAAACTTGTATTAAACAGTGATAATGCTCTCATTTATCTGGTGGAGGAGACATGAGGTGTAGAAAATAAACATGATTTTTTCAGCTGTTTGGAGACTGCTTTGTTTTTTCTTTAACCTACTGACAGTAAAAAGCTGTTTAGTATAAGGTATCTTATTCTTTATAACTCTTAGATGTTGCATTTTACTAGTTCTGGTTACAATGGAAGTTTTTTAAAAAAATCTTTCACTGTAATATGGAAGTTATAAATTTGGAAGATGCTTATCCCATCCTGTTTCCTGCCATTTCTCTTTGGAAGCATCTGTTGTCGCGGTTTCCTTATTTCACTTTGTTTTGAAATCTTGTTAATGTGTCGGAAGAGCTGTAACAGCTAAATCACATAGGTGATTTTCTTAGCTTACGTTAACGTTTGCTCCTTTCGGGGGGGGGGGGGGGGGGGGAGGAGGATTTCTTGTGAACAGTGTGTTTTTTCTTTTGAATGTTTCTTAGGAATGGTGACCAAACTCTGTTTTGGATGGAATGCTGTCACTTACTCGGATTTGATTCTCTTGCTTGGGAGCTATTGTTTTTCCATATGTGAACAAAAATATCAAAGAGGAATAAGGCAGGAAAGTGAAACTACAAGACTTAATAGTCTGCATGTATGGTTCTTTGTCTCCTAGTACTGATGCTATGTGAAAGACACTTTTAAATTGAAAGTGTACAAAATTAATCAATAACAGCAATGCTCCTAGAATTGTTACTATAACACTTAAAATTCCTTTTATTTAGTTCATGCAAAAAAACTGGATTGTATTCCCTTAAGTAGTTTAGAAGTTTTACATTCTGTAAAAAGCTTTGTAGGCTTTTCACTCCAGAATAAAGCTATTCAGTGGCTCGATGTTGAAGCTAGGCCAAAAATATGAAACTGTAAGTAAAGAAGAGTAGCTTCTGGAAGGACTTTAAAGTGGATACGCTAAATTCTTTGAAGATCTCAATGAATATGGAAATACACTGTAGTTCAAATAGAATCTCAGAGCTAACGGTAAGAAGTAAGCCTGGGTCCTGTGCAAAAAGTAAGATGGGTTGATTGCAATAGTTGAGATATATTTCACATATTGAATGGTTAGCACAATCAGCTAGAATATATATATATATATAAACTTTAAAAGAGTGTTTCAAAGCAGATACAGCAATATTTTAAGAGTTTTTAATTTTTTTTTAGGTGTGGAAAACATAAAAGATTTTCTTCTTCTGTTAAAAACCTAAACACAGTGTTATTGTTTAAGAGTAGAAAAGCAGCTGTTGCTTTGGTATTGAACTGAGTAAACCCACAAAAAGGAAACAAAACTGTAGTGAAAAGTCATTTTTGAAAAAAAGTTGTTTTAATTCTGTAAATTATTCATAGCCTCAGAAAGAAAACTGTAGGAAGTCTTGTTTAGATAGATGACATTTCACAAATGGGCTGATTTTGAAATATGATGCTTTTAAAAAAAAAATCTTTTACGGGGGGTGTATTAAGTGATACATTCAGCAATGTGCTCTTGTGGCCAGGAAGGCCAATGGTCTACTGGGATGCATTGGGAAGAGTGTTGCCAGCAGGTCGAGGGAGATGATCCTGCCCCTCTACTCAGCCCTGAGGAGGCCTCATCTCGGCTACTATGTCCAGTTCTGGGCTCCCCAGGACAAGAGAGACATGGAGCTACTGGAGAGAGTCCAGCGTAGGGCTACAAGGATGATCAGAGGGCTGGAGCACCTGCGCTAGGAGGAACGGCTGCGAGAGCTGGGCCTCTTCAGCCTGGGGAAGAGAAGACTGAGGAGGGATCTTAGCAATGTGTACAAGTACCTGAAGGGAGGGTGTCAGGGGGACGGGGACAAACTCTTTTCAGTTGTCCCATGTGACAGGACAAGAGGCAATGGGCAGAAATTGAAGCACAGGCAGTTCTGCCTGACCGTGAGGGGGAATTTCTTCCCTGTGAGAGTGACGGAGCACTTGGACAGGTTGCCCAGAGAGGTTGTGGAGTCTCCTTCTCTGGAGATCTTCAAGGCCCGCCTGGATGCAACCCTGTCTACCATGCTCTAGGTGACCGTGCTGAGCAGGGAGGTTGGACTAGATGATCTCCAGAGGTCCCTTCCAACTTTACTGATTCTATGATTCTATGAAATGAGTTAAATGGATACAACTATCAAAAAAAATATTTTTGTGACTATGCAATATGCTCCTTAGATAATAAGGCAATAAATTTAAACTTGTTCCTGCCCCACTGTAGACTTCCCTTCCATCCAAAGTAAATAATTGTGTAAATAGTGAGCCTTAAATAAAACTTCAAGGTATTTATAACCTGGCATTTTGAAGTGGAATGATCTCTGACCTTTTCTTAGTTGTTCTTCCAATTTTCCATCTTATATACTGTAAAAATAATTGTGGGAAGTGAATTTGAGTTTAGGGTGGGTATTTCATGGCATTCCCGTGTTGCGATACAGTATTTGTATAGCAGAGTTAGCTGCCCCACATAGGATTAGTTTCTACAATGATTAGGTAGCTTCCCGTGTTCAACTATATTTCCTGAAAGGTAATTTCGTTTTTCAGATGAGTATTGTGGCTTATACTGTCCAATTGCAGTTACCGTTTCTCTACTAGCTAAGCTAGTTTACTTGATGCTTGCTTAAGTTTTCATGCATTTCATGTAAAATCCTAACTTCATATGAAATTGAGAAATACACTCTTGCAGAATTGATTTTCTGAAATGGACATATCATCCTTTCTGTTCTTCATAAAGCAAGGATAATGAGTGTATCTGATTCTTTTGTTTAAATTGAATTTAATCCTGATTAATTTTCACTGATTTTGGTCATTTGAAAATAATCTACTGTTTTTTTTTTGTTTGGTTGGTTTTGGTTTTTTTAAGCACTTTGCTTATATTGCAGTTGATATTATGCGTTTGGATTATATGTTTGAGTATTTGTTTGTTTCCTGTTAGCTTAACTGAAATTTCCTATTTTGATAGACAAAATTTCAAAATAATATTGCTATAGAGCATTTAAAATAATTTGTCTCTATTTGGATAGCTATTAATCTGCTCTAATGTGATATAATCTCTACCTCCAGCTTTTCTCTTTGCAGAGAAGAAAAGTTCTGTGTTTTGAAAGTATTTGCAGTTTTAACACGTTGAAAAGTAACAAGAGAAAACATTTCCTTAGTGATTGCCTTTCCTAGATACCTTTGGCCTGAGCATGCTTTTCAGTTAAATTCCTTACCGTTCTTTTAGGAATTGCAGGCACTCGTAAAGGCATTTTTTTTAGTAATCCTTATGGAAAATGCTAGTTCGCTCTATCTGATAGCATCCTTGAGCGCGATCCCCTTCATCAGTTCTTAAGTCCATTATACCCACTGCTTTTCTTGGGGAGCTCAGAATTTTGCTTACGGTGCAAGCTTCGTGGACAAGGAAGGCTGGGAATGAATTAGAAGCCTGGAATGTACTGGGGCAGAGATATTAGGTGTCTGAGGCTGGATATGAATCCTCTTTTCCAATCTATTAAGCTTTGCTTCCCCCTCTGTCCCTTCTCTCCCCTCACCCCCCAGTGAAAAATGCCAGCTATAGTGAACTTATCAAATTATTTGATCTTTTTGAGATTCACTGTGAGAAAGTAAGGAGAATTTGCCATGTTGCCCTTGGAGTGTCTGTGTCTCAAAGCTAAGAATTTTTTTTAATCCAGATTTTTGGATGATTCAAAACTATCCTAGAAAATGTGGAGAATCCACACAGAAACTACCTTTTATTCTGTGTATTAACTGAGTCAAGTTACGATGACCTTGGATATGCTTTAAACCAATTTGTGACAATTACAGTCAGAGCAGTTCTTTTTGTGTTGAAAAGTAATGACCTATAATATATTGGAGGCCAGATTAGATCATCCTAATAATTCCTTCTGGCCAAACTCTCTGAAATCTGGAAAATTTTACTTGTAGTTAAGCTTGGTATAAAGAGAGATAGCAGTAACATGTACTGAACAAAACTTTAATGTAGTATATTGGAATACTTATTTCCCAAGTTTTTCTGTAATTAACGTTTTCTCCTTACATGTAGTGGGAGTATATACTACTGAAGTGTTTAATAAGTCTTGAAAAATGTTGAATTTCAGGATTTCTCCCCCCACCACCACTTTGTGTTTCATGTACTTCATTCATGTGCTTGGATATGTTTAAATACAAATAGTTTATTGGTGAGGATTAAGCTAAAATTTGGGGGCTATTTTTGCTTAGCTATTGTTCGTGTTCCTGGAATCTCAGAGAACTCAAATTTCAGCTGAGAAGAATTGTTTGTATAAGAAGTTCTACTGCTTTGGCCATATTCTGAATAAGGCCCTCTCACTCTAGGCAGTGCCTCGTTCATGCTGAATTCAAAACCAGTGTTCAGAAACAAGTTTTAATTATTAGAGTGCCGGGCGTTTTTGTTATGTGCCATGTTTCTGGTCTTTGTGACTTAGTTTAGAAAAGCTTCTTGGTTTAAACAGCGCTTTTGGAGGTTGTTTTTGATTGTTTTTAAGTGAAGAAGAGAAGAAAAGCGTGCTTGTCTCTGTGATAGATTCAAGACCGTCTTCACGGATTTTAAAGGAAAAGCAAAGTGTGATCAGAGTAATAGGCAAGAGGAAATAAAATTCTGCAACAAGTTTGATTGAGTCATAAATCAGATCAGCTAGGCCAGACCTGAGAGATCAGGTGAAAACAGTCTGTGAGCAGTGTGTTAAAAGCATTCTCTACAAAACAGTGGCAGCGGTAGGGGCAAGTATATGCTTTTGCTAAATGTCTTTGTAAATGGTTATTTATCTGTGATTTTTACCAATACATTTTGCCTGAAGGTAGACAATATTTTGCTTTCTGCAGCTGAAAAGCGTAACTTTCATATGTATCAAACTAGGAATTTTATGATTCTTCTGCATCTCAATCCATTCTCTTCTTACCAGCAGCTGTAGTGGTATAACATTGAAATCTGCATGATTACTGTGGAGGTGAGGGAGAATATTAGGGGATACAAAGCTTGCAACAGTTTCACTATCCTGGAGTGATCTAGCTAACAGGACCATGTCTTGTTATGTCTACATCCCACAGAAAAATTTCTATGTTTCTATGGGAGGAAAACATTTAAAATGTACAAATGAAAAACTCAATATGGAGCTGTGTACTAGTTATTTTCTTGCCTGAAGTTTCAGATGTGCTTATTGAGCTATCTCTGCTTCTTGAGCTATCAATGAATATATACAGTGCAAACTTCTTTCTCAGTTTAAGAAAAAGAAAATTGTATGTCTGAGCCTAGGTTGATGTGTGTGTGCATATATATACACACATGCACACACACGCATACACATATATATGTTTGCAGAAGTATTGGTGTGCCTTTGATTATGAATATTTGATATGTGCAATATTTTTATTTACTGTTTGGTTATCAGATTCAGTGGTTTATTTGTTGATAAATAATTGGAACAGCACTTCCATCATGTGCATCTAAGATGGGACAGTGTTATAAAGCCATTAAAAAAAGTTGTTTAAAAATTTTTATGTATTTAACTGCCTAACTAAAAATGTGTATCAGTTCTTAATATTTTTTTTGAGATTTGCTACTTGTATCCACAGATTGCAGAACACAAGTAGAATAGAGATACTCCAACTATTATGCTTCGATCATTTCAGGATGCTTACTGCATTTTAAAATGCAATTTGTCAGTAAATTTTTAGGTTTTTTTTCCTTCATCTTTTTCTGTCACCAGTGATTTCAATTTATAGTACCAATGAGTTTTAGAGCATATTTGCTGATCTGCACTTTGTAGTTTCACAAAATTATTGTTCCTATGTGTCTGAATATATTTTTAGTTGATATCACAGCTCTTTTGGGATCCGCTGCTCAGCTAATATATTTTCTGTACTCCCACTCTCCTTTTTAGGATGCACTCCATAAAACCAGATATGAAAAAGGTTATTTAAAAGATACAGAGAAAGAAAGATAGTATGTTAACATATATGTTCTCTTCTCTCGGCCTCTTTCTTCAAGGCTTGTTAAAACTTAAGACATGTCTTACTCTTCAGCAAGCAGCATTGACCTCTAGATGCTATGCTTGCCTTGAAGGTTATTCATACAGTTAGGCTAGTAAAAACAGGTAAATGTTCTTCTCCAGCCATTTTTTTTTTTTTTTTTTTTTTTTTAGTCACACTTTCTCTGTTCCCCCACTTTAAAGATTAAAGATAACATACTTCAAGATTCCTCTCTACTGTGGAAATGTCATGCAACTGAGTGGACCTTTAGTCTTCTGTAAATTGGTTTTGGTTTATATATGCATGGACACTTTGGCATGGTAATTTGCCTATTTCTTCTGTAGAGACCAACTCAAGATGTTAGTGAGTATTTGCAAAACCTTCTTGTATACAAGCTACCAATATTTCATCTTTAGAAGATGATTCCCATTTGAAAACGAACTATTGTCTGAGATTTCTTAAGATGGCTAGATTTGTTATCTAATCTGATATAAAAGTCTCTGTACTTGTTCATTTCCCTTCTTCCCCCTCCCAAATTCAGAGAGATTAACTCGGTATTGGCAGATTTCATGCTAAGTTCCAATACATTTCTTGTCTTTCACTGTCATAAATACCTTGTGTTCTGTAGTGCTGATCATTTCATCAGAAATGCAATCTTGTGGTCTATTTGATGCAGATCTAATTTTTATAATGGTCTGTGAAGACTCAGATCCAAAACAAGCAGCTGTTAGACCACAGCCTCAATCAAGAATTATCTTAGCATTCTTGTAGTTTATCTCCAGGATTTATGGTCCTCCACATACAACTCTTCTGTGTGAAATATTTACACAGGTAGGAGAGGTGTCAAGTTAAATAGCTTCACAGGTAGGAGGTGTTACATTATAAAAGGGAATATTAAAAACATCATTAAAAAGTAATCTTAAAGTGACCTTGACACAGTATGAATCTATTTTTATTTATTTAAGCTAGTGGTACAATGGATATTGAAATAATCACAGATGCTGTTGAATCAGAATTCAGAAGTTTTTTACTTGCCTTTTTCATTAAATTATGTGGAATTGAAGAAGCTTGCATACTCTTGAGCAAAATACTTTTGAGTCTGGAAGTTATTCATGTTAGTAGTCCTCAAAGGATAAAATGTTTTTGCTATCACAAAATATGGAAGGTTTTCTATGAGTAGTGCAGCACTGTTTTTGGGTTGATGTAATGACCAGTTACCGTTAATAATTTTAGGACCTCTGTTCCCACTGTTTCCTGTACATCCTCCTGAATCTATTGATCTTGTGAGTTTCTTGAATCAGCTCCTTGAGCAATTGCTCATGCTGCAGTGGCAGCACAGGGGAAATGGCAGAATCAGCATCACCCTTTTCAGTGATGGCAAGTTCATTCCATGATTTGATACATGAGTGCCTACATTCAAAATGTGTTGAATTCAACCTGTATCTTAAAACTGTGATTTCACCATTGATTTCACCCAGCTTTTATATCCTGAGGTGTTTTGGTGAAGTTCTTGTTCACCAGAAAGGAAGAAAAGATATAATTTTGTGAAGCTTTTTTAATCATAGCTTTAAAACAACAACAACAAAAAAGACTTTTGTAGCATCACAGAATTTTACATTTTGTAAAATGAAAGTTAAACTATTCTGAACCTAACTTCATTTTCTGAATTTTATATTACTTTTATATAGCTTACTTCTAATATATTATCTACATTTTTAAATTTATTAAAGAATTATTAAATTCCATCCTCTGTTTATTGTTTATCTTGCTGCTGAAAAAGAAACCTTTACTTTGAACTGTGACACTGATCATTTCATGTGATGCCAGTATTGTGGCAGTCAATGTCTGCTGTTTGTTGCAGTTGCAGAAGTAACATTACAGTTTTTGGTATTACACAGACAGCTAAACTGGGGAACAGACCTGGAGTAAAAATGCTCTTGTTTGGGGCTGCTGTTGTGAGGAATCCAGATTATCTAGTCTGCTATTGTGAGGAATCCAGGTTATCTGAGCAAGTGGCCTGCTTAAGTCAGTGCTGTCCCAGAAAGAAATGCTTACTGAACTGTAACTTTTGCACCAAATGTTCCTATATAATTAAGAAAGACAGTCTTTTGTCAGAGAAAGGTGTTTAGGCTGTCTGATTCTGTTTTAGGATTTCAGCTAGATCATGCTCCGTGTATGTATTGATGAAGAACTTTGGCCAGTTCACTGATTTGATTTAGTTTAAAACACAGGCTACAACTGTATGCTGGTTGAGTATAGTTTATTTAATTTTAAATAAATCTAAGACAACATAATGAGTCATAATTTTAAATTAATTTTAAGTAGGTGCATAGTTTTTAGAGTACTTTACGTTTTATATTTTTAATCTTTTTAGACATCGTGCTTTTCTTTGCGTATTTTTTCATAAGCAACTTTTTAAACTTCCCTTTTTTTTAAAAAAAAAGAGGACTGAGCTGCATGCCTTTCCTCTCATACATACTAAAGTGTGAGTGGAGGGAACAGAAGGGACTTAAAGCATTTTACTAATGGATTCTTGATTTCATCTGATCTTACGTAAAGTAAACTTGGAATTTTAATGGCAGAAAAGTGTCAAAGGTAGCTACACCCATTTAATATTCTGCTTCTTAGAAAAGCTTCTTTTAAGAAAAATCAGGATGTGTGTTTTGAAGAATACTGATACTCATCGCTATCTACAATCTGATAAAACGTCGTGCTTTTTAACATAGCCAAAGCTGGTGAAGAAAGCATTCCTTCCTCAACTTTTTCTCTTCCCTTCCCTCTGGCTCCTCACCTGAGCTATTTGAACTATTACAGAAGTCGCAACAGTAACTGGTTTATTGGTTAGAATAAATGATCTTTTTGCTCTTTTGCATACACTATGAATTTGACTATTAATCCTCTCCCATACTTTTTTTAATTAACATCTTGCCATCATGTGAAAAGTATTATTTTTTTATAAACACTTATGTCCTGATGAGTGTATCATTACAGCATATATACATACTGTCTTTTAAAAACAGGTTAGTAGCAGATGAGAACATCATGCTTGGCTCCCCTTTGGGCAGCTCATGTTTATTGCCTCTTAAACAGTAGACAATTTTTGAATTTTTTTTGTAAAGGACTTCTAAAAGCTGTGCTTGTACCTTCTGCTATTTTGCTACATAAAAAGATGGCCTGAAAAGGATTTGAGACTTTTTTCTAATCGCTTTTTATCTTTTAGATTTAAAGTATCATCTCTTCAGAATTTCTAGGGGACTGATTTTTTTAAGAGGTTTTTTTAACGTTAATTCATAAAACTACATGCAAAACATCAGTGTAGATAGCAGAGGAGTATTTAGTACAACATCTCTTTCCAGAACTATTGGTCACTCAAATGAAGTAGGACTTGAGAAAAAAACAAAGAAAATTGAAGTTATTTCCTTTTCTGTGACTTAGCCTTTCTTGATTCTTGTATTGTTCTTGCTTAACTCTACATCATCTTATATTATGCCTTCTTAGGACTTGAATCGCAAGTGTGAGCAAGAAGGAATAAATTATGTTCATCACAGGATAAAACAAATCAAACTCCCTAATTCCAACCCTTCATGCCTCTTTTAAACATCTTAAAGAAGCAAAATAGGGCACAAGCCCAATATTTTTTTTGCTTTTCAGGTCTCCTTTAAGAGCAGAGACAACCATGATCCAGCAGTTTTGGAGGTAGAGGCAAGTAAATGTTTTACTTCTTGTAAACATTGCAGTAAGTTTTTGTGAGTCACCTACAAATTGAGGAGACCCTGATTGAAAAAGAACCTCAACCATCCCTTCCCAAACAGTGTATTTACTTTATATGCCTGATGTGGAGAAAAACACATTTAAGCTTCTATTGCTAACTGACTGGCTTCACTTTGTTTGCACGTTGTGCCATACCTACTTAGTGTAAAATTATACAGGCTTAATATTAGTAAGAGGTTTTGATAACAATTGTTAAAAGTTCTTTCTTTGGAACCTGTCTTCAAAATGTAAATTGTTTTGGGTGAATCATTATATTGATTTCCTTTTTTCAAAAAATCAGTGGCTTGTATTTCCTACCTCCGACTGCTGGTGTTTCAAGTCAGTTCTTCAGCACTGCCACTTTGAGAAATTCAACAACCTTCTTGTATTGGATCTAAACCTGTAATTATTTCTCTGTTGGGGACATTTCTGAGAGCCTATGTTGAGTGTCTTTTAAAGGTTCCACTTGAGTTCTTAAACCAACCAGATGTTTTACTCTTTTCTGAAGGCTGTATTAGAGATGCTGGAAGGAGCTATGCATCTGTATTGTTGAAGTCTTAATCAGTCACCCTCTGAGTGCTACTGCTTCTCAGGAAATTTGATTCCTTCTATTTTATCAGGCTGTAGTTCCAGGACTGTTCTTAAGACCATTCAGATCAACATTGCTGGTGTTCAGTGCTGCTCCTGCTGCAGCTATGGCTAGGCATAATTTCTCCTGTCCTTGTAAAAGTGATTGGTGATTTGAATGATCACGATGAACTGCTTCAGTGCTAAACCTGCAGAAAACTAAAGCTAGAAACTTTTCCTGTTGTTCTTGAGCACCATAAAGTAGGCCATGAACATCAGGGTAAATGGAGGTGGGAATGGTAGTGCTGACACTAGAATAACTTCAGCTGTTGCAAATCTACTGCACTAGGCAAAGTGCAGTAGTTATTCTTCAATTAGTTCAGCTGGATGGCCATGGCTTATTGATATGCTGTGGATGTGATGCTTCTTACATCTTTAGACAAATTCTGTGGGATCCACAGCTCATTTATTAGACGCACAAAATGTGGTAAGTACAGGCTCGAAATAAGTGTTCACTCTGCTACTTACAAACTTTTTGCTGCGTTTAATTTTCTTATTTAAAGATGCAGACATTTGAAGGAAACCAGAACTTTCTGATCACAAATGATGTTAGATGGATGCTAATTGAGAACTGGGAATCAAAGTGGTAAAACCATAGACTTGGAGTTTAGTTTGCTGAAATATCAGGGTTTTTTTGTTTTGTGGGATGGGCTGGAATTTGTTAATGTTTTTGGTCTCTTTTCTTATTTGGAAATAATTAAGTTCATTTGTAACAGATTTGGATGAATTCTTATGGCTATAATATAGTGCGAAGATGAAAATGTAATAGCTAATACTTAAAGCATGTATTAATTTTGTTGGCAGCATGCAATTTTAACATATGGAGAATATTAATGACAAGTAGAATGCTGATACACTGAATTCTCATCTCCTTTCCATGAATGCTTTGCAAATAACTTTTTTCAAACCTGTTCAGTTAGGAAACTGGTTGTTTTTTAATCTCCTTCCTGCTAGCTAATAAATATAAAATGTAATGCTGTATGATTTAGAAATAATACACAGGTCTTGGTTGTGAGGGATGTGCTTCCAGACATTTTCTCCTAAGGTCAGGTATACATGGAGGCAGTACAAATGTTACTGTGTATTTGATTTTGAATTCAAATTATGAATTGTTTTCACTTTTTTCTTATATTTATGCAATGAACATGGATTTCATTGCATTTTACTTTCAAATTAAAAAAAAAAAAGTGTTCAGAAATAATTTGTCATCATTTATTCCTTTATGGAAATGACATTTCAATAATACCAGTTAAAGTTATTTTTACCTATTGAATATTTCTGTAAGGTTTTTATTTTAAAAGACTTAACACATATACGAATAAAGGGCTGATAGTACATTATAGGTTTTTTAAATAAACTGAAAATTATGTGGCCTTTATCTCATTAAATGTTAGAAAGCAAAAAAAAAAAAAAAAAAAGTCCAAACTCAGAACTTAAGGACAAATTCTCTGATGGGCTAGAGTAATGAGAACAGCTAGGGAGTACTGATTATATATTATTGACTATAATGGTCTTGCTCCTTTGAATCATTACAGTAGTACTACTGAAGGGAACTACCCATTGGCTTACTGGTTTACATTGTTTTGTTACAGCTTTTCTCACCTGAGAGAGATGTGAGGTTAAAATCCTAAAGATTGATCCTTTCTGTGCTATAAGCAAAGGCTTCCTCAGTATGTTGTCAGCAGTACTGTTGGCAGCCTTTTAATACCAAGGCCAAGCTGGCATTTAGCCATAGTCTTTACTGAGATGACTGTCACTGCATTTTAATCTAGCTTTAAGAATGCTTGACACATGTTTGATACCCCTCATTCTGCAGTCCTTATGATCAATAGAGTTACTGCATGAAATTGCTTGTGAAGGAGGAACGGAACAGTGGCCACATCTTGAGGTATCAAGGTGGTAATTAGTGTGTTGAATCCTATGTAATTGCAGCAAGAGTTAGAGGCAGCAGCTGTTGTAAGGTAGTATAATTACAGACCGTATGCATAAGGTTACAGTTGTAAATACATGGAAAGTTTGTGTGTGTCTGTGTGTTGAGGTCATTTGAGAGTGTTCCAAATTCTTCGATGGACTTGGTTTTAATTTAATTCATGAGAGAATTACCATTACTGTTAATTCTGTACTCAAGTAACAGATCTGGGGAGTGTTTTCTGTATTCTCTATGGTAAGTTGAATTTTTGTTTTATTTTTAAAATAAAAGTTAGTTGTGATTGGTTTAATTTGTATTGTATCAGTGTCTTACCTGTTACTTTTCAGGTACCTTTTACTGATGTCCAGGTTATTTGTTTACTAGTACATTCAATTTTTAATTGTTGTAACTCTATAAATATAGAAAGAATGCAAGTATTTTAGGAAGAGGGAATAAAATGATTAGAAAACAAAGATATTGAAATATATACTTTTGTATTCACCAGAAGATTATTGTAGTTTTAGAGTAAACACGCTAGTTTAATAGCTTAGCAGCTTAGTGAAAAAAATAAGAGAATAGAGATGAAATGCAACGGTAGAGTGCTAACATTAAATATCTAAAAATTTGAAAGTCTTTGTATTAAGCTCATTATGTAGCATCAAAATGCCATCCTTTGTCCTACTCAGTACTGTACTACTTCACCGAACATGGCTCACTGTTGAAGGAAAAGTAGAATAAATGTCAACAACAGCATACCACTCATCTGTTACTTATCCACTGCTTAGAACTATTAGCATAGTATGAATTTAAAACGGACAACCCAAAGCTAACACAGCCCGTTCTTTAAAGCGAACAAACAAATAAAAATTTATGAATGAAGGCCTGGTCTGAATAAAAGCAATTCTTGTGTTGAGAACATTGCAACTAATGGGCAGGTTTTTTAGGTACAGAGCAAAACAGTTAGTTTATGGATTGAAGTGATGCAGAAATTTAGCTTTCCTATTGTTTCCAATTGATAAAGAGCCTCTTTTACCTGTCTGGACAGCACAACATACTTGCTAGTATATGGTGAACTCTTACCCTGGATTTAACATCATGTCTGTTTAACAGTATTTTGTGGAACTCAGGTTTGCTGCATTCATCAATGAGTTTATATTATTTATATTCTTAAAAACACCCAGTGGTCTATAGAGGAAAAAAAGCGGGGGAAGAAAGGCTTTGCTCAAAGCATCCACCTTTTAAGCAACGGGATGGGAACCATGGCCAACAGCAGACTGTTGTCTGCTCAGCGGTTCCTTCTCACAAAGATAAAGCCCTTCTGTGATAGGGAGTTTTGTGAGGGGAACTGACTGCAGAATTAACTCTGAGCAATGTCTCCAGTCTCATTGCTCTCTAGTCCAAAATGCAAGGTGTACTTCAACTTTTTTTGTAAATCTGGAAGTTATAAAACTTACTGTGTAAGAAATCACTTACCGTGTAAAGAAATGACAGTGTGTGAATACCCACAAGTGGCATGTTAATTATACCCCTCCATTACTAGAAAGCACTCATAAGCGACGATGAAAGGTGTATTAAAAAGTGTTACATAATAGAGCAGCTATTAATACTGCTATAATATGAATAAGGGAAGAGGGACCACAAAACCCAACTGATGTTCTCAGTGAAGTTGTGCATTAAGAAGAATATTGAAGGTTGTAAATGTAAATTAGAAGATACCATAATTAAGGTTGCTCATGATGTTCTTTTTGTATAAAAGTAACTTTCTTTGGAGGTCCTCACTATGGTATGAGTGGCTAATTTCGTTTTCTTTGTGGTACCCTTATTTAAGCAAATGGGAAATAGTATGCTCTTTTTCCAGGTGGGAGACTGAGGTTCAAAATCTGAAGTTGAAAATGTTGACTGCTTTATATGCCTAACTTGAGGTGACTAGGCTGGTATTCTGAGCTTTCAGAATACTTGCATTTATAAAGCAATTTACTTTAAAATTACATTTGACTTCAGTAGCACTGAAACATGTCTACATGCCCAACACGTCTACAGTGCAGGCCCTAGAGCTGTAAGTCAGGCCCTCAGAGGATGGGACTTGCTCATCCTCGTCTCCTGTTGTGGGTGGTTTGCTGCTTTGGGCTGCAGCTGTGCTGTGTAGTCTGCTGAAGGCATGCTTGATGGCTGGCTTCCTCCGGGTGATGGGATGTTCCTGTGCCCTCCTATGTGCTTAGTTTGCTGCTTGTGGGATGTGTCACCCAGCCAGTTCAGCATGCTAAACAGGCAGAAACCAAATCTGACAGCAGAAGCTGTCAGCTGTGTTGAACTGGCTTGTTGAAGGGTTTAGTCAGAGCTGTAGCTTGTGCAAGGACCTGTTAAGGAGAACAGAAATGAAACCACTCCTTTTAGTCATGCTGTTATTCAGCTGTGCTGTTAACTCTACTGAAGTCCTTCTGTAGAAGGAAACTCAGCATCATTTTGAATTGCGGTTTGGAAGAACTGCTTTCTCTTAGTGTGCTATGTAAGGTCAATCTCCTGACTTCTAAGCACAGAAACTGTCTAAAGCTGGCAGAGTTCATTTAAGCAACCACTTATGAAAAGGTTTAGTTTATGGTTTGCACCACGTGTTCTTGTTGCCATAGGAAGGAATTGAATTTAATTATTCAGGATAGCGTCTACCTGCCTTGATACTTGAGAATGTTCTTGCCATGCCCACAGATTTACAGGAAGCAGGAGTCAGATGCTTGTTCTTCATTATACATCTCTGAGAGTTTCTTCAAGGCGTATAGATCCTGGGGACTGAAATAAAAAAGATATCAGATGTAATCGTATCAATACTGTTACCTCTTTTCTTTAAGAAGTAGAAATCTGCACAGCAGTTCAGCTTATACTTTAAATTTGTTTTAACATTTTTTTTCTTCCCACCTTCTCACTTTTTCTCCCTCAGTCTGACTGTTTGTGCTCTTAAAGTTAAGTTTTGACAACTTACACTACCTAGGAATAGCTCTTTATGTTCCAGATAAATGCTTAAGATACTAGAGCTTTAGCCCAAAACCTGTATCACAATCATATCAACCTTGCCCTGGCAGTAAAAGAAGCTTTACTTTTTCAATATACAACCCCTTTTTAGGATTTGGCTGCAATTCTTGTAGCCAAGCAGTAAAGTATTACTGGCAAAGTGACACAAGTTGAAGTATTAAAGTCTTAAAGTTGCTCTCCTTTCTCTACCCTTTGCCTATTCAACTCCCCCCAGCTGATCTAAAGAAATGAAGGTGATTAACATTTGTTTCATCTTTAATTCCGAAATTTTGGGGGGCAAGAACAGTTTATTTGTGGTTTCAAACATAGAGATAGCAATGTATGATAATTACAGATAGCATCAGGAAGTTTTTGGAAGCTTAATTACCATATAGGTATCTTTCTTTTGACTTCCAAGTCTTTATTTTTGTGGTTTTGACAAATAGTAAAAACCTAAATATCATAATGTCCTAAAATAAAGCTAATCACATTATTATGAAATCATTCATAACAAATCTGATTTAAGAAGTAGTAGTAACTGTTTATATTCTTGGTCAGAGATCACTTAAAACTTTTGTGTGCATATTAAAAGCTACTAATCTGGGGTTTTTGTGTGTGTGTGTGTGTGTGTGTTGGTTTGTTTTTTGGGGGAAAAGGAAAGAAGAGTTTTCATACCGATTTTCTGAGTCTAGCTGACAGTTCTGAAAGTAATTCTGTACAGAGGTTTATAAACATATCTGAAATTTGACTATTACAGTGCATGTTAAGAGGTGATATTTTGCTTTTCAATTTGCTTGGCGTGCTGCTACTATGTTAACATGCCCAATTTGCGTTAAGCCCGTTCCGCCTGCAGGCCCGAACAGGAACAATCCCTGTCTGGGTGCGTTTCACCTCCCCCCTGCTGCTGTTGCTAATGTTCGTGCAGCTGCATGGTTAGGTGGAGCAGGGAGATGATCCATCTCACAGTGTACACTGGGAAGAAACAATTCTGCCAGCATAAGGAAAAAAGAAAAAAGTAAAAAGTCAGAGGTTTAAAAAATGGATAGACAAGGTCCCCTTTTCTCCAGATTTGCACTGGATTGAAATGGCCTTGTTGCTATGATCTGACATTCACCATCATTTCAGCCTCCTAAGGCAAGTGAAATACTGGAGCAGCATGAAAGATCCGTAGGACAAAATCTATGAAATAAGATGACAAAATTCCTACTTACTTCAGTGATATCTTTAGTTTGGCTGAGCTGTAACTTGAAACTAAGTAAAGCAACAGTTATCTTACTAAGATACAGTACTGTCAAGAGTTACCATAGCACTTGATAATTCACCTTGTCCCATAAAGCATTTCATGCTGGATCAACTTTGGAGAAAAATCTGCAAGAATAAAATCCTCGATATACTGGTTTTGCCCAATTTCTTTTGGGCAAAGAAGCTTATGCTTTTGGATGGGAACCTTTCTGGGTCTGCTAGCTGGAACAGTTCAGTGTACAGCTGTAAAAATGCAGCACAGGGGAAGTTGGGGAGGATGTTGGTGTTTGGGGCTTCCTATTTTGTCAGCAGGCCAGCCAAATTGTGTCAGCTCCATGGCATCATGAAGCCACGAGATTAGAAAGTTCCAACGTGGTATTTCATGTAGGTAGGGAACCACTTTGATCCAGAAACAGCTCTGAACTCAGGGCAGCACACTAAAGTTTTCTGAGCATGACGTCTGCTGAGCGTCTAGGTGGCCCGGTACAGCATCTCATTCTGTGCATTAGATATACACGAGCTTGTTTTCTGCCATCTGGTTTTTCAGAATAGCTCTCTTTAGGTATAAAGCTTTGTGTTTGACAGCATTTAACCACAACTGGCTTTTTTTTTGTGTGCGTGTGAAATAGAAGATACAGCTTTTTAATCCAGAATTGTCTTGAAGGGGCCCTAGTATGCAATAGTAATGGAGAGTTAAAGACATGCTGAATCACATTAACTTATTTGACATTCATGTAAGGAGGAAGTATGTGTCTACATTAATTTAAACAATTGGTTTGTTGCTTTTATAGAAGAAAACTTCAATACAATTTTAAAATGTGAATTAAGCTACAGTCTTCTCCCTGACCAGGTGCTTCAGCATTTCTTTTGTTACATTATTTTATCAGCAGCTTTCTGCTTGTGAACTGCCACCATTAGAAGCTCAGTAGGAGCAAAAGTCTGTGTTAATTTGCCTGACTGTAACCGCACAATTAAAGTGGTTTATCAGCAGGGGTTAGGACAATCAGTGTGTTCCAGTGCTTCATGTTATAAAATTACTTCTGTTGTTCAAACAGATACTGTAATTAGTGCATCATTTTAAACTGCCCCCCCCCCTTTTTTTTACAGGGCTGTCTTGGAATTTCATCTGATAAAAACCTCCGTAATTTTGCTACTTAGATAAGCATCTATTTTGTTTGCAGGCTACTTTTAAAATAACTTTTAGAGAAATATCAATGTCAGGACTATATCATGTGAATACATGCGTAAATACAATGGTGAGGTGTTCCGGTGTTCTTTTTTGTATTAATAATCATTGTTAGTATCGACTAGCATTTAATACCTAGTTCTTATATATATGAACAAGTTATGTCAACTAATAAAATAAAACTAAATAAAAATACCTGCATTCTGTCCCTAATACCTACGTAACTAGATTTCACTTAGAATACAGTTTTGTAGGACATTATAAGCCAGCTTTTAAGTGGTGGTTCACTGTTAAAAGCTGGTCCCTCACTGAGCTCTCCCCCGTTTGTAGCGTTGACCTAGTGTTGGCACTCTTCCCTTTCCACAATCTCATTCAATTTACTTGGCCAACAGAAAAGAGAGAAGGAAAAAAAATAGCCCAAGGATTGATTTTGCTGCATCAGCAACTTGCTGCATCAGCGGCTCACTGAAAGGCTGGCATGTGCTTGAGGCAGTGCCAGGGGAGGCATAAAAGTGGTATGGCCAAGGGAGCTGGAACTTTTTGAGACTCTTAGCACAACCGGTGACGCTACAAGACAATGGTGAAAGAAGACGCAACTTGTTTTGCTGGGGACTAGTACCTCATGAGCATCAGCTGATGTGAGGTTATTGGTATGCCTGACATTTCCAACCAGTTGGTTTATTTCTTGCACCATGTGTTAGAAATCCTCCCTCCTCTAAATGATTTTGTTGTAGGCAATATTCCTGAAACAGGAGCTTCAAAAACTTAAAAATGAAGTTCTATAGATCAGGTTGGCAGAAAGAACAGTTATAATGTTCAACATGGTAAGATCAGCATGGCCCATGTAAGGTGTAATCAGTTATGACAGGTTGAGTAGAGTTTCTTCGCTAAATGGCTCATTCAAACTTATCAATGTGGCATTGCTACGATATATTAACTCTTATTCAAAGATATTTAAAATAGAGCAAGACTATAATTTGCCTGCAGAGGTTTTTCTAATTTGTCACTTTATAGTTAAATTTAACATTCACTTCAAAATTTCTTTAAATCAATATGTTAACATTTTTGTAAATTCACACAACTTTTTTTTTTTTTTAAATGCTCTCATAATTAAGTATTTTTAAAACTTTGAATCTGTGTGAATTAGGGAACAGAAACCTTTCCTTAAAACTGTTCTCTATAGCACAATTACCTATAGCACAATTTATTAGACAACATATTTTAATAATTTCACTAAACAGCTAAATCTCTTCTCTCCCCCTCTTACCTCCTCCATTTTGACTGTGAGAAGCGACTGAGTGATTATAGTTTCTTATATTTCATGATAATTTTAAGTTGTTAAAAAGTACTTGAATTAAATTCTTAAATGGTTTAACTATTCTGCCACCTTTCCTTTTTAGCATTTAATTTGACATTACATGAAAACATTCTTCCATTTTACTCAATTTTTGTGTTTTCTGTCTGTCAGTAGGAAAACAACTCATTGTAATAAGTTAATGAAAATATTTTAATGATCTATCACTTTAAGATGACTGAGAATACTGATATATTGTCTTCAAATGTTTCCTTGAGCCAGCACCTTTATTTCTTTAAAAGCTCTGTGCGATTGCTACTAACTTGTAAGCAGTGTTTGTTTTCTGATGGCCAAGAGTATTGGAATTTGCGTAAGTTCTAGTGGAAAAAGTGCATGGGAGGGAAGTTGCGCTTTTTTGTACTGTGGGCCACAGCTTTCTGAAAAAATACTTTATGGAAAACTTTTTATGTTCATTCTTTAATGAAGATACAGTTGCATGTGTATAAATAAATACCTGGACAGTGTTTATATTCAGTGTTTGTTTCATTTTCTGTTAATGACATTTTAACAGCTGATAATGACTAGATTCTACTTCACAAGGATTTTTTTTTTCTTTTTTTAATTTCTTCAACTTATTCATAGTCAGTGAGCCACAATATGAAGATCTTCAGGCCTTGATGCGACAATAAATAAGTATGAGATTTTTAAGAAGTTCTTGGCAAAATACTTCTGTGATCATGAGCCTCAAAATACATTTCTCTTTCACCTTCTCCGTTTTTTCATCTTTTGAACAATTTTAATTGAGCTTGGTAGATAGGCACCTCTTTCCTCTGAGTTTAAATTCCTTTGAAAATCAATAAAGGATAGGGGAAAGGTGTAAAATAATACCTATAGTTGAGGGAAGGACTGTACTGATTTTTCTGTCATCTATTGTATATACTGATAGTAAACTGCTATCTTTTTCTTAGAGTCCGTAGTTGAGGCATTTTTTATAATAATATTTTATGCAGTTGGATTTCAAGTAGTTGTAGAAAGAAAGATTTTTTACTACTTGATCTAATGACCCTAATGGTGAGGTAAAAGTGGAACAGTTTCATTAAGTTCGTTGTTTTATGTGTACCCTGAGGATAATGATTGTACACACACAGGCAACTGAATGAAGGCAAAATCTGTTTACAGAATTAGGCTATGTTTAAGGATACTGAAATTTCTGCCAAACAAGAAGCACAGTGAAATTTCATCTGTCAGTTATATTGCTCTTAATGTTCTTTAATTTAGCAGACAAGACGGTTTGGTTGTAATTAAGCTTTTCTAATACCATTGTTCCCCAAGGTTGTGGAATAAATCATTTTACTCGGTAATCTCCTGCATCTTCACTGCATCCATTTTTCCTGTATAATTCTTGCATAAACAGTCTCTGAGATACAGCAAAACTTCGTGCTGTAAATTACTTCGTGTGTATATTATGTAATTTTGAATATATTCAGTTGAATTTATTTTTTTATGAGTCTCTTCAGTTTTGTGGGGTTTTTTTGCCATTTCTTACTTGACCTGCGTAACCTTCCTGCTCTGCTAGCCAGTGTATTCTGTCCAGAAGTAACTTGCAAGGCAGTTACTGGTACTCCTGACAGGTTTTTCTCTAGACATACCTGGCAACCTGGCTGAACTGTGCTGCAGTGGTACGGAAGGGCAAGAAGCAATGGGCACAAACTGAAAAATACAAGAAATTCTGTCTAGAAAAAATCTCTGAAACATCTGAAAACGCCAAAAGTTATGAACATAAGAAAATGCTTTTTTACTATAAACATGCTCAGGTGCTGAAACAGTTTGCCCAGAAAGATTGGGAAGCCTCCAGCCTTGGAGATGTTCAAAACCAGCCTGCACATAGCTCTGAGCACCCTGCTGTAGGTGATGCTGCTCTGAGCCGGGGGCAGGGGCCAGCCTGGGCAGTCTCCGGAGATTCCTTCCTAGCGAGTCTGTAAAGCCAGCAGCTTTGCCGTAGCTGAAATTCACTTCAAGATAGGCAGAGTTTGTAGGGCTTCCCCCCCATCCTCCCAAGTTGCCCAGTGAATTACTCCTACTCTTTCGCTCTCGGCCATCTTTCTGCTATGTTTTCTCCAAAACAATTTAAAAACACCTCCCAAACTTTAAAGCCTCAAACTTGGCTATTCCATATTTCACAAACCTTGAGAAGGACACTTTCCAAGTTTAGTTCCGAATTATTTAGTCTACAGCCTCTTCCACCTTTTCTGTATAAAGTAGGACTGGGAAAAGACTTCTTAAAGACTTATTGCACAGAAAGGAGTAGCATCTCTTAAGTAATGATTTTACTTAAAAGGAAATATGTTTCCCATACCACATCCTCAGAATTTAGGAGGAAAAGAGGCAGTATAAGAGATTGCAGTTCTTAACCACAAAAGGCGGCAAGTTATTTTCTCTTTCCTCCCATCAGCCTAGCCCTGTAATGTGTTTTGCATACAACATTATGTTGAAATAAATGACCTAGTGGATATTTGAATTACTTGCCTTTAAAAAAAAAAAAAAAAAAAAAAAAAAAAAGTTTATTATTATTATTAACTTTTCACTAGCTTTTCTCTTTTAATAAACCATACGATTTTTTTTTTTTTTTTAATCTACAAAGAAAGCAACCTTATGGGACAGGAGGGAATCAGTGCAACAATTCCAAGCCCAAGTATACTGAGATAGAACAGAAGAAATTTGAAGTCTATTCCCATCTATGTTCCCAAGTTTTTTGACTAGTTTTTTTTTCCAAAATGTATTGTACTGGCTTCCATTCTTACTCCTTTTTTTTTTTCAGTCTTACTGCTATTGGGAATATAATTTCTCAGATAAGACTTTCATTAAAATATTAGTACACTTCATGATCATAGAAGAGGCAAAGTAATTATAATTCAGTTATCTTACAGATAAATGCTTGTGACTGTGAGGTCAGAACAGGTGGTTCATGTGATTATTTTTTGGTGGCAAATACTGTGTGTAGTATCAATAAAAGGGTGAGTTTTTTTGTGAATAAAGAATCTAAAGGGGTATGTATTTTTGTGAAAAAAATGCATAGTATTATCTGTGTATTGTCTTGTATACAACTTAAAACCACATGATGCAACAGAATAATTTGAACCACAAACCACATTTGAGATAAGGCATTTAAAAATTTGAGGCTAATGCAGTTATGGAGAGATAGATTATCTCATTTTATATAACAAAAAATAATTTTCTCTCTTCATAAATACCACATATTGTTATTACTTGATAAAGCACTGCTTTTTGAGGCTTTGCACTATATTATTTCCATTGCGAGAGCAGCAGAGGGAACTGAGCAGGCGCCGGTGAGTTTGCTTGCAGCTCATGGGAGTGTTCTGTTGGTCAAGCTGGAGGGACCAAAAGCTGCATTTAGAAATTCCCTCCTTTTAAGGAGCAAAACTGGCCATTTTATTTGGAGACAGCTTCCCTTTTCATTTGCCCTTCTTTCTCTGATATGTTTTAATGGTACTATGATGCCTGTTAGCGTGTACCTGACATGCTGGTGGATGACAGGTTGACCATGAGCCAACAATGTGCCCTTGTGGCCAAGAAGGCCAATGGTCTCCTGGGGTGCATCGGGAAGAGTGTTGCCAGCAGGCGGAAGGAGGTGATCCTGCCCCTCTACTCAGCCCTGGGGAGGCCTCATCTCAAGTCCTGTGTCCAGTTCTGGGCTCCCTAGTCCAAGAGAGACATGGAGCTACTGGATAGAGCCCAGTGTAGGGCTATGAAGATGATCAGAGGGCTGGAGCACCTGCCCTATGAGGAACAGCTGCGAGAGCTGGGCCTCTTCAGCCTGGGGAAGAGAAGACTGAGGGGGGGATCTTAGCAAGGTGTAGAAGTACCTGAAGGGAGGGTGTCAAGGGGACGGGGACAAACTCTTTTCAGTTGTCCCATGTGACAGGACAAGAGGCAATGGGCAGAAATTGAAGCACAGGCAGTTCCGCCTGACCGTGAGGGGGAATTTCTTCCCTGTGAGAGTGACGGAGCACTGGCACAGGTTGCCCAGAGAGGTTGTGGAGTCTCCTTCTCTGGAGATCTTCAAGGCCTGCCTGGATGCAACCCTGTCTACCTGCTGAGCAGGGAGGTTGGACTAGATGATCTCCAGAGGTCCCTTCCAACCTTACTGATTCTATGATTCTGATAACCAATATCTTCTGTGTTCTGCCTTTATGTCAGCTTGCCACGAATATGTGTAAGAAATAGCAGCGTGTTGTTTGCACTACCCTGTGGTTTAGGAACGTGATCTGATTTATCATACATTTAAAATAACTTTGTCCATATTAAAACAGTTTGTCGTTATCTTAAAAGATAATAACTTGCTCCTGCTTAGGATAAAAAAAAATGAATTGTTTGAACAGGAATAGTGCAGTTTTGATCATGACTTAGTGAAATAATCTGTGAATACCTTGTGGTAGATATTTCTATGAAAGATTAAATTATAGCACAGAGCACATTTTAACTCAACTTTGCTTTGTGTCAGGTTCTGCTTTATAAATGAAAATTACTTTTTTCTTTTTTTCAGCTTCTGAAATTCACAGAGATATTTTTAAAGTCAGCATTGTTTAGAAAGTTACCTGAGATAATGTCTTTAAACTAGTTTAAATGACACTGTTCTTAAAACTCACAGTAGCTGATAGTGTGTGCCAGAAGAAATAATTGCTTTCATTTTCAGGTTATGCTCTTGAGTAGCATGTAGTACCACAGTAGAAGAAATTTCCTTTCAAGGAAATTCCTTTATCTAAATTTTCCGTATAACTCGCCCCCTCCCCCCATTTTTATCCTTCCCTAGTCTACAAAATATTTCAGATTTGAAAAAGTTGAATGAAATGTAGAACAGTCTAAGAAACAGTGCTCCCTCTGGTATTTATGAATATGAAGCACTTCATGTATTTGTTGACATTAAATCTTTCAATATTTCTTGTGTGTGAGAGAGAGATTTCCTGGAAGAATTTTAATGAAATTCAGGGAAAAAGCCACATTTACAATTAATTTAGCTTGTCTTGATTTTTATAAATGTGAATTGTGGTAAGCCAGAACCACCTCACTTATAAGTAGGAGGCTCCTTTGTTACCACCTGTATTTTCTGTTTAACTCAGTGATTTTACAGAGGTCTTTCTCTTTATGTAGGCCTTCACTTGAATTCAAAGGCTGTAGTAATAAACTTGTGTCTTTACTGATTTTTTTTTCCAAAGTTTTTACCCCTTACATGTTCTTAAATTATGTTTATGGGAAAGTTACCAACTTTACTTTTTAATAAAAATGGTGGTGGAAAGTGTTCTCTGTCTTTTCTTCATCATCTCATTTTTGAATGAATGAATATTTGAATGTGTTACTTGAATATACCTCTATCTGTTAGTTAAAACTAGATTTTTATCATTTACTTTTAAAATTCTTTTTAGTGCTTGCTCTCTTTCTCTAAAAGAAGTGTTAAGACCTATCTTTGGGATTATTAATGCTAATGATGCAATAGGGTATCTGTATACTAGTGACTGTCATTTTATATGTTTTACTATGGCCTGTATAACCTGTAAGCCTTGTCACTTCTTCCTCCTCTCTAACTTTCATTCAGAATATATGGCTCCATTTTGAAAATTATAACTAACATTTCTTTTTTTAATGGTTTTAAAGCTTGTCCTTGTCAGTATTTGAAATGAAGTTCTTAAACACAGAGCAGTTGTTGCATTCTGTTGCTGTCCTTTGGAGTGATTCACATGATGTTTCTATGTATGCTGACTGTTTCACTTTTCTTGTTAGGTTGTTTAACCAACAGTGTTTTATCTGTTGAATCCCTGAATGGTTCCGAAGAATAGCAATGTTTCTGTAGTACTTGGTAGTCTTGTTCTTGTCCCTCTGTTCTGTGGGAGAGGGTACTCTAAGCAATCACGCTTGTTCTGCAATTATTCTAAAAAAGAGTGAGATTCCAAAAAAACACACCCTAAGTCCCCCAAACCTTTTGTAGAAGATAGTTTGAAACCTGAGTACTTATTAAATAACATAGTAAAACAAAACTCTTTCTCTCCGCAGTATCAAGAAGACTTTTCCCATCTCCAGCAGAAATGCAGCTCATACCATTCATGGAATGGAGTGTGTCAACTGTTTATTTAATTGTTTTAAATGGAATATAGCAATGTTTCATAGTTTCCATGTTTATTTTTTCATTTATTTATTTATTAGGAAGAACAGAACCGAGGCAAACCCAACTGGGAGCACCTGAATGAAGATTTGCATGTACTTATCACTGTGGAGGATGCTCAAAACAGAGCAGAAATAAAACTGAAGAGGGCTGTTGAAGAAGTTAAAAAGTTACTGATACCTGCAGTAAGTATTTGTATGCAAGTCTTTGATTTACATTTCCAGTAGTTACTTCTGAAATACAGTTAGTAATGCAGTAATAAGAATAAACCTGCATAGCAGCATCATGAAATTCAAATTAATATATTCATGTATATATTATATCATTTTTTTAACTGTTAAAATGTATTATCCTTAGTAGAATTATTTCTCAGGATAGAAGAATACTTTTAAGAAATGTTGAGGTTTTTCTGGTTTTTGTTTGTTTGGTTTTTGCCTCTTTCAGAGGTAGATACAGAGAGTTTTCATTACCTTTAAAAGGTAGTGCTGATCTGTTACAAGCATTAGCTTTCTCACATTCTTTCAGTAAAAGGGTACTTTCCTTTAAGACTAGGGAAAAAGTGACATACTTTTATGTTTCTTTTAGAGATGATTCTGATACTTCAAGGGAAGAAGGCATGTTTTCTTAGGTCCTCATACTAAGTTTTTTCCAAAAAGAACAAATCCCCTCGGGAGGATGGTATCAAAAAAACACTGCTATCACTGTATTGGGGAAAAATGAACATAGTAAAATTAGCTTGTATTTTTGGAAGCAACAGGTTTTTTATATATATATATATATATATATATATATATATATATACACATGCTTATATATGTATGTGTGTGTATACACACACACACATTTTATATATATTTACATATTTTTATATACATATATACATACATATATATATATATACGTGTACATATATATATATATATATATATACACACACACAAAAACAAGCTCCTTTGCTTCAGTTTTTGGACTGTGCTTTGTCTTAAGAGTGTACTGATTATATTCTTGTAAGAGCTGAAAAAGTCCTGAGATGAATTTGAATAGAACTAGCAGGATGAAGTCTTAAGTGATGTTATTAAAGACTTGTTGTGTGACTAGTATATTTGATAAGATGATTTTTTTTCCTTCTTGCCTGCTAATATAAACGAACTTCTGCCCAGCCAGGCAACTTAGGAGCCTTTTGCAGAGACTAGAATTTTTCCATGTGAAAGCCAGCCTCTTTGATCTACTCTATACTCTCACTCAAAGCAAAGTGACTCAGTGTGACTTTATGCTGCATTTCATGCCATTAATTTGCATCTTGTGATTTTTACCATTTTTGTGCCATTATAAAATGATAAAAAATAAATTTACATCTTTCTCAATGGAGGAAATATTTTCTGTATTCTGAGAAAAAATTAATATCTCCTGAAAAAAAGTAGCAGTTGGTATTAAAATGAGCTAGTGATTTTTGAGTGCTTGCTTAGTGAATGCTAGTGGAGGCTGATTGATGAAACTTGTGGTGATATATGCTAATATAAAAAAATTCATTCAGAACTGGGGGAGGCAAAGAAATGTTGCAATATATGACAAGTTTTAAGAAGTTATCAAGGATGAGGAGAGAGACTTAATTTTTGAATTAACAAAATGTGATAGAATATTAAGTTGGAAGTAAGAAAAAAAATTTAATGTACACTTTTTTACTTTGCACATTGTCAGTCGCTATGAAAGGAGAAGACCACAAGGGAAAGTAGATCTTCAAAATGTATACATATAAAAGAGATCCTGAGCACATTAGAACTGACTTATAATCAAGATTAGAAATGGCAAGAAGAAAGAATATTTTTCATATGGGCAAAGCTGAAACCCTTAGGCTCAGTTCTCTAGTCCCTGTGTAGCACTGTAAGTTTTAAAAAATATATAAAATAACTGGCAATACACAATCACTTTTGAGTTTTCGTTGGCTCTTCTGCAACCTCACTTCTGTTGCTGAATGTGTGATGACTGAAGGGTTCTTCCGGAGATGATCTGATAGACGTTAAACCAGATATGTGCAGTCTATACACTGTGTAGGTTTGTGTTATGTCTGGTTTCTGTAACCGGTGTGTGTGGTAAGATGGTTTGCGCCTCCTAAAAAAAAGAGAAAGAGTAGTTTTTCGTTGTTATAGTATCTGCCAACTCCAATGTTCTGCCTTGTTTTAGAATCACTTGGAGGAACTCTGTAACCCAGAATGCAAGGTGCTTTTTCCCAAAGGGAAAAGACAATCAGAGCTAACTGTTGTTCAGAAATAGTATCTGTTGAAAAACACTTTTTCTGTCAATTCATTTCATTAACATCTTTCTATATTTTGTATAGGCAAAATATAGAAAATATATTTTATGTTCTAATACATACACAACAGAGTAGCAGGTTTATTGGCTCTCTGCTGAAAGTCATACTTCATAGGGATAGGTACATGTAGTTGCATACTGATGAATTAATATATAGGTAAGCTTATCTTTGTACTACCTACTGTGTCTCTTTAATTAGTCAAATAAAAAGCACCAGTCTAATCAAATTCTGATTTCAGAAATTTGGAGAGTTGAAAATTTTTGTTTTAGAATATAATGGTGGGAATTGAAAATGTTTTGTACAAGAAACCAAAAACCTTTAAGTAATTAGGGAATGGTGGGGGCACGGGGAATCCTTGCTAACTTTTTGGTGGGGGAAATTGGTGATAGGGAAGATTCCCAAGATATTTTAAAATATATAAACAGAAAGTTGGAAATTCTTTCTCACAGTAGAACATTGCAACTATTACTGTTTTCCAACTATATGAGAGAAGTTCAAAATTCATAAAGGGTATTTATTTATGTCATTGCTGCTGTTCTTTCCATCTAATTTGGAAAAAAAATTGGAATTTCATATGAGAAATACAGTCTTAATTTTTGCCATATAGTGGCAATACAGTTGTTTCTCAGATACACTTCAGAAAAGCAAACTAGTACTAGAGATAGGAATGAATTACTAACTTACTGGAACAGATAGTTATTTTTCTGGTCAATATATTAAAGGATCTAGCTACATTTTATAACAGCAGTGCACAAATAGGCATATTTCTAAAATTTCCATGTGGAGACAGATGAAGGAAGAGGTTATTTCTGTAGCATTGTGTGTTTCTTCTCCTCTTCACTAATTAGCATCGTGGGTTTTAGAATGTGGTTTTGGGTTTTTTTTTTTTTTTTTTTTATCTTCTTCTTTGTGGATGTGAGTGTGTTCATTTCTCCTTTCCTTTGGTATAGGATTTTTACAAAGATGGTGGTTTAGTTGTACAGTTTATCTTTAGAAGGAAAAAGGAGAGCTTGAGGCAGACTGGCTGAGCAAGCCATTGTTCTCCTCAAGGAGAAAGGCTGAACTCCTCAAGTTTTTAATTAATATTTCTTTGGTATGAAATTTGTTATTTATTGTGGCTTTATTTCAAGTTCTGTGAAATTAATTTTTTCCTCTTCCCATAGTTCACTGAGATATTGGCCATTATCTGGACCTGTAGGATCATTTGATAATGCTTCTTTCATGTTTTTCTCCTAAGGAAAACAGGAAGAAGAAAGCGCCAGTTTTGGGGGTCGCACTGAATTGCACCTTCCTCATGCCTCTTTCTAAAGCATATCCTACATGGTATTGATCTTTCCTGTGTTCATTGTTAGGGTTTTAACATTTTATTTGTTATTTGCTAGAGTTTGGTAAGGACAGGCAGTTCCCTTTTGAGGCAAAAGTGGTTCTGGATTGTACACTGCAGAATGTAATAAAAAGTGGAGAGCTTTGTAAGGAGACTTAGGTGATGATTAAATATAACATCCTAAATTACACTGATATGTTGTTATGAAAGATTTGGAATTATTCTTCAAGGTACTGGGCAGTAGGGCTGAGCTGCTCTACTGTAGAAATGTGAGAGTCTTCTACATGTTCTGAGAGGTGTTGACTGAGGTGTGCTAGCTGAATCTATTTTCTAGATACTCCTTTTGTTACACAGATGTTCAGATCTCCAGTTACTATTTCACTGATATACTTTCTACAGGCTGAGTGATCTATGGCGTAAGTAATTTGCATGCAATACTTCTTACTCCTTTTCCTTTTGACTCCACATTCTTCCTCTCTGAGGAAAGGATGGTATTTGAGGCTTTACTTAACACTCGTTTAATCTGGAATCACAATGTTTTTTAAAATCCTTTGTCTCACTGTTCCTGGGTAGGGGCAGCTGCAATTCTAGCTGGTGCAGCTTCTATCTTGTTCAAAGACAACAGTAAAATAGTATTAGTCCCTCTTAAATTGTACACAGTATTTGCTACTATGATAGTGGTATATTAAGATTGTAATAGGCAGGAATAATGTTGCAGTAGAAGTTTGTGTAATTTTCTTAGCACACTTGGTTCTTGCCTGTAAAAGTGATACTAGACCTTTCAGTATTGATTGTCTTTAAATTTAGCCATATGGTATGGGGAAAGCATATCATTGTTTAAAGGAAAAAATGCATTGTGCTTAATTAAAGTAAATAATACTGTGACAATATTGCTGGATATTTCTCATAATATTATTGAAAGCACGCTTGTAGTTGATGGTTACAATAACAACATTCACAAATTTGTATTAATTTATTGATTTCGTAACATCAAAATCCTTAGAGTAGATGAATGTCAATGGCAAGGATTCACTTAAAAAGAAGTCATTCAAACACAAATAAAAACCATGTGATATATAGGAGATGGTGAGATGATTGTTGCTTGTAAAACATTAATGACTTGAAAAGTAGACGTGAATCAACAAAAAAACTGTTGTCATTTTTATGTATCTTTTAGCAGTTTTAAGCATCAGACAGCAATTGCTATCAGACTTTGATAGTGTTCCCAAGCATATCATCCTGCAGTGTTTAGCTGAGGCATTTAATAGTGGAGTAAGGAAAAGATGTAAAACTAAGCAGTTACTAGAACACAGTTTCCATACAAAGATAATCTGTATCAAATTCGTGTACAGCTCCAAATTCTCAAAAACTAATAAATCATTTAACAGGAGAGGGAAAATTGGATAATTGTTCCCATATGGAAGTTGCAAATAACTAACTTCGCTAATCCTAGGGTCAAATTTCAAGAAGAAAACTTGGAAAGCTACAAGTCTCAATTATAAAGCAGGAATACCACTCTGAAATGAAGACTGTTGGATTAACTGTTGTTGCTGTCCTTTAACCATATCATAGTTATTGCTGTGACTTACTTCGTTTCCAGCAGGCCATTCTGAACGACAGATATGTGTGAATTTGTGAAAAAGAAAAAATAAACCATAACTAGCTCCTCTAAATATTCATAAACAACAGAGGGAAAATATCTATACTTAGCAAATGGTAGAGTAGTAAAAATGAGAATGAGAACAGCTGTGGATATACCTAATGCCCAAGGGGCTGAAGCTGTTGCTTGAAAGAAGTGATAGAATAACTTGAGTTAGGGTTTTCTGTTGGATGAGTTTACTTTGGCCAGGGGTTCTGGTACAGTTAAATAGAGAAAGCCACTAGCAGAAAAGTAAAAATGGGAGGGGTAAGCAGAGTGCTTTGAAGAAAAGTTAACTAGTACAGCGTGATAAGAAATACTGACTGTTTTCAAAGAAAGTAAACAACTTGATATTGTAAGATTTTATATTTTGATTTTGATTGGGATGCAGTAAGAACAGCCTCACAAAGTTGCAACTGAATTTTAGATCATGGCAAAAAGGAGGAAAGCTTGTGCTGATGATGGGTGCCTTTCAGTATAAGCTGTGAGAAAAGACAGGACTGCAGAAGAATGTTTTAAGAATTACTTTGAAGTCAGAAGATTAAAACATGTAACATACCCAATGCTTACAAATGGATGAGGGTCATGTTCCATATAGTAATAGGCAAAGGAATTAAGAATAAAGGAAGTGGTGGAAGGAAATCTGCAGAAAGAGTAGGATTGAATCTTCTCCTCGGAGATAGTATTAGTCATCTTTCTGGTGTGATGAAAAAGCATTGAATAAAGAAATCAAACTATTTGCTGAATCTTCATAGACTTTGAGAACATTTGGTAGTCTTCCTTATGATCATGGGGTGTCTTCAGATGTAGTACGTTAACCAAAATATCGGCAAAGGTTTGAGTGAAGGTATGATGTAGACACAGCTAAATAGATGTAGCCTAATGGTTAAAAGTAAATATTGGTCTTAAATGGGAAACGGTCTCTTTTGTGAATTCTCTTGCATCAGTTTTGTGAAGAGATGTTAGAGAAACATAGTACAAGCATTTCATGGTTACACTGAATGGCTTGTTTTGCTAAAGTGGGTCTTTCCATGGCAGCTCTGCTAATGTGCAAGGATTTTTCTTCCAGATTTTCTTTTTTCCAGATGCTAGCTGTACTGTTATCAAAACAGCAGCAGAAAATGACATTATAGTGTGTTTCATCTAGTTTAATATGTTGTATACTGAATGTTTTTACAATTTGGAACATGCATACCAAGCATGACTATAATGAAAGTACTTGGTAAGTAAGGCTAACTGACCTTCCTCTATTGATTCTCTATTACTAGAGATGTTAGTTCTAATAGTGTTTCTATTTTTAGTCAATCCTAAATAGATAAAAATGCATATTTGAAGTAATATGTATATAATTAGAGAGAATGAAGGGGCAATAATACTGACAGGATTTGTTTTTCAGCTAGATAAGTTAAAAGCACCCTTTTTTTCCCAAAAAAATTTTAAGCAAATTTGATTAGATTTGACTAGATTTTTTTTAAAAAAGTGAATTACTAGTGATTCCCTTACAAGTGTAAATTTGAGCTGTGGCTTATTTTCAACTTTACATTAAACTGAAAAGTTCTTCTGTTTCTACCTTAGTTATATTATGTGCCAAATTTCTTACTAAAAACTCATTCCGAAAGAATCTTAATTGTGTTTTAGCTTCAGAAAATGTGGATTTTATAGTAATACTTCGAGTTATTTATTATCCCCCAGCTGTAGTGGGCAACAGCTTGAAATACAAATGATACTAGGAGAAGAGGAAGATTTCATTCATCTTAGTCATTTAAAAAAACCTTTACATTCCACATGTAAGTTATACTTCCCAAACCAGCTCTTAATGACTCATTCCTGCGTGGTGTGCTGTTTTCTCCACTCTGCCCCCGCCACCCCGCAATGAGACTATAGCGCAGTCTTCTACAGCCTGCCTGTTGTGCTCTCTTCAGTCAGGCTGTGCAATTCATTGTCTGCTCCTTGTTCAATTAAAGGTATGAAAATGAGTAGTCAGGGATGTAGTGGCAGAAAAAGGACACTGCTATCTTTAAAAGCTTTTTTAGGAAAATCCTGCCTTGCATCTATTTTATAAATTCAGATACAAGCTTCTTACTGGGAATATCATGTAAATGATGAGAAGAGAAGCTCTGTAGCTAAGATAGTGAAGCAGTGAAACTTCTTGGGAATGACTGCTTAACAATATATGGTAAACCTTTTGATGTGGACAAGAGGAGATAATATATTATTTTTAGTGTTATAAGCAAATTTAATATTTCCATGATAGTTTGGCCACCACAGTCCTGCTGTTCCTGATGATTTGTTGCTCCTGCTTCCTATTTTGCATTAATAACTACTGGCCTTCATCTGACCATGTAGTGAGCCCATTTAGAGCACTTAACCTTGGATTAGCTGACTTGCTGTGGAGTCAGATTTGTTATAGTGCCACAGTTGGTGGAATGGGAAGATGGAAATAGGGAAGAACAAGATTGCAGCAGATGAGCCTTAAATGTATTTATACTATTTTAGAACTGCACATTGAGTAAGTTCAGCTGCAGATAAGATGAGAACAAAATAGTAAGATACTTTTTGTACAAGAATATGGTAGTGGAAAGCAAAAGAAAACAGCATAGAAGCCTCCAGTACTAGAAGTGGTAATTTCGATAGTTGACAAGATTTGATTAAAAAAATATATATTGTTTTGAGCAGCCCTTAATTCTGGCACATATTTTAGTAGTTGTCTTTCCCTAAAAATTTACAGTATTGTACAAGTCTTGAGTTTTAAAGATGAAAGCAAGACTTTCATACAGTAAATTACATATGAAGTATTCATATATTGTACTTGATGTGCTACTACAATGTTAAATTTTTGAGCTTTGGCTAACGTTGACTATTAACAGAATAACTGAGCCCAGCTGCAAGTGTGAAGCAACTCTCCCTATCTTTGCACACCGTGAATCTGTGCATTGCATAGATTTCGACTGATGTTTCTTACAGATTTGAACATACAGTGCTTGACATGTAGTCAAATCAAAAAGTAGCAGTACAAACTGAGGCACAGGATTCTTGTCTCTAAGTTTTTTTTATGTTAAGGGAGAAAGAAGCTTCTCCAACAGTTACTTCCATTCTAGTAAGATGGTCTTTTAGGTTCCCATTCTACTTCATATTTTTGTCTTCAACAGCTGCTCAAAATATCTGAACTTTCACTTTTCAGTGAATTTTATGAATTTAATTTAGGACAAATTTTATTTAACATTATACATTAATATCTTAATTCTAGTGTAATTTTATATATCTTGGGTACCAAAGCTTTTTTTGGAAATACGTAAGCCTCGTATGTAAGTGGAAGGAATGCTAATTTTAGGGTTGTGGTTCTTGGGGGAGACATAGTATAAAGAATAGACATTTTGTTGTTTTACACGTTTTGTCTTTGTGCATTTTTTTTTTATATTGGATGTATTAAGGAGGTCCAATTACTTCAGGTACAGGTTTTATAGGCAGTATTTTCTGGAAGGATCTTACTAATTGCAGACATCTTAGTGTTACTAGTGTACTTAGTGTTAAGTAATTGTAAAGTAACCAGTGAGCATTTCACTTTCCGAGTTACTTAAAGTATGCTGTATTATCAGTGTTTTGAAATTTACACTTATACAGAAATAAAGCTTCTCATGCAGACATTTGTGGCTTAATGCTGGCTTATGATTTTCTGTTCATCAAGCTTCTTTACCTTTTGCTCTTTTGACAACGGAACACTGAGAAAATTTTAATCTTGGGAAGTCAGGCCAGAATTTTACAGCTAATATTCATTAGAAAACTTAAGTGACTCTTTTCTAAAGAGCACAGAAAGTTTTGAGATTGCAGTGGAGAATTTGTGGGATTTCTTTTGCGGGTAGGCCATTGTAACTTATGCCTGGGAGCACTCAAGACCCTTTTATCAAAAGCAACATTAGTGGCTGAGATATAAGAGATAGAGCTGGCTGATTAAAATAGCTTATATTGCAATTAGTAGCATACTTTAAACTTGAGACTGGCAAACTGTCCTGGGAAGCAAAGATTAAGTGAAATGTTATTGGAAAGCTATGTTGCTTGGAACACAGTTATTAATAGCAAGTATTTAAATGTCCAAATAGTTCATTTTTCTTCTGTGCTGTTGTGAATGGCATACTTCTTCCTTTTTTCTCCTATCTTACATATTTGCATAAGTATTTTAAAAGATTTGTTCTATTTCCAGACATAGTTAATTACTAGGGATAGCTTAATGAAAACAACTTTCTCCTATATCTTGGGTATCACCTTTAGTAACTTGTGTTCAATATTATTGCATAGTAACTATGTACATAAGTTATTTTATTTGTCACATTGAACGTCTACAGTGACGTGTGTTAAATTCCAAATCACTCAGAATTATTGGACAGAAGAAATTCTGATTACATTTACTTTTAAGAAAATGAAACAGCAATTTTTGTTATCTGGCAGATCTCAATTCTTGTCTTCCTGATCACCAGCAAAACTTAGTTTTCTTTCTTTTTTCTTTTTTCTTTCTTGCTTTCTTTTTTTTTTTTTAAGGCATTAAGATCATTTCAGGCATCTATAATACTGTTTCCAGTCCTTTAGACATTGCAGTCACTTACAAATATATTGGAAAATGTGATTTTTTTTGAACAAAAACTGCTCTAGATACTAAGAATTTCTTCTTTTTTTCTTTTTTTAATAACATTTTCAGCCTGTCTTAAAGCAGATGATGGTATGATTTGATGCAAATACTTTTCTGCCATCTCCAAAAACGTAAATTGATTTTTTTTTTTGAGTGATTAAAAAAAAGTGGAGCTCTCTTACTTTCATAAAAAAATACTACAAATGATGTTAAGTTTCAGTTGTGTAATGTATGAATACACCACTGTTAACTCATGTTAGAAGTAGCTTCTTAGGGAATTCCTCAACTTTATCCTAACTTAGATGTCTTAGTTTGAAAATGAAGTTGAAACCGACTACTCTGGCTGGTAATGGGAACTGGACTAGTTACATTGATGTAGTTATATTAATGCAAGAAAATGGTGCATCTAGAAAAGTGAAATGAAATTGGAAAAAGAAATAGATTTGTGTCATATGTTCTTACGGGCACTTGCATAATGTCTATCACTATAGCATTCAAGTTGGCCATTCAAGTTCTTTAAGCTAAGCTGTCTATGTTAGGCAATTCCCCTCTATTTCAGTAGTTGGTCTGAGTTCTTAGTTTTTAATAAGTAAATCTGCGGCTGTTAAGTCTTCAAGAAAAGTTGGAAGGTGAGAACTTAATTGTTTACTTTGCTCGGATTGAAATGTATGATTGGAATCCATGCTATTAATACAAATGTGTTTGCTTCATAGTAAAATTTTAATGTCGTACTGTATAAGAAAGCTGTTTGTGAGCTTATAGCCACTTGTGGTGCCTTGGAAAAATAAACTATGTGAGTTCTTAGAAGAACTAAGATGAACATCTGAATCTCTCCCAGGCTTTTAACCTGATGTATCATGTAAGGTAATAATATGCTCATCTGATTTTCAGTTAATGGTATGTATCTCTTGCCATTTGGAGCAGATGGACTATCACTGTAGTGATCAGCAGAATACTGTTTCTTTGTAAGCCTGCATAACCTGATGTATTTGTCTTTCAGTCGTCACCTTGAAACTAGAGGTTGATTTCCGAACAGGCAGTTGGGCTGAAGAGGGAGACTCATCTAGTGATCCCTAGCAATCCTGCCTTTGAGATCTCCAGCATCTCCTAAGAGATGCTTTATACCTCAGCGATAGGAAGTTTCTGTGAAATCTAGCACTTTCTTAGATCCCAAGGTCAATCAACTTCAAGAACATTTGCATGAGAAATGAAGCTTTGTTAATTCTCTGGTCAGAGAAACACATGTATGTTCCCTTCTGCTGGCAAAGAGACTCTTCTGAACAAGTGTCGAGGTCCTCATCTTTAAAATGTGATAGTTTTTTCACTGGTTTATAGAATACTCTGAGAGGTAAATGTTTATTTAAAGAATATACCCTGTGGATGGGTCATGCCTGGAACATTAACTCTGTAGCAGTCTGTAGTTTCACGTATGATCTTGAAAACACAAGGAGGAACAAAGTTCATGTAGTTTTTTTAAAAGTATAGACTGTGGGGGAATTCTCAAGCTGTTCTTCAGTTCATGTAGAAAGCTATGCAAATAAGAAATAGCTTGATTGAGCTCAGCTTGTTGCATAGACCTTCATATAAGTGATATTTATTACTGAAATACAGTGAAATATTCTTTTGAAGGAACTTTTTTCAACAATGAATATATATATATATATATATTATATATGCGTGTATATATATGCACGCGCGCACACATGCATACACACACACTCACACTGCCTTTTTACTTTAAGGATTCAGTAAACCAGTTGCTAAATCACATCTTTTCTTCCTATGAAAGCAAGTTGGAGGCTTAGCAGTTGTGCACACGGTCACCAATCAATCTTGCTCAACTAGGCAGCCTTAAACTCTAACAATACCTTTTTGAGAAAATGTCACCTGTTGTTCCTGTATAAATCAGATAGACCGCACTGCTTGGAAAATATAATGTACCAAGACAGTAATGCTGATAAAGTGTAATTTGTTATTATTGTACCATGCTTTGCATTGTAAATATTTTGCAGCTGCTAGAAATAGTCTGTCTGTAGCGCTCCCAATATACAAATGTTAATTATCATGAAATGATTTTTCTTACTACTTCTGTGACTGAGATTTTTTAAAAAAAAATCCTAAATGAGTCCAATATTCAATTCCCATTTGAAATATTGAAAATATTAATCTAGGTTACTTTCATGAGCTTTGTAGCAAGCTTGAAAGATTGTGTGGAAATGACTGTAATAAGCAACTTTTTGATTCAAAATATAGGAAGTGATTTTTACTAAAATGTTGAAATTTGAAACTAATCTTTGTCTGCTATGTCTGACAACTTTTATGGAGATTAATTCTCAACTGTTCGTGCATCATCCAGTTGCTCTAGATAATATTTATTTTTCACTGCCTTTTTAATCATTCATTTGAAGGTGCATCGTTCAAATATCCTTTACAATATAGATACACTTTTAGCCCACTTTCAGGGTGTGTGTGGGGTGGGGGGCAAGGAAGTCATATTTTATGAAATGGCGTTTAGTGAAAGGCACCCATAGTTTAAAGCATGGCTTCTCTTACTATGTATAGTAAACAGTCTTTTGAATGCAGGTAGCTCTAGTAACTCATGGGGAGAAAATACTTACTCTTTTTGGTGTTCTTCTGGGATTTATTGAGTTTTTTTTTTTTTTTTTTTTGTCTTTGCTTTGCTTTTTACTCTGTTCTTTTTTCTTAGAAGTGTCAGAGTAGAATTCTGTTCTAATGAAGCAGTTAATTAACAGAGAATTTTTAGCTGGCATAAGAGCTGTAAATATTTCTCCTCTGTGACTTTTCTAAGAGCAACTTGTCTTTCAAGGGAAGCTTATGTAAATAGTAGAAATCCAAAGTTTTGTCTTTAAAGATCTTTATATTATCAGCATAAATTACTTGTATTAAGGTCATTTTAGAGAAAAAATTGTAATGTAAATAGGTTGCAAGTTGTAACTATAGAAAAAAATTTAAAACAGTAAACAATGTCTGTAGTCCTCTGAAGTATGTGTACTCTAAAGCATAATACGATCCTCACTGTATTTTTTTTTTCTGAATCTCTGTCCAAATTCTGCTTTCAGTGCTCGTCTGTATGTACCCTCATGCCTTACTATGGGATTTGTCCTTTAGATGTCCTATTTCCTAGGCCAGTTCTTCTTCTGGGTTTGACCTCAGGCATATGTCTTCATTTCCGTAATTTTTTTTTTCAGGAACATCCTTGTATTTCTTGGGTAAAAAATCCTTTTCCTCCCACAAACACGTGTGTCGTATTTCCTGCTAAGGAACAGCAGATAACATCTGTCCTGTGTGTCGTGTAACCCACAGAGAAACAAGCAGTGTCACCATCAGGGGAGAGTGGTGGAATTTAGAAGTTTCTCCGTTAACTGGTTTGGAAAAGAGAGTCTGGCTGGCTGTTCCTTCATTTGCATCAGTGTTCTGTAATCCAGAAGAAAAAAAGATCTGATCCAGAGTTAGTCTCGGCAGAGGGTTAGGGATGACAATAAAGTTAACCTACTTTTTTTAGCAAATGGATAATATATTTTCATCATCAAAATTAATCCAAAACCAGGATTTTTTTTGTAGTGACTCATAATAGGGTAAAAAGTGCAAGAAGAAAAATGTTGCTGTAATACAAAGTATGAAGCCGTATATGATTCCAGGCACTGGTATGTGAGCTGATTAGTTATTTAAGAATGTTTTTTAAATGACAAAACAGTACAACAGAATGAGAGTGTTCATGTGTCCCTTAACTTCACAGCAAGGCAAACAGAGCTTTCGATTCACCATTTATTAAAAATAAGCACATAGTCTTCAAGCTAAAGAACAATCAGAAACTTCTAAATAAAAATTAAATTGCAGCCTCTAAAACACTATGTAATAACACCAAGTACTAATTCTTAATTGGTTTAAATAAATAAAGACAAGAGATATGACTATGGTTTAAGTTTTGATAAAGTAATCTTTTTTAGGGAAGATAGAAGTGCCACTGGTTCATCTATAGACAAACTGTATATGTCTCTTGTGAGCATACTACATTTTCCTCCTGTATTAATATGCATTGTTACTAAGCTAGCATGTTACAACTTCTGTAAACTTTAGCATCTGTCTAATGTACTGAAAACAAATTCTATTCAAGATACTTAGCAAAGCAGCTTTTCCCTATGGGGTCCTGCACTTCTGCTCCTGTTAGAGGAGTTTATCTTCTATTCTGGTGGCAACACTTATAACTGTATGTAGAGCAATATGTGCAGTGTTTGATACTACTGTATAGGTATGCACAGAGTGTTTTACAGGCACATGAAAATATTTATCTGACCTCTAGAACACCAACAAACTCTTAAAGAAAAATGAACTATAATTTGGGGAAGCATAATTAAAGCATTGTTTCTCAAATGCTGCTTGCATTTCATATTAAGGTACATTCCTTTAAATCATTGATAACTGTTCTCAGTACTAGTCTCGACTTCACTAGCATCTTCATAAACCAATGATCTATAAGTCAGATTAAATTTAGCTACTTTATTTTTTTTTTTTTTTTTTTTTTTTTTTTTTTTTTTTTTTTGCTTTTCTGCTGATAGTTTGTAAACCCTGCTCCAGTAGTTGGGTTGTGTGGGTCTGACTACTTTCTTGGATGAATCATCTTACACTTTAAAGGTCTTTTTTGTTTTATTTTTTTAATATTACTGTTTTTCCTTAGAAGTATTTCATGCTAGATTTGTCTAACACAGTTCTTTAGAAAAAATATGCAGTAAGTGCAGAATGTCAGTAGTTTAAAAGATGAAAGTTAGTGAAAGATATAACTGTTTCAAACATTATGATCCAGCTAATAAAGAATTTAAATTCATACTTATAGAAAAAACAAATAGGAGATGGTAACTGTCAGAGTATTTTAGAAGAAAAGGTAAAGTAGGCAATATGTTTTGAAATTAAATGTATTACTTGATATCAATTTCTAGATAAGTCTGGAATAGTTGACTTTGCCTCTGTTTTGTGTAAATGTCTAGGAATGTGTCTTATTTTTGCATATATAGTTCCTTACTAATTTTGATATGTTTTGCTGCTCTAAAGAAATTGAAATATGACCACACTTAAGTAGTTTTTAGAAAAAGACAAAAGATCATTGATGTGTTTTAGTTTTTCCAGCAGAAGGATAGCTGTTTTTAGTCTTATTTTACAGAAGAAGGTCTCTCTCCCCGCCCCCCTTCTACCCTCCCTGTTAAATTTAAGATTTTTTCCTTTCAGAACACTCTCTGTGCCAATGGTCATAATTTTTTCCTACAATGGCTTACTGCACTCTACATAGCCCAGTCTGCTATGCTCACACTCGCTGTTTCCTTCCTATGTATCATAGAATCAGAATCAGTCAGGCTGGAAGGGACCTCTGGAGATCATCTAGTCCAAACCCCTGCTCAAGCAGGGTCACCTAGAGCATGTTAGACAGGGTTGCATCCAGGCAGGCCTTGAAGATCTCCAGAGAAGGAGACTCCACAACCTCTCTGGGCAACCTGTGCCAGTGCTCCGTCACTCTCACAGGGAAGAAATTCCCCCTCACGGTCAGGCGGAACTTCCTGTGCTTCAATATCTGGCCATTGCCTCTTGTCTTGTCACACGGGACAACTGAAAAGAGCTTGTCCCCGTCCCCTTGACACCCTCCCTTCAGGTACTTCTACACCTTGCTAAGATCCCCCCTCAGTCTTCTCTCCCCCAGGCTGAAGAGGCCCAGCTCTCGCAGCCGTTCCTCATAGGGCAGGTGCTCCAGCCCTCTGATCATCTTTGTAGCCCTGTGTTGGACTCTATCCAGTAACTCCATGTCTCTCTTGGACTGGGGAGCCCAGAGCTGGACACAGTACTCGAGATGAGGCCTCCCCAGGGCTGAGTAGAGGGGCAGGATCACCTCCCTCGACCTGCTGGCAACACTCTTCCCAATGCACCCCAGGAGACCATTGGCCTTCTTGGCCACAAGGGCACATTGTTGGCTCATGGTCAACCTGTCATCCACCAGCACTCCCATGTCCTTCTCTGCAGAGCTGCTCTGCAGAAGGTCAGCCCCCAGCTTGTACTGGTGCCGAGGGTTATTTTTTCCCTAGGTGCAGGACTCTGCACTTGCCCTTGTTGAACCTCATGAGGTTCCTCTCCGCCCAGCTCTCCAGCCTGTCCAGGTCTCTCTGAATGGCAGCACAGCCCTCAGGTGTGTCAGTCACTCCTCCCAGCTTGGTATCATCAGCAAACTTGCTGAGGAGGCACTCTGTCCCTTTATCCAGGTCATTGATGGATAAGTTGAACAAGATGGGACCCAGCACTGAGCCCTGGGGGACTCCACTAGCCACAGGGCTCCAACTAGACTCCATGCCACTGATGATAATCCTCTGAGCTCTGCCTTTCAGCCAGTTCTCAATCCACCTCACTGTCCACTCATCTAACCCACACTTCCTGAGCTCATCTTGGACAAAGCATGTATTAGTAACATCATAAATTAATGTTTTGTGTTCCCTAAAAAGGTTCAGTATGCATCTTGAATCTAATTGATTTTGTCTCATCAGTGAGAATGGTTAGTGATGCTATGCTCTTCTTTTCATAGAGTTTTGATTTGGTACCTCTACATTTTCTTAAGCTTTCTAGAGCGATAGTCTTGTTGTTTGCCTTTAATTGTGATACAGTGCTAGGTATAGTGTTTATGTTGTGATGAATATTGAAAATACATTTTTACAGATGAATTGAATATTTCTTCTGTTCTATGGCAGGATTTAAAGTTCACTTCAGTTCATTATTCCAGAGCTGCAACTTTTATTTTGCTTAAGATGCACAATAAATGCATACATGAGTCCTGAGAATTTGAAGGCTAGTACATTAGTTGTAGTATGATGGTGTCCTGTTTCACTGCAGCAGTACTTTCTGATGTGAAAGTGTCAGAATACTTTAAACTGAAAAAGTTCTTTGCTCATAGCAATAAATAGAGACCTCTGTGTTAGAAGCTGGCAGCACATTTTTTCAACTGAAATATTAAAATGATGTATGTTGAATATATATTGTATATATTTTATATGAATATATGTGTGATGAAAATATAGATGTTGAAAGTATAAAATACTGAATTAATGTGAAAATAGACAGTACTGTGTTTTTTTAAAAAAAACCCAAAACTCAATGAAGATTTTATATACTTGTTATAAGTCTCAAAGCTCACTTCTGCTAAGAAGATGCAAGAGCGTTAAACTTTGGAACAGCTGCTGCTATCTTACATGATAAATAGGCCACCTCAATGAGGAGCAAATGATAGCCCTGTGAAATTAAAGTGGTACTTGAATTCTAGCCATTAAAAATATTTTTCCTGTAAACAGAGTCCATAGTATCTTTAATTGAATTTGTGGTGAGAGTTTAGTAGCTATGACTAGAAGCAAACACTATTCAAGTCAGGAAACTTGTGGAATTTTGTAACTGGCTGGAGAAGGTATTCAGTACTTATTTCCTTTTCGTAACTAATTGATGTGCATTTTAGAAATGTCAGTTAAATGTTTAGTGTACAAACATGTAAACCAAGCAAAAGAGAAGTGTAAATTGGAAAAATGACAAGAATACAACATTGAAATAAATAAATTTGGAGATCTTTCGGGAAAATGAACCAAAAAATCTTTCAGTTTTGGATGGATTATACTGGGCCTGCTATTACTATATTTAGGGTACAGCAGTATGTTTGGATATTGCTGATGTGTTTTTTAAGAAGTGATGGGCCAATATGTAAGTATGCTATATCCTTGATGTGTCTGTGCCATTCTTGTTTTGTTTCTCCAAGCTGATGAACAAATGAAGTACAAAGAATTCAGAAATACATGATTTACTTCAGAATTTTTAGTGAATTTTTAGTACTAGTCTGTCTTCTCTTCCTACCTGTCATCTTTATTCTTTGTTGACTTTTATAATTTGGAGCCGTACACAGTGAAGTTTTTAAATATTTTCCTGTACACTCTTCTTTTTACTACTTTATTTCCATGATTTCTAAACTAATATTTCATCTTTCATTTTGGTTGTTCAGTGTTGTACTAACTAAACTAGTTTTATGAAAGTACTGGTAAAAATCAGAAGTAATTTTGGTCTTGTATTGAGATAAGAAGCAGTGCATATTCTCTGTCTTTTTGTATAAGACTTACTAAAATGCTTAACTTACTGTTGGGGTGCATTTCAGCTCTAAGCGTTTCTCATCTGGTGTTACTTCAGAGAAGAGTCTATCTTGACTCAATGTGTAGACATGACCCTGCTTTGCATAACACAGAAGGAGCAGTTAAAGTTTTAACAAAGTTATGTTGAGAGATGGGTTTCTTTTGTGGGTTATAAATCAGAGAGAAAGTAAAACGTATTAAACATTCAGAATCATAAGAATTTACCCTATCCTATCTGAAATTTACACCAGTAAAAAGAACTAAGGTAAATTCTTCCTAGATAGGTCAGTCATTAAATCGAATACTGAGGAGGAATCATTTGCTTCTGTGTTGTGAAGTTTATATCCTAAGTATTTGCAGGCTTGATAGCTACTTAAAACTGAGGAGCTGTTGGTGCCTGCACTGTCAGCATACTGACTGTACCTACCCCTAATGTTATAATGTATCTCATCCTAATTCCTCATGGAAAAGGAAAGAGGCTTTCCTGAAAATAATTAACAAGTTGTGGTTTAGAGAAAATCTATTTTCAAGTCAGTATTTATCTTCCAGAAAAGGACTGAGATAATTTTGCAGCAAATGCAATACCACTTTGTAATTCTTTAAAATGACATTCTGGTTAACCACACACCTGTTATTTTTTTTCACTGATGAACAGTCACATGCAAACCAGCCACATGCATTCTGAAATGTGGTTCACTAGCATTAATATTGTCCTTGAAGTTAAGTGCCTGAGGAGCCTTAAATTCAGTGGCAAAATGGTCTGCCAGTACAAATATCTTTCCTCTGGCTGTCTGACTTCGTCACTGGAATTACAGTGTATGGTAGAACCTGAAATACGAGCTAATCAAAGCTAATCACAAATGCATTAACAGTCAGTAGCTGAACTGCGATTGACTGTTAGAAAAAGTTGTCAAGAGATAGTCCCATTATACCAGGGAGTTGTAGGCTACTTGTAAAGGACCTATGGAAGATAATGACAAAAAAAAATGTACAAATTCACTTTCATGTGCCCAGAACCTCTGATAAAGGGGACTTTGCCTCTGCTGGAAGACGTATCTGTGAGTTCATAAATAAATTCATAACCACTGTAATCTACTGCACTTGCTTTCTCTCCTGTGGGTTCCTGGCTTTCTTCTGGGTAACACGTTGTTTTGAGTGTTCACACTAAAGCACTGTAATAAAGTTAGTTTTGCCTCGATTAGGTGGGAAGAGGGTTGCATGTGTATCAGAGCTTTCACAAATGTTAGCTGAAGATTAAGTGCTTGTTTTAATGATCACATATAAAAGATGCTAACAGATGTTAAGATTTTTTTTTTCTGAGTGCGTTTCTTAAATGAGTTGGAATTTACTTATTGCCTGTCTGTGGATGATGTTGGTCTTTGATTTGTCTCATGGAGGATGTTCCTCTCGTTTGGTTTTTCCAGCCACTGTACACTGCGCACATTTGTAATATCAATGTTTTCCTTTTGCCATTCTCTTTCAAAACGAAAAAAACTTCCCTTCCTCCTCTTCAGAATGCTTAAACAAATAAGAAATATTACGGGGAGGGAGAGACCACTCTCCTCATTCTTTCTAGAGGATGGAATCAAGCTGGAGCTTAGGCTTCCTGCCTTGGGCCAGGGACAGGAAATGTCTGTTCTGTTCAACATTGGAGCTACTCTTTGCATTTCAATGGAAGAAGGAACAGCTGGGAGCAGAAGAGCAAGGGAGCAATCATTAGTTTCCTATATACTTTCTGTCTTGATTAAAACTGACAGAAGAAAAAAAAGAGAGAATGCTTTCTTACAAAAACAAACCCTTCTCAAAACAGCTAATGCTGTAAAATAAGATGGGTGACTTTTAAAAAGTTAAGATGTTCTGATCATTGCAAGACAGTGGGCACTTACACATTCAGTGTAATGATACAGTACAGTGATATTCAGTGGCATTTTATATAGTGCTTTAGGTTGTTACACACAGTATGTGGTAATGCTAACAGATGAATTCTGCTCAAAAGTATGAGGTGGCTAAATGTCCACAGAATTGTCTGCTGTACAGTTGCAGTTTCTTTTCTTCTCTCTCTCTCTCTCCCCCCCCCCCCTTCTTTTTTATTTTTTCACTTCCTTCATTTTTCTCCTGCAAAACTTAGTTGATTGGAAGATTCTCTTTCTTTGTAGTCATGTAACCTTCCTGTAGAAAGCTGTAATGTGAGAGTACATCCGTTCATGTACACAAAGGTGTTGCTACTGTTTTCCACCATGCACAGCCATTTTAATCTGAATGGGAAATCTGTCTAGGGACAAGAGTACAGTAATTAGCAGTCTCTTCAGAGTGTCAGAGCTGAATTACCATTGTAATGGTTTAGCTGGAGGATAAAAGGATTGAATTTGGGTCTGCCTTCCTGCCAAACTAAATGAGTTGCCATGGGAATTTTCAAATATAAGAGGCGTTTACTTAAAGCAATTTGGCGGGTTTGAATAAACTCATAAATTATGGGGTTTAGAGGAGAGATCCCTGCTTTCTCTATCATAGGCTGAACAGCAAAGAAGGCTGTTAGAAAGCTGCTTACATTCTTAATGAGAATAAGTTGATCTGTGCTCCTGTGCAGACTATCAGCTTATTAAGGCTAAACTGTTTCTGCTAAATGCAGTACAGTAAGCACATTTTGAGAGAGAGAGTTTGCAACAAATCCCTGGAGTAAAAAACAAAATCTGATTGCTTTAAACATAAATTGAATTTCCTTTGCTAGATTAGATCTGTTTTCAAGTAATGCTATTAAAAATGTTTCTCTGTATTGTTTCAATAAACATTAACCTGCTATTGATTTTAACTTACCTCTGTGCATGTAAAATTTATTAAAACACTTGTCAAATCTGCCTCTGAAAGGGGAGGAGGGCACTGAAGGTTTCTCTTGAAAACAAATAAGGTGCTGTGGCCCTTCGAACTGTTTTTTTCAGGTCACATGTAAATGCTTTCCTAGCTCAGACTTGCATTCTCTCTGAAGGGAGTTGGGCTTTGACCTGCTGACTTCTTTGTCAGCACCAATGCTATTGAAATGTGAGAAGATGGACTTGGTGCTTTCACAAATGCCTAAAGTGATGAACATCACTTATGCTTGTTTAACCTTCAGTTGTGCCGAAGAAGTGAGCTGTAGTAGTAAGAACTGATGACCGGTGTTTTGCACTATTCTTTTAGAAGCAGGCGTTTAGCATTCTCCAGGCCTTTTCGATCTGATAGCTTACAGAAATGAAGTCTGTTTTATACATGCTTGAATACTTTGATATTAGATCTAAATAAACATATTCTAGCACATGTCATACTTGGACATACTTGGATGATTTCCCAAAATAACTTCGATTTGGTGTATAGATCAAGGTTTAAATCTCTTATCATTCTTACGTACCTCAAATCTAAAGTCGTCATAAGTATTGAAGTATTGTGGATGAACTAATTGAAAAAGAAAGCAGTACTGTCCTAATGGTGGTGGTTTAGATTTTAGTTTAAAGCAGTAAAAGTACACTTAGGACTCCTTGACAGAATCTTATAAAAAAAGGTCTTGTAAAAAAGTTAGTGTAGGAAAGGGTTATAAAATGCTGTTCAGGATACAGGATTGAAACAAGTGAATCACTTAGTACAAATAGCTTACAGTGGCTGCCCTAATTGATGCTGTGGAACAAACGTGAATAGTCAAAAGTCCTGGGCTTGTTGAGTTTTTTTTCAGCATTACATTGTTCAAATTTTGTGCTCTGTGTCTGATTTTCCTGCATTTCAAGTTTTAGTTCCATAGGTTGGGGAGCTTTCTTGAGGCCTGTGTGAATTCAGCTTTATTGATCTCCTCCCATTCTACACTTTACTGCAGATGAGATGGAAATAAGTGGCAAATAGGAGCATGGGAACAGCTTGAACTGGCTTTTCTGCTAAGACAGATGTTGGGATAGGGATATTTGATAATTGCTGACAACTGAAACCATTTGGGCTTCCTAGTATGATCTTAGTTTTGCAGTACCAGGGTGGAATGTGGGAAAAAAAAAGTGGAATTGTTATGTAATATTTCACTTATTAAGGGATTTTGTAACCTGTAAATTATTAATCAGTCTCATCAGAAGCATATCCTTCTCCAGGGTGAATGAAGACATACAACAGTCAGGTCATCTGATAGAAGATGAATATTTTCTTTGATGGATATTCTGTTTTAACTCATGAGCACAGCAGAGAGAAACTTTTTCTGTTAAAATATTGTCATAACCTCTTTAGTAACTATGGTGTAGTCATCCAAAAGTGTAACATGAAAAACGGCTTAGGAGTCTGGTTTTCTGTTATGTTGTCTTAGGCAAAACTGAGACGGACCTGCTGAGATTTGAATCTGTGATTCCAGTTGTGGTAAAGATCCGCTTTCTGCTTCACTGTTGAACCCAGCTGCAGGCTTCTACTTATTTTGTGGGTGGATATCACAAAATACCTGAGCGCTTGTCTGGCCTTTCAAGGGGCTGATTTTATTTGCTAAACAGTAGAAAAGTAGCCCTCAAAATTTTGTAGTAATTTTTGAGAGGTTAGTCACCTTGCTGAAGTCTTAACAAGCACCAGAGCATGCAAAGGAGTAGCAGGGACATAGAGAAATGAGAGTAACACAGTGGAGGTGTGGGAAGCAATGCAAAGTACTTGTTCCCTGTGTTTAATTTATTATATTTCTAGTGTTTTTGGCTCCTGCTGGTCCAGGAATCTAGAGAATCAAAGAAATGCACTTTCTACTAAACTAGTAGGGTAGTAGCTGTTTCTTCTCAAGGCTCTCCTCTGCCCCCCCCCACCCCCCCGGGCTGTATTCTTTTAAAGTACTTTCAGCTATTCTCCATATATTTTTTCTTCTGCTAGGTATTGTTACATTAGCCTCTGATCTCTAGATGCCACCAATTTGTTCCTTTTGATGGTCCTTTTTTGCTTAGTCAGTAACCCGTAAACTTTGAGGAGTAGAGGTAGTGCATACATAATGCTGGTATCTGAATTCCAGATCAAAACTTGTAAATGCTGTTATATGAAAATTATTTTTTCATGTAGAAGCATGGAAATAAAATGCATACTCCTGAGTCATACAAATCTTGGCCAAAGAAAAGCAACAGTTCTCATTAAGGAGAGTTCTGTAAAAGTGTATGATACCTAGATAGACAGAGGTTTATAAATACTGGATATTGCTAGCTGACATGGATTTTAAGATGTAGATTAGATTTAGGTGTAAAAATGTATCCATTTAAGGTGATGATATTTTAGAAGAAATTTTAAATAGGGTTTTTTTGGTGTTTGTAGAACAAAGTACGCTGGAAGAACTTTCGACTGTCAAAGAAGCTGAAATATCTCTGCAAAACATGAATGCATTTAGACATTTACTATGTAAGTGGTTGAGAGTACTGTAGTCTTTGATTTTGCTGGACAGTTCTACAAATAGGGAATGAGTATCCTGCACAGTTTAAGGTAGTGATTGGTAAAGTTGGCTATAATACAATTTCACCATTCATGGCCACAATGAAGAGCAGAGAAACAAAGAAAAATGATTGCAAGAGAAATAGGCAGAAACTGGGTAAAAGCAAATACAGTATCATAAGAGAAAGGGAGAGGAATAAGAACGAAGAATTAAAATATTTTAAAATGGAAATAAGTCAGTCGATTGTCAGGTGATAGTTTCCAACTTCATCCTCAGTTGGTAAAGAAAATTACATGCTCCCAGTTTGGAAACTGGGCTGCTGCTACCTAGAATTAGCAAAACGAAGGCTCTTACTTCACATGCAGCTGAGACAATCAACAGCTCCGCTCAGGGGAGGTCTCGGCTCCCCTCGATCCCTCCACCCTTGTGCTGGCACTCATTTGGGCCTCCAGTGAGCTCTTTCGACATAATCTGGCAGAAACTATTCAGACAAAAAAAGTCTTGCCAGATTAGCAGGTTGTCATAGCTCAACATAGGTCTAGGAAAGTGCACTGCACTTTTACACAGGAGGGTACAAGTGAGGAAAGAGTAGGATTTTGAGCACGAGCAGTTAGAGTTGCTTAAAGTATTACAGAAGTGCCAGCTGAGACATTGTTTTGCATCTTTTAAACTTTTTTTTTCCTTTGAAAGCAATGTAATACTGTACCTAATCATCTAGAACTAATTTCTAATCTGAGAAAAAATTTTAAGATAGCATTTTAATTTTTTTCTCCTAGCTGCCTACTGTTATCTGCTATACTTTTTTTAAAAACTTTTTTTGTACTTTTCTAAGGGTAAACCTGTCTGAGTGTTTTTCCCTGAGATAAGTCTCCATAAATTTTCTTTTTGATTGATTCTTTCAATTCTTTTTCACATTGAAAAAAAAAAAAACATTTAGTTTTCCATCTATTTGAATTACTTCATAATTGCCCAAGTCTTTTGGTCCTTCTAGAACTTTGTCTCTGTTTTTCTTGACTTGGGAGTCCTCTGTCTTCCTTTTGATAATGAGAAAATGAATATTCTTCACTTGTTGTCAAATAATGTCAAAAAACTTGTATGCCTTATTAGGTTTGCGTCTTAATTTTTATGCCACATCTTGTAACTGGAAGCTTTAATTGTACTTTTTTTAAGTTTTTTTCTTTCCCTAAGTCATCTTTTTTACATATATTAAAGGACTGTTTTTAATACAAAATACTATGTATAAGTATTTAATCCATAAAGTTAAAGAGAATATGTGAATTAAGGTATTACTTTGAAATATTCATGAGATTCCAGAGTTCAGGAGATTAAGAGGGGCTCAGGTGACTTATCCTGTTGTACAGAACATATTTTAAGCCGCTTTTATTTCTAGGTGTGCACCATGTCTACTGGTATAAGAAATGATAATTCTACAGTTCTTGAAAGACAGTTTAACTGTACTTACTTCAGGTCTCTAAATGGAAAGTTGGTATCTCAGAATGGTTGGATTGGAACAGAGAGTGTTTAGAGAACTGGAGTCTCTGAACAACATTAAAACATTTATAGAAAAAGACTTGGAAAAAATCAAGGATGAAGCCTAGAAGTTTGAGAATGGGAGAATGTTGACTTGTATGACAGGGATTCAAGGATTGTTCCGAAAATTGCATATTGGAAATGTGCATATGGAAGTCTTCTTAGCAGGAAGAAGCTGAAGGTACAATTTGGACTGAGAGTGATATGCAATGCACTGGTAGTGAATGCGTGAGAAAAAAAGGAAGTTACAATTGAAAACAGTTTTGGGTTGTTAGGATGGATTTTCTTTTAATATGAGAATTTTACTTGTCCTTCTCTGCAAAGCTGATACAATATGCATTTGGTATTTAAAAGTATTCAAAAGGTTACAAGGGATATCCCACTTAGAAATATCATAGGATTATCCAATCAAAAATAGTTTCCTAAGCATGACATGACAACATTGATCCAGGCTGGTTCGAGGATTGCAGCTTGTTTCAGCAGGAGTCCAGATACATAGCTTCTTAAAAACAGAAAAGGAAAACTGATAAATGAAATTTTGGTGTAAAGTCCAGAGTGCTTTAGCAAACTGTTCAGATATAGTAGTATATGCCAAGTTCAGCAGCAAATAAAACTTTGGGAGTCTTGATTATCATTTATTTCTGTCCTGGGATGGTAGGCTTTTAACTTACAGTGAAATTTCATCACATTTATAATGTGAAACTTGCTAAATGGTCACCTAAGTTTTGTGTCTGTGTTTCTACTGAGGAGGGAGGTTTTGAAATTGTTGTATAGAACTGGAGGGAAGGAACATGAATTATTTAAAATAAGCCAGATATATACTTCTCTCATTTTAAGGCAGAAAGTTAGACTTAAAGAATTTTAATTGTTTTGTCATATAGCTTCATGTAATCATGATTCAAAAAATATATTTAGATGCTAGTTAATTGATTCCTTTTTTAATATGTATGTAAATACTTCATATTTTGAGAAGGTTAGGCTCCCTGGCCTAGTATTTGCATATATATAGTACTTTTCATTGTTTAGCGCTTACATTGCAGGAAAACATTTTTAAAATACAATTTTGGGAAGAAGAAAGGGGAGAATTTTAAAGACTAACTTCATCTTACAGAGAAGGGATGCCAGAGGGACAGTGGGTTTCTCTGCAGAAGAACTCAGAGCATAGATTCCTGCTCTGAAATTCAGTTATAGGGGACTTTGCATCTTAAATACAGACAACTGTATTTAAGGAGACAAAGGCTATAAAGGGTTTTAAAAATGAAAGGTTAACAAATAGCATCTATTAGCTGGATAAAAATGCTGTAAAGTTGCAGTGAAACGAGACAGGGAGGGCCAAACTAAGAGCTGACTGTTTACTTCTTTTTTGGGGGGTGGTTTTGTTTGTTTATTTGTTTTTTTGTTTTACTGCTCTTGAACTCGGGGTTTTGCCCCTTCCCAAGAGCAGCACATGCAGACTGACCTCGGAAGAGAGCAGAGGGGCTTTCTGTTTGCTCAGCGAAGATACGCAGCTCAGAGCAGAAGGGGCTGCACGGAGAGGAAGTGAAATTGCTTCTTCAATTCGCAGCAAATTGTCCAGGTAGAGTCAGGTGAGAAAGCTGAGGCAATCCAGGTGAGCTGAGCCAGTGGTCAGTGAATAATAGCTCTTCTCTGTTCTGTTTCCCTCCTGTTCATTTTTTTTCTAGCTGTATTCTTACGTGTTTGCTTGTTTCTGTCCTTTTTGGCTTACCTGTGAAGATTCTGCTTCTCCAGATGCCGTCTGTTTTACAGATTAGCACTTCCTCAGTTCTTCCTGTCTTGTTTTGATAAGACTAGAAACATCACGTCCCTGTTCACTTCCCTTTTCTCCATAAAGTATACCCTTTCTCTCTCTTGCTTCTAGTAAAATGTACTGTAGAGAGGAGATCACCATTTAAGAAGCATTTGGACGATTTCCTGAGGTCTGCTGGCCCTGGTTGCCCCTAGGACTGTCTGTTGCAGGCTGAGCTTCCCTGGTTTGCTTATTCATTGTTTTGTTTTGTTTTGCGTGAGTGGATAAGTTCAGTGAGCTCTCTGCCCATCTGTGCACCTGCTCCGCTGTCTCCTGACAGGTAGCATATTACGAGAGAAGAAGAGAAAAATTTTTGGTCAGTTATAGGGCTTCCCATTTGCTTAACTAAATGGTGAGTATCTCACTGGTACTCGTACCGTCATACCTCATGATCCTGGCCTCCTGTGGATGGAAGACTACACCATCAATATGGTATTACGGTCTCTCTTTGTATGGGAGACGTCTCTACCTACAATATTTTATGGTTTTGAAACATGGCCTGCATACAAAAATGCCAGATTATCTGTTTGTCATGCAAGATATTATAGTAGCCTTAAAAAAATAAAACAAAATATCTAGGTTTTACCTCAGACTCCAGAAGACACTTTTTATGGAAACTCTTGCTTTATCAAAAAACCCCTCACTTTTATGGAAGCTTTTCAAACCATGCTATGCATAAATTGCTCAGGCATATTTTCTGCAATTTGGTCTTATGAAATTAGTAATTAATGCAAAGGTACTTTTATCAAATATAGCAACCTTTTTTTCAGAATGTTGTTTTAAAGCTCTAGTAATAATTCTAGAAGTAAATGATTGCTGTTAGTTTTAAGGATTTTAACTTGTTTTAAGGATTTATGATCTTTCTTTGAAAAATGTAGCAGAATGAAATTTCATATACAGAGCTGAATATTATAAGAAACATCTTTTCTGTCCTCTACTAGATTATGAAAAAATAGATTTTCTTATTTGTCAAAGTCTAGATGTTAAATGTTGACCTTTAAGTACGTGATAAATGCCTGAATCCACAGATGCATCTTGAAAGAAGTTGGTTGTATTGCCTTTAACATAGTCAACAAGTTTTACTCCAGCTTCAAATTCCAGACTTCTTCTGGAAGTATAATACATTATTTAAACCAAAATTATTGTATATGTTTGAAATAATTTTGTCTAAAATGATGTGCACTGGAAATATACTAGTCTTTCTTCCTGAAAGAAGTCAAATGATTATCACTTGTACTATTGTGGGGTAGCTGTAAGTGATTGAAATATATATTATTTTGAGAATGACTGCTGCTTAAGGATATTTCCTACTTTTTAATGATTTACTAAGAATCCACTCATCCTTAGTAACTAAGTTTAGTAAGTGCTGATGCCCAAAATTGAGGGATTTTAAACAGATTTTTCTTATTTATACATATATTTTTATACATATATTTTTCTGTAGTACCTGTAAGTTTCAAGTGTCTTGGCTAAATGTATGAGACTTTACCTTTTGCTTTTTAAATTATGTTTGATGCTAAATTTATGTTTCATAAAAATAATCTTTAAATCATCTTTCAGACTAATAGAAAAGAAAAGCTTGTCTTTCTTGGGCTCCTCTCACATGATAGCTTGAAGAAATTTTCAGAGTTAGCTGGATTTTGAACTACCTTTTGTCCGTTTATTGTAAGCATTTTAACAGCTAATGTTTTTAGCTAGTCTGGAAGTCACAGCGTGTATTTCTGTTTGCTGGCAGCTACGCGTTCCTAGGAGCAGCATTCAGCGGTGCGAGCGGCTCCCTTTCCGTTCTCCGGGCCCAAAGGGCTCCTTGCTCCCAGCACAGCCGCGGCTTACAGCTCTGTTGGGAAGTCGGGCAGCGCAGCACGGCGTGCGGCACCTCCTGCTTTCGGGAGGGAGCCCCCCACAAAGCCCCCCGTTCGCCACCGCAGCGAGGCAGCGCGGGCTTCTAGTTGCTGTCCCTGCCACATAACCACTGGCTAGGCTGGAGGAGCTGAAAAGAAAGCTCAATAAATAGCGCAGGGGGCCTTTTCCCTAGCAACCTGGAGCCTTCACACGGAAGGTCATGTGGTTGACATGTTTGTCCCCTAAAGAGAGTGCATATGAATTGTTTTTTTCAGTTCTCTGTATCTTTAAGCTGTGTGAAAGCAGGTTTTAGCCAGCCGTAAATGCAATGAGACTAGCCAGTTGCAATACTACTATCATCTCACTCTGGAATTTGTGAACTCTGAGAGCTAAAGAAAATAAGGATGGGCATCTGGGGTGTTTACGGAAGAATCAAGGCTAATTTTCTTTTTTTTTTTTTCCTTTTTCTTCCCCCCCCCCCTTTTTTTTTAACAGTAATGTTTGTATTAAGAGTACCAGCAAAGTACATGTAAGACACACAAGCTATATTATATTTAGCAGATCTGTGAATTGCTCATATACTTGTAAACAGCTGGAAGTAATTGTGAACTTTTAGTACTCACATTTTAGCAGCTGTTGAGAATTATTTGAAGTGTTTACTGAGAACAGAGGTCCTTCTAAACTTTCCAAGTTGTTTCCTCAGTTGGCCTAGAAATTTAAGACTGACGTCAGTTGTGTTTTTTGCATTTTACTTTTTTTTTTTTTTTTTTTTTTGGTTCTCTGATAGTTTCATACAGAGTTCTGTTAGACTGCTCTGACTTAGATTTTGCAGGGAGGTTGGAGGGAGGCAGTGTCAACAAAACTGTTTAATTGCACTGTCTTTTATTTTGAAAGTAAAACATTTTTGAACATTTTACGAAAGGGGGAGGGTAGGTGAAATCCAGATAGAATTTTTAAAAATATTTTCTTCGTAATTTTCCTTTAAAGATCTTTGAAGCTGTGACTACAGGAGTAGCAGTGATAGTCTAAGAAGCTATTTCGAGACAGCTGTTCCCTAAATATTAACATTTTATAATTGAATAAGCCTAAACATTCAGTTTTTTACTCTGTATTGTAATACATGAGTTTATTTTGATTAGTCAGTATTATCTTTTCAGGACATCTCTACCTTTAAATTAAAATGTCTTCAGTTACCTCCACAGCTTGCTTTCCCATGTGATAGTGTTCAACCCTGAATCCTTTATTTAATGAAGCACATAAGAGAAGGCACTTGAAAGCTGTATGCTAATTGATAGTAACAATCCTTCCACTCTTCATCACAAGCAGTTACTTTTGTTTTGTTTCTGTAAAGAGACAGACTTGTCACTTTCTTTCCAGGTTAGTAAATCTGCTCTGAAATAAAGTGTTGTTTTCCCTTTTTTTTCTATTTCTAGGTGAGAACAGAGATTAAAAAACATAATGGGACGTGTTTTGCATATGAAAACATGGTTATATTTCAGTACCATGTTGAGAATCAAAGGCTTTGTTTATGTACTAAAATATTAGCATAACTGGAAGCAATGAAATCAGCTGGCACTGGAATCTCTAGGTTTTGCAAAAAGTATATAAATATATATATATATATATATATATATATATATATATATATATATATGTTCTTTTGGTTGATATCTGAGTTCAGTGCCTTTGCTTCAGCTCGAGGATCTTTGCAGCCATTCATAATGTATAAACCCAACCCTTCAATAGAAGACTGGTGGGGCTAGGGGGTGAGAAGAAAGGAAACATAAATGTGACAGGTCAGAATAGACCTATCTGCACATATTTTAATTAGAAAATCATTAAACTATTATTTTTGTAATAGTTGCCTCTAATCTATATCTATTAGAACAATCATCTTGGTTGTAGGTCGTTATGCGATGTGAATTGGTGACATTATCTTGGTAGTTAAATCATTTGTGCATCTAATCATTTACTTAAATCAGGAAATGTTAATCCATTTGTCCTGATATCACCAGAGTTTGTCAATAGGATCTCAGAGTTTGACTTGGTTCAGTCTGCTCCAAAAGCTACAACTGGAATTAAGACCTGCATAACAGAGGTCATGTTTGATTTCAGATTTGTAGGATGTTCACAATACTTGCAGTGTGCTGACAGAATCCTATGTGGCAAATTTATGCCATAGGTTTGCATGCCTAGTAGTGTCTTACTCAGTATGGTCAAGGCTTGGCTTATTTTTCAGAATTAAACTAACCAGTGAAGAGGAAGGAGTTTGGAATGTCTAGCCTCCCAAAACTAGAAATACCAAAAATAAAGTGTCTCTCAAAATTTTTAACCGGGCTTGCACATTGCTAAAGAAAGAGCTAATACTGTACATTACACTATTGACAACTATTTCTTTTGAATCTTAAAATATCTTAATACATAAATCTTAATAAGCTTATTTTACTATAATCATGTCCTTTTTCAAACATTTCAGAAGATGTTGTGTTCATGTATTCTTCTAGGATTCTTGTCTTTGCTCATACATATGTTGTGAAAGATGTGCTTCTCGTCAGGAGTTTTGTGAATTGCTGAAGCTACTATGTGTGGTTCGTGGAGGTTCTTGTCACTGATTTTATTAGCACTATTAAAAGGCTGAGGAGGAAGGGAGAAATGAATGTAAGTTGAAAAAGTGTTAAAGCATAATTCTAGAATTAAGTACTGTTGAATGTCTTGTATAACTCCTCTCAAAGACATTTTCTCAAAAGCCCAAAACGTTATGATTTAAATATGAGCCCTTTATGTCCGTCCCAAAGAAATGTCAGGACAAACATGGCTGTCACTTAAGGTCCAACAGTATGCTTCAGGTGATTTTGTTGTGTTTTTTTCCACGCTCCTCCCCCACCCCCTACCCCACCCCGGGGCATTAACAACTAGTACCCGGAAGGTATATGGTGAAACTGTGGGTTCCACTGATGCTGCTTTTCAGTCTAGCTTATAAAAATGTGCTTCGTGCTTTTTCTGTACCTTATCTATATTTTCTTGTTGCTGAAATGCAAGGGGGCCGAGGGAGCAGAAGGCCTCTTAAAAATATTATTAGTAAGCCAAGTATTGTGAACAGCAATATGTCAGATAAGGTGATGGGGAAGTGTAAGAAGATACGCTGCCTTTTCCCCTCAGTGTATTTTTAACATTATGACCCATGAATTTGTCAAGTGAGACAACACAAACTTCTTTGCATATCACTTGAACTGAGAGCTTGCTTTGAAGAAGATAAGCAGACTGTGTTGCCCAGAAGAAATAATGATGCTAATTTATCTTTGCCTGTCCACCTAGACATGGCAGTGTGCATCAATATTGAAAAGGAAATAGAGAAATAACTGAGCTGTAGCTTGCCACTCATTCAACACCACAATATCATTAATGGCATATAGGATTCTTAGAAATATGGTGCTCCATCACCATCAGAAGTGTCAAAGCATCAATGATACACAATTCTATATAAAAACTGTTGGTAAATATTTTAACTATCAGTATTTATTTCTGGGCATGGATATTTTTTTCAAAAGTTTTGCTAGGATTTTTGAGGGGAAGGGATGACAGAATGTTTATCCTTTCACGCCAAGTAGTAACATAGCTTGCCAGAAGTAAAAGTTAGCATTTTCAAAAGACAGATCTGATGTTTTGCAATGCATAATCAATTAGGAGTTTAGTTACTCAAATTCAAATTATTCATAAGGCTCTTTTCTTACATTTTTTACATCTGATTATTGTCATCTTGTCTCTTAGGATTTCATTGCCGTAGTTATTTTAGTAGTCTGTTAAGTTGGATATAAGAAAAGACCTTCCAAACTGAACATATTTTAAGCATGTATACCTTAGCTTCAAGGTTTCCAATTTGTTTTTGCTTATGATCTTTTACAATATATTTTACTTCTGGTATCTCTTTTTTGCTTCTAATATGTGCATGTCTAGGAATCTGTAGTATATTGTGTGCAAGGTTTTTTCTTTATAAATTATGAATGGAAGGTTTTTGTCGCTGAATGGAGACATTCATGTGTAAAGGATGTTTAACTGGCGCACAGTATGTTTGGAATACTTACTGATCTACAAGTGAATTGCAGTGGAACATTTCTCTTTGTCAGGGAGATAAAAGCATTCCACAGCATGTTGAGTCAAAAAGGGTTTCATAGTGCCAGCCTATGGAGCTGCAGCTGTGCGTCTACCCTGCAGTTGGGGACTGCAGGAAGGCAGGGTGACAGACCCCTCGGGGCAGCAGTGCCACTGGATAAGAAAGATAAGATCGGTAACAGTAAAATATTTCCATGGTGCTATTATATTTTACCAAATTTAATGCAAAACTAGTAACTTGCAGGTATTTTCTATGATGCAGATAGGAAGACGTTCATTATTCTTCAAACCGCTTATTTCATGTATGTGTCTTGCCAGAGATATGATAGTAGAAAAGTTGTTTATTTTCTGTGTGAATTGTAAATGATTTTTCTATTTGAGGAAAGATTTTTTTTTTAAGTATTCTTGTTCATTAGCATAGTATTTTTTCTGTAATTGCCAAGTTTTCTGCTGTTTTGTTTGACGTGTATTTAAAATAATGTCTTAACTATGTACATTATGTTATTTGCAAAACTCTCAACCTGAGGTAAATGCAGAGAAAATCATACGGACTTTGACAAATTGTTTTAGCTAGAGGAGGTAGTTCCTGTCTCTCTGAGAGTGGCAGGAAAGGCACCAAACTGCCAGTGAGTATTTCTGTTTAAGCAGAGATGGTATGGGGCAGGCAGGAGTCTGCAGAAGAAACTGCTGAAAAGGTAAGTGCTGTTTTTTGGTTCTCTTGTGTCACAGGATGCTCTTGGCCGTTGTTTCCATGTACCTGGTGGAATAGGGCTGTTACAGTTGACTGGGAAGGATCAAGACTGGTTTAAGCCTCTGTATTCGCAACTGATTTATGCATGATTTGGCTCCACCCTCACTTTCTCTTCCTACCTGCTGCTCCTTGTCTGCTCTTAGAAGGTTAGCCATGAAAGAGCTGCTACTGCAGTGCTCTCTTAACTGAAGCCAGAATGGCTGCATTTGAAATAAGCTAAAGCTGCAGGCAAGTGTCTGCTGCCTTTGCTAGGGCTGGGCTAAGATCAGTTCCTGAGAATCCAGATGAAGTGCAGGAATGTGTGACAGGGTTGCAAAAATGTCATGCAAAATGGATGGCATTTGGAAGCTGGACTGTCAATCAAAGTCACTCCTGTCACCTAAATAAGCACTTCTACATTATTATGAAAGTAGTAAAAATTACATTTGTCATTTTTCAAAGTGATTACTTTAGAGGAAGAATGGGGAAAGTATATGTGTAGGTATACAAATGCTCAGAGCGATTTTTGTTCACAGGGTGGGTGGTAATGAGAATTACAATACATTTTGAGACTTAACTGGGTAAGAATCATAATGTCAAAAGAATTTTATTAGGATAAAGTAGGCATGCTATTGGTGACTGGATTGTTTGGTCTGTGAATTAACTGAGCTACAGTCACAGAACTAAGTAGCTTCATAGAGGTCAGTTTTGATCCAGCAGCAGTATGGCAGTGCAGCATGTGTGTTTGCTAGCTCGTGGATCTCTGCTCTGTGATAAATATTAGTACTAGCTCCTTTTTTTCTCTGTGATGGCATCTCTTTCTTCTTTTCTACTATAATTTATTATATGCTTCTCATTTCATTATTCCACTTTTTTTGTGTGTGCATATGTGAAAATGATTAGTTTATGTTAGCAGATACTTAAGTCTGAATCTTGATTTCCTCATGATACTGTCTTTCCTTCAGGAAAGGCTGCTTAAATTAATTAGATTGTTAGTTCTCATATTTGACTTTGTATCCCAAATACAGAATTGTTTGGACTACAAATCTACTGTGCCATGGGAAGGATAGGGTATCCAAGATCCCATAGTTGAAATAATTTTTTAATACTTTTTAATATTTTAAAGGATATGCTTTCTAAAATATCTGTATAGTATCTTTAAAATAATGTAATACAAAAAGCATTTATTTGCTCATTCTCACTCATTAGCTTCCCAAAGGTTAGTTCTGTCCTTTAGCAGATTGGTTTGGAAAGCATAATGTTACACAAACCAAGAAAAAGAGTAGAGGATATGGTTCTTTCAGGAGCCTGTATGAAATACATTTGAAGTAAATATATGTTGAAAGCCTTTACATTAGATGTGTAAGTAGTTTTGCTGATATAATTCAAACGGTGGTATGTTTTTATTTACACTATTGTGTAAATAAAAAGAGATTGTCCTCTTTTTAAGTCCTTCAATGAAATAGTGCACTTAATGTACTTCTGTTCAGAATCTGCGTGCTTGCCACTTGCAGTTTGATACTATGTGTATCACTATATATCATGTGGGGATATTTATATACAAATAAAAAATGTTTGGCACTCCTAAGTATGTGCTGTATGTGTATGAAATTTAAAATTTAACTCATCTCTCAAAATGAGGTGCTGCTTTTATATGAACGGTTCCCAGGTGATCAGGTAATGAAGCTACTGTTTTAAACAGATAGACATACACATAGCCAAAACAAGAAGCTTGATTATAATCTTTTTCTTATTATTCAAAGTAGTAAAAGGAGCAGAGGAGAATCATAATATTATGATATTATTCTTAATAGCGTTATTACATATAACTTTAATAATTGTAATGATTTTCACAAAAATAATTTTCTCAAAAAATCATTTGTATTGAATATCTCATGACTGGTGTATACCCAAGGTGAATTTTTGTTTTTTACAAAGTCTCTTCTGTCCTTTCTTTATTCTTCATGTGCAAAAAGGAAATTCGCATTTCAAAGCAACATGATAAAATAAAAAAATACAACTCTGTGGAGAAGGTAGCTTGATTATTGCTGTTTACTCTTTTTGATAAAATGAGAAAATGATACAGTTTTTGGAAACTAGCAGTGGAAATATTAATAAAATAAAGAAATATAGTGAATTTGGTAGGTTAGATGCATAGCAAGGTATAATTAATGCTACAGCCAAGAATCTGAGGCATTTGGTGAATGATATATAATGATTTCAGAAGTATTAGTTAAGTGTAAGTATACCTCTGAGAACCTGAGGCTATCTGAAGTTTAGCAGGATTCAGGAAAAGTTTGCACAATGATATTGAACAGGAGTCATTGGGGGAGGGGGAAAAAGATGAAATGGGGTGCTTTACTCTGTTTGCTAACATGAAACCAGCTGTTGCTAATGGTGTTTTATTGCATAACTTTTAATAGCTTCAACTTTCTTGGAAACAGCTAATATTACCCAATATAGGAGGCAGAATTGTGGTTTTATTTGAGTGTCAGTACAGTCAGCATTGAACATTTTATTTTAAATTCTTTTATTTTTGGGAAGTATTCCCTAAGTCTCTTTTTAAACTCCCTTGGATGCCTTAAACCTTCTTTCAGATGCAGAGACAGTGTTTTTCCCCCTGCCATCACCACCACCATGAGTTTATACTAGTCTTCTGTGTTTCCAGGAGGAGATAGCAAAGTTGGACACTCTCTGATGCTTCTGCAAAAAGGGAAGATTTAAAACATCATGACGTCTGATTCTTGCAGAAATAGGATAATTACAACTAAATAATGACAACAAAAGATTCTCCATCAGTTCTAATACTAAGTAAATATAATATATACAGATATACTAACAACATCGAGAGACTTGGTGGAGCTACCAATTATTACTAGCATTTTAAACTTTTTGGCTGTTAATCCTGTTATAATAATGATTTAGAAAACAAGCACTTAAAATATTAGTGGTCGCTGGCATTCGGTCTCCTTCAGGTCTCTATTGCTAGCATAAGCCTAGCTGAGCTGCTGCGAGGGGTCGTGACCGTGGCCTCACACACGGTGACCGCTGCTGCTGGTACAGAGTCTGCTTTGGTAGCAGTTCCCCTTACAGCTCTTCTGTGTCTGTATTCAGCGAGCAGCTGCAAGTGCTCCTGTTTAAAGATAACTATTTAAAGTTTTTTCCTTGATCTGCGTGTTACATTGTGCATAAGAAATACAAGGGAAAGCACTGAAGAATTAAGAGGATGATAGGTTTGAGTCAATCGCTTAAGTTTCAACTAAGCAATGCAAATCTGTCTCTAAGTGACCTTACCAATGTTTGCTTAAAGTAGCTTTCTCTTGGTACAAATGATTGAGCTTTGTTGTAGATACCGTACAGGTAACGTACTGTTCCTTTAGAGATTGCCTTTATATCCCCACGCAACCTCTCTTTGCTCAAGCAGAGTGCCTGCGGAAATGCCTGAAGCTAAGATAGATTGCATCCGTGTGCCTCATTTGATCATCTGTCAGTTACGAAGAGAGGAGAGGCTGGGTCAGACAAAAGCACAGGCCCGTTTCTCTCTCCTGCGACATGAGGTTTTGGCTCTTGGTAAACGATGCTCAAGTAGAGAACTTGATACAAGCACGGGATACCTGATAGAGTGTGCAAAAGGGTCCTGACTGCTTCTGTGACTAACAGCTTAGCAAGAGGTGGCAAGTAGCTCCCGCGAGCGCAGGGAGCCGCGGCCGGGCGGGATTCTGGGCAGCCCTAGCAGTGCAAGCGGTGAGGAGCACCCATGTCTTGAGGTGCTAATATAGTGCAACAAACAGTGCCACCTTCTGGGAGGAGTCGGGCTCATGCCCTTGCGATCTGCTTGGAAGCCTCTCTAGTGCCCCGGCCTCCCACCCCTCCCAGCATGTATGCGCTCGGAAAAACAGCACGCCAAAAATGGGAAAGACGGGGCTGATGTGTCTGGTAATGCAAGTCCACGTCTTACATCTGGGACGTGTCACTGATACTGTCTCTAAGGAAGTGTTTAAAAATACGTTTTGGCGAGTTTTTTTAAAAAAGAATAAAAGTTTATCAGCTGCTGAGCAGTACTTCAGAGAAGTAAATCACCAGAATAACACTTAAGGACTTGGTCTGCTTTGGACGTTGCAGTCCACTGTTATTTTTGTAAATGTACTTTGTGCAATCTAGATAATTGCCTCACTTTTTCTCATAGGAAGCTTAGTGACCTATAGGGAAATGTTAAAGATCCAGAGTAAGGACAATTACTTTGCCTTCCGTTGCTTTTAAGTTTATGTAACTCTTTCTTTGGGGGGGTGTCAGAAGGGAAAAATCTTTTCTGTCTTAAATTTGTCCTATAAATAGTTCCATTTGCAAATTATTCACTGTGGTCCAAAATCTGGGATTACAGAGTTACTAAAATTATCCTAGCAAATGGAATGTAAGATTCAGCATTTACTGAGACTCATTAATGGCTGTCAGATCAGTCATCTGAACTCTTTTGGGAGATACCGAACAAGTTTAGTAACATTAATGGAGCTTTATGGGAGATGCAGCTGACACTGTGGGTTTTTTGTTTCATTGTTTCATTTAAAAAAGAGAGGGGAGAGGGAGGGGGACAAAAAGTTAATAGCAAAAGTATAAGCATTATAAAGGGAAGAAGGGAAGAGAAATCCATGCATTAAAAAATTACTGAGATAAATTAGAAAAATGAAGTTAATATCCAGAGTGACAAGGATTTTTGAACTCTGCATAGAAAAATAGAGTTGAGATTTTTTTTTTTTTAATTTTATCATGATTCACTCCATAGTCTAGATAATTTACCAGCAGTGATGCAATGGAATAGGCATTTCTAAAACAAAGCAACTTTTGCATGTAGATTGTAAGTCTAGTCTGCCATATTAAGCATACTATAATCAGTACATTTTGTATTCTGGAGAGTCTGATTTGAAAGACTATAGAGTTTGAGGTCTGTGGATAGTACAGTACTTAACTGTATAATTAATTTGTAGTTAAAATGGTAATTAAATATGTATTTACTTTTTAAATATTTATGCTAGATTCATTGTGTGGAATCAGTCCGTTATGTCACGCTTAAGAATAGCCTAAATTATTATGATGTGTAATCTTTATTATATAATTTCCTGGTATTGCATTTAGGATTTTCATCTCTCACATCTGAAAGTAATTCAGCCTTGACCCATCTTACGGTGTTGATTTCCAAGCTGTAGATATTTTTTTATTATTATTTATTTTTTTAAGAGGAAGGTGTTGATAGATTCCATCAATTGAGGGGGAGGCACTTGAGCATACCTCACACTATATTTCCTTAGATGCAATTTTTCTGGATTAGAACTTCTTTGTGTCTTTTTGTTTTGTAATTTAGTAAATTACTTCTCCAGATTTTGGGAATAAAGCTTGTGTAACAGTTTTTTGCCTTAAACTAGCCTGAAAAATATTTCCCTAAAATTTTGGAACAACTAAACGTAAATATTCCTATCAACTGAAGTAATTTGAGAGAGATGTTTCACTGTTGCTATGTTGTAACGGAAACAAATTATGTATTTATTTGGTTATTGATAGTGATTGCTATTCTTTGTGGCTTTTAATTCTGTTTTTCATAATTATTAGTGCTCTTGGAAGTCCTAACTCAAACCATCTGCAGGAGTTGTAGTTTAAGATAGGTAAACAACCCTTCCTGATATCAAACTTTCTAAGATTTTCATGCTATCATGTTACCCAGGTTCACTCGTTACCTTGGAAAATCCTACTCAAAATATCTGGAAAATATTTTAATAACAGACAAGATAAGCTGGATTTCTTAAATTTTTAATTAGGAAAGGAAAAAAAAGTGCAAAGAAGCTGACACTTAAACTTCTCCCTCTTCCATCTAAGTGAGAGTTTCAGTAATGGCATAGAATCTGAGAACACAAGATGGTAACTTAGCATTAAAGTAGACACTGATGACCTTGGATGGGATGATATGTACATCTTTATTGAATCTCTTATGTCACTGTCTTGTCATCTTGTTCACAGAATGTAGACTAAACAAGTGGCAGTATTTTTGGATAGGCAGATCAGAAAATGTCTAGTCTTAATGCTGCAAAGTTGTGCAATATAAAACTATTTTTGGTTAGTAACTGAAAAAGTGAGGTTTATGGGGGGAGAGTTTTTTCACTGAATGTTACATAATATTTATGCAAGCTACAGGATACTGAAAGTAGATGGCTTTACGGAAATCATTTATATTGAATCAAAAATTATTAATAATGTATATTGTATAAATAATAGTTGTATCCTAATCATGTATCCTAATCATCCCAATTATGAATTTTGCCTTAAAGCAATTTTTAATGTCATGTGTGGAAAGCTACTTAAACAATTTTTTTCTGAAGCAGTCAGTATCCACTACATAAATCATGTTAAAATAAATTGTAATTATATGGAATTCATGGTGTTTATTCTTCTTTTAATCTGCTAATAACAGCAATTCTTAAAAAAACTCTTAGAATTATGTATTATTTATTTTACTAAAACTTCTGATAAAGTTTCTACTGCTTTTGTGACTAATGATAAGCAGTCTTTTCTGTCATTAAAACTTGAAGACACTTATTCTAGGTCCCTTGGATCTTATGCACCAGTGAAACAGTAAGTTTTAACTTTCTTCCCATCTTTTCATGTGCAGGCAGAAGGAGAAGACAGCCTTAAAAAGATGCAACTGATGGAGCTTGCAATTCTGAATGGCACTTACAGAGATGCCAACATCAAATCACGTAAGCATATCATAATCTTGAGGGTCAGTGTAACAGTAGTATTTGCAGGTTTTGTTTCCCAAAGCTACTTTTTGGCAAATATGTGGTAGTAACTTTGTTAAAGATAGGAAGGCAGTAAAAAAAAAAAAAAAAAAAAACAGCAGAACAGTTGTTTACAATTGTAGAGGATCTCCTGGAGATGTGTTTTAACTATTTCTCCTCCCCTTCTGTTTTTTCAAACAGTATGTATGGGTTGAAATATTTACAAACACACAGTTTAATCAAAATTCAACCCTTAAGCCAAATTTTTCTATTTCACAATATTTTTTTTCTTAAATATATAAATCTATGGACTCCTTTTCAATTTTATTTTTTAGAGATTAATTTGAGAATGTTACAGAGGTTCAAGATGCTGTGAATCCATTTTTCTGTATTATATTCCTTCCTTTCATCTTGCTTGCATGTGTCACCCCAATATTATGTTTTTCCAATGATTCATCAACTGATTTCACACATGAGTTCACAGAGATCAGTGATGTAATGAGCCATTTTTACAATTTCTTCTATTAGTTTATTGTGTGAATGCTTTTGCAAACACTAGTATGCACAATTTTAAATTTGGAAATTTATTATGTACAACAACTAATGAGCATATAGACCTACTATGTGTGATAATTTTTTTCTTTGATTTTTAAATCTGAATTTTGTTCCTGAAAATGTAGTTGCAGATAATGTACCAAAGTAAATTTTTACTCTAGCTATGATACAGTTGTCAAATATAAGCACAGTTAAATTAGTCTTTTCACTAAGGGCCTACTGATATTTGCAAAGTTGTTTCTCTATATAGTCACCGTTTTAGTGTTGGCTAAGTTTAGAGGTTGGAATGCAGTTTGTCAGTCTGAGAGTGCTTACATCAGTGTAATTATTCTGATTTGAAAAGAGAAATAAGCAAGGGCTTTTATCACTACAGTGGTTGGTTTTATATTTCACCCCTAATCAAAACCATAGTGTTTAAAACCATATCAGTTTTAAACCTATTTTAGTCCCCAGTTTAATGCAAATTTACAATTAAAATAGCTTTCAAATTAACTTAAATGGATGCCAACTATTGCATAGAAACTTTTATATTAATTTGAGCAATTTGTCTGATCTGTTTCGATTGGTCTGTTGCATTTGAGTATAAATAGGGGTGATGGGATTTTTTTTCATTTTTCTGAGCAGAGTTTTCCACACTAATACTCACTTTTTGATAAAGATGACTTTTTCATTTTTGTGTTTTGACTTAACTGAAAGCCTGAAGAAGTGAATGATAGAAACTATTTGCTTTTAAAAAGGAAGGAAAAAAAAATCATTTTTTAAATTCTGTGTTAGACCTGAACTTAAAAAAAAAAAAAAAGTCAAAATCTGAAAGTCTTCCCCACTAATCCTGTTTTCTGACCACCTGTTAAATCAGTTTAGAACAGTATTAATCCACAGAAACTTGTAAATTTTTACCCTCTGACATGGACTATTACCAGCTGATCTATGTTAGTTTTAAAAAAGTTGTTCGTGCTGTGTGCCAACAGACTTCAAATAGGACTTGGATTAAAATGTGCTACTACCATGCAAAAAAAGAAAGAACAGAAGAAAATTAAAGCACCTATTACCTTTAACATAAGGAAAGCCAGAGTGAATTTCTGATATGCAAGGAAATGTTTTCTTTTGAGGTATTTGGTATGGAGATCGTTTTTGAGTCTATTTTATTCATCCCATAGTGGGAGAGGAGAAGCATTCTGTTCCCAGGTTATCTAGAACTTCACTGATCTGGAATCCACTGATTGAATTTGTCTATGCATTTGAATATAATTTTAAGATATATAAAAACTGTAGATCTCATGGTAGCTCTACATAACTGAGTATCTGTGGACTCTGTAGTTATACTACATTTTATACTCTGTATTTGATTATGACAGTATTTTCCTTGTATCTCCTGCATGCATCTCAGTCTCATGCAGTCTTGATAGCAGAAGTGAAAAAATGTGGTCTAAATGGAGCTTTTGTGCTATGTAACCTGTTTGAGAAATCTACCTCACTGTTTTACAATGGCTTTTTTATTTTGCATGTTCATACTTAATCACACTGGAAAATGGAAAGCTGTTTGCATTTGAATGGTGTGCTTTGGCACTGTGTGATCAGCGCATGTACTAATGATTTCCTTTTATTTTTCTTCTTTCCTACTTTTCCCCTTTTTTCCCATTCTTTCCACATTTTGTACTGCTATCTCTACACTTTCTTCTGAATTTCTTTGCTTACTGTAGCAGCCCTTGCCTTTTCTCTTGCAGCAACAGCCCAGGCTCCAAGGATTATTACTGGGCCTGCGCCTGTTCTCCCACCAGCTGCCCTGCGTACCCCTACGCCAGCTGGCCCTACCATAATGCCTTTGATCAGACAAATACAAACCGCTGTCATGCCAAACGGAACTCCTCATCCGACCGCTGCAATAGTTCCACCAGGACCCGAAGCTGGTTTAATTTACACACCATACGAATACCCCTACACGCTGGCACCAGCTACATCAATCCTTGAGTATCCTATTGAACCTAGTGGTGTATTAGGTAAGATTTTCATATGCAGATGACTGCAGGTATATCGTATCTGTTTTTATGCTATTTGAAAGATAGATATCCTAGGGCTCAAAAAAAGCCTTTGAGACACCGATTCTTCCTCAGCTATATCGTAAAATTACCTAGGAAGATTGCTCAAATGGTGTAATGGTGTAACTTTTAAACATTGTTAATATGTTTGCATTGTTAAATATGTGCATATAATAAGATTACTAAAAAGAACATTTGTGTGGCACTAGTTGGCGGATACATAGACAAAAAGAGAAACAAATATAAATTGATCTCTTACACATAATTTTTACTCTCATAAATACCACATTTGTTTGTGCTTTCTTAAACATAAATTAATTTCCAGCAGTCTTTAAAGAGATAACTTTTGATTTTGCTAAATCTTTCTGGTAGAAAAATTGAAGAGAATTGAAATGTTTCCCCCCCCCCCATTTTTTTTGTTGTTGCTTTATAATGGATAAATCTCCCTGGTGTCACAAAGCTGTAAGTCAGTGTGTAAGCAGAAAATAATTTCAGTGAATAAATATATAGAAAGTAAGTTCTGACCAAAGGATTATACAGTCAGCAACTTTACTGATGGCTTCTTTTATATACAGTGGATTGAAATGTCCATCATTCCTAATAGTTCAGACCATTGACTTGATACAGCAAGGTGAGAATATTACAGCATCTGGTACAATTTAGTTAGCTGGTCAATCTGGAACAAGTTGTTCCAATAGAGTTTCTCACATCCTGAATCTCTACAGAACATAAATAATTTTTCCTTTTTAGTTTGCTCTGAATCACATATGACCTTGGTCCTGCTTAATACTGTTGATTTTATAGGACTTTGTTCTTAGTTTGTTTAGTGGCAGTTATTGATTTACACAAATTCTAAACGTCTCTGATGAACATTGGACAATGAGATTCAGAGTCAATATTTTGTTGAAAGAAATGTAAAAATCCAGTGTTTTGCTTCAGCAACGAATTGTTGTCATTTGTGTTATTTGTATGTGTGTATGTTTCCATGTTACATTAATACAGTAAAAAGGAAAATGTACTTCAGACTTCTCCCTTTCAGGATTAGTGAGAGTTGCTAATAAAAATGTAGCAGGGCAAAAGTATATAGTAGGGCTGTCTTTGAGCAATTTAAAGCTGTTGTCCATTATCCCATAGCCAAAATTCAGTGACAGTATGGTAACGTCATCATTTATTAATCTCCTACAAACACTTGCATGTGCTCTCGAGCTTCTTCACCTGCCCAATTTATGAGTCCTCACTGTGGCACCTACAGCACCTCCTGAGATGAGCTGCAGTTACAGGTATCAGTTGCTGTTTAGTGACAAACTGCCTCCCCCTCTTCACTGAATTCAGTTGATATCAAGTAGAGAAATATGTCATTGCATAGCAATAGCAGTATGATGCAGGGGACTTTCATTGATCTCTTGCAGAATTTTATATAAAAGGAGAGGAAGAAGAACTACTCCTAAAAATGGCCATTACATACTTCAGGGCATAGCTAAGAGCACAAGTGAATTGCACAAACTAGAGTCTTATTTAAAAACAGTAAAAAAAAGAAAAAAGCCACCACTTAGGTAGCATAGAATCATTTATTCTAATACAGCTGCTCTATCATGTGAGCAGTTGTATGCAGTTAATTGAATTAAATGAGTTTTTCATTGAGTTTTAATTTGTAATGTACTCATTCTCATTAATAATATGCTTAATTCAGTCTACTTTGTGGTGGTCTATTACAATATCTTAAATTAATTCCATTAAAAATAAGATTAATGTGTCCCTATTAGTACTTTGGGGGATATTGGTGTTGAGATCAAATTTTAGTTGGTGACTAACTTTTAATTCCCTTCCTTTTATCTTTAGGTATGGCTTTCCCAACGAAAGGCTAAGAATTCAAGAATGGTCTTAACCGATCCTTCATCAGATCTGAATTTTAACAAATGCTTAGTTTTCAGCAGCCTTGAAAAAAGCTTGGCCTAGCAGTCAGTGACTTACTTGCACTTTTTTGCACATAGATATAAAATAAAATAGTGCTATTAATTTGGATTAGCCCCTATTATTACAGAGTAGCTGTAATTTATGAGTGTATAGTAGTATACTGACTGCTAAGTGTTTATATAGTGTTTGCTTTACTAATCACCTAATTCATTGCAGTTCATACTTATTGACTTAAAATTTAAAATCACAATCTGTAGGCTTGAAGAATTGCTTTAAAACTTTATTTGTGGTAGAACTGGAAGTGATCTTAAGGTTAGGAAATAATTGTCAGTATTAAAAAATGGCATTATTTAAAATAGTCCTGCTGCAAGAAAGGCACTTCAGTGAATATGTGACTAGTAAAGCTTAAATGTGCTTGGGTCTAATAGATTTCATGAAATACTGTAATTTTGAGATTGTAAATGAATGGATTAAACAGGTTAAGGCCAGGATGTTTAAAATAAATGCAATATTAATCTGCACAGACAAACTTCTTAAGGTTAAGATATGAAACTACTGTGCCTTAACTTGTCGCTTTTCTGAAAATGAACTTTTGTAGTTAATGATCATTTAAATCCATTTTGATAAACCTGCTGTTAATGTTTTCTTTGAATGTTTTCTAACTTTGTCTTGGTAATTGCAATTTAACTAGGTGCGGTGGCTACTAAAGTTCGAAGGCACGATATGCGTGTCCATCCTTACCAAAGGATTGTGACCGCAGACCGAGGTTAGTTTAGTTCTGCAGTTCTTGTTTGTAAGAAATGCTTTGAGTGTTCATGAGATTTGCAACACCACAGCTGGTTAACCAAATACCATATTAGACCCATTCAATATTTTTTTCCTCAAAAATCTAAATAGTTAATAATTTAGAGCTTTGGGAATGCTTGCAGTTTTATAAAACATTTTGTAAGCTTAGCTTTCCCGGCTAAATGAAATATATAAACTTTGTGATATATTTAATATAAACATTATAACCATTCCCTTTTTAAAATTATTTAAAGATCCATCTACTTCAGGAAACACTATGAATTCAGTACTGCAATAACTAATTTGTTTCCCCTCCAAATTTATTCTTTTAATTGGTGTGGAAATATCAGATTGGTGTTGCAAAATAAAATGAATGGGTGATTTCTTAATGAGAAAGAAGTAAAGGAATATATGCCTCCTGTCTGTGTCTGGAGAAATCTGAAGATTTAGATTTTCCTTTTTTCCAATAAACTTTTGAGCCACTGTACTGTATATTTTGAGGAGGATGCACGTTCTCAGATACCTAACTGAATTCAGAAAGGTAAGGGCTGTGAAGATAATACTTCAAAAGTTGTTTGAGTTTGAATTAATAAGGTCAGGAGTGGGGAGTGTTTTGGTTTTTTGCCAAAATGGATTTTTTGATACTTGTCTTTTGCTGCTAAAATGTGTAACCTGAAGGAGAAGCAACTTCTGAAGTACTGTTGGTGAGATGACATCCAATATTTGGGCATCTCTCTCTAACTATTGAATGGAAACTAAATCTTCATTTTTCTCCTGTTCCTCAAATGTAATGTCTTTGGACCCCTGAATGAAGTATTTAAGCTTATTCAGAAAAGTGATATTTTCGGTTTATTGACATTGGCTAGGAAGCAGTGGGTGCTGAGCACAGGAACTCCTGAGTTCTTGTCCCAGCTCTGCTGCTGACTCTGTGTGGGTTTTGGCAAGTCATTTAATCTCTCTGTGTATGTTTTCCCATCTGTAAAATAAGGATAATAATACTTCCCTACCTCACAGGGGTGTTGTGGGGGTTCTTGTTTGTACAGGGCTTTGAGGATGCACAGCATTATGTAAGTGCCAAGTATTATTATTCTGCTCTCATCAAAATCAGTGTTGTGCAGGTTTCCATGATATTGTAATACTGAACAACCACATTCAGGGGACATATCTGACATCTCTTATTGTAGACAACACTTCTTCTGCCAACCTCATATAAATTAACTAAGAGACACAATACAGTAAAAATGGCCCTCCTGGATATTTGTAGTATTTATATAACACTTTTCGTTTCTTATGCAAGGATCGTATGCTTTACAAAAAAAATGTAAAGCTGATATACAGACACTACTTAAGTTTTCTAGAAAATTGCTTCTTCTTTTATATTGCCTCATGCTATTACAACCCATAGGCTTGTTCCTGTTTCTTGAAAACTCTTCAATGGGCAGCAGGGCATAATCAGAATAAGCTGGTACCCCATATATTCCCCCTAAAAAAAAAAAAAAAGAAAAAAAAAAAAAGAAGAAGAAGAAGAAGGAAAAAGAGAGAGAACCTATTTTCTGTTAACAGCTATGGATATTAAGGATTTGCTTGTCTTCAAAAGTTTGATCTTATGTTACCAAATTCAGTTTTTAGTAGTGATCTTTCTTGATCTACATGTGGTAGGCTTCAGGGGGCAGGTAAAAACACCTATTTGTTTAGTTAGATATTTGGCTGAGACTAGTGAATACCATGATGAAGCACAGGGGTTTTACTTACATATTGTTTCATTTCATCATTGTAATATTTACCTACTTAATGCATATTCTAATTTTTTTTATGAAGGGCCTAGCTGTTTCGTCTGGGGTTGTCACAAGTCACTGAAAATAATTATTGGTACTATTTCACCTCCTTTAAAAATATCCCCATTTTCTGGTGATACAGTGTTCGTATCTAGTGATCTTAGAAGTCCACTGTATTTTAAAAAAGAAAAAATGCATATAGATTTCTCCTATGGAATGAGTCATACATTCCTCTCTTTGCATGAAAACCATACTAGCTACTTCAGATGAGCGTTATTTTAAAGTATCATCTAAATTATACCAGAGTGTATTAAGAAACTTACACAGAGTTAATTTTAAGATTGTTCTTCATTTTATTTTGAATTTTGGAAGCCTAGATTATCACTGCACATATTTAACAGTTTTGTGAAAGATTTTAAAGAGAATATTGTTCAGCAATAAAACAGATTTTTTAATGTGTTAAAAATTTGTTGTAGAATTAAAATACTACCAATATTTACCATATTCACCTATTTGGTTATTCTGTCAATTATATTTTATGACTATAGCCATGGAAAACAATGTCAGCAAACCGAAATACTGTTTTTTTCGATGTGCAAAAAAATTTTTTTATATAGTTAAATGTCACAAAAATATATATATGCATTCATTGGGTCTAAAGTTAAAAAGAAAAAAACTTCTAAGTCAACTTTCAGATGACTTTGTAGTACTACTGCATTTACTTTTTTATGTAGATTTTTATTCTTTGCAGTTTTTTTAAGAGATAAGCACTGCATTTAAAGCAAGAATCCCCAAATGTGTAAATGTTTTACTCTTACAACTAAGCATTTAGAATTGATGAAGGGCTGACAAATATAGCTCATTTTAACTAAGAATAAACCCCCAATTTATAAATAATACAAAATTGAATTTGATTCATATAACAGAGAGACTGACTGATTTACTTGTAATAAACTGTAAATGGTGTTGCACAGTTGACAAACCTGTGTGTACTGTAGAAGGCCAGAGACTTGGCAGAGGATGTATCACAGGTGTACTGGTATTTTTAAAAGGTAGCTTGCTTTGATTATAAACTCCACAAGAAATATTAATGCTGAGGATTTTCTTGAATGTTTTATCAAAACCAACTGTCACATAATTTATATATAAATTTTAATACCATTTAATCAAAATTGTAATCATTATCAAAAATGCTTTAAGAGTCTGTCTTTCTAGTATACCTGTAAAGTGGTGAGATTGTGCCACATTAAATATTTATTTTTTATTTTCGCTTATTTTTGAAACAACCTTTTTTAATTTAAACAAATCCCACTTTAGCATGATTTTGGAGAAATTCAGGGAACATGTGGTCTCATTTACGCTACAGTAGGATTTTTTTTTTTTTTAGTGCTTATAAACTGTATCCTAAATGATAGGCCATTGATATTATGTGAAAGTAAATCAACCCATGAGAAAGATTGTTAAATCGATCTGTGAGTGAATATTACAGCTACTGGACTTCATTTTATGAAATGGCACAAATCTGACTTTGCACTGAATACCTTTCTCACTTTCATCTCCTCTGCCTTTGTCAAAATGGCAACAGTACAAAAACTTTATCAACCTCAGAATTTATTAGCTATAATTAAGCTGTTGAATGAGTCTTAAAAAAAAAACAAAAAAAAAAAGAACAAAAAAAAAAACATACTACTGTTAAGTGGACCAAGTTTGGTGAAGGAGAATGTGAGAGAATGATTAAAGAAGGAACAGCTCAAGAACATTGGGAATGATAACTTTCCACTTGAGAACTTTTTTATGTTTTACTGTAATTTGTTTGTGTTTTTGGGTTTTGTTTTTTGTTTTGTTTTGTTTTTTGCAAAAGAAAATAGTATTTACAGGTGGCTTCTTTTAAAATATAAAAATATAAAGCAGGAATGTATATGAAATGTCAGATTTTATTGTATTTGCAGAGTATTAGCTTTGAAAATGAATAAAGAGAGCTGTTTGTAGTTTTAAAATGCCTTATTAGTATCAATTAGATATTTTCTCTATTTTTTGATGTACTTAGAGCTTTTTAAGTATAGAATTTAAAATGGCAGGACTTTTACAGTGTTTACATGCAAGTGCATTTTATAAGTGTCCTATACGTGTAAAATAGTATTTTGAACAGGAAAATGCTGGCTCGAGTAGTAGGCTTAGCGTTTTCCTGGTTCCCACGATGATGCCTACACTGCTAGACTACAGTTTAGTATTGCTTTGTATCATGAGGCCAAGAAATTCCATGTTGTTTGTAAATAGAATAAATGAAAGGCAATAAAAAATTTATTGAACAAAAAAACCTTTGTTTGGCCCATAGTTTGTTGAACCAAATTGTTCATGCAAGTTCAGAATCCCTTAGGTTCATTTCTTTTAACAACCAGTTATTAATAATCACATCCATCATTAATAGTTGCTTTAATGCTTGCACCTGGGAAAGTACTAATGCTTAATAGCAGTCAGATACTGATACCGTGCACTGACTGTTGTTCCCAAATTCTTTTTACCGAGTTCCAAAACTGTTCATCGTTTTCGTTTTCCAATTTCCTTCATCGACTGCTACTAACCATTAGTCGTTAGTTGTATTTTATCTCTATTTCTCCTGTTAACCGGTTTTGTGGGAGTGGGCTTCTCCTTCACGTGTTCAAATCATGATAGAGGGCTGTCATGATTTTATTGCATTCTGTAGATGGTGTCGATCAGTATGTCAGAATTAAACATGCTCGTTTTTTATTAGTTGTGATTAGTTTTCATGTTGTCATTAAGCCGTCACTAGCTGGAACTAATCTCTTCTCTATCTTTTCTTTCTTTTTTTTGTTTTGTTTTTTTTTTTGTTTCTAACCACCCAGCCGCCACCGGCAACTAACCTATGACCTTCTGACCTCTGAACTCTTCACCCAATGATGACCTGACCATGCCTGCCTGCTGATCAGTTAACTGGTAATCGCCTTTGCTTGCCTGTCTTCAGTGCAGCGAGCGGGGGCACTTGTCCGTTCGTCTTACCATCTAACAAAAAAAGACAGAGAAATTGTTGTCCTCCAACTCCGCTTTTTTTTTCCCCCCTCCTGTTTGGGTGAAAGTGGTTCTAGAACCTGCACTGAATAGTAGTAAAGCAATAAGGTCCAATTCATCCCTCAGCACTGACCATCCTCCAGTGTCCCACCCGAAGCGAACGGTAAGAAGGCCTCGCCAGAGACGGAGACAGCTGTCCCTTAGCTACCCGATGACAGAGGCAGTTACTGTGAGAGACTTCTAGGAATATTTTTCTTCTCAAAAAGAAGTCCGAGCTCTCTCTGAATGTACTGTGTGATGATGCATCATGCATGAACCTTTGGTCAGGGATGTCATTGGTGAAGGGATTCCAAAAAGTATTCAAAATTTGATACGCTGTTTAGTCACTACCGGTGCCCTCAAAGGGCAGAAGTTGCAGCCTTTTTTCTATCGCCTGCCAAATTGGATCTTTTAAAAGAGAGCGTGTCATGAAATATAGATCGCAATGACTTTTCAGAACTATGTTAATGCAGAGAACAAAACAGCAACACTATTAAAGCAAAATCTGAGTTTAAATTATTTTAACCATACTTTAATCTCCTCGGAAGATTACATGAGAACAAGGTACATGCATTATGTGTCACATTACTGGGCAAACTGTTCAAATATTTTTTTTAAACCTCCCTGTATAGAAAAATTTCATTAAGGATGTAAAAGCCATGCTTGCCTATTTGCTGTATACATGTAATGAAATTGTAGATAAAGTGTAGTGCATTGAAACAAAATGAACAAAAAAGTAGATACTTTTACTATACAAGGGTGCTGGTGCAGAAAAAAATATATTTTTGGAAATGTAGCATTTTATACTTTCAAGTGTTATAAAAAAAAAGAAAAAAAGAACAAAGAAACCCTTTATTTCATTAAATGATTTTTTCTGGTGGTTGTCAAGAAACAAAAGACCAAAAGAGCCTTTTAGTCTTTCTTTTTTATTTTTTAAGTATTGGAATAAGTCTAAAGAAAAGGAAGTGCCTTATTTTCTTCATGGTCATTTAGTCAAATGTCTTGTATAATCAGCTTCTCCCTCAGACAAGTTACTGCATGCCACTCAGTCGCCCAGTATGTGAAAAGAAGCTGTGAGGAAAGACAAATGATGAGTTGACCATATTAATTACCTGATTTTTGCCATATTAGTGTGACGTGACTTTGCCAAAATCTCATTACATAAAACATTTTATAATTTTTGTCAAAACCAGCCCATTGTTATTTCAACAACTCTACTTTTACGTCATAGCTAATACAGTCCTTGTGCAACATAAACCAAAGGGTTCCGTGATACAGACTGTCTCATATTCTAAAATAGAGTATTAGCTGGGAAATGTTTGTAGAGATGGAAGTATTTTCATTATTGTTCAGGGGTGGAGGGGAATTTTCTTGACTTTGGTTCAAGTAGATATACATCAAGTTGGAACAGATATACATCAAGTATAGTAGGCTTCAGAGTCACCCATAAAAATTATGTTCTGTGGATAATGAAATTGAACGTACTTAACTGGTTTTCAGTTACAGCCTGAGCATGCCCCCAGTTTACATAAGCAGCTCCTGAAGCCTCAAATAGTATGCAGGTTATTTGTTTTTCAGCTCCTGTTTGATTAATGTTAGATCTGCCTGCTGGCTTTTTCTTCATAATTATATAAGCAAAAGAGGCACATCAGTTGACTGAAGTCCAGCTATACTGAGTTTTTAACCTTTGTTTCCACATGATCTTCATACAGCTGGGTAGTTGCAAGAGTTGAAGCTGTTGAACGCACAGTGTTTAGTTCTAGAAACATTAAGTATTAGTTTGTGTGGGGCTCTACTAAACTTGGCAAATATCAGGTGATAATTTTATTCCCCTTCTTGTCAACTTATTCTCCTCCTGCAGATCTTCACAGCTTCCAAATGAAAGGTCAATAGTAAGCTAAGAGGGCTTACATTTTAAGCACCTGCATGGTGATCTCATCTAACATCTTGTCTCACCTGGAAATAATTATCAGTTTATTTACTATGCAATAGACATTCATCCTTTCATATTCAGCTAGCTTTTTGTTTATTGTGCCACTTGCTTTGTCTTCCTGTTACACATACAGTTGTGTTGATTTTACTTACAATATATGCTGTGCCATTTTGAATTTTTTTGGTTGGTTTGTTTAATAAACTTGCGACACTCAAACATTTGAAGAGAGATTTGCTAAAACAATACCAGTATTTGATCCAGTTTCATCTCAGCTATGATAAAACCTGGACATTTTAGATGTTTATCAAAGGTCTTTTATGGGGGGGAGGGAAGTGTATGAAATAGATGTGTGACATGTGAAAGTAATGTTTGCTCTGAACAAACTTCTGAAAACTTAGTTGACAAAATTTTGGATCAACTTAAGAAAAAAAAAAAGCATGACTTTTGAAATCTCTGAATGCCTTGGTTCTCAGTATTATCATTCTTTAATGACTTTTTCTTTATTAAAATAAGTAGTTTTAAGACTTCTTTCTGACAGTATTATGTAATTTTTTTTTTTAGAGTGGGTAGATGGGAGTGTCGCTTGTATGTAACCGTACAGATGACATGTATTTGTCTATTCTTTATTATCTTAGTAGTTTCATGCTATGTATGTACCATAACCAACCTATTGCCTATGAGAAACATGTAAGATAATGTATTTACAGCCATTGTTACAAGTTTATAATGTATTTTTCTATCTTGTTTTATATGTATGTTATATAACATTCAAAAGAATTTTTTTCCTGATTGAGAAAAAAGGATACAAAAATGCAAAACCCACAATTTTGATAACTGAAAAATTGCCAATTGTTTTGCAGTACTTTATTATATTGGGAGTGTTGTCTTTCTTGGGCTTTTAGTTAGCTACTGGATGAATACATTAGACATATTTGGGTTTTAGTTGGGTTTTTACATAGCTTGCATTTTAATTCTTTGGTTCTTTGCTGTTTCTATTAACCCATAGCATTATTTTAATAAATGTTATAATACCAACCTACTAACTCTGGACTATGTCTGTTTATTAACCATTACATGTTTAATTAAAACAAACAAACAAAGACGGAAGAATGTAGTCTTGAGTTACTGGACTAACCCTGAAGAACGTGACCACAGATAACACAACGTGACTTGTTTTTATGTTGTTTGTCGGCTGACATTCTGCACACTACTATTAAGATGGCTTTGGTCATTCTGGCCTTTTACCTTGGGGAATAGGTGCCAGTAGAAATGGGAACAAAATAGCATTTTTTTGAGGCATTCTTCTTGTAGAGTCTTGCCACTTGCCTTTCAGCATCTGCATTACTAATTCCACACTTTCTTTTTCTTTCTCTAAAATAATTACTGTCAGCTCACAGCAAAAGAGCAAAGATGCCAGTGTATTGGTAAATCATGTGATGATGTACAGAAAAAACCAGTTTGATTCTTTGTTGAACCATTCAGAGGTTGCAGTGATTTGTTGTTTTTGGCACCTGATTCACTGTTGCATCGTGTGACATTGCTAAGCACGAAATACTTATAGATATAATTACAGTATATTTGAAATACAAAATTGGGGGAGGGGAGTTTCTATGCTGAATGCCTTATTTCATTCATGCCATGCTATTTTTATGTAATTTTTTTGTACCTCTGCTATATTCTATCAGTATTGCTTAGCTCAGGGGAGTACAGTTTCTGTAAGCCAAAGGTCAGACTGGATTATTTCTAATGACTGTAGAAGGTACAAAAATACACCTTTCACTAGATTACCAAGCAATAGCTATTTCAAATTCCAGGGCTGCCTTTGTATGATCTTTATCCCTGTAGATAACTGTAGCAACGTGAATGCAGGGAATTGAAATGGTGAAAATGCTGGAATAAATTAGGTATGTTTTAAATATACATCTATACAAATTATTTTTATGGAAACATTTCTGTTTCTTAAAGATTCTCTTTTCTGAGGCTTCTTTACGTAGCCTAGGTTGTCCTCCTAGATTTGTGATCTTAAATAGACAATAGTTACAGCTAATGCCTAGGATGATCCATGACATACATCACTTTTTCAAATATCAACGGTTAACTTTTGAAACCCTGATTTTTTTCCCCCCAGGTATTAAAAATTCAGATGAGGAATCTTTGCATCTGTTCAAAGCCCTTCTTTAATTTATGCAAAGCTTGTACTTTGAAATAATTTGTGATACAAAATTTAAATTTTAAAATGTTCTCATGACATTGATATTAATTACAGTAAAATGCATCTTCATTTGATGGAGGAAAAAATAGGTTAGCACTGATGAAAATATTTGTTAGTTTTTTTTAATAGCATGTGAATATTTATTTTACAAAAATGTATAAGTACTGTTGAAATATCCATTTAGAATAGCTTCACTTGTAAAGAAATATTTTTTTTAATTTAACGTTACTATTCTAGAAGTCAGTGGTAGGTAGGTGATGAAAAAACTACATCAGTTACAATGGATAACATCAGGATCTTTTCATTAGGTTAAGGCACAATCATGATTTTAGAGCTAACAATTTATATACTTAAAATATTTTTTGAAGAGGCATGAGTTTAAACTCTTTGAGGTACTCTCTAGTTTAAGTGAGACTTTCTGGACAGGACAGAAACTATTAGTGTTTTTATATTGAAAAATACCTCTATTCCCAGAACTACATTTTTTTGTAATATTCTTATTTTTTACATTTTTATTAAACATGAACTACTGTCATACTTTGTCTGCAGTGCATTTTCATCTCATTCTTCATCATCTGAAGTAGTGAAAGTTGCCCTAAATTTTGAAGTACTTTAAAGCTAAAGGAAATCAAAAAAACGAAAACTCTAATCAAAATTTTATACTGATCACTGTTGATTATTAAACACATTTCTGTTTACCTAAGCAGTTATCTTGAGTATTTGACTACTTTGCTTATAGGAAAGAAACAGCTTATTTTTAGAACTTAATTTGAGAGTAGCTTCAACATTGCTACATCATTGAAGATAGGTTGTTCTTTATTGTGGAGTTTAATTGTTTTAACATTTGAAAGATCATACATCCAAATCAATTATGCAGTTGGTGTTTCAGCCAGTAAAGTGGAATTACCTTAGGTAAACCTATTTTTTTTTCAATAGGTCAAAATATAAATAAAAACACCACAGTGTCTTTCAAATAAAATCTGAGCAATGCTATTCAGTTCTTAAATATGAATGATTGTACCAAAATACAATGAATTTGGTTTCCTAGCAGTATTTCTGCTCATGGATTATATCTCATAAAGAGTTTTCAGGGACAGCTTTCAAATATTTTTAATGAACATATGTTCGGTATGTACTATACTGTATTAATAATCTATTTAAACAGATATTTTAAAAGAATGTAAAAATCTGTGTATGGTTAATAGTTTATTCCTAGATGGTACTCTTTTAATTGATAGGAACCACTAAAAGGTTTTCTGCATTGAAAATGCAGGGAAACACTGAAGTGTGTTGCTATCCACTAAGTAATTATTTTAACTTGAGGGAAAGATGCAAGTATTTGAAACTTTCCTTTGTTTCTGGATAACAAAACAACGTCATAAATAGTACATGGTACAAAATGAAATCCAAGGAACACATTCCTAGTGTTTAAGTACATAATTATCATTACTGGAATTTCTGTTTTGTTTTTAATACATTTGACATATTTTTCTAAAACACTATTAATGAAATACTATTCAAATAGCGTATGTACCATAACATTGACACATGGTAATCAATGTTGAATCAAACTGGTTAACAAAAGTGCAGTGCTCTTTCTATGTGCCTACTCACTAATTGCAGGTGGTAAGGTTCTGTACAGGAGGTGGGTGTTAGGCACAGCAGGTGGTTACTTGCAGCAATAACATCTTGATGCCAGCAGCTCTGATGTCCACCTTTGACAACAGATTAACTGGGAGGAATCTGACTCCCACAGCAAAGTTTAACTGAGATCTGAAACTCTTAGAAGAATTAATAGAAGAAGCACACACACGCACACACACGCACACCTCCTTTGACTTGTATTATGGCGGTTTGTGTGAAACATTTAAGGTTTTGTATGTGCAAAATAATGTATTCTGAGGGGGAAAAAACATGGACGTTGCCAAAACACATGTAAATAAAACACCAATTATGACTGTACATGATGTGCAATAAAATAACTGGAAAAAGTGCATGTACTTTATCCTCAAAAGCCAACTGACAGCTCTCAATGCTGCAGCTATAGTTTTATTTTCTGAAAAGTTAAATTTTATTCTGTATCTAAGCAACAGAATAAAGAATGTAAATTTTTCTCACTTCAACTTTCATTAATGCTTGTAGCACTGTTGTAAAAGATTTTATTTGTTGAAGAAATTTAAGTTTTCATAGTTATTTGATTATCGGGATTTTTTTACTTAGTATTTGCTTATTGTATATGCTATGTTGCCTATCATTAGAAATGAACTGAATAATGCATTACATACCATAAAATTATTGTATTTTGTAAGCTTCTTGGAGATGACCAAGTAATTATGATGATGATGTAGTTCTATAAGAATCACTATTACTACTGTTAGAGCAAATGAGGAAAAAACTATAGTAGAGCAAACACTATTTTTTTCTGTTTACTATTGAAAATGAAGATAATAATTTGCCACCTTAGCTAATATGAATCTAGTAAAGAAACGCACCTCAGAGAGGAAATAGATTACTGTGTTTTAACATTTCTTTTGATTTAATATGTATGTTATAACATCTGTTTATAGTTTGAGGGAATTCATTATAGAAAAGGGATTTTTTTTTACTTTTAAAAAATCATTCTTTAAATGAAAATTTGTGTACTTCACAAGTAACAACACAACAAATAAGGTTGAATGAGATGTCTGTAGGAAGCTGGGAAAATAGGAGAAAGAAGGCTAAATAGCAGTGTCTCAGTACGCTTCCTTTTCTGCATTGTTCTAGGAAGGAAAGAAAAATTTGGTGTAATTAGCATTTAAAGTTTTTTCATGATGAATCTATACAGTGTGCTGCATAGCGATATCTGAGCATATCTTGCTAGTTCATAGCAGTAAAAATGCGGAGCCATATCTGGATGTATGCCACTTGAGGAAGTAAAGCAGCCCTCGATATCTTCACTATTATTCTGGATGCAAACTCAAGTATACCTGCACACTGCAGTAAGGCCTAGCTGAAGTGTTGGCACATCCTCACTAACTGCATTTTCTTGGGCTGTTGAGAATATATGCACTGTACAAACCCACTCCTTACTCCATTCTGATCCTCAGCAAATAGAGTTATGACCATCTTCCTCTTGCACCAAGAGAATTTACTCAGTAATATCTACCTTTGATTATATTCACGGTAGGTATTGTATTTGTTGTTCTACAAATTAAAGGTAGATGTGGAAATTAATGACTAGAAATTTTCTATCCACAGACTTTGTTGCTTATACCAGTGCTTTCTGCATACATGTTTTTGGTGTGTTTATAGCTGGTGGCTAAACTTCACTAGATTTCTCCTGAAAGCTATTACTACAGTTACTGTACTTCTCTGAGAAAATGCACCAAACTTAGCCATTGTCTGCCTAAGTAAGGAGAGAGATTAATATCAAAGAGTGTAAAATGCACTGTCTGAAATGATTGTCTTTCAGTTTGCTGTTCAGGTCTACCAACAACAGTATGATAAGGTATTATCTAGTGCTTTCTCAGTATCCCTATCAAGATCTCAGACAGTCAAAAATAGACTATTGACAGTACCAGTACCTGTTGAGCTGATTTCTCCTTAAAAATTATCAACCACGATAAGCCAGTAACTCCCCAAATTATACATCTTTCTTTTAAGTCTTTAAAGGAATAAATAAAGCAGAAAGAAATATTATTATAAAACAATGTAGCTTATATTTGCCTTGAATTTGTGGTGTTGTATTTTTGGTGTTTTATCTTTAGTGACAAACAACGACTACTATGAGGAGCAAGCTGGGTAGCTTGGGAGGTGAAGCTCAAGGAAAAAAAAGAATTACAGCACATTTCTCAATGTGTCACTTGGGCAACTCATCAATAAGTAAAGATGCTTTCTCTGGATTTTATATATATATGTAAATCCCGTATGCAAAAAAGAAACAAAGCAGAGCAATGGTTTTGACTACTGGGATCTTTTTAGAACAAATTATGTTGATTTTTCAGTTAGTCGAGGGTGGCCTTTCTGAAACAGGTGGTACTTCCTCTATCTGAAGCTAAGAAGATCCCACTTCCTCTATCCATAGGTCGGTCATTTAACAAGCAATTGACTCCACCTGGCTTCTGGTTTGCTTTCATAGTCTCTTAAATTATGAAAATGAAACCCTTTTGTCTTTTGTATACAAGAATGTTTGTATAATGAACGGTATTTCAGTCTCTGCCTTGAAGGGTAGTGTTTTAAAGGGATATTTTTTATTTGAAGTTATTGCAATAAAAGGTTAAATAAACAGGAATATTATGGGAAATGTATTACAATACAATAAAGATATTAGGATCACTTAATTTTGGAGTCTCATTGTATTAGGTGCATTAGGAATATACAAAGTAGTAGTAGTAGTGTAACGTAGTACATCTTGTTAGCTGTAACCTTTGAACTATGGTTTCCAAACTTTCTATTGTTCAATAATTGCTAAAGATGGACAAGGAGGTGGTCTTGGGAAGAAGAATGCACCTTAGTTCAGAGCTAGTTAGAGAGCAAATCACTATTAAATGCATGTTTCTTCAAAGAGCACAGCCTTTTTCAAAGGAAGCCAAAGTGAATGTTTTACAGTCTTGGCCTCAGATGTTAGCTAACATATGGTAAAATCCTGATGCAGGTAGCATAGTTTAATAACCTGTTAATCTCCAAAAATTGAAACATCCCTTACCAATTCTGAGATTGCCACCAGTGTGGCAAGATCTAACGTGAGTATAATCTGAAGACCTTTGCATGCTTACTGCTCTTGTAACGGTCTGGATTGTGGATGTAGTACTATAGAGCGAAGGAGGCCACTACTTGCATGCTCTTGTACGACTTTTCCTGTGTAAGCTTATTCTTAGTAATGAGGCAAATTTGATCCTTTCCCTGAAAGGCAGTGAATGAGGTAGATCTTCTGTGGCACAGAGCTTTGTTTCTGATAAAATGGGAAATGTGTACTTATGTAGATTAAAGGAAGATAAAGAATAATAATGTCAAAGCTATGAATCCTGTCCTAAGCGGGTGAATAAATTTGATTTGAACTTTGAGTCAAGAGGAGGAGATAAATCTAAACAAGAACAGCATTGTCAAGAAGCCCATAGTATGTTGATGAGTTTATCAGAGACTATATGTTGGGAATTTAACTGAAGAAAATCGAAATATATCAGTCCCTGCAGAGTTGGTTTGCAATATCTCGCTGTTATCTTAATCAAATTTGTTGATAATTTCTCTATTATACATCTTCCCTTCTTTATTCTAATTTGTATATCATGTTTTCTTCTCTTAAGGTTCTGCCCTGCCCCCTTCTGTGGGATCTTACATTTCCTAAGCAAAGTTTACCTTAATTTGGATGGCCAGGCAATACAAATCATTCTTGGTATAAAAAGACTACAAACAAGACTTCAGGTCTAAATTAGAATACACATGTGTAAGACTATTTAGAAAGCCTGTTTTAAGTATACATGACTCTGTTCAAACAGATGGAAGAGGACTGTCTCAATGATTAGGGCACCTATCTAACACTTGAACACCTGGGTTTGAAATGCTTCTTTCATCACTGATTTGTGCAATTTTGGGCAAGTCCCTTAAAGCCAAATCCATGAAAAACACGCAGTGGGAATTAGGCATTATTCAAGTATCTCAGTAAGGAGAGTGTGAGTACCTAGGTTTTCAACAGCAAAGTTCTTTAATGTTATTTCATAAAACAAAGCACCATCACCTTATCTTCTTTTGCTTGTATGTAGCAACAACAGCAATAAAAAAGGAAATCCCTGACCCACAAAAAGACTACTTATCTACTCCAGTGCGGAGAGGAAGTGCTGGTTAATAAATCCCTCTCTATCAAATGCACCTGTATTAACTAGTTTAGCAGCTCAGCTCCCTCCCTATTTTATCTGTACTGTGTGAATGGGTGTAACTTAGCCTTCTCAGTTCCCCTCCACAGTTATCCGTAAAGCAGCTCAATAGTGTTTCACTGAAGGACCTTTGTGGGTCTTACTCTGAATCTTTGTACTTCAGTTACCCATCTGTGAAATTAGGTTAATAGGAATGCCCTAGCAGAGTGGCAGGTGCAGATGACTACACTCAAGACTGAAGTGCTCAGATGGTACAGTGATGAGTGCTCTCTAGTATCATCTGATGTGTCCAAGTATCTTATGATCCTGAATGTATTTTTAAAAAAAAGCATATAAGCAAAACAAAATACCTTTGAATTTTTGCATAGCCAAATCCACAGTACAGTTTCCTAGGCCAGCTGAGTCCCGGTCTCAGATCTAATTACCTCAGTGGACATCAAAAGTGCCAGAGATCGTTTGTCTCTTGCTTTAGTTTCATTTATGTTTATAACCTCCACAATGCAGACTCATTATGGATGAACCGAGATGCATTTCAGTTTCTTACAGCATGATTGGGAGAGGTAAAGGGACAGAGGAAACGCAGCTGCAGTGAACAGCACTTCTTTGTGTCTCTTAAGCCACAGAAAGAAAGAGGGAGTAGCGGCTGCACTTGTGAGAACCAGCGGGACAGGCAAAATTGGCTCGTATTACAAATCTTATTCGTGGAAGCGAGAATTTCCGAGTACAATAGGAGTGATAGGCCTAATAGTACTGGAGTAGATAATGCAGTGCTTCTTACCTGTGGAACTATTCATCTCATCAAAAAGAAAAATACCAAGATAACTTAAATTTTCTACAACTTTTCAGGAAAATGTATGGCTGTTCCAAAAACTCTGTTCTTCACTCTGTTCTTGAAGAGACTAGTACACAGATGTTCCCACTGATTTTTGTGGGCTGAGGTTGTATAGCTTTGAGATTTGATTAACTGTAGCTAGCCCAATAGTTACAACATCACAGTTACAATACAGTGATGGCTTAATGCACTTCATAAACGTTTAGATGTATTATAATGTATAATAAACGTAAGGGGCAAGAAAAAGGTGGAGTGAGGCAGCATCCTATGTTACTGTTTAACAAAGGTGTGTAAGTGTTGCATAGAAGATTACATTTATTATGTCCACCGTCTCCCTTTGAGATTGGGAATTAAAAAGATGACTTTTTAAAACTCACGTTTGGATGTTGGATATTGTCTTTTATTTTGTTAGTATTCCTCTTCCTTGGCTTTGTTTGAGGGCAAATGTTAGCATAAAAACACCAGATCTCCTATACAATTATGAGAGGGCCTGATCAACTCTCAGACTACTATATGATTCTTGAAACTGAAATGCCTTAAAATAATTAACTTTGATGCAAGAACAATACTTGTAGCCTCAGGCATGTAGCTGTGAATGGTTACATTTGGGATAACAGTTTTGCAGTGAGTTTTCTATTTGCTTCTGAAGGAAAAACATACTGTTTGCAACAGACAGAGCTTTGGAGTCTTCAAAGAAGAGCCAGCGTTAGTAAGTAGGTATAAAGGAAAAGCAAAATCATCTAAGCAGTAATATCCAGGTCTACCCAGCAAAGTCCCATATTAGCAAGACAGCTAGCAACCAAGCACACTGTCTTTTGGTCAGCCCCAGCATAGTGGTAGATGGAGAAGTGGGGGTATGTTTCCTCAGCCAAGTCTCTTTTTTTTCTATTTAAGATTTTGATTTTTTAAACTAAGCGTCTGTTTTTTGTCAGTTGTCATGTACATCACAGTGACAGTAACAAATGAGATTAGGACTTTCACCTGCCCTAGATTCATTTTGTAATTTCCCAGTGTCAGAGAACCTTTAGATAAAGGATTTCCACGCCGGTGAGGGGCTGATCTAAAACAAAAGTGAAACTAACGAAAAAAATAAAGCCAAACATCTAACTTTTTTTTTGGAGGGAGGGAAGGAAGGACACAATAATGTTGCCTTAGAGCAATTTCTCCCTTGTCATCCCTTTTCCCCTTACAGTTTGCTGTCACTGCTGACTACGGGCCAGACTGTGCACTTCTAAGAATCCTTCAGATGGAGTCAGTGGGACTGCTCGTGTGAGTAATTTGCAATGCACACAGACTGGGCAATCAAACCTGGTGCTATTAAATTCTTTTAGGCTGTAACTTCTGTGGGCAAGAACTTACATTCCTTGTCAGTAAAATGCTATGTGCACTTACGGTGCTGTACTATTTTCTCTGCCTTTCTACAGCTCCTTCTCATTTTCTTTCGCTTTTTTCCTCATGTACTTGCTACTACACCAATAAGAGTGGTGGCAGGTTCTAACAAGCAATGCTAACATGCTTTGGTCCTTAAAAGGCTCCTTTGGGGCATTTAGCAATGTCGTTTTGGTTCTCAATGTTTCTTCTGAGCCAAGAATCTCATCACTTGATAGCAGCTTTGGAAAGAAGAGCACACTTTTAAAGGCAAGAGGAAAGTTACATCAGTGACTGGCAGCAGAAGAGTCTGGTTGCTAGTGAGTCAGCCATACCACATGCTCCACGTGCTTATTCTGGCCATACAGAACCATGTGCAGGCAAAGAAAATTCCTGGCTTCTTCTTTTTTTCTTTTTTCTTTTTTCTTTTTCTTTTTCTTTTCTTTTTTTTTTTTTTTTTTTTTTTTTTGAGGTTGGGGGGGTGGTGAGGGAAGGACTTGCTTATGCTGTAACAGTAAACTCTATTTGCTTGGAATAAAATCTCACTTAGCCTAATTGCCAAAATCCTGGGACAAAAAGCTTTTGTTTAATTCCTGAGATGTCTTGCTCTTTTCACTGAGAGAAAATTCATCATTTACGTTTGTTTCAAATTTAAGTACCACCTTTGATATGCCTATAAGAGGCAGAGAATGCAAGGTTTTCTGTCTGTATGGTTACATATATAGTTGCATATAAATAGCACTTTCATTCCTCGGGTTGGAATAATGACTGAATAGACATACTAATAGTGCAGTAACTCTCTTCCCTTGTATCAGATCAAATATGCCTGCAGTAAGAAAAATGCCACTTATACTTTGCCTTTAGGCTGAAATACACCCTCTGCATTACTCAGCACAAGCCAGAAGCACCTTAGCAAATCCTGCTAAGACCTTGCATAGGCCTTCCAGATTCACTTCTGGTAGGCATAAGAATCCAGGGATTTTTACATTCTATTCATGGATAAAGACATATAAATAATACCTTTATGACAACGGTATGTTTTTAAATATGCAGCTTGATGGCAGACAATTCTACTTCATTGTGCACATACTTGTTCTGAACCATATGGCTGGTAAGTCATGAAATATTAATGGCCATGCAAATCTTTTCTTCTGTATCTCAAGCTTTGCTGTGTTCCTGACCCCTGACTTCCTTTAATCATCTCCTAGGTGTGTGGTCTGTTACTATTCCGAGATATCCTGTGAACAGGGGCAAAGTAATTACTTGATCCCTGCCTACTGCAAGAATCTGTTTGAAAAGAAAATGGATAACTGAAGAGAGATACCTCCTCCCTGCACTGAACTCAGTTCCCCTTGCTTGCTTCATAAAATTTTTTTTTTTGGTGGCCTGAATGAAGATATACTCTGTTACTTTGTACTGTTACTTTGACGACTTTAAACCCAACCTTCTTGGCTCTCTTAAGCCATCATCTGTTCCCCTGTAGAAACGGTTTCTGATCAGATGTTTTCTTTCCTCCTCTCCCTTCCCCACTATTTCGCTTAGGGCATCCTTATAAATAAGCTACAGCTCCATTTGCAAGAATTTTGATTGTAGTCTGTTGCAGGAAGGTCCAAAAAGCCTCCAACAAGCAGCTGTAGTGTTTTTCAGTACTAAGGCCATTTTACCCTTCTTCTTAGTAACTAGAATCATAGAATCATAGAATCAGTAAGGTTGGAAAGGACTTCTGGAGGTCATCTAGTCCAACCTCCCTGCTCAGCACGGTCACCTAGAGCATGTTAGACAGGGTTGCATCCAGGCGGGCCTTGAAGATCTCCAGAGAAGGAGACTCCACAACCTCTCTGGGCAACCTGGTCCAGTGCTCTGTCACTCTCACAGGGAAGAAATTCCCCGTCACAGTCAGGCGGAACTGCCTGTGCTTCAATTTCTGCCCATTGCCTCTTGTCCTGTCACATGGGACAACTGAAAAGAGTTTGTCCCCGTCCCCTTGACACCCTCCCTTCAGGTACTTCTACACATTGATAAGATCCCCCCTTCAGGCTTCTCTTCCCCAGGCTGAAGAGGCCCAGCTCTTGCAGCTGTTCCTCATAGGGCAGATGCTCCAGCCCTCTGAATTAATGCCTGAAAAATGAAGTTCTTTAGGTGGTGAGGCATGTATTTTTGGCATAAACCTCCCCTCCTTTGTCTGTCTATTCTTTACCATTCCAAATGCTGAGTATGATGGTGTTGCCCTTGTGGGGAAGTATGCAAGTGCATCCCAGCTTCCTGCCAAACACAGGAGAGGGCAGTGACACGAAACCATGCGGATCGGACAACCAAAGGAGAAATAGCTGTCCAGGCAACACGGCTAGAGAGAGAGAAGTAACTATGGAAGCGTATTTGCCATACTGGAGCTGTTTTAGTGAGTCAGTGTGATGAAAGTATGGCCATGAGTAGGTATTTTTAAAAGTGAGCGATTAGCGATTGCCTATAGTGTAACATATGGAGAAGAGTAACTGGACAGCTTAATACAAGGTTGTTAAATACTGACCTACAAATTATTTCTGATTTCTGGAGCAATTTTGCCCAAGTATGGAAGTCAGCAGTGCACCAAAATCAATGTTTTTTTAGAGTAACAGTTCCATACAGATAAGAGGTAGGAGAGACTAATAAGGGTTAAAATATTCATTATTAAAGCAGAGAAAAAAGAGCTGGAAAATTTCAGACACCTACTCTGTGATATCTAGGTTGATATAGAAGCACCTATCTCAGCTTCTGCCTTTCATTATTCACTCAATATATGCCATTTCAAAGAATTAGTGTCAAGCTAGGAGGAATCCTTACCCTGAATTTTAAAGGTATGAAAATATCAAGCTAGCTTTGATTTCAGTCTAGAGTTAAATGCCTACATATCTTTAAGGACATATATATCTGCCAGCAACCACTTTTTTGATTTCTAGTCTCATTTTTTCCACTCCTTACATCTCTTTCCTTTCTAGCTACTAAAACCTGTTCTTAACCATTTTCTTTCTTTCACACTTTTCTTGGAGATTTTTTTCTTTTTAAATGACCTCACTGATTTCTAGGCCTTCCGCTTTCTGGTCTGTGAGAAAGGCTGACCCATGGCTTGACTCATGCAAATGATAGCTGTGAAGCAAAGCTAATCAGTGACCAAAAGCTGACAGCCTCTGATCCCTGGGGACCACCTGTGGCTTGACTATGCTCTTTGCAGAGAACAAAACCCCCTAACTCTTTTCAGTCGTCCCATGTGACAGGACAAGAGACAATGGGCAGAAATTGAAGCACAGGAAGTTCCGCCTGACCGTGAGGGGGAATTTCTTCCCTGTGAGAGTGACGGAGCATTGGCACAGGTTTGCCCAGAGAGGTTGTGGAGTCTCCTTCTCTGGAGATCGTCATGGCCTGCCTGGATGCAACCCTGTCTACCATGCTCTAGGTGACCGTGCTGAGCAGGGAGGTTGGACTAGATGATCTCCAGAGGTCCTTTCCAACCTTACTGATTCTATCATTCTATGATTCTATGAACTCTGTGCAATGGGAAGCTGACATAAGATTGCTCAATTAATGCTATATGAGCCATAGGGCAAAAAGTGGAGGAATCCTTCTAGAAGAAGCCAAAACATCCCTCGGTGTTTTCTCACACCAGTATCATGTTGGGCTGTCTCACTGCATAGGATGACTTATTCGTGTTTAAACAATGTTAATGAGTCCAGCTGCAGGTGCAGCCCTCTCTTAGATTACAAAGATGACTATTACTTGCTCTGCTTTTGAAAAGAGACGATCTGAAAAGAAGCAGTGAGTAATCCTCCTCTATCTGGCTTTGTAACTCTGAGCCATTTTGTGAGTCATCTCTAATGAGTAAGACCAGAAAAAGCCAACCTGTCTGCCTCATGCTTTCTTGAGACTCCAGGTTAACCTTTATGTGCCTGTATGTGCAGTACAAAGTCTTAGGCAGGGGAGATTATGGGAGAGGAAGTCAACAGCCACACGTTTGTGGGAGATGGCATGAAACACACCAGCCCCCTCTGTCCTCTCTGCTCTTGACTATGCCCACGCTGCAGGGACAGATGGTGCTCACGCCAGTCTATAGGCCGTTCTGCCACCTTCCACCCCTCTGAGCACTATATCTTCTCTTGGGTTTAAGCTCTAGCTGTGGCCTTTCAGGACTTATGGAAGCTATCTGGCTCTGATTTGAATGCAAGCCATGGGCTGGGTTGGCGGCATACAGAAAACTGTACCAGTGTGTGTTTTCAGCCGCCTCACCTGTGTGCGTGGTAGTCTGTTTAAGTGAAAGCACTTGGTTTGGAAGTTAAAAGGGTGAAAATGAAAGCTAATAATGGAAGTTTATAAATGCTGCTGGCATCCTAGTATTTTGTGTCTTTCATGCTATCCTTCATTTATTCTCCTTGTTCTTTCTCCTTCTCTTTCAATTCTTTCCTGTTTTTATCCCTCTGTAAAGCATAGAGCATACTGAGAGTAAAGGGGGTAGCTGAGTTTGGTTAGTTTACATGTCTGTGGGTACAATATGGGCTGCCGTCTTAACCCTGCAAGTGAAATTATCCTTGAAGCCTCCACAGTGAACCCTGCTAAAGGACAACTCAGCATAATCTATGGATTTTATCAAAAATGATTTCTGGCATTTTATAGAGCTTTATAACCCCAAATAGAGATCCATACATTTAGCACTCCTATGTGGGTGGGTATTACTGGCACATAGCACTGGGCTACCTAACTCTAGTTCTGATCAGGGCTTCTCATCTAGGCTACCTCTTTTGTCATCTGAGAGACATGAGCAGCTCTAAGGGCAATTCATCCTAGATTAGGAAAAATGCCTAAAATGAACAGAAGGAATTGTCCTCTAGAGATGCCTGTCTCTGTTACCCACCCAGGCGCCCTTTAGTAAGCTTAGCTGGATACAAACCTTTCCAGATAATAAAATCTTCTTAAGGTTAACATGTCTTACATGAAACCTCATGCAAAGTCCATGGCAGGCAAGCAGAGAGCAAGATCTCCCAAATATTCAGTTCTGTACCTCAGTCTTGAAACAAGACCATCCCTCCTCCTGTTTTGGGCACTTCTGTCTCCCTTCTGCATCTGCTTTGAGGAACAGAAGCCAGTCTGGAAGATATACAGCTGTGAGCCCACAAAGCTAGCTGGTTTCCACTGAAATCTCCGGGGCCCTCCATGTGTACCTGTGAGGCTGATTTCCCCCAGTGCACCTCCCTCATTGCCTTTCAGAGCCCTGACATTTCTATTCTCACAAGAATAGAGGAAATTCCTCTGCCCTGAGATCCTCATCAAAAAGCAGTTGCACAGAGGTAGCGGGAGGCAAAATAGTGTGAGTTCTGAGGTTGAACATATATTAGTGGAATTATTTCAAGCAATTTGTATGTTTCTTGTACTTATAATTTATTATTAACAGCTGGAGAGGGAGAAAAAAATTCACTAAACAATCAGCAAGGCATTCATAAGTCATTATTGTGATCAAGTGTCAGAAAAACACATGAGGCTTCACAAATGTGTTAAGTTTTATCTATTCCAGTTAAGTCATTTTTCATGGAAAAATGAAATTTAATCTGACTGATCTGTCCCTGTAGAAACTCAAGAGGAAGCCAATTCAGATCCACTATAATCTGAGTAATAGGTTCAACACCAGCTTCCTCTTATCAGAGGGAAAAGTTTCATCTCGTAGTTTCTGCAGTTCGCCCCATGCTTATCTACTCCCTGGTGGCTAGATATTGTAGCCAAACAATTAGTGGAGTTCCTCTTTCAGGGGCTGGGAAGCAAAACTTCTCACCATGATACCCCTTCTTCCTCCCTGAGGGAGGTTTGATGGTATTTCCTTTTTTCCTTTCCCCAGCAAGGAGGCTGTCCATATACAGATCTGAGGAAAAAGTTTGAGAAGTGGAACTTTTCCCTTGGCACAAATCCGCATTCTTTCTCCAGTCAACCACGAGGCTCTAAGACACTGCTCTGTCAAACTTACCCCTTCAAAACTTTCTCTCCAAAATCAGACAACTGTCAGGCTTGCCTCCTAACCACTCTACTACTTAGTGGGATATTTTGGTTTTGTTTAGAAGGCAAAGTTCACTAGCAGCCTCACTTCTTACCCCCTATACGTTGGTTTCTCTACTGTTTGCTCGTTCTATGCAGCACGGATTTTGTATGGGATGTGATGTAAAAAACTTCATAAAGATGTTTCTGAGAGCAGTGAAGTCTTCAAAGGAAAATTCTTGGGAAGCTGGAACCTGGTGGGAGGGAAGATGTAATCTTTTTCTCATTTCAGATGAACTTCTGCCTTCCTACACGTGAACTTCAAAGCCTTTGATAGTCGTGAAGCATCAGAGGAGCCTTTATGCTAAGTAAAACCTATGTGAAAAGAGCACTGCTTTTGATCCCGCCAGGAGCTGCTATACATCCCACTCCTTCTTATGTTTTTCATCCTCTCAGCCTGGATAAAGCAGTCAGTCTGCATTTGTTTGGGTGGTCATGGCCATACCTTTACTATGCTGTGTAAGCAAAATTCATTATACTGCTTGCCTGTTGAGCTTGCAGGCCAGCCTGGATACTGTGCTGTGAACCAGCCCAGCTGGTGCTTTTCTAGATGGCTATGCTCTGTGCTTTAGGACCCTGCACACATGGTGGAGTGCACAGTGCTGCTTCCTTTCATCCCAGCCTCCCTTACAATGTCAACATTAGGCAGACAGGTTGCCTAAAATAAGGTTGCATAAAAGGACATCATGACCACCAAGAGCTGGGACTCTGGGACAGCAGCTCCCAACAACAGGTGCTGTATGGATGCAGCCAACATGATGGGGAGGAAATTTCTTCCCTATAGCAGAACCAGGAACAAGAGACCATGTGAGAGTGCCACAAAAATTATCAGGGCTGCAGAGTCAGCAAATGACAGCATGTCAATGGTTATCCTGTTCTCAGTGGATTATTTCCAAGGGGCCAAAGTAGCAAAGGCTGATCTGTTCAAGCCTCACTCATTTAGTGTGACACAAGATACCCAGCAGGGGCTGAGGGAAGCTGCTGCCTGTGTGGCGGAGAGGTGGCCTGGGCAGGCTGATAGTCCCTGGGAGAGGTGGCATGGCCATCAGTAGATTACAATGTTCCTATGTCTAGCTCCTTTTTTTCACCAGGCACTGTCAGAGAGGAGAAGCTGCAGCCTAACAGGACAGGCTGTGGCGTAGCTGGAGGAAATGCTAAAGTACTCAAGAGAAAACATCTATGAAGAGTGAGCAAATAGCATTGGAGACCTCACCAGGAGAAGACAGTAAGTCTATTATTTGCTTCCTGCAGGGTGGCTGCAGGTGAGCCACAAAGAGCTGCAGGTCAGCGTGGGTAGAGAGTTGGGTGATTTCCTTTGCACCATGGCCAAAGTGGAGTAATAGCTAGGAGAAACAAGAGCATCTGATCCTAGATACAGATCTGAAATGTTGTTGTCATTATGGCAGCATTTTCAGTTTAAGCTTGCCTCATCTCTCACAAATCTAGGCTTATTTATATTTGACCCTTCTAACCAATTGATTCATATACAGACATACGTGATTCATGGTATTTGGGAACCTAAGTGCATCCAGTGCTTCTGTCTCATCCTTCACTGTGTGCATCCCCCTTCCATTCCTCAGGCTTCCTGTTCTGATTTATTTTCCCCTACCCCTCCTTACTACTGCTTTGCAGTATTCTGCCTCCTAGGAGCCAGCCTGCCTTCTGCCTTGCTCCTGCATGCTTCCTTCCTTCTCTCCAACAGGTAGTTCTGCTGTTCTTAAAAGCTGAAGAAGTATCAAATTATTTTGGAGTGATGCAGTGTGTTTGTGTTCCACTTAGAGAGCAAAACATTGCTACAGCATGATGTTGAAAATCCATTCACATCAAGAGGAATTTAATGTAATTTTTGACCTTGCCCAGAAGAGAGTGACTTTCTGCAAGGATGAGCTGAACTATGGACTAAGGCAAGTGGAACCATTTGTATCCATTTTTTAAGCTTCATTGGCTGGGTCGTTACCTTTGTACAACAGCAGGTTAGGTCCTGGGCAGATGCAGTACACAGCTCTACAGAGATGTGGGAAGAGCTGTGACAGAAGTCAAGAATGGTCAAAGAGTGATCGTAGTGACTCTTTGTTTGGGTATGCCACAGAAGGACAATGTTATGGGTGGAGTTATATGGACAAGGGACAGGATATAGGTTTGACCGGGAGGCAGAAGGCTAAGTAAAATGAACTTAGCATAATGCAGTCCTTCACATTGCTACTGAAGCATGACTCTAATGCTGATCATCATTGCCAAAGACAAATTTAAGCACAGCTTCCTTTCCTACCCTGCAGTGTTTATCATGATGATCCTCTCCAAAATGGGCTCACTTCTGCAGAACCAGCATACGTGACTTAGTGATTAGCCAAAGGGCATGCAGAGGAGGGAAGAATAATATCAGCTCAAATTCATCCCTAACCCTTGTACAGGTAATGCACAGTGGTTTATGAATGAAATGTGTTTGAAAGGCCAAGGACTAAATCTGGAGGACAGAAGCAGTACAACTACTTAACACAGGTGCATGTACAACAGTAGAGCTACTTTCACATTGTGCTACCTGTTACAGAAAGTTTTACTCAATAAATTTTTTGAAAGTATATGGTAGAAGTGCTCAATATGTCACCAAGTGTGGCAAGGAGAGAGGAAGTGAAATCCTGATGAAATCTGGCAGTATGATAGGGTGTTTTGGAAGATGAATCTTCTAAAGAAAGGTCAAAAAGTTATTCAGAAAAGCTTTTCTAATTGGGGAAATGAAGATTCGTGGGCTCACCGGCAAGGCTGCAAGTGATCACATCTGAAAGTAAGCCAGAGAAAATATCTGCAGCTCTAAGCGGCAAAGCAAGGAAAAACCCCGACATAATAAAGTAGCAAAGATCATTTAAGCCAGTCTTCTGTCTTTTTCAGAAGATAGAAAGCCGAGCTTAGTGAGGCTAAGGGGAGGGAAAATTAACAACAGTAGGTAAAATGTAAGTTGCTTTACCCCTTGAATTTTGCAAGACTTTGAAGAGCTAATAGCTGAAGAGGTAATAGTAAATAACAGGAAACTATATGAGAGAAACTTTCATGAGGAGCAATGGTTCTGTTGAGTGGCCAGGGTGTAAAAAGGAGGACCCTTGAAGAAAAGGTCTTCTCAAGAAGCTGAATAATTTCAGGATGTTGGTCTTCACTGTAGACTAAGACAGAGAAAACTATAATCCCAAACTACTATTCTTAAGCAGTACAAAATGAGAAGTTCCTGTTGGACTTAAGGTAACTAGATAATAGATAGATCCCCCAGGGCAAAACCCAATTGGTGTCTGAATGCATTTAGCCTACCTAAAAGAAAACTTACTGCCTTTTCACAAAAGTCTCTCATGAAGTTTTTCTTTACTTCCTGAATCTCAAGCAGAGATTTCTTGTCTGATCCTGTGTGATAGTTCTTAAATGTTATGGACAGAGGTGTAAGTAAAACTACACTTGCTTAGCAGGTTTTGATATGAAGTCTTCCAAATTTCATGTCAGCTGCAGAACTCTGGGAGAGGGCAGGAAATAGGCCTCTTTCCCAGTTCAGAGTCTTGTCATCAGCAGGCAGCGTTTCCAGGACTGGAGCTGTGGAAAATCACAGAATGACATTTCATCTGGAAGAAAAAGATGGAAGCACTTTTCAGTCTAAAGTAGTCATTTTTCCTTCTTGTGCAGAAGAAAAGGCTTTCAAAAGCACTTGGAGCTAACCTACCTTGGCATTCACTGAAGCCAGTGGTAAACACCTCTTGACTTCTGTGAGGCATATTCTAGTTAGAGCATAGCTGCTTCTGAAAGCTTCTAAGGCTCTGCTTGTACTAGAAGGGGGTTGATGCCCTGAGCTTGCTGCTCCAGCTGGTAAACTGGATATTGATGATATGGTTCATATTGCCTACAGTGTTCCTGAACTGCTGAGTAAATAGAAATATGTAATTTTATTCATGCTACTTAATCTTTTTCTTTTATTTTCTTTTATAAAACTGTGTTTGATTAAGCAAACTTATAAAAGTTTGATTTTTGCTTATATTTGCTCAGAAATTTGTTTCCTATTTTCATGTTTGTGTGAATAATGTTGCACTTAATGAGTACTTCCTACACTTTCTTCTATCTTATTCCAATCTCTTTGTATTTCATAATATTATAATCATCAGTTTTATATCTATGTCTGCTTTCAAGAGATGCACAACTTTATGTGGCCAGAGCAGGTCCACTCCATAAATGTCTAATTCTGCTGGTTGCCTTCAATACCTTTCTGCTGGTTGCCTTCAATACCTTTTACATTGAATAGTGGTTCTGCAAATAGAGAAAGACCTTCCTTACCCTCTGAGCCCCAAGTATGTGTATGCTGAAAGTTTCCAGATGCGTATTGCACCCTGCCTAGGGCAGACGTGAGCAAGACTGTGGGAGAAACCAATGGGCAGAGGGGACAGTAGCTCCCCAGGGTCTCTCTTGGCTGTGACTTCGTGTGGGCATTGCAAGAGGACTCGGCAGTGACAGTGTCAGGAACTGCTGCTGGCTTGCTTTCTTTCTCCTGAAGGCAGCTACTCACTCATATAGCTCCTGTATTGCCATGGGAGCAGGAAAGCCTACCCGTGATTCGGTGTAGCCATAGTGCATCATGCCACCGTGTGTGCAGTACAACCTAGGTTAATGCATGGTACTAGTGGTAGCTGTGCATCCCTCTCTCACCAGACCAGTGCTCTCTTGGCTGCCAGGCAAGGTCATTTGCCTGGCTAGCCTGACAGAAAACTAACCACGAGAAAAACAAGAAGTAGTATCCTGCTGAACCAGTTCATCCTGGGGCTGTACAGTTGCTAGGTCTCATATAAAGGAGGGAGATGAGATGGACAGCCATGACCTGGGGGGGAGGGGCGAACAGAGGCTCCCCTTTGGGTTATCTAAGCACTGGATTGGCCTTGCTGTAATGTCAAGCCACACATGGAGACCAGCTGTATGAATCTGCACTTACCAGCTTGAGTCAAGGGTTTTCAGTGCAGTCATAAGTAGTGGAATGAGAGTTGATTGCGAGTTGCATCCATCTTTCATCAAGTTATAAGGGGGCTTGTTTCTTACTGGAACAAGCAAAAATGGTTCTCAAGTATTCTATAGGAGAGAGAGGAGCATTGGCAAAGTCAAGATTTTTTGATTTACACTTTTTTTTTTCTCCAAATGCAACAGAGTCAATCGTGGATGTCTTTCCATTGGAAATGTTGTCACATGCCTAAAGCCACTGGGAAATGTTCCAGCTTTGACAAAGCAGTGGATGAAGGCAATCTGTCCTCCTCTTCCCCCCACCCAAGAACAAACTCCAAGCAAAATTTGGTCAGAAATATTTTGGCTAATTCCTATGTGCAGACAGAAAGTGGCAGAGGAGGGGCAAACCTGAAGTGGCTTTAGATTAGCTAGTACAAAAACTGATTCCAGCTCTGGATTTCAAGACTGTGGCCAGATGTGGTAGGTGATATCTGAAGGAAATTTTGGGGAATATAGGGGAATTGTTTGGCCTGTTTCTAAAATCCATGTGTGATGTTCCTTATGTACTTGCCTTATAATCCCACAGCAGATACCATAATTTCCCCATTTCACAAAGTTAAATGCCCACGTGCCCACTGGCACACAGAAGAATGGATCCAGGTGCAACTGGGATTCAGACATCCTGTGGACTTTAGAAAGGTCATTTTCAAACTGGGGAGAGATTGAGAGTATTACTGTTAATCAAAGAAAGGATATTTAACATCTTTCTGACAATAAATAATGCAAATAACATTAATTCTGCTGCCACACTTTTAGTCAGGAGGTGCTGTTAAGCTATCTCTTCTGTTTCATCTAAGTATTGTCTACTCTACTGTTTTCTATTTTCCTGGGTGGGCTAGAGAGTGGTTAGCAGTGCAAAATTTCCACAAGTGCTAGAGATCACAACACTGCGGTAAATTTTGCCTTTTTCCACTCATGCTTCTTGTTTATGAAGCCAGACGAAATGACTGCATGTACAGCCAGGCCCCCTTTCTTATTTTCTCCCTCCTTGGCTCTGCCTATGTTTTGGAGCTAGCTCAGATTGCCAGGAATCTCCAGATATATCTCCTTCCCTGCTGTCCTGTAAAATCAACAAACATCCCCACCTTCTCCATCCCTGTTTCCCTTTTCTGAATACTTAAAGACCTGGGAACTTAGCACTTCTGGTGGGATTTCAAAACCCAGCCCAAAAACAAGTGCCAGATTCTAGCTAAACAGCTGCTGTGTACTGTCAGGTCTACACACTACAATGATTTGTATAGCCCATTGCTGAACTAGCTAGAGTCATTTGTTTAAAAAATAAAGAGGCAGATAAATCCAACTCTTCCCCTTCTCCTAGCAAGCTGAAATCATGTGCCTCTCTTAAAAATGGCTTGCTCCAGAATGCATTAGAGCTAAATTATCATTTATGTTTGTCACAGGGATTGCTAATGTGTAATGAGATTTTAGAGTTAATGTTTTGTACAAAGCACTTAGCAGAGCTAGGATGAAATTGGTTCAGGATTCTGATGTGGTGTTTTAATTAAAGATATTTTCCAATCAGGGCCGAGCAAATGACTTGTCAGAAGATTTTGTACCTATCAGCCAATATACCAGTGCAATCCTGGTCTCGCTTTCTGCTTTTGAGTTCTCTTGAGGAAATTAGAGGAGAAAGCCTCTTTGAAATTCTTGCAGAAAAGCTTTTCTTAGTTGGACAACCCTTATAGGAGAAGAAATCTGTATTTGATGCTCAGAAACTTTCACCTGGACATCAAAGGTCTGATTCATTGCAAGGTGACACTAGCTTTATGCTGCTGTGATATTGTTGAACCTGCGCCTGGTGCCACACATAGAACACTGGTGCCACACGTTTTTTTCAGAAAATCTGAAAGCAATGCCAAGCCAAGCCATGTGTGTTGAGCTCTCATCTGAAATACCAGGTTCCCAAGTGCTGACTGTAAACTTTTCTTCTCTCCTGCTCTGCCATCAGGCACAGGAACCAGAGAGGAGTTGGGAAAATGGGTGATGTAGATCCAGAAAGGAGATGATGGATTTCTAAAAGCTGTACCTGGTAAAAGCAGCATGATGATGACTCAGTTGTCATTGGCTTTAACAAATTTCAGATACATGACCTAACGCAAAATCCAGATTCATGTTAAAAGGCACTACTTTTATTAATAGCTTAATTAATTATTAATAAGAGTTGCTGTTACCAAGCCAACTTTTTTCTTAGGTATCTCTGATCTGGAACTTAAACAATATTGGATCTTAAGCTGGGATTTATGCTTAAAAAAAAATCACAGAGCTATAATCAAGCAAGGAGTCTAGCTGGTTCTGGGTAAAGGCAATGTAAGTCTATGACAGAAAGATGGCCACGGTCCCACTGATTACTTTGCCCATACTACAGCCCTGAAAAGCCAAGCCAGGAGCCGCTGTCGATGGAGGTGGTGCATGACATGCAGGGTGGTGGCTCCTGTTGAGAAGACGCAAGAGCAATGAGTTGTTGCTCATCACACTTAACCGGCTTCACCCTTCCCTTCCCACATCTCCAGCAGTCAGAGCTGTGATTCAGGTCCCCAGGTGTCCGGCACCTCCACCTCGGTTGCCTACCCAGGTCCACCTGCCTCCCTAGGCAAGAAGCAGCGCCTGCCTGCACCCCCAGGCAGCCCCGCTGGAGGCCGAGGTACTCTGCATCAGCTCCCTGGTGGGGAAATAGCACTGCTAGAAACACAGTTTTAATAGGTGCATTGCTGTGACACGGTAACTTCATTAACCTCGATAATAAGACTGAGACATAGCAAACCACTCCAGCATTGTGCTACAGCGCAATGTTTATTTTCACATATGTTTTTGAGATAAACCCTTTTAGGGCTGAATAGTTGTGAACCTTTCTGTAGTGTGGGCTGCATCCCATTTAATGTGAAATAGAAACAAATCCATCTTTATGTACTCATTTTTCAATTGCATGTTTGTTTTTAAAAAGAGGGAAGAGAAAGCTTTCATTTTGTAGGCAGTATTGGTATTACAATATCAAGAGCATGTGTGTGTGTGTATGTGTTTTTTCTTGTATTTTTCTCTTGCAGGTTTGCTCATCTGCTTGTTCCATGACTGTTTAGAAACAGATGAGTGGTAAGTAGAGATTTTAATCCCAAAGAGTAAATTGTAACAAAATCATTTGGTGAACTCTCCAGCTTGATATGGTAATTCACCTGAGCTGTGCAAAAGAATGTTACAGACTAGAATAGGGAGGTGAAGGTGAATTGCACAGAAATAAATCTCATATATTTACAGCTCTACTGTCTGCTGGATGCATGAGCATACTGGATATTGTAATGTTTTTTTGCTTTTATCCACGAACTTTGTCTGACATCACAGGATCTCACAAAATTACAAAGACAGAAGGAGGCCAAGATGCCTCTTCAGGTCAGCGCCTCAATGAAATAGCATCCTCCCCTATAAAACATAATGCACACCACAACTTCATTGTACATCTCTTGTCCAGCTGCATGGGTGCCTTATCTGTGAGAACATCGACACACCACTTAATAAGTAGTGTTGGCCTTTTCAAAGATAGTGAGGTAAAAACATACACAGAGCACTATTGCTGCCAACCCCAAACAGTCCAAAATTGAGAGTCAGATCTCACCAACTCCTGAATTGTAAGACTAGCTGAAAAATGCTCATGCAAAAGCCAAACAGATGTGATGTTCTTCTTCCATGCCTTGCATTTCATTAGTTTTGTTTTTTGAGTCTTCAGAGATCACTTGGGGTAAAATTTAAGTCTTTGGTCCGCTATAACCACAAGCAATAGAAAATTACACTGATGTTCCCATCTATTCAATTACAGGACTGCAGAAATTGGGGATATGGTGAATTCTAAGACAGCACCCTCTTAGCTCTTCTTTCTTCTGACATAGGTCTCTGTTAACACAGGCCAGTTTCCTTTGCTAGAATTTAGACTTCGGTATATTAAACCCTGTGTGAAGGACAGCTGAGCAGGGAGTGTTGTGAGATAGTGGAGAACAGTGTTCTTGTCCATAGGGATGGTGCTATAGCTTTTGATTTTCCTGCATGCTGCTATCAGGATCTTGGTTGAGTTGCTGTGTTTCAGATCCTGTGGGCAGAGGTTTCCCAACCGTGGGGACCATGGATTAGAAAAGAAGAGCAGATATGGGTCAGTGGAGAGCCAGGACAGTGAGCCATCCTTAGTGTGATTAGTACCCAGAAGGAAAGAGCATACATACATGGCAGGAACTGGAAACACTCCTTCTGAGGGAGTGTTTGCGGGATCTGTTTGTAGGGCACCCAGGGGAAACTAGTGATGAACACACCAAGCATCTGCACCTCCCGCACATGCCAGTCAAGTGCCTGCAGTGCTAAGTGACGGAGGCAGGGGCCTGGGCACGGCTCCCTGAAGAGTGGATCTGTGTTGATAGTGCTGTCTTCACCGTGCCTTCGGGTACAAACATTACCAAAATACTTTCAAGCCTCTTGCAGCAGCCCCAGCACTCGGGTGAATGGAGATGTACGCTTCTCCACTGGGTCTGGTGTTTGTCAGAGGAATGATGACATTTTCATGCCAACAAAATTCTTCTTGCTGTTACACTCGCACTTTGATCCAGCCTCTGTTACTGAAGGGTCAGTTCTCCTCCTCCTCCTCTGCTACCTGCTCCTGGGAGACCCGTCTCTGCCAACACACACTGGAAACTGCTGTTAACACTAATGAAAGCAAGCCAGAGGCAGCAGAAGGAAGAAAACTCTTAAAGCAACCGATTCCTGGTAAGTCACATCCTGCACTCGGGAGCCAGGTAGCAGTGCTCTAAGTATAACCTTCCCCAGCTGCACTGAGCCTTGTTGTAATGATTTTTTTGCGGTGGCAGAGGAGTAGAAGTTGAGAGAGAGTAGCGGGGAGAGGATGTTGTGTGTAGGGATCATGTTTACCTGACAGAGGAAAGGCCGAAGGTGAGGCTGGACTTGGCGCATGTGTGTGTGAACTTTGCAGGCTGAGACCTTGGAGGGGGGAGTTTCAGAGCTTCTCCATTTCTGTGTGGGTCCTGATGTGGCCAAGCAGGTTGGTACAATCTTCTCTTGTCATTGGCCAGGGAAAGAGCAGTCTCTGTCTCGGCTTGTAGTCTAGAGAATAAGCTAAAGTAGCCCTTGCTGCCAATGGGTGACCTCTCATGAGCTGTGTGTTCCTGGCGGATTTACATTATGAAAACAAAGTGAAAGGCCTGCAGTTTTAATAGCACAGGACTAGCGAATCCCCCTCCCTCCTGGCCTTCCGCAGGGCTTTAAATCAGCACCATTGCTGTTTTCCTCTTCTCCTCTGCTTTTATACGCTTTGGGCCTGTAGGAATACAGGAGTCATGAGTGGGTGAGCTGGAGCTCTTTGAAGGGCAGTGGCACATGTGATCCTTCTAGGACACTAGCTAATAATGAATGACCTGAGAACAAAAAATGTGGATACTGCTGCCTGGGATGCTGCTTAGCCACTTACTAGTTTGTGCTGAAAGTCGCAACCTCCAAAACAAAATGCTTTGCACAAGAAAAACTCTAGGAGTGCTTCTCTAGGACAACATGCTCTAGAAGAGCTACTTAAAATGAAGATTTTAGGCCATTTATTTAGAACTAAAATACAGACTGAATTTTCAGTGGGAACCTGCGAGGTACTCAACACTGCATAAAATTAGGTTGTTCTTTCAGCTGCTGGGTAGCAAGTACCATTAACGCTGCTGGGTCTCTTCAGGACCCATTTGGTCAAGCAAGTTAAACCTTATGCCCTCTTCTGCATCCCTGCATCTCACCTGCTTTCTGTTCCCAAGGGCTCACATCTGCATTTTGACCTCTTTTCAAGGTCTTGGTTTGCTGCTCTCTCCCATAATGAAGATCTCATGCCACTACGTTGGCTCTTTGGTTCCAAAAATACTTTGGTAGCCTTCAGTTTGAGGTGTGTATCCTTTTGCTTTGTGAACCAGGGCTTTTGGACTCTCCAGTTGTCTAGCTTTGAATCCTTCCACATGTCAGGGCACCAGAATTTTCTGGAGGCTGCAGCAGTCAACTCCTCAGTGCCTCACTGCTTCATCACGTTTGGCTGTGCCCTTTGGCAGCCTTCACTTCGTGCTTTGACACCAGAGTTTTGATACTAAATGTGTTGTTTCCTGGGAGCATCAGTTTAATTCTTTTCTCACTGATATAAAACCTCTTATTCAATAAGAATGTGCATTTTCCAAGTCTCTGTAGCAGGAGTCATCACGTTCCAGCCACAGATTCATGGGCAGAAGATGCCAGTGAGATGCCCTGTTAGCAGCAGCTGCTCATACCAGTGTATATGTTCATGAAAGTAAAGGTGGTAAATTTGTTCCCCCACCCCTCATTGGTCAATGTCCAAAGTATCTGAGGCTCCAACAGATGCAGGAGGGAGCAAGGTTACCATCCCCACAGCTTTGGTACTTTCTGTCTGCTTAACTTCTTAAGAAATAGCAGTGCTTCACTTCAGATTCAGAATTGTAGCTTTGGTGACCCTCTTATGATAGGCCAGTTCTGGTACAGGGGCTGGTTGCACAGGCTTGCAGCTGCTCGGTTTGATTCATCCTTTAACCATGTGCTTTTTTTTTTTTTTCCCTTTCTCTGTTGCTAGTGCATGCGTCTTGAGCATTTTGTGCCGTTCTTCTGTTTTAGGCAGATAAAGACATCTGTAACTGTCAATATCTAACAGCCCAGTCCCTCTGCCATTTTTCTTTTGTTGTTTTACACAGACTTTTACAAGTGGCTCCCTCTTAAATTTCCGGTGAGATGAATAGTGTCAGGAGAACCGGTGAATCTGCTTTCCCTCTGAAGGGAAGGGAAGACTCAATAGGCACAGGAATGCCACTTGAGAGGCTGAGGAGAACATGATTGCAATTAGGCTGAAACAATTAATTATGGTAACATCCCCCAATTCCTCCTCTCCTCCCCCCGAATGGCACTCCGTTCACTGCGCGGCTTTTCCCGAGCTCGACTTCCTTTGACACTCCAATCTTTCCCGAAGCATTAAGTCTATAACAGTGGGATGCCCTTAGTTTGAGGGGCCCTGTCAGTTCCCTGGCACCTCATTAGCTCTGAGTCTCTCTGCTTTATTTAGTCTTCTTCCCAGGGAAGGCTTTTTCTCCCCCTTTCCGCTTTCATCTGTGCTAAAACAAGGGTGCTGATGGCCAAGAGCAGTGCTGCAGCGATGCTCTGGTGGCACCTCCAGTGGTGATGGGCTGCAGGGATGAATATTGCCTGCAGCCAGGAGCAGCAGCACTTCACAGTTTGGAAAAATGCATCTCCTGAGGGGATTTGGGTACGCTGGCTGTGACTGCCCCTACCCAGCAGCGCCTTTGCTGGGGCCACAGCAGGGTCTGTGGGACGGAGAGGCAGAAGGGCACAGTGTCATCAGCTGCCTCTCCTGGTTCAATCTACGCTTGCATATGACTTAACCTTTTATTTGTGGATACCTACAGCTGTAAATTGCTCCTGAAACAAGGCCCTGCACTGAATATTGCACTGAAAGGTCACTGCGATGGGAATGTCACAACTCTCTACATAAATACGTACCCTGGCAGAGAACATAGCCACTTTTTTTCCAGGGCCCTCCATTTGCACCTGCACTTAATTAAGTCTGCAGGCAGAGCTGCAGAACAGAAGGAAGTAGCTGAACAGCTAGAGTATGCTCTCCGAAAGCTGCTTAAATTGCTATTTTGATCTCTATCACTCCTTAGAAACCATCTCTTTGTTTAATGGGAGTTAAGCTTTTGTTAAGTAAATTCAGCAGGTGCCTTGTGATTCCTTGCTACGTGCTCATAACTAACTTTCTTTTTTTCCCCTTTCTGTGATGTGCTGTGTGCCGAGAACTTAATATGCAGAACGCCACAATAGGCTGTAAGGAAATCTCCTGGTCCCACTCCCCTCCTCCTGCCCACTGTGCTTGCACTGGCATGGGCTGTTGTTACAGGAGAGATGGTTTTTCTTTTGTGCAAAGCTTCTTCTTTTCAAAAGCCATAAACTCACAACTGCTCACATTGTGGAGCCTTGGATTGGCTGCGCAGCTAGGAGTGTTTTATTATGAGAAATGGTCTGTCGGCTGCTGCAGACTCGCAGCAACATAAACGTGTTGTCTGCAGAAACAACAGAGAAGCAATGGGAGGCAGGGAGAGAGATTAGCTGTGAGTGGGAGGGTGAAGATATGTTGAGTGGAGGTCAGGGGAAGCGTGGGTTTGGAAACAAGATCAGAATGTAATGCTCTTCCTTGGCAGTTTTTTTTTTTTTTTTTTTTTTTTTTTAAGTAAAAAGGCAGATAAAACTGGCAGGTTTTAACATGGGCAAGTGTCCAGAAACTACTTCCAGTGCTGGTAACTTATCTGTCTCAGCTCTGCCACCCACTTCTCATCATCACTGTTCACTGGGGCATTAGGACAGTGCTGCAGCAGTTGCTTGTTTCTCAGCCCATCAGATCAGGAATAGAAACTGCTATTTTTTGAGACTTAGAATAAATTGGAGAAAAAACAGTGGGTCCCTGTCTGGCTGTGGACCAAATCAAAGCCTCACTTCGGTGTGGGAAGATTCAGAATGGGTTTTAAGTACAGAATATTTGTCACTGACTTTGCAGGCTTCATTGCTCTTACCCCTGCTCTTCCTCACTTGCTCATGCTGTGCATGCAGAGGCAGGGAGAGATGATAATGGACTTGCAGTTGTACTTGCTGTTCCCATAACAAACGGCAGGATCCTCACATAAATTATTTGAACATGTAACACTGCTCTTATTTCTTAATGATAAGGGCTTAAGAACTGCCCTTTTCCAAAATGAAAGAAATGAACCAAATGTTATCTCTTTGTTTTAAAAAATGAGCCCTGCAACTACACAACAAAAAGCCATTATGATGATCCTTAAAGGTCTAGGAAGCTTTTATGGGAGAGATTTTCCACTCACCAAGTCTGGCTTCATTCCCATTTTCTTGTCAGCCTGTGTGGCTCAAGTTTTCTAGGGCAACTTGTGCTCCTACACGAAGCAGGACTGAGAGTGGCCAAGGAGGCCCTCAAGGACTCATCGGAGGTCAGACCTGGAGGGAGAAGTAACTCCTTTAGATACGCTGGCTAAAGCCAAGTGCTCTAGATCTTGCTTTGGTCCCAAGTGCAAGTCATCAATTATATATCTGTACTTAGTGTTTACACAGGCTTCTTGTTTATCATAAAATATTTACTTCTAGACTCTGCATCTGCTGTTAAGACCAACAGTAGTGTCTATTGTTTATGCCAAGGAAATAAAATTTTAATGCAATCTTTTGGTGCTATGGCACAGAGTTATTAGGTAGCTGGTGCTAGGCTCACTGCAGGCCATGGTGAGCAGCCTGCTGACTGTCACCTGGACCAGTGAACACAGTATGGATACATTTAAACTTGAAAACTTCAAAGTCAGATGAAACCTATCCCTCCTTTATCCAGTGTTTAATAGATTTATGTTTCTGGAGAAATTATGTTTCTGGAGAAATTGGAAAAAAAAACAGTTTGCGCAGAATGCATAGACACGTGCACACATACAGAGAGGTTTGCATGGACGAGTCTGAGGTAAAAAATATCATGTAAAGTTGCTTTTCTACCGTCATAGGGCAGAACTCAAATCCTTAGAGCTACTTTCACAGTCTCAGGAACAGAAGGTCTAGAAACTAAACCCATTTGATTTCTGTATAGCTCTCTGGTCTTAAACACGCACATGTAGGTTAATGCATGCACCCATTAACTCTCCCACTGTCAACTGCTGTTAATGTATCTGCTTAACTCCCTGCTGGGCAGGAGATGAATGGGCTCCTCCAGATGCTATCTTGATGCCTTTTTCTTTCTTTTTTTCCGTTTTTTTCTTTCTTTTCTTTTCTTTTCGTTTCTTTCTTTTCTTTTTTTCTTTTTTCTTTTTTTTTTTTTTAAGGTTTAGCCCCAGGAGACACACAAGCTCCAGATCCTGGATAGCTCTCCCCAAGCTGTGTGTGGTTGTGCTATGCAGTTTGTGGGTATGCTATCTCACCTTAGGTTGCCAGTTTAGCAACACCTCATGCACTTCTTAGGTATGTTAAGTAGAAATAATATCTTTCCCAAAGAAAATAAGCATGATTGTTCCCTCTGTTTTAGATAGAGAAAATGAGCTGCTGAGGGCTTCAGTAGGCTGAGTCCTGCAGCAAGCTGGTTGCAGAGATGGTTATCTCCCCAGATATAACAGCTGCCAGCCAGCCCTGTGTTCAGTTCAACCAGACCCCTGCCAAAATCTGGAGGGAATCTGGGAAGGTTCTAGGAGCAGGGTGCAGAGGCGAGGCAAGAAGGAAGGGAGGAGATTCATGAAGGAGAAGAATGTTGCAGGCAAAGTCTTAATCTGTCTCCAGAGGCCTTATGACCTCTAAGTGAATGGCTATTAGTAAGTGTAACGTCCTTTAATGCGTTCTTTATCAGGTTCTTGGTGTGGTTGTACTTTAGCAATGTGTATCTCAGTGATAGCACAAGACTATAGAGAGAAGTTCAGCATTAGTATGCTTTGTATAATGGAAAACAGGAGGATTTACTTAGCCATTTGGGTAGATAAAAGTGGGAGCATTATGTAGTGGCCAGTCAGGAATTAATATTAATCTATTATTTACTCTCTTCTTTGGATGTATCACAAAATCTGTCCATGCAAGGAGAAGTAGGAGGAGGGAGGAAGAAAGAGATATGGCTATAGCCAGCATAGATAGGAGGCATGGCTGAGTGATGAAGAGTGAAAGATGCTGAACATGCTCAGGCCACACACGAAAGGCTGCCCTTGCTCACTGTCTTTAACCACGGAGAAAGGCAGACCTTGGAAAGTGCTCAGCTGGAAGAGGGAGTGTCATCTTCCTCTCTCATGTGCATGTGCTAGTATCATTAAACTATAGGCTTGGTGACCTCTTCCAGAAGAAATGTCTTGTTGGCAAGGCAGAGAAGTGGATACCCAAGTAGCATGGAGTGCTACTTCCTAACGCTGAGCCAAATCGTCATACAGGAGGCAGGGGCAGGTATGCAAAGTCTCACAGAGATCTGAAATGAACTGCTGGAGC